>NC_140932.1:25820554-26456804 GCF_014529385.1 Adiantum capillus-veneris | reverse complement strand
GATAGCAAGAGTGAGATCGAGAGAGAGAGAGAGAGAGAGAGAGAGAGAGAGAGAGAGAGAAAGGGAGATAGCGAGAGCGAGATTGAGAGAGAAAGAATGAGATAGGGTACGTAGACACACACACACACAGAGAGAGAAAGAGAGAGAGAGAGAGAGAAATAAATAGATATAGAGTGATATATATATATATATATATATATACAGAGAGAGAGAGAGAGAATTAACTAGAGATAGCTACAGAGATAGACAGAGAGAGATAGATAGTAGATAGAGAAAGAGAGAGAGAAAGAGTTAGGTTCGCTAACCAATTGTATGTGTGAAAAGGACAGAAAATTTATCTATCTCTCTCTCTCTCCCTCTAGAAGAAACTATGGAACTAAAAGAGGCAAAGGGGTTTTGCCCGCTACATGCATTTCCATGTACACCTGGGAGTGCACATATGTGTCTACCCATATAGGATTTGACCAATAAAGACGATATTTTGACCCGGTGGTCCTGATCTCCGTACACCTCTGGACCGATGTGTACGGAGATTGGGCAAGACTAGAGAATGCGAGGTAGTTTACATTGTGAGGAGTATATATATTAAAACAACATTCATAATCATTGTTGATGGCAACGTCATCAACTAACATGGAGGAAAAGATTGCATGCTTGTGCACACTCTGCAAGTATCAAATCATTCGCAAGCGTAGGATATGTAATGAGCATGTGCACAAGTACGGAGAGTTTGCTAAAGAAACCGTACAAAATCTACGATACGACTCCTACGGAATGGGCATTGATTTTCGCGACATAGCACCTACATCTTAGAGAGAGAGAAAAAGGATTATGCGTGAAGGTCCAACCTATATAGAGCCAAGGATGGAAGCAGAAAAGGACTTACAAACAGAAGACGACGGCATGGAGGAAATGTTGGATGCCTTCTTCCAGACAAGCGAGGAGAACGCTAACGAAGCAGCACCAGAAGCCGTGCGCCTATCTCCTGAAGACATGTTGAGGAAGTTGGCACGTCAACCAATCTATGAAGGCGCCAAAATATCGACGCTTCGTACTTGTCTGGCGTTTTTGAATCTTCAGTCAGTGTACGGGTGGTCAGATGCAAGCATCACTGCTTTGTTTAGATATGTAATTTACAAAAGAGATTTTCCGATTGCAACGGTGACGTGCTTGGAGAGCTTTTCAATTTAATGTGGCTTAAACAAGTTGTTGCAGGAGAAACTTCTCCCGGCTGGCAATGAAATGCCCCCCTTCAGGCCATACGCAAAGCAACTATTGATCGTAGTTGGCTTGGACTACAACAAGATTTATGCATGTCCAAATGATTGCATTCTTTTTCGCAATGAATTCGAAGATTGTCTGTCGTGTCCTAAGTGGGGAGCAATGCGCTACAAACAAGATGCAGTTGGCGAGACAGTGCCAGCTAAAGTGTTGTGGCATTTCCCTATTATTCCTAGGATAAAAAGCATGTTTCGTTGTGGTTCCCTTGCAAAGTTGATGCGGTGGCATTCTACGAATAGATCCACTGATGCAACATTTAGGGTGCCCGCTGATTCAAAGGCCTAGAGGCACATTGAAGATACCTGGCCACCTTTTAAGAGTGAACCACGCAATTTGCGTTTGGGCATGGCAATGGATGGAGTCAATCCATTTGGCTTGAGAAGCTCGTCATGGAGCACTTGGCCTGTGTGCCTTATCAATTACAACCTCCCGCCGTGGCTTGCCATCAAGAAGGGTCATTTGATATTAAGCTTGATTGTACCTGGTAAGTTCAAGGCAAAAAACATGGATGTTTATCTAGCTCCACTAGTTGACGAGCTCCAGGAGTTATGGCATGGGATCGACATAGCAGGTGCGGTTGAACCAGTAGGAGAACAGCATGCGAGGATCCATGGACTTCTTATGTGGACTATGCATGATTGGCCAGGATACGGAGAATCTTCTGGTAATGGTTCTTGATTTACAAAATTCTCGCTATTCGCAAGCACTTTTCCTTAGCCTAATTCATGCTTTAATATATGCAGGGCTAACAACTTCGGGATACAATGCATGTCCAACTTGCAGGCAGTCTTTGGATGTGCGTTATTCTGCCTCTCTTCGAAAGACAATTTATCAAGGCCTCCACCGTTATCTTCCAGAAGTCCATCACTTGCGTGAAGGTCAGCTTGGTCGTGTCGAATGTCGTCCTATGCATGTACAAGAGTGGCGTCGCCGATGGGAGAAACATGAGGGTCAACCTATTCCAGGAATGAAACGTTTGTCCATTCTCCATACGTTGCCGTACTGGGGTGATCTACTAATTATTCCAATGCATACATTCAAGAATGTGGGAGAGCTCCTCTGGAAGACAATCATGGGAATGAAAGACAATCGAGCTTCACGAGATGATTTGCAGTCAGTTGGAAAGATGCCATACCTGTGGCCTTTCACCAATGCAGCTGGCCAAAAAAAACTTCCAAGAGCGCCATGGGTATTGCTAAAAAACGAAGAGCGACAAGTTAAAAGGGTGATTTCAGAGTTCAGGATGCCAACAGGATATATGCGATGTCTCAAGACAGCATTCACCCGTGACGATCAACTGTCGGGACTGAAATCGTACGACTGGCATAAGTTCTTGCAATTCATTCTTCCAATTGCGATCAAGGGGTGTTTAACGGAGGAAGTGCGCACCTGCATATACAAGATGTCAGAGCTAGTGCGGTGGATCTCTTCCAAGGAGATACGGGAGGAATCTATTGCAGTCGCAAGGGCTAACTCCATTGAGGAAATTTGCATGATTGAGAAGTATCTACCCACGAGCTGCCTAACTATCCAAATGCACTTGCTCGTCCATGTAGTAGATGAGGTTGCAGTGGTGGTAGGTACAATCCACAGCTGTTGGATGTTCTTTCTAGAGCGGTTCATGAAAACACTTAAGGGTTTTGTTTGCCAAAAAGCACGTCCAGAGGGGAGCATGGCAGAAGGATGGCTAGTGCAAGAGTCTCTTGTATTGACGATCGAATTTCTATCCGTTTCTGACCCAGAAATGCCTCGACTGTGGAGCGATGAGAAGGATGCAAGACTGGTGGGAGAGGAGCCACAAGGGCAAGGGGTGCCAAAGAAAATGAACGACGCCATGCGAGAAAAGATCATCAAGTTCTGTATACTAAATTCAACGCCGATGCAAAAATGGCTTGAAAGGTACGAAGAAGAGAAAGAAAGACGCAATAGGGAGCAACAGGATTTCAGGCGAAGCCGAAGGACTAGAGGCTTACCCTTGCCAGACTATCTCACTCTTGTACCTGAATTCCCTACAATTGCATGGTTGGACAAGACAGTGAGAGCAGCTCGACAGATCGGAGAACCCATATCTCTAGAAGAGGAAGAGCTAGCTATTCAGGTGACTGGAAGTATCATACATACATGGCACTGTGGTCGCATGGAAAGCATTTCAGAACATAGCAAATTGACAGCAGAAGAAACACGTTTGACAGTGGGGTAATGGTTAGCTTCATGCAAAAGAGCAGGGCCAATACTAGAGACACGAATGAGAGCACTAGCAACCAGGATTACTGTGGTCTGGTGTCAGATATCCTGAAAGTTAGCTTCAGGCGGTTTGAGATGTTTTTGTTGGATGTGAAGTGGTTCAAGGTGATTACTTCTGGTCGCAATGCAACGGTACGTAGAGATGGAAACAAACTTGTGCAAATAGATTCTACAAAGGTTTGGACAGATGCGAGCGACACATTTGCTCTCCCCGAACATTGCGAGCAAGTGGTCTTTGTACTGGACCCTCGAGAGCGACAATGGTGGTTTGTCGTTCAGGTTGCTCCAAGAAATAAACAAGTATTTGAAGGGCAAGAGCTCTTGGAGGAAAGTCAGTCAGACGACGTCCATACTATTGTGATATTAGATGAGATGGACGAAGGTATGGCAGAGGAAGCTGACGGATATACGACGGATGACGCAGATGACACAGAATTGACACTTGTAGATGAAGATGCAATGGATGAAGACAATCTGCCAGAACGAGTTGGGACAGAGTTATGTTTGCAATTGGAGATAGACGATGATACGGTGCAAGATCTTATCGATGATGCTTCACTCGTCGAGGCCTAGGCAGTGTTTGTGTGAAGACGTTGATTCAAAAGTAAGCTTAAAGTTAATTTAAACAACTGTGTTTTGACGTTTTATTTTACTTTCTTTGTGCAGGACTTTAGTATGGAAAACCAGTTGTCAGGTCCCGCTTCTATGAGTGCAGATGCATTCATGGGCTTCGTCACACGGATGACGCCTGCTCATATGGCAGAGGCTTCTCAGTACTGGGTAGCCAGAGGCACGGGTACTACGCCTCCGGGCTTCACACCCGAGGGTCCGACGCCTAGGGGGGGACGCCTATGGGTACGATGCCTGCTTCTCCCATCATGGCCGCTTCGACACCTAGGGGTGGGGCAGAGGCGGGTACATCCTCATCTCCGCAGCACAGGGGCACTCGCCGATCTCGGCGATCGTCAGGTGGAGGTGGTGGTTGCTGTGGAGGAGGGTCCACAAATGCTTCAACCCCTCCTCACTCACGAACCCCATCCTACCCAGGCACACCTCTTGGCACACCTCGGACACCTTGGGGGAAGCACGATCCTAGTGCCTCCAAGCTCTATATTGTACGGGCAGATGGTTATGTTGACATGGATAGAGTCGGGACTGAGATGAGACAACGGATTCGCTAGCTCACGGAGCTGCAGTTTTCGACCAGCATTCTGACGCCTTGGCTTGAGCAGGATGAGGACAAAGTCAATTACATAGTGGAGACCATCCTGAGAGAGTACCATCCTGCTCCAGGTTCAAAGGTTATTCTGAGGAGGTGGATCAAGGGTGTTGCACGGGACACCGTGAAACATCGACGAGATGCAGCTCGGAAGGCTTTCAGAATCGGCTCGTCGAAGCCTTCGGGCATCCCACACGAGACGTGGCTGCAGATCAGGGAGGATGAGCGGACAACAGACACGTGGTTCAGACAGCAGCGTTAGGTCGCTCAGATACGACACATGACTAGGGGACATCTCATCTTGGCACCGGAGGCTTCGACACCTTTCGCTATGAGTTTGTGAGTTTCTAATCCAATCTTAACTGTGGCGTTTTTTAAAACGCGATGAATCATGTATTCTTATTACTTTGATTTTTGTATAAACGCAGAATCTTGCGATGCATCGAGCCCCAACGCGCCAGGAGGAGTCAGATGGATATCGCAGAGGTATCTATGAAGTATTGAATGATCTTGATGCTTCAAGAGAGCCTGTAGATTGGGAGGCCTTAGAGTCTCGCTAATCGCTTGAGGTGAGACGTTAATATGTGTGAGTTGATTTAATTAAGTAAGTATATGTGAAGTAATATGAATACTAATTTTGTGAGTTGTCCTATGTGCAGGTTGTAACGCCTAGTTATCAGTGGACCGGATTTCATATATATGCTTTGTGAGACACATACACGCTTCTGTGTCTCTTTTTTGTATAGACATATATGGTTATGGTTATTGTTCAGACAGTTATTGTTTTCCTTATGGTTATGGTTATTGTTATTGTCATTGTATAGACATGGTTATTTCTCCTATTCTTGTATAGACATGGTTATGGTTCAGCTTTTGTTTATGGTTATGTTTAACTTTCTGGTTATGCTTATGGTTATTGTTAATTTTGTTTATGGTTATGGTTATCTGCATTATGGTTTTGATCAAAGTGGTTATGGCCGGTTATGGTTTTAATTTGGTTATGGTTTTGCACAAATTAAGTTCGTTACGGTTATGCTTTTAAGTTGGCACGGTTATGGTTTTGCACAAAGTTCATTTCATTTCTTTCATTGGCCTTAAATCTCATGTGAGATCCTACATGGATAGCATGTAGGAGGCGTATATATGATATGGTTTTTTTTTTTAAGTTTATGTAAAAACGAAGGGAACTCTGCCGAAATTTCTGCAGGAGCACGGTTGATTTTGGTGCTGCTCGCTTTCTTGGGCAGAGGACAGGCAGTCTGGCTGTGGTTGTGTCCATCTTTTCATTGGGCACAGGCCAAGCTGCCTGTCCTCTGCCCAAGAAAAAAAAATTCTGTTATGGTCGTCGCTATGCACGTCGCTAAGCTCGTCAAAATACGCGTCGATTAAATTACCTTTCGACGCGCATATCGACGCATATAGCGACGATTTCGTAGGGACGTGTATATCGACGGGCATAGCGACGAAATGCGTTGAAACCTGCGTCGAAGGTCCCCTTTTTTGTTGTAGTGCATCTCAAATCCTCTCACATGAGAACATCAGTTGTAGATATGGCTTGTTTCCTCAAGGTGTGCAACAACAGTATGTCTTTATTCCTTTCTTAGATGGAGATACCAAGGAGATTGCCATTGGTACAATCGTTTCAAAGTCTTGCGATGGAAATACGCAAAGTGGAAGGTGGAAATAGAATCTATCAACCAAGATGCACATGGATGTTATATCCCTGGAAGCGTTATGCAGGTGTCATGTTTGCATGTTGTAAGTATCTCTTTTGAATGTGATATCCAATGTACAATTGTTTCAAAAAATGAGAGCTTTAAACTGACAAAAAATGCCTTGTGTTTAGGGACAAGTCATAGAAGTTCATATTGTGTATTTAAAAATGCTTGAAAGTAAATCCTCCTTGGAATTACTTGTAAGTCTCACCTTTTCTTTGGATTTGAATTTCAATTAAGTTCTCTTTTTTGGGACTATTAATAAGGTAGTTTCAGCCTTCCAAGTAGGACAGCCCTTCCTTCTCTTCACAACAACGCTCAAGTGTGCACTCAACCACCGGGAAGGTGCGAAGGAGTGCTATGAAGCACCAATAGAGGTACTCGGTTCTTCTCAGTTTTATTTTAATTTTGCTTACATAGACCTAAGTTCCTAAAGACCACAATTTTACATTTCAAGGCTAGTAACACTCCAAACGGGTCATCCACATATATGCAATTGAGCAGCATATCTCCTGTGTATAACTTGGGACATCCACAAAAAACTAAGGAGGTCAATGTGTAGCCTTTATTTTGTTTATACTTTGATTTTAATTTAGCAATCTTGTTCCCTCTACAAATTTTATTTTCCACTCCCCTAGGTTACAGTGCTACCTATCAATGGATCTTTCACAGATTCCAATTACCATCCTCTGGTGGCAAGAATGATTCTTGGCATGACAACGTTATTGATCAGGTTTGCTTAGTAGAGTTGTAAGGTTTTGTACATTGAGATTTTGTAGCAAATTTTAAAGTATTCAAGAAATTGTTTGGAATATTTATCTACTTTGTATATTTGTGTTTATAGAATTTTGGGAATGACTCTCCTCTAACTGCAAATTTACCTATTGACTTGGATCATTCAAACGAAGAAGTAAGAGAGGTAAATTGTGATCTTTTCCACAAAACCAATCACATGAGATTCCTCAAATTGGCTATGCTTAATGATGTTGGTGTGTAGTCAACATGGAAGATGTTTGATATGGTCGAAACAAGTGAAGACCATGGCATTTCAATCATCAAGAATTTTGTAAGGACTTCTTTGTATTATTGATTACGCCATGGGTTGAGACCTACTTTTTTGCTTATAGATGATAGTTAATATAGGTGTTTAACCATGCATTGGTAGACCTTGATGACAAAGGTGATATGGAGATATCTGGAGGGGTAAACTTCTTTGGTTTTTCCTCTTATTGAGCTAAATCTTGTGACTTGTATGTTAATATCAATTTTGTTTTAGAATGATGATGCTACACCACCCATTAACATATCAAAAAGAAGCCAAAGGTCATGGGCTTAAATGAGCTCGTGGTAAGTGTCTTAAACTCAAAGTGTGAAGAAATTTCTTTTATCTATTAATGGTGTTTGAATGATACCTATATGTTTGCTTATAGTGTGGAAACAAAGATAAAGGAAATATACCCTCAAAGAAAAAGGTTAGAGACTGGTGATTTGATGTCATTAAAGGACGTCTCCCTTGAAAGCGATCAAGAAAATCTTGTTTTTGCAGGCTTTGAAGGATCTCACAAACAAGAAATCATCTAGCAATGACGCCGTCATTTCAAGGGTCTACTCATTGTCAACTCTTTGGTAGAGACTTTAAATCTCTATTTTGTAATGATTTTGAGATGGAATGGTCTTTGCAGCGTGAAGCAAGAGAAAATGGAAAAGCTAAAAGAGTTTCCAAAGTTCCTGCTAGATACAAAGAGAACACCTCTACCCTGGTACAAGCCCTTTTCTTGGTATAGTGATCTAATCAAGCATTTTGAGGGTTGTGAAATTTTTTATTTGCACGTTTGCAACTCTAAAAAGAGGAATTTGAATCCTTCTCATAACAAAGTCACATTATCACCTCATGTATTGCTACTAACATCTTTGGTCTTGTAAATGAGCATGTTGCATTGCAGAAATTCAATAGATTTTTTATGAAGGTCCTTACATGAGTGTGACATACCTTTTGCAGAATAAGGCACTTAAGAAGACAACAAAAGAAGCGATAGCTTTGAAACTCATGGGAGAGCACAACATAGACCTCATGTATAGGCGACTAGCTGACTTTTTAAAAGAGCTGCAACGGACTACGCTGAAGGAATCATTTGATTTCAAGAAAGAATGTCAAGATTCAGAGGCATTGGATGTTTTAGTGTCTTGGGCCATTGAGCAAAACAAGATTAAGCTCAAAGACACTAATGCTAAAGATATGGGTTAGGATGAAGTTGAACTTGTTTAAATCAAGTTCACTATGGAACCTTGGTTATATATGTTGTCTTTATTTTGACAAAAATTTTGGCCAGTTTGGCATGTAATGCGCAAGCGCATATCCGAATTATAAAGCTATAAAAGATTTTGTGGGACAAGTTATAATCGATATGATTTCAAAGCATTATTGCTCTTGTTGCGGTCTTGAATGTTTTGATGTATGTTAATTGATTGGCCACTATTAGCATTTTTCATACTATAGAACTATCCATAAAGATGTTTGATTTGAGGTTATCTCCATAATTTGGATACTGTTATACATACAAGATAGATATTCCTTTCAATATATGATAAATTTATAGCTATGAAACTACATTAGAGGTGTTGAATGTTTCTAACATGTTTCTAACATGTAAACTTTTTAGTGTGAATAATATCGCTACAAAAAGATTATATGTGAGAATAAGATCCTTTTGTCATTGTGAAGTGAAAAAGATTTACCCTATTCAAGTTTTTTCAATGACGGTGACAATTAATGTCTCTCTTTTGCATAGATAATCAGGGCAAGGTTCCAATGTATTAATTTTTTCCACTAGTTTTCTACCTATCCAATGTATTAATTAGTATTATTCACACTAATTAGTATACATGTTTCTAACATGTAAACTTTTTAGTGTGAATAATATCGCTACAAAAAGATTATATGTGAGAATAAGATCCTTTTGTCATTGTGAAGTGAAAAAGATTTACCCTATTCAAGTTTTTTCAATGACGGTGACAATTAATGTCTCTCTTTTGCATAGATAATCAGGGCAAGGTTCCAATGTATTAATTTTTTCCACTAGTTTTCTACCTATCCAATGTATTAATTAGCTTGTAAAAAATTGCAACTTAAGAATGAAAATTTTTCGATGTCAAAAGTGGAAATAATTTACACTCAAGATTGATAATTCTCTCGGTTAAGAGTGTAAATATTTATCATTATAAGATGTATGAGTGAAAACTATTTTCATCAGAACTATAAAATGTAGAATGAAATTTTTTTGAGGTGCTAATTCTTACCTGCTTTGCAGTACAATCTTTAAGAGCCTCGATTGGAAAAAAATCACACCATGAATGTACAAGGTCTTGAGTGCAAATTATTTTCATATTGTGTTTTAGTTTTTACATTCCATAGGACCAACAAATATTATACGTTAGTAATTTTTTCTCATATGAATAGCAGAAAGACACTACAACACTACATGAAGATATCGACGCGTATATATCGACGGCCATGCTTTTTCACGTGTATATCGACGTAATTAGCGTGCGTCGCTATACGCGTCGATATACACATTGCAGTGTGCGTCGATATACGCGTGGAAAGGCTTTATTTGCCATGCGTATATTGACGCGTATAGCCACGCGTATAACGATGCAAAAAAATTTGGAAAAAAAAGCAAAACCCGCGCACAGGGGCCATTTTCGCCTGCTCAGATCTTGGCCGAAACCTGTTGCAAAAGCAAATTCTCTCTCTCTCTCTCTCTCTCTCTCTCTCTCTCTCTCCTACACACACACACACGATATATATATATATATATATATATATATATATATATATATATATATAGAGAGAGAGAGAGAGAGAGAGAGAGAGAGAGCTCTCTCTCTCCTACACACACACACGATATATATATATATATATATATATATAGAGAGAGAGAGAGAGAGAGAGAGAGAGAGAGAGAGAGAGAGAGAGAGAGATAGAGAGAGAGAGAGAGCGGTGTGTGTGTGTGTGTGTGTGTGTAGGAAAGAGAGAGAGAGAGGTGTGTGTGTGTGTGTGTGTGTGTGTGTGTGTAGGAAATAGAGAGAGAGAGAGAGAGAGAGGGGTGTGTGTTGTGTAGGAAAGAGAGAGAGAGAGAGAGAGAGAGAGAGAGAGAGAGAGGTGTGTGTAGGAAAGAGAGAGAGAGAGAGAGAGAGAGAGAGAGAGAAATATGTGTGTGTGTGTGTGTGTGTGTAGGAAAGAGACAGAGGAGAGAGAGAGAGAGAGAGAGAGAGAGAGAGAGAGAGAGAGAGAGAAATGTGTGTGTGTGTGTGTAGGTAATCAAAGAGAGAGAGAGAGAGAGAGAGAGAGAGAGAGAATTAATGTATGCTTAGGAAATTAAAATTAAAGAAAAAAAATTAAAGAGAGAAATGAAATAAAATGTTATATTAACGTCTTCGAAAGGCCAAAGTGACCTATGAGACATGAGACAAGAAAGTTACAATGTGATGGATCTGATACAAAGTCAGAGTAAGAAGATGACAAAATAAATATTATGGAATCCTAAACTGCTGGGTGTGGACTAAACGGCTAAACCAGCTAGCTGGGATAGGTAGATCATAGGAGATCCAGCATCTGTCGCTGACGGATCTCATCAATCTCCTCCATGGTCAGTAGTCTGACCGGGCGTTGTGCATGTCGAGCCTAAGTGACCTAGCTAGATCCTCTGATGCAGCCTCTGTCGATGTTGTGTAGTCCTCAGCAGTCGTGGGCGTCTAGATATCCCTAGCTCAGTCGCTCGTTCGATCAGTAGAGAGATAGGGAAGTAGAGAGCGAGAGAGAGAGAGAGAGGTAAGTAGAGAGCGAGAGAGAGAGATAGGAAATAGAGAGATAGAGAAAGAGAGTTATATATATATATATATAGAGAGAGAGAGAGAGAGAGAGAGAGAGAGAGAGAGATAGGGAAGTGGAGAGCGAGACAGAGAGAGAGATAGGAAATTAGAAAAATAGAGAGAGAAAGAGAGATAGCTAGCGAGAGCGAGAGCGAGAGAGAGAGAGAGAGAGAGAGAGAGAGAGAGAGAGAGAAAGAGAGATAGCGAGAGCGAGATCGAGAGAGAAAGAACGAGAGATAGGGTACGTAGACAGAGAAGAAACTATGGAACTAAAAGAGGCAAAGGGGTTTTGCCTGCTACATGCATTGCCATGTACACCTGGGAGTGCACGTATGTGTCTACCCATATAAGATTTGACCAATAAAGACGAGATTTTGACCCGGTGGTCCTGATCTCCGTACACCTCTGGACCGAGGTGTACGGAGATTGGGCAAGACTAGAGAATGCGAGGTAGTTTACATTGTGAGGAGTATATATATATATATATATATATATATATATATATATATATATTAAAACAACATTCATAATCATTGTTGATGGCAACGTCATCAACTAACATGGAGGAAAAGATTGCATGCTCGTGCACACTCTGCAAGTATCAAATCTTGCGCAAGCGTAGGATATGTAATGAGCATGTGCAAAAGTACGGAGAGTTTGTTAGAGAAACCGTACAGAATCTACGATACGACTCCTACGGAACGGGCATTGATTTCTACGACATAGCACCTACATCTGAGAGAGAGAGAGAGAGAAAAAAGATTATGTGTGAAGGTCCGACCAATATAGAGCCACGGATAGAAGCAGAAAAGGGCTTACAGACAGAAGACGATGGCATGGAGGAGATGTTGGATGCCTTCTTCCAGACAAGCGAGGAGAACGCGAACGAAGCAGCACCAGAAGCCGTGCGCCTATCTCCTGAAGACATGTTGAGGAAGTTGGCACGTCAACCAATCTATGAAGACGCCAAAATATCTATTCCAGGAATGAAACGTTTGTCCATTCTCCATACGTTGCCGTACTGGGGTGATCTACTAATTAACCATTTGCTGGATCCAATGCATATATTCAAGAATGTGGGAGAGCTCCTCTGGAAGACAATCATGGGAATGAAAGACAATCGAGCTTCACGAGATGATTTGTAGTCAGTTGGAAAGATGTCAGAGCTATGGCCTTTCACCAATGTAGCTGGCCAAACTAAACTTCCAAGAGCGCCATGGGTATTGCTAAAAAACGAAGAGCGACAAGTGAAAAGGGTGATTTCAGAGTTCAGGACGCCAACAGGATATATGCGATGTCTCAACACAGCATTCACCCGTGACGATCAACTGTCGGGATTGAAATCGCACGACTGGCATACGTTCTTGCAATTCATTCTTCCAATTGCGATCAAGGGGTGTTTAACAGAGGAAGTGCGGACCTGCATATACAAGATTTCAGAGCTAGTGCGGTGGATCTCTTCCAAGGAGATACGGGAGGAATCTATTGCAATCGCAAGGGCTAACTCCATTGAGGCAGTTTGCATGATTGAGAAGTATCTACCCACGAGCTGCCTAACTATCCAAATGCACTTGCTCGTCCATGTAGTAGATGAGGTTGCAGTGGCAGGTACAGTCCACAGCCGTTGGATGTTCTTTCTAGAGCAGTTCATGAAAACACTTAAGGGTTTTGTTCTCCAAAAAGCGCGTCCAAAGGGGAGCATGGCAGAAGGATGGCTGGTGCAAGAGTCTCTTGTATTGACAACCGAATTTCTATCCGTTTCTGACCCAGAAATGCCTCGACTGTGGAGCAATGAGGAAGATGCAAGACTGGTGGGAGAGGAGCTGCAAGGGCAAGGGGTGCCGAAGAAAATGAACCTGGCTTCAGGCGCGGTTTGAGATGTTTTTGTTGGATGTGAAGTGATTCAAGGTGATTACTTCTGGTCGCAATGCAACGGTACGCAGAGATGGAAACAAACTTGTGCAAATAGATTCTACAAAGATTTGGACAGATGCGAGCGACACATTTGCTCTCCCCGAACATTGCGAGCAAGTGGTCTTTGTATCGGACCCTCGAGAGCGACAATGGTGGTTTGTGGTTCAGGTTGCTCCAAGAAATAAACAAGTATTTGAAGGGCAAGATCTCCTGGAGGAAAGTCAGTCAGACGATGTCCATACTACTATGACATTAGATGAGATGGACGAAGGTATGGCAGAGGAAGCTGACAGATATACGAGGGATGACGCAGACGAGCCAAAATTGACACTTGTAGATGAAGATGCAATGGATGAAGACAATCTGTCAGAACGAGTTGGGGCAGAGTTATGTTTGCAATTAGAGATAGACGATGATACGGTGCAAGATCTTATTGATGATGCCTCACTCGTCGAGGCCTAGGCCTGTAAGTGTTTGTGTGAAGACGTTGATTTAAAATTAATCTTAAATTTAATTTAAACAATTGTGTTCTGACGCTTTATTTTACTTTCTTTGTGTAGGACTTTAGTATGGCAAACCAGATTCCAGATCCCGCTTCCATGAGTGCAGATGCATTCATGGGCTTCGTTACACGGATGACGCCTGCTCAGATGGCAGAGGCTTCTCAGTACTGGGTAGCCAGAGGCACGGGTACTACGCCTCCGGGCTTCACACCGGAGGGTCTGACGCCTAGGGAGGGGGGACGCCTACGGGGGGGAGGACGCCTATGGGTACGACGCTTGCTTCTCCCATCACAGCCGCTTCGACGCCTAGGGGTGGGACAGAGGCGGGTACGTCCTCATCTCCGCAGCACAGGCGCACTCGCCGATCTCGACGATCGTCAGGTGGAGGTGGTGGTTGCTATGGAGGAGGGTCCACAGATGCTTCAACCCCTCCTCGCTCACGACCCCCGTCCTACCCAGGCACACGTCTCGACACACCTCTTGGCACACCTCCGACACCTTGGGGGGCACACGATCCTAGTGCCTCCAAGCTCTATACTGTACAGGCAAATGGTTCTGTTGACATGGATAGAGTCGGGACTGAGATGCGACAGCGGATTCGCCAGCTCGTGGAGCTGCAGTTTTCGACCAGCCTTCTGACATCTTGGGGTGATCAGGATGGGGACAAAGTCAATTTCATAGTGGAGACCATTCTGAGAGAGTACCAACCTGCTCCGGGTTCTTCCATTGTTCCGAGGAGGTGGATCAAGTGTGTTGCACGGGACACCGTGAAACATCGACGAGATGTAGCTCGGAAGGCTTTCAGGACCGGCTCGTCGAAGCCTTCGGGCATCCCACACGAGACATGGCTGATCAGGGAGGATGAGCGGACAGCGGACACGCGGTTCAGACGGCAGCGTGAGGCCGCGCAGGTACGACAGATGACCAGGGGGACATCTCATCTTGGCAGCGGAGGCTTCGACACCTTTCGCTATGAGTTTGTGAGTTTCTAATCCAATCTTAATTATGGCGTTTTTTAAAACGCGATGAATCATGTATTCTTATTACTTTGATTTTTGTATAAACGTAGAATCTTGCGATGCATCGAGCTCAGTCACGCCAGGAGGAGTCAAATGGATATCGCAGAGGTATCTATGAAGTACTGAATGATCTTGAAGCTTCATGAAAGCCTGTAGACTGGGAGGCCTTACAGTCTCGCTGATCGCTTGAGGTGAGACGCTAATATGTGTGAGTTGATTTAATTACGTAAGTATATGTGAAGTAATATCCATACTAATTTTGTGAGTTGTCCTATGTGCAGGTTGTGATGCCTAATCATTAGTGGACCGGATTTCATATATATGCTTTGTGAGACACAGACACGCTTCTGTGTCTCTTTTTTGTACAGATAGTTATTGTTCAGACAGTTGTTGTTTCCCTTATGGTTATGATTATTGTCATTGTCATTGTATAGACATGGTTATTTCTCTTATTCTTGTATAGACATAGTTATGGTTCAGGTTTTGTTAATGGTTATGTTTAACTTTCTGGTTATGCTTATGATTATTGTTAATTTTGTTTATAGTTATGGTTATCTGCATTATGGTTATGCTTTTAAGTTATGGTTATGGTTCGTTATGGTTATGCTTTTAAGTTATGGTTATGGTTAGTTATGGTTATGCTTTTAAGTTATGGTTATGGTTCGTTATGGTTATGCTTTTCAGTTGGTACGGTACTTGTCTTTCATTGACCTTAAATCTCATGTGAGATCCTACATGGATAGCATGTAGAAGGCGTATACATGATATGGTTTGTTTTGAAAAGTTTATGTAAAAACAAAGTGAACTCTGTCGAAATTTCTGCGCGCGAGAGCATGATTGATTTTGGTACTGCTCGTTTTCTTGAGCAGAGGGCAGGAAGTCTGGCTGTGGCTGTATCCATCTTTTAATTGGGCACAGACCAGGCTACTACCCTCTGTCCAAGAAAAAAAAATTATGTTATGGTCGTCGCTATGTGCGTCACAAATAGCGACAGATTCACAAGGACGCGGATATCGACTTACATAGCGACGCAGTGCGTCGATATCTGCGTCAATGACACCTTTTTTTGTTGTAATGAGATAACAATAATTATGAGCTCAATTATTTTTCATGTTAGTACTTTATTTTGCAAGAGATTTATTCTCACTTTGAGGATAAAAAAAATTGATACATGGCTTTAAAAAATAACCATTGGAAAAAAAAATGAAAAAAATAATTCACACTTCTTAGATTTTTAACACATTAGGGTGAAAAAAATTGGTGGAAAAAAGATCTTTTTATCAAAGAGAGAAAATGTCTAAAACTTGTAGTGCTTCCCCCCCTCGGCCTCGTTGTCTCCTTCTCTGTCTCTCTTCCGCCCCCTTGCTAGTGCACGATGGTGTATGTACGTGTGCAACCGCTAACGACACTAGCTGGAAGAGCTGTTCTTGATTATGCCCCTCTCTTCTGCAGATGCTACACGATGGTGTATGTGTGTGTGGGCACGCTTTAGGCGATGCCTACGAGAGAATGAGCGGACTTAGAGAGGGGGCTCACGTGGTCTAATTACTGCAAGCAATACAAGCATCACCGGCAAGCGCCCTTATTTCTGCAGCCATCGTTGTGCATACGTACGATGGACTTGGCATCAGCTATGGCGAGCAGACGCAAGGGGAATTAGTGGACCAGGCTGCGTAGAGAAAAGGGTGTGTGCGTGCAGCATGCATGCTTGCATGTGTTGGCGCTGATGAGCCTTGAGACATCTGTAACATGCGTCCAATTAAATGGTGCTGGCCAGGATGGTTTTTCATAGGTGGGCGTGCCAAAAAGCATGCTTGCTTTGACCTCTCTCACCCTCGCCTTCGCAGCACAACTAGGGACAACCGATGCCTTCAACTATGGCAAGGTGGTGAGGAGAGTATGGAAGGTGCCTGCAACATGCCATTGGAGCAAACTCGGGGACGGTCTCTTTATTGCCACCGCCGTTCGAGAGAGAGAGAGAGAGAGAAAGAGAGAAAGTCGCCACAGTCAGCTGTCAGCGTCCTATGTTGTGAGAGAGAGAGAGATTCAAAAAATGTCAACTAGGTAGATAGAGCTATTGGTAACACCTATGTTGTTTAATGTGTTATGTGAAGTACGGGAGTTGTGAGCTCTCTTTGTTTTGAGGGCACTCTAGGGAATCAAGAGTCGGCACATTATTGTATAATGTTGATGGAAGTTATCTTTTGCTCTTTTTCGTTCCCCCTCCTACTAATTAATGGTTTCTCAAAAAGTCGTTTTGCGGACCTACTTGGTGCAACCAAAGTGTGCATTTTTTACCAATGCCCCCACTTTCTAATGGTGCAACTCAGCTCAAATGGCAAAATGTTTGCTCTTTACACATGTCTCTAAACATGTGCCTTTACACATGTCTCTAAACATGTGCTACTAGGTGAGGGCTTGCAACTTCCAAGAGTCAAGAGCTGAGGGCTTTCGGCTTTACATGGCAAGGACGTTGGGATAGTTGAAATTTTCTCGCTCAAACTATAAACCTTGTCTTCTTATCTCATCGTCACCTTACCATTTCCCTCCTCATTGTATTGTGGATCCATGCCATGTCCTCGTCTGCGTGCTCAAATTATGTTCAGACCTAGCCTAAAGGAGTTGTTCAACCTGTGGTTCTGCATGCTCAAATTATGTCCTAGCCCCAGACTGAAGGAGTTGTGCAAAAGATGCAAGTGAGTGGCAAGAAGGAGGTCAAGCATCTCCTTTGAGAACTGGGTCACAGATGTTGCAGACCGGGGCTTTGAGGTCATGAAGGTGCTTACCTTCGAATAAATGGGGGTGCCCTTTTGGTTTGGTCTACCCGATTCATGGAGACACTAGAGACACCTCAGACCTCAAACAAGGGCCTTTTCATGTACATGTACATGATATTAACCCAGGTTAAGATCACATAAATGACATGTCAGTTTCTAGTCTTGCCACTCTCTCCATAGATGACACGAGATTTCCAGCTCTTAATCGCTTTGTCACAAGGAGAAACTTGCAATGTGGGGATGTTACTATCCATCTCTATCTACATGGTAAGACCAGCTATCGATGAAGGCCGGAAGGTTTTTCTTTCCCTTTGCGTTACTGAGTAGTCCCTTGATCTTTGTGTTCCTAACAAGAGCCTTTCAACATGAGTTCCAGAAAGTGGAGAATATTGGCACACTCCAAAATGCACTCTCATCCATATGTGCCTCAGATGAGTCGTATGCACGAATAATATCCATTTTTCAATCAAGTGGATGGGAGAAGAGAAACAAAATGTGTGAACTATGGCAACTTGAGGTGTGGGTCCTCTACTTATCGTTTGCATGTGGCATTGGATATCCCAAAGTCTCTTTGATCAAAGGCTGGTTCCTAGAGCAAGTGGGTAAATACCTCAGGAGAACCTTCATGCAAGGGCAGTTGGAATGCATGACCTACAACTTGGCATATTTTGTGGCATGCCTTGAAGAAATAAAGAGGTTGATACGTAAACAAAGGCTCACAAAACAATAATTTTCTACCATGTTGTCTAGAGGGCTCAAAAATGCCAGGCAATTTTGGGATCATTTGCAATAGAAAATGATGGAGCTTCTTCCTAAAATGACAAAACTTATTCCTAAATACGAAGAATTATCAATAAGTACAACTAAATGCAAACAACCCTCTCATGCATCACCCCTTCTTGGCAAGGCTATAGCTAATTTGAGAGAGAGAGAGAGAGAGAGAGAGAGAGAGAGAGAGAGAGAGAGAATTTGAGCTTAAAGAGAGAAAGACTTGCAAAAGCACATATCAAATTTCATTAAAGTCATTCCAATATTGATATTGAATGTACTTGCTTCTCAATAACTTCTCTTTTTTGCTACGGAAGGCAAGGGGAGTTTCACTCGTTATTAGTTATTTACAAGGGACATGATGTTAGGGCCCCCGTCTCTGGATGCAATCACCTCTGTGTGCATCTTGAAGGCATGTGGTAGTGTGAAGTTGAAATATATAAACATATCCAAGATGAGATTAGGGTAAGGGAAACCCATAAACTTTGTTATGCTTTGGTTGATATGTATACAATTGTGGAGTATTGTTGAAAATCTAGGCTTCTCATGATCTGTAGACTATATAGAGTTAAGCCTCACTAGACATTAATGTTATTTGTGATGTGGAGAAAAAGTCAATCAATGTGCTTACATACCTCTTTCTTGCTGCCGTAGGTAGCACCATCTGAGATGGTGGGACTCCCACTCATATTGAAGAATCCCCATTCTTGTTCTTCTTGAAATGAGATATTGTTTTTATTTTATGTGCATACACACGTATGAACATGTGCGTGCATGATCACCGCCTTGATCGTGTATGCATGATCAAAGGTAGCATGGCCAGATTTTAAGATTACATTTTTTCCAAGGAAGATATGCATAAGCACATTTTTGCACCATACTGTTATAATCATGGTAAGAGTTTTATTAGCATGATCTTGAAGACGAAATATTTTTTGGTAATGCATATAAACCCTCTATATGCCTCTAAACAAACTAATGCTAGACATATTTAGCTTATTTGATTTACAAATTTACAATATAACAGCATGATCCATCTATGATTACATTTCTCCTTAAACAAAGGTTTCAAATAAGTGAGAACGCAAGGATTTACACTTTGTGAAACACCAAAACAACTTTCTAGTGCTCACATTACTATGAGAGTGTAGTGTGGTTTGGGGGGAAAGGTGTTCAAGAGAGAGGCGATGATAATCAGCGTGTAAATTGTAAGATACTACTACTTAAACATGTGTGGAAGGCCATGAATTGTCGAGTCTTTGAGAATGCCATGAAAACAACTAAGTTAATAGAGATCGTACAAGAAAGCAAGGAAACGATTGTCGCCATTGGAAAGCGGGTGAAGCTTGATAAGTGGGATAGGGCTATCGGTGCCGTTATGATTGGGTAGGTCTGTTGTCAAGTCAAAGCTTGCTCAAATTTAACACACTTATTGCAAAAAGAAAAAAGTAAGAAAGATTTGAAATTTTTCTTTTATGAGAACCAAAAAGAAAATACTACTTCAAAGACAAATCCCTCCAACCAACTCTTCAGCTAGGCTCTGGGAGGTGTTTGCAGTGCCTTTTTTCTACATCTTTGTCGCAAAAAGATATCTTATATGCTCATGGAAGCTTTATCTTTGGAAGTGGCAGCCCAACAATATTGTTGATTTACTAAAAAAAAATGGCATCAATGCTATTCTTCTAATTAAAGATGTCAGAACAATGGAGTATTTGTAGCCTTTTGTTAATGGATTCACTATCTCAAATCCTTTGCTGATGCTTTTGAACCTCTAATAGGTAGTTTTGCTAACATGATTTCAAGTAGAAAAGCAAACAAAATGAATTTACTGCTATAATTTAGAGTAGAGAAAGGATGTAATTACTGAAAATTTGCAAAAAAATCAGTGAGTGATGCATTTATTGATTAACAACAAGACTCGCTTGCCTGACAACAGGTTTTATCATGTCAATTGAGCAAAAAGAAATTGTAGGAAGACAGAGTCGAAACTCAGACTAGAAACAGGAAAACAACTGTCAACTATCTTTCCCAGTGAACCACAGATACATAAGGCTGGTTTGCCATCATTAACTTCCTTGCCATGTGGCACTATTGACAAGCTTCATCAACAGTCCACAATTGCGCTAGACAAGAAACCTTGCCATAACTCAAACATAACCTTGTGCGCAAATGATGAGGATCGATGGTATGAGTTTCTTCAACTCATGCTCATAAAACTTCCTTTGAGTGAGATGAATATGAATGTTGCAAAGATACCTCTGCAAGTTGTGGGAGAAATGCAAAATTCTGAGTTGGCTAAAGAGCCCTTAAAAAATGATTCACACTTGTCAAGGGGCATCGTGGCCTTTGCATCTGATCAGAGCTACTGAAGGCAACAACAATAGAAGACCAGAGCATAACACATGCGACAATGCTTGGCTTTGACTTGCTTTGGGGGCTGGTAATGCACCTGTGCAAGAGAACCGAAAGGGCATCCAATTAACTTGCAAAGACACATTCATACACTTCATAGAGAGGGTCTACTCTAAACTCACAAGGAGCAAAGAAGTTGTGCACATTGTGGTAGGTCTTGGGCTTAAGGCAGAGTAATGCATTCTCAGGTCGAACACTATGCCGCATTCTGATGACATCTAATTAGTAAACAAACCTCGGTGGATGTGTATATTGCTTAAGAGCAATATACACATCATTGGCTCATCCATTTTCACGACCAAACAAATACTACACATTTTCATTCTGATGATTAGGCAAGTAATGGCTGGTATATGAGAACAATGTCAAAAAACTTATTCACCAGTCAGACTGGCATTTCTAGTCTGTTGGTGTATTTCCAAGCCAAAGTATTCACAGACTTCGAGCATGCTTGGTTCAGAGATGAGACATTTGAGGACATGGTCATGTGAATTCAAAATTTCTGGCAAATTTTTTCCTTTAGATGTACAACCCATAAATTCTGGGAAACCATTCCTCTAGCACCCATACGATAACCGTATAGTTAAGCAATTTTACCGCAACAAATTCTCTATGCAGATCCATGATTAACCGCCTTGTATACTGCTGAAAAATCAAGATCACCTAGTCCCATGCTCTTTGCCATTTTGAAAGCCTATAGAAGAGCAACAGTAACATTTGCCATGTCAAAGAACGAAAAGATAGAATAGCTGCAACAAACTTGATGCGATGCCAAATTGCTCCTATTACACGGCAACACCAACGGCCAATCTCATTGAAGAATAAAATGAGCACCACAAGATTGTAAGAAAACAAGGTCAAAAATCACATTGGCATTCTAAGATGGAAAGGACCCATAAGGCTCTTAAATGATCTAGAAAATAAATTACTAAAGAATATTTCAAACATTCAATGCTTCACATGCAAAAGTCCAACGTAGGCCTAACGCTTGTTTTAAAAAGCCAAAAACTTGGCTGGATGGGCTACATCTCTTACTCACATATGCACACGCACTCGACATATACATGAGCATTACCGCTCTCCCCCCCCCCCCCCCCATCTTTCCATGCAGGCCAAACAGTGTAGGGAAATCTGTCAATGCTTGAGTATTTTATCATGAAACCATTATGATCCAGCATTTTTTTCAGGGATAAAAAGAAGGAGAAATTTGATCTTATACCTCATTCGAAGCTGCTGCAACTGGCATAGAAACAGAAACTTCATCACCCAATGCCAAGGCTAGTCTCATGTCCTTTTGTTGGTGTTTTAAGGGGAATGCAGGATCAAACTTGTCCTTGAGCATTGAGGGTCCTTTCATCTTGAACATGGGTGTTGCAATTGCACCAAGGTCCTAAAACATCCCAATCAAGGAGTTTGAATATTTGCAAAAGTTGGAACAATACAAGTAAACAACCAAAGTATTTCATAAATAGTCCAAACCAAAACTTCCAGAAGTGTTTGCTGGCTTAGACCACTTTTATCAGCTAGGACAAGTCCTTCTGAGAAAGCATTTATCATACTGCAAAATGCAAAGTCGGCAAAAGCTAATTTAACAATCCTGTAAGCCTTTACATATTTGTACACATGTGAAATCATCTAACTATTGTTACAAATATGCACCATTTCCCTCTTTATTGAATTAACTATTTAAGCTTCTCAACAGATCTATAAATTTGCTTATTTACAGCTATCTCACAACAACATAGCCATCAGCTGCTCCACATGCTTAATATGCTAAAATATCCCCATTAACATCAGATGGTGGGGCATTGAATTACAATTCAATGTCCATTCTCACACCACATACACACATGCATGAGCAAATTCAATGTATGTGAAGACAGCACTTACCTTCCCATGATCATATTGACGACGAGCTTGTATCTGGCTCCGTTTCCAACTTCTCCAAGGTAAAAAGATTTCTTTCCCATTACTTCGAATGCAGGTAGGACTTCCGAATAGACAGACTGAGTGGCCACATAGACGCATCATTAAGGACTCTGCTTTATTCAATGCTGCACAGTTGGTCATGCTACAATACCTCATCGCCTGCTGCTAAGATTATCAATGTCCCATCCTCGGCCGGTTTCTTACTGCCTGAAACTGGTGCCTCGAGAAAACGCCCACCCTTTTCTGCAATTGCCTGGCAATTGCACACATCAGATTCTCACAATCCTACATGGATTAAATATAGATATACAATAGCTCCATTCCAAGAAGAAAGGTCCACCCACATTGATCATTCCAAATATCAGAGAGGATGTCATGAAACATACTACAATCGTCAACTCTCAATCAGAGGAGAGAGTATAGCAGCAAGTTGCATATGCTACACATGCACATACGAAAACTATATTCATTGTTCGTGCCAATTTCAACACATTTTGAATGTTTTCAAAAAGTTTTCTTGCCATGTGTAGGTGTGAGAGCTCGGCAGAAGGCAAATAAATCCCTTCTTGCCATGCATTACTCAATGATCCTCTTCCCTAGCTCAGCTCCTTTACGAGCAATCACACTAGCTTTCTTAACCCAGGATCCATGGGTTTTCAATAACTCGCTTTCAAGCACACAACCGATGGGTAGGTTGCAATGACTGCCTTGCTTGTTAGTAGACTGTCTAAAAGAAGCATTTAAAACCAAAGCACAGGCATCCACAATATAGACAAGGGTAGTTGAAGAAGACCTTGTGTATACTGCATGAAGTGCTTGAATCCACAGTTGACATATCCACATAAGATTTGTCTGGCCCAATCGACTCCAAGACCCCATCCTTGTCAAAAACTACCTAGAAATTTGAAAACATGAATGGTTGTTAAGTCACCAAGGTGATCCTTCTGCTGCATTAATTCTTAATTCTTGCGACACGCAAAACATCTTACAGAAAGGGCAACGGCTGGATCTGCCAGCATGGCGATTGTAATCTTGCACCTCTTCACAACATCCGCCGGGCTCTTTCCAAGTGTAGCACCTTCTTTGATAAGTTCATCACACTGAACAAGTTAAAATAACAAGCACTTGGGCATAAGTAGAAACCCCCACATAGTCTTCCCAACACTTTGTGCCATCGATATACAAGAAAAAAAGGCCATTATCAGCACATTCACTGCGTTAAAGGTGAAGATTGCAATAGCTAGGTTCCTCCAGTACAAAATTTAAAGACTTTCAGATGTATATTGTGATGAAGTTGCCAAGAGTAATCATCAGCTTAGTGGCTGAGTGCGTGCACATTAAATCTCTCTTGGAGAGCATGAAAAGCTGATGAAAAGAAGTACAAATGCACAACAAAATGGGTCCTCAGATGAGCTGAGCTTAAGGAGTAAGATGGCATTTCTCATAAACCGAAATGACAGTCGAGAAGAGGGGGGCTCGCCTTGGAAAGAGTCCTGTTCCAGACCACCAATTTAAAGCCGTGCTTGAGCAGGTTGCGGCCCATCCCCAGGCCCATGATGCCCAGACCCAAGAAGCCGATCTCCATCGCGCGCCTCACACTCTGTGTGTGTGTGTGTGTGTGTGTGTGTGTGTGTGTTGCAGGCGCGCGCGATTAGAGTGTGTGTGTGTGTGTGTGTGTGTGTGTGTGTGTGGCACAAAGTATGTGCGAGCGCTCCTCGCTCAAGCCACCAATTGCGAGCTCTCCTCCTTTAGAATGAGACGCTATTGGCCCTTACGTCCTAGAAACATGGTGCTCACACAAATTTTCAACACACGTGAATTTTGAAAAAGGAAATTGCCCACCTAAAATTTGTGAAAATAATGTTACGCTAGAGTGCTTCCTTAGCTGCGTTTGCAATGAGATGACGTGTAGGAGTGGAGGTAGAGGGAGAGGGTGAAAGTGAGCATAAGTAAGAGCAATCAAAGATAAAACCGAGAGAGAGAGGAAAGAAAATAGTACAACACATCTCAATCATACAATATGAATTTTATAACATAGAAATTTTTTTCTAAAGTACTTTGTCAATTTCATTGAAATTGAGTTAGTGAGATTAAGTGTAATGTCTTGCCTTTTCACACCTTGCTTCAAATTGCTAGTACATGTTTTTGCATTTGGAGACACTAGTCGGCCTTGCCTTGGACCTCGTCTGCCATAGTGTTACCCTTATCCTCACATTACTCTCCCCTTGAAAGAGAGTATTCGTCCTCAAAAACATCAATGGAACATGTCTTCTTAAGGACATCAATGTTGCTCTAAGCTAAGCTTGCATCTGGAGAATTGAGCCATGGAATAAGTAATAAAGTTGCTACTCATATGTAGAACGATTTGCCCATAGAAAAAATGATTGCAATCCATATCTTCGTGAGAAACTGGCAGAAGGCACCTCTAATCATGTCTCAAAGTGGCAATGGAACCTATCTCAAAGGACATGCCCGAATTGGGAAAACTTATTGCTCCTACCTAGGTAACTAAGTGCAAAGCCGATCTCAAGCAACTCTAACTTTTACTCACATTTCACTACTCTCATTTTGCTACTAATGTAGAGCCTATCTCAAGGGAGACACTCTAACGGAGCAAAACTAACTCACTCATCTCAAGCAATTCCTTTCGAAACCGGAGCGCTTCTGTCTAATGTGGATCAATCTGAGCATTTGGACTTGCCTATGACACCTAACAAAAAGTTGGCACAATGTGTCTAAGTCCATGGGTACATGTACTCTCTACATGCGGAGTTAATCCAAAAATGGTGTTCTTCTTTGTTGAAGAAGAAGAGCCGCCTTTGGAGTATCTTTGCTTAACATAGCGGGATCCCTAAACTTCTTAATACCACAATTTGATGAATGTTGTAGTGTACACAATCATGATTGCACAAGGACTACATGTACATTCCTCTTCTTAGATCTTCTCTTCTCGAGGCTGTACTTGGCCTCTAGTTTGAGCAACCATATATGATCCTAAATATGATCCAAGCTAACTACAAACTACACACTCATCCTACTGTAAGTGATGCTAATAAGAAAATTCAAAATTCTCCACATAACTTGTTCTTGCTCGTAGCCATGAATCCATCAAAGTATTTGTAGCACCTCATAGGTCTGGATAACAAGAACACTCTTATGGTTGTACCTTTTTGTTAACTAAGGAGCCAAAAACAATCAACATATGATCATGCAAAGCTCAAAATTGCACACTTGTAGTGTCCTAATGTAGTGAGAATGGACCTTGGTTTAAACAATTACCAAGCAGTGTACTCACCCTTTGACATGATCACCTCATAGGGGCACTTAGAAAGCAAGCGGAAAGTTCGAACAATATCACATAATTGTACACATTGGATGTTCCATACCACCAATATGTCATCGAGAAGAAATATCGTTGCAAACATCCACTCTCCTACTATCGAGCATAGATAAAGCCAGCTTGTCTAATCACCAAATTTGTAGAGTGCGTTAGTCAACTAGAGTAAATCTGGTAAAGAATAAAAAAATCTTATATACATTGCTCACTATTCTGCGATGAATCTAATTAGTGGCACCTTGTGCAAAGCTCAGTAAATTGAGAATCTTTTCTCGATGAAAAATCATGATGTTATAGATATAATTAAATTGTCAAGACATGCCTTGCATGTGAAATACAGAAGAGCAACGAAACTTTTAACTAGATCTGGAAAAATAAATGACGTTGAATATCAACCAGATAGGCAAAATAATTGCCGAGAAAGAAAGGTCCATAACAAGAAGATCATAAATTTGTCTATAGGGAAAAATAAATGCCAATCCCAAATCATGTGTGCACCTTTGTAGTATTTTCGTGCCAAAAAGTCATAATTAAAAACATCCGGACTATACACCATTGTACATATCTTGCAGAGTTAAACCTTGTCGATCATCAATAAAGAATCGACATTGTCGAGTTGTACGTTGTACTGGAAGCATATGTTGGGTTCAAACCCTTGTCGGCGTGTCTGGGAACAAGCCCTGTTGCTTAACTGAGAAGAACCACTCCTTAGTTTGGAGTTCGCATGGGTAGACTTGCATGGCAAGTTTTATAACTACGTAATAGATCTTAATCAAATATAGTTTTTGTGTGTCGAAACTCTCTCTCTCTCTCTCTCTCTCTCTCTCTCTCTCTCTCTCTCTCTGCTTTTCTACATGCTCCAAACTCGCCATGGCTTGTTCACGCCATCACCCTCCATAGCCGCTAGCCCCTGGCCCCTACAACTGGTATCAGATCCCAGGCATTGCAACTCGGCTTTTAAAATGCTACCCGTTGGTAGGCTATAAGCAGTACCAAGAGTTTTGAAACGTTGCGAACAAAGCCCATCGGTGTAGATCAATGATCGCAGCAAGCTGCGTTTTGAAACATTGCCTTAGTGCACCGTTGGCGACAAGCTTGCAAGCTGGAGCATCTCAAAAGGTTGTGCAAGTGAAAGCATCTCAAAAAACCATTTTTCGTTGGCAACGTTGGCAGTTTTTCAAGCAACAACACCTCATTTCTAGAACGCCTCTTAAGACGCAAGGCAAACTTTTCAAGACGCGTGTGCAGAAGGCAATACTAACGATTTCATTCCCATAGCTTCTAAAGCAAAATTCTACAACATCTCAAAAAGCAGCCAATACTATTAAGCGGGGGGTCACTTCATCTCAATACGCTCTCTAAGGTGCATGCAAAGATAGCTAGAGACGAACACAACAAATAACCTCTCCGAAGGTTATTCCGATACAATAATCAACAACACAACCTCATTACCAGGCTTCTTAAAGACTTCAATATGGCATCAAAAGTCAATAAATTCAATAATTTCGGGTTTCATACCTAGCAAATTAAAGTGAAAGGCTATGTGATGTAAAAGAATCTCTGGAGTGTGGTCAAGCCCTTATCAACCGAAGTTGGCACATCCGCTGCAGTTATGAGAGCGCTACTTGCCGAGCAACAATGCAAGGATGAGAAAGCACTAGGTATTATTCTGACATCTCTAGAAGATGACTTTATTCATTATTTGGATGACATGCAATCTTCAAATGCTGCTTGGATGAAATTAGAGAAAGTGTTTGGTCCTAAAGCCAAGTACTCCAAAATGAGCCTTAAAATGGAGCTATATTCTTTTTCCATGTGTGATGACGAGAATATTGCAGCGGTAGCTAACATATTGAAAAGCATTCGCACTCAGTTAATTTATGTTGAAGCCCATGTGCCAGATGAAGATCTTATAGTGTTGTTTTCCTTAATAGACTACCTACAGAATTTTGTCAAATTGTAACTATTTTAAAGGAGAAGGATCTGCTATCTTCTTTGGTTTGGTATTGTTAATTCATTGCAAGAAGAATATAAATGAGTACCACATGTTAGTTCTGCCATACCTACTGCATATGTAGCCCATGGTTGCACTTTGACTGTAAGTTCAACGAGAACTACTACCAGCACTAGACCTTGTGCGATCTGTGGCCGCAGCAATCATCAAACCAAGGACTTTTTCAGCAAAAATCCTTGCATATTGTGGAAAGACCAATCATCCTTCTGATAAGTATTTTAAAAATAACAAACAACAAGATAAGTATTTTAAAAATAACAAACAACAACTCAAGATGGTTGATGGTGATGATGATGGTGAAGCACCGATGCTTCTCGTAGATAATAATGTCCTATAGTTTTCAGTTTGTTTTATGTTTCTTATTATGTCAGTCATTTGCCAATAAATTGTACGGGTTATAGACACTGCCACACATCAGCGGAGACCGCCAATTTATGTTTGGTTCTGAGTTTTTGTAGTCTCACACTGATGGTTGTTTGAGGGAAGTGCACGCACACACCTATGTTGTTGTTGAGGGGCGGGCTTCTACTCGTAGTTTCACACGATTGAACTTTGACATGGTCTACACCAAGTCCATTGTCAATGGTTTGGGCTTGAGGGTTGGGTTCAAGTCCTTGTCGGCGTGTCTAAGTCGTATGGGAACAAGCTCTATCAGTTAATTGAGGAGAACCACTCCTTAGTTTAGAATTCTCATGTGCAGACTTGCATGGAAAGTTCTATAAACTATGTAATAGATCTTAATCAAATATAGTTTTTGTGTGTCAAAACTCTCTCTCTCTCTCTCTCTCTCTCTCTCTCTCTCTCTCTCTCTCTCTCTCTCTCTCTCTCTCTCTCTCTCTCTCTCTCTCTTGTTCTGCTTTTTTGCATGCTCCAAACTCGCCATGGCTTTTGCACGCCATCACCCTCCATAGCCACTGGATCTTGGCCCCTACATCTCTAAAAAAGTCTTCTTGTGTGAAATTAAAATCAACCCCAGTGGTATGCCTTGTAGGCAGCTATCATGGCTATAAAGTTTGATCTCATCAAAATATTGTAAAACCCACTTGATGCTTAAACTCTCAAGCTCAAGTTTGGGTTCAACAAGCAATTTTTATTGCTTTCTTCCCAAACGTGGAATTGAACTGACTAGGTTCAAGAGTCGTGTTTGCTCTATGATGCCCGTGCCAAATCGGGCTATGTCTTCAAATTGATGCCACCATACCAACTATAATGACATGTCAGTGCCTCATAGGACTTGAAAAATATGATTGTATGGGTCTAGAAACTTGCAATTAATGCATGCCATAATTGCACTAACAAAGTGTACCTTAGATTTCCCATTGCTCAAAGTTAGTGCATGGAATATCCATTGCATACCCTTGATGACATGATGGGTTTGAACTGATTCCTTGGCCATATGATTGTAAAATGGGCATAATAGGAATCACACCCACTTAGAATGCTTGCTCCAATTATGTAAATATTACCATTCTCAGTGGCTCGCACAAGAACTGAGACAAAAAATTGATATGTAGGAAGAGAGAGAGGGGGGGGGGGGAGAGAGAGAGAGAGAGAGAGAGAGAGAGAGGTTGTATTATCATCTACGGAGGTTAGAGATGACCCATGGGACCAAAAACAAACATTACAACGGTTGTGTCTTCAGCCGACGATGACGATACATATCGGTTAAGGACTAAGGGTCCATAGAAAAGATGAGGCATTAGGGGGGAAGACAAAAACCTAAAAGGGGCCAGCTATGGGGAGAGCCGGTTTGGGGTTTCGAAACTCTCGGATGATAGCTTTACCACCTCGGTAGACTGCCCATTTACCTTGTTTGTGGGCTTCATGTACCTTCTTAAGCTCTTCACTTTTGCGTTTGAGTTGTAGCGGAGTGAGTCTTCTGTGATCCAAAGCTTGGTGTCTTGGAGAAGACGTGATTGTTGGAGAAGCTTGAGCCGACCTTCCCTACTTTCAAATTCAAGGATGACATGCCCATGTGGTATAGGCTTGTTAGGGCTTCTCGAGGTGATACAATCTTTTGCGTTGTAGGCGAGCTTGATCGGCTTGAGAGTCTCATTGAGGAAGTTGAATGCGCTCTGAGAAATCATTCTTGGTCGTTTCACATGCTTGAGGTAGCCCACCAATGCGGATCTTGAGGGTATTTTCTTCTTGAAGTCATTGCTCTTGAAGCTCTACTGTCACACACATCTTCACCTTTGCAAGTGTTGTCGAGTGGGCTTCGATGGCCTTGGCTTCGGGTTCTTTCACTTTGTTGGTGGCAAGATCGACCATGGAATCAAATCGTGCTTCAAGCTTGCCAAGGCAAGCTTTAAGGTCGCGATTCTCTTCCATGACCCGATCGAGATCTACTTGAAGACGCTCAATTTGGCTGGATTTGTTAGGAGCTGCTAAAATGGCTGGCGTGTTCTCGACTTCAGAGTAGTTTCCTTGGTCGTCATGAGCTTCTCCTTGTCGAGTACCCACACACAAAAACAATTTTTTGTGGCCTGTGGGAACCCTTGCTTAAAGTCCTTAGGGTTTGTTAGCCTCAAACTGAAGCGGTAGGGGCAGGGCCGACAAGGTTTGCACATTAGTGCACAAGGCTCTGCAGTAGAGGTGAGTCGGAGTCGGAGTAGCCTTGTAATGGCAAGTCGGAGCAGGCTCTGTTACAAGGTGAGGCCCACCGTGAGACAGCTGCTATCAAAGCAAGGCCACGAGGCTGCCAATGGGCTGGATGGGAGAGGGGGACGGATCTCTGGGAGCTAACCCCCCCGCCCCCACAACAAGGCCGTCCTTACGCTTGGGGGGAGACGGGGAGAGAGCATGGCTAGGTTCACGCTACGGAGAGAGAGAGAGAGAGAGAGAGAGAGAGAGAGAGAGAGAGAGAGAGAGAGAGAGAGAGAGAGATGATGAGCTCTATGTTGCTCGGATATGCGCGATGAAGTAGTGATAATTTTCCCTCACAACCTCGCAAATTGTTTGATCTCCTTTGCTAGGGATTTTGTGGAGATCGCCAAGTAGGCCTACTTGACATATTCTCAATTCTTGCAGATCTCTTTGGCATACACAAGCTCCTCCTCCTCCTCCCCCTCAACTTGCATGTAGAGAGAGAGAGAGAGAGAGAGAGAGAGAGAGAGAGAGAGAGAGAGAGAGAGAGAGAGAGAGAGAGAGAGAGAGAGAGAGAGAGTCTTGAACCAATCAACCTTGGCAATGAATAACTGATGTGTATACAATGGACGCAAGGGGTTGCTTATATAGCAACCTCAGTAAATTGCCCTACCGAGACTTTGACAAATAAGTAAAACAAATACCTAAAATCCAAAATAAATAATGGGATCACATTGGGTAGTTCACTTGAGATACCAAAACTTTAGCACCCTCTCTACAGCTCATTGTGGACATCAATAGTGAGACCAAGTCGATGAAGAAGCTACCATGGACACCCTAAAAAGTGGCCACCAACTAGATACACCTCGATTTTGCTACCCTCACTTTGTAGAAAAATTGAACTGTAGACCGCACTACATCCAAGAATCCCCATTCATGAACTGTGAACACATCATGTCCAAAATATAATACTCCAATATAATGATCTTTGGAATACATCTTGTCCATAATCCAACCAACAACAATGGATTGGTGCACTCATCCATAGTGTTTTAGATATGTTTGATTGGTTCCCTAGCAAATAATCCACAGCAACATTTGCAAAATTTTGCCCACAATTGTCTTAAAAAGTGAGCTCATACAACCCATGGCATAAAATCCCAGATGCAACAATTTCATCATCAAAACTGAGGTCATATAGTGTACATCTGTCACAAATTTGACTACAAGACCAAGTCTAGCAAGTGCAGATACCAAGTCTAGCAAGTGCAGATACCAACAAAAGATTCTTCTTGAAAGAACTACCATTTTCAGCAGTAAGCACAATCTTTCCAACTCCTTGAACCAAATAAGAGGTGTTGTTGGCACAAGTGATTGAATTCCCATGAGGGATAGACTCAAGAAAGGAAAACAAATCACGATGTAAGGTAATGTGCATTGTAGCACCACTGTCAAAAGACCACACATGTGAATCTGCAACAACTAACATGCATGTATCATGGATAGCAGGATCATAAGTACACTCTGCACTATAAGCCCACTCTGCATCTACGTTAGCATCACAATCTCCTTTCACGGAAGACTCTACAATAGCTGCACTTGTATTGGACCGTGTAGTTAATCTAACCCCTTTATTCTTAGCCTCTTTTTCCTTCAATTTTGGACATTGCTTGATCAAGTGATCATTAGCTTTACAATAATGGAAACGCATCTTCTTTTGCCCCTTTTTTTGTCCATTTCATCTTCCTCATGTATAATCTTCGACTCTAGCTCTTTACTCAACAATGCAATTTTTCCTCATTGCGTCTTACATAAAGACCATTTAGAATATCCCAAGCCTATTTTGCAGATTTTTTGAACGAATATGAGGAGTAATTGTGCGCTTCACAGACAAGACAATCAAAGCATGAGCCTGAGCATCTTTTACATCCCAACGAGCTTGCTTAGCCGTTGTAGGCAAAACAACTCTGGCAGCAACAATCCTGCCATCAATGTCCTACACAATATTCCAAACGCCCTTTGACACAAGAACATGTTGCATCATATAAGCCGACATAGGGTAATTGTCCCCATCCAATCTATCCTCAGCAGCAAATATCTTAAACACATTTGTGTTGTTGTCAGCCATGGCAAATGCTTCACTTGATGTTAAAACTGCCCAAAAAGAGGAGAAACAAAGTGGAAACAACACATGCTATATAGCACAAACTGTAGAAGACTATAAGGAACCTATTATGCAAAAAACAACACAGATAGAAATTTTGCATAAAATGACAAAGTAGCCTGCACAGTACTGCATGTAGTGGAAACAGAGCTCAAATGAGCCCAAATCATAAAATTGAGCCGGAAGTATTTTTCAACCTATTGATGCTCGCCAAAGCTCACAAAAGTCAAAGAAAGTGAGCAGGCGTGTGCTGGAGCTGCTAGCGACTAAGGTGGGGAGGATGCAACCTACTCTGATACCAATTGTTGGAATTAGGGTTGTAGGAAAACACACACAGGTTTGAGAAGATGAAGGAAGCTCAAGGCACACAACATAGAGTGTATAACTTAGTGTGCAATGGAAAGATAAGATAGCCCTAGAGTGATGGGCGTATATACAATGCACGGGGGGAAAAACCTCCTAGTGAGGGAAAAAATGGCTCGGTGGTCCTAAATGTGTTCACGCACATCACTACTACATGTATATGGTAAAAATTTCCTCCCTTAATCATGGCATACGTTCTCTTGATTGCGTAGCTCTTGCTCTTTTATCTTTCATATATTTGTCTTATTGTAATTCATAATATATGAGATAAATAAAGAGGCAGAAGAAAAATACTCAATCATTTTGATTGGGAGGGATGGTTGGTACCTACTATGGTGCCTTGTGTTTTGATTCTTGTTTATGTTGCTCTCTATGTGTGTTGTGATTATTCAATCAATTGTTTTGTTGAATTTATTTGATTTAGTCAACCAAAGTTGTGTTGAAGTGTTGGGAAGATTTCAGGAAGCCAACACATAAATTGTGAGAAATCGTCTACTAAGCTCTAGGGTAAAGAAGTTTGTGTACATCTAATGCAATGATAAGCTTATAAAGAAGATAGAAGTAGATGATTACAATGAAGTGATGCCGAACTGGACATATGGCATTAATGTAGAGGATGAGTGTGATGTGGATAGTGGGCCAGATGTAAAGATGGAGAAAATTTGGAGCCAAATTATGATTTGTCACGTGATATCAAAAGGCTTTTTGGTTGGTCCCTTGCTCGATAGCTCATGGCCCTATAATATCTTATCTTTTATACCTATATTTTAACACCAACTTAAGGCTATGGGTGCTACATCCAAAGGTATAGAAGTTGGGATATTGATCCTCCAAAAGCCGCCTCGGTGCCTTGCAATTTTTGGTACATTATTGTCCATAATCACTTTGACCACGTTTTGTGGTTTAGCTTGATCAACAACCGATGATGCATTCCCCACATGGGAAAGCCAACATTATATTTATCAAGGGGCATCTTGGACCAACTATCATTAAGAATAGATGTATAAACAAATTTATCCATTGTGTTATAAGTCTTTGTACACTTTCCTAAGTGTTCTCAAAATAGTTATCCATCAATTGATTCCTTTATGGTGATAAGTTGATGGGGCAAACATGGAGTGAATTCCCCAATCTTCTTTCATGCAGGCTTCTATAAGGATAAGGGTAAGACCAAGACAGACAAGGTCCTAGTCATGGATGGCTAAGTGTGTATGTTTAGGAGTTCCTAAACAGGGCTGAGGGCCTATAAGAGGATGCGGTTGGGTGGAGATCATCACGCCAATCCCAGCCTTGTTATTTTAGTGTCAAAATAGTTGAGGTTTTGTGGAGGTGAAGAGCCAAGGGTATGTTAGAGTTTTGGCATCTCCAGTGGACTACCCAATGTGATCCCATTATTTATTTTGGCTTTAGGTATTTATTTTACTTATCAAAGTCTGGGTAGGGAAATTTATTGAGGTTGCTATATAAGCAACCCGTTGCGTTCATTGTATATGAATTAACCTAGAAGGAAGTTAAGTTTATGTAGAATCCAAAATGTGAAGCCAGTTTTCACTCTCTAACGAAAGCCACTAGTATGAAACCAATCCTTCACTAGCCAAAGTGGGAGGTTATTTTTCATGTTCATGTAGATGCCTTTAGTATGGTGATGGGAGCTATTTTAGCAACAACTTGATGTGTTGGGGTATAAAGCCCAATTTGGTCGCCCAGGTAAGTGGGCGGGCCTCCAGGTATGTACACATATTCTTTTGTAAAAACCTAATAAGAACTCACTATGCTCTACACATTACAGTAGAGTGAGTTCACCATATCGTCGTGCTCTTCTTCTCGCACTCTCTCTCGCGTCACACTTCCGCTCGTACTCCTACAACTGGTATCAGAGCTCAGATCGAGGCTCGGAGCAGCATTTACAGGTAGCAAGAGTCACCTGCTCAGATTGGAGTGAGATTTGACAGGTAAAGACACAACCCCAAATCTTGTGGGAGTGCCCGAAGGCCTCGGTGTTCTCAGAATTTCATTCTGAGGTCATCTCGGCCACCGTTCGGCTTCGACAAAGTTCTACGTAGGCCATTTTCGACTACGTGGTCTCAGCGGGTGCAGATCCGACTCTGCAAATTTGGGGTTTCGGCCTACGACTGCAGGTGCTGAGGATATCGGCACTCCCAGAGTGTTGATTTGTGGTTGTCTACACATCGAAGGACGGCTCACAGTTCTTGGAGGCGTGTCACATATGACACGGGCGCATCTACACACAGACTGTAGGTGACATCCACTAGTTCATCAGGTAGCTTGTGTTTGCTGCTTGATATTCTAGATTTCATCCTGACATTGCAGGTAATTCCACATGGGATGTATTGTCAGAGACGATGTATGTCTGTTGAGGGTTTGCTGGCTTTGAGTCACGCAGCAAACAACCGTCGCAGCGGTTACAGCATATAGTGGGAAATTTGTGGATGTATGATTTTGTGGGAAGTCTATGTATTGTCAGATTTACTGCAGCCTTTGTTGAGGGTCGAGTGGGGTTTTATTGAGCTGGGGGATTCTCGAATGTTGAGATCCTTTCGGTGATACAGGTCTTGGAGCGATCCCTTGAGCACCCTTAGATAGGCAGCTAGGATGTATTGACTGTGAGTTAGACAGTTGGGATTGCATCTTTTCTTTAGTGCCGTTGAGCCATTGACGCAGTCTATGCTTACAGGACAGTGACAGGACAGTGAGAGACAGTACAGGTGCAGGACAGGTTTACCTGCAGCTTACAGTGTCAAAGAGACAGTGTTTTTTGAGCTGTTTTTTGGTCTGTTTTTTGAGTACACCAGAGCCATTTTACAAAGGAGACTCTGCCGAAAGTTCTGCAGAATCTGAAGCTTTCTTGGTTCATTTGACAAGTTGATATTGGTTCAGAGGTCAGTTTATAGGGGAAACTTTGCCAAATTTTTCCCAGGAAAGTAAACTACTGTGAAGCATAGATATGGCTGGATCACAGGACACTGCTCTTTACAATATCAAGAAGCTGGATGGAACCAATTTCCCATTGTGGAAGATACAGATTTGGCACGTGTTGGTACAAAAGAAGCAGATAAAACCTATAAAGCTTAAGGGGATAAAACCACAAGATATGGACAAAGATGAATGGAGCGAAATGGATGAATTGGCACTTTCTACCATTATGCTGACTTTGGCAGAAAGCATTTACTTCAATGTAGCAGACGAGATGTCGGCTTATGAAGCATGGACAAAGCTAAGTGATCTTTATGAGAAGCAGAGTGCAGCTTCACAGGTATACTGGCTTAAGAAGCTTGTTGACTTGAAGATGAAAGAAGGGACACCTATGTCCAATCATCTGAATGAATTCAACACCATCTACAGTCAGTTGTCAGCTCAAGGTGTCAAGTTTGATGAACCTGTTAGAGCTATGTTCCTGTTGATCACATTGCTCGAAAGTTGGGACACTTTTCGCACAGCTTTGAGTAATTCTGCACCTCCAAATGGTTTGAACATAGCAGGTGTAGAAGGAAGTGTTCTTACTGAAGAAACCAATAGAAAGACAATGGACAAAGGCAAAGGAACAGCCTTAGTTGTCAGGGGAAGGACCAAAGAAAAGTACAAAGGTGGAAAGAGGAATCAGTCTCGTAGCAAGTCCCGCAGTGCTGAAGGCAAGAGTGACATAGAATGCTACCATTGTGGAAAGAAGGGTCACATGAAAAGAGACTGCAGAGAATGGAAAGCAGAAAAAGGCAAAGAGAAAGCTGAAGACCATGGTGAGAAGAACAAGTCCTCAGTGAAGATTCAAGAAATAAATGTGACAAACACTGTTGCAAAAGATGACAGTCTAGTGTCAGGAGACATCTACTTCTTGAAGAATACAATGGACTCAGCTCTTCTTACAGCATCTGATGGAAATGCACTGAGTGACTGGATTATAGACTCAGGGGCATCACTTCATGTGTCTCCAAACAAGGAGTGGTTTACCTCTTATGTGACCACTAAAGATCATGTTCGGCTAGGCAATGGGCAGTAGGCAATGGGCAGACATGTGAGATCTTAGGTGTTGGAGATGCTCAATTGAAGTTTCAGAATGGCTCTTCTTTCACGCTGAAGAATGTGAGACATGTTCCCGCAATTACAAAGAGCTTGATCAGCACAGGTTTACTTGATGATGCTGGATACGTCACCGCTTTTGGACAAAACATGTGGAAGATATCCAAGGGTTCGATGACAGTAGCACATGGAGTAAAGTTTGGAGGACTTTACATGATTTATGTATCAAATGTCTCTAAAAATGTAATAAATGTAACCGAGCAGCCAAACGTTTCTTTGTGGCATTGCCGGTTAGGACATATGTCCAAGAAGGGAATGGAAATCTTGTCTCGTTCTAGTTATTTGCCTGGCTTTTCATTTAATGATTTTGAATTCTGTGAACATTGTCTGTATGGTAAGCAAACACAGCAGCCACATAAGCATAGAAGCAGTAGAAGAGATACACAGTTGGCACTTGTTCATAGTGATTTGTGTGGACCTATGCCTAACCTATCTCTAGGGGGAGCTTCTTACTTTATGACATTTATAGATGATTACTCGAGGAAAGTATGGGTTTACTTTCTCAAGCACAAGGATGAAGTGTTTAGTGTTTTCAAAATGTTTGTGACACTTGTGGAGAATCAGAGTGGCAAGAAGCTTAAATGCTTACGCACTGACAATGGTGGAGACTATGTTTCAAAGGCCTTTCAGGACTTTTGTGAGTCAAAAGGTATTGTCTAATGCACATCTGCCAAATGGGTTTGGGCTGAAGTTGTATCAACAGCTGTTCATCTTATAAATAGATCTCCTAGAAAGATTTTGCAGAAGGATTCAGTGCTAGAGATGGTATGGTCAGGCAAAATGCCATCATACAAGCATCTCAGAGTCTTTGGTTGTGAGGCATATACTCACGTTCCAAAGGAATTTAAGAACAAACTTGAGCCAAAGAGTAGAAAGTGCATCTTTCTAGGCTATGGTAATTCTGGTGAGATGGGGTACAGACTTTGGGATCCCGAATCCAGAAAGGTTATCCGTAGCAATGATGTTCACTTTAATGAATCCAAATATCATTCTAAACCAGAGAGGGTTGAGGAGATTAGAAGAGTTGTCTTCCAAGAAGATGGACCTGCACGTGCAAGACAAAATGTCAGGGCTCAAGAGGAGCAAGGATAGGATAGATTGGAACCACAGGTTGTGGCTGAGCCTGAGCCACCTATTTTGCGTAGATTTGGACGTATCACGTGACACCCTGATCGGTTTGTTCCATCTATGAACTATGTCATGTTGACTTGCAATGAGCCTTCATGTTACAAGGAAGCAGTGCAAATGAAGGACTCCGGGAATTGGCAATTGGCCATGCAGTCAGAGGTGACAACTCTGCATAAAAACCAGACATGGAAGCTAGTTAAATTACCACAGGGCAAAAAGGCTCGACCTTAAAAATGGGTTTACAGGTATAAGATCACCGCTCATGATAGTCAGCCAAAGTACAAAGCAAGGCTTGTCGCCAAGGGTTTTAAGCAAGAACAAGGCATTGACTTTGATGAAGTCTTCTCTCCGGTGGTCAAGATGACTACATTGAGATGCTTTCTTGCATTGGTTGACATATTAGATTTGGTGTTGCACCAAATGGATGTCAAGACAGCGTTCTTGCATGGTGATTAAAATGTGGAAATTTACATGCAGCAGCCAGAAGGGTTTGTTGTGAAAGGCAAGGAAGATTTGGTATGCCAGTTGTTAAAGAGTCTTTATGGCTTAAAACAATCACCAAGGGCATGGTACCATAAATTCCACAAGTTTATGCTTTCTCAAGGCTACAAACGTAGTGAGTTCGATCACTGTCTATATACAAAGAAGGCTAAGGATGGTAGTTGGCTGATCCTTATTTTGTATGTGGATGACATGTTGATTGCTGGCAAGCACTTGGAAGAAATTTCAGCTTTGAAGTCAAAGATGGCAAATTCGTTTGACATGAAAGACATGGGTGAGGCAAGTCATATACTTGGTATGCGCATTGAGAGAGACAGATCAAAGAAGTTGATTTGGTTATCTCAAACAGAGTATATTGACAAGGTTTTGCAACGTTTCAATATGGAGAAGGGAAAGGCATTGAGTGTTCCATTGCCACCATATGTGAAACTTAGCAAACAAGATTGTCCTGTGTCTGAGGAAGAACAGGTTGAAATGGATAAGATTCCATATGCTTCTGCAGTGGGTAGTTTGATGTATGCAATAATTGCTACTCGCCCAGACATTGCATTTGCAGTGGGAGTATTAAGTCGATACATGTCAAACCCAAGCAAGAAACATTGGGAGGTAGTGAAAGGAATATTGAGATACCTGAAAGCTACAAAGAGTATGCGTATATGATATGGGAGTCAGGAGCTAAGTGTAAAGGGTTTTACAGACTCAGATTATGCAGGTGACTTAGAAAACCGAAGGTCTACGTCAGGGTATGTCTTTACATTGGCTGGTGGAGCAGTATCATGGCGTTCTAGATTACAAGATTGTGTTACTCAGTCTACTACAGAGGCTGAATATGTTGCAGCATAGGAGGCATGCAAAGAATCAATTTGGCTTAATCGACTAGTAACAGATTCGGGAATCAAAGAAGAGATGCCCGTGTTATATTGTGATAGTCAGAGTGCTATACAACTGGCTCGCAATCCAGTTTATCACTCAAAGACAAAGCATGTGGATGTGAAGTATCATTTCATCAGGGAAATGCTCAAGGATAAGCAAATTCAGCTTGTCAAAGTTCACACCACAGAAAATCCTGTTGATCTACTTACAAAAGGACTTCCCTCAAAGAGCTTTGCGCACTTTCGCAAGCAGTTAGGTGTAGGGTAGTACATCACTTATCTACATCTCTTGTATATTAGCTTGTATAGTAGCTTCTCTCACACTTAAAGTACCACATTGGACTTTAAGTGGGAGGTTGTTGGGGTATAAAGCCCAATGTGGTCGCCCAGGTAAGTGGGCGGGCCGCCAGGTATGTACACATATTCTTTTGTAAAAACCTAATAAGAACTCACTATGTTCTACACATTACAGTAGCGAGTTCACCATATCGTCGTGCTCTTCTTCTCGCACTCTCTCTCGCTTCACACTTCCGCTCGTACTCCTTCATGATGGAAAAATTAATTATCTAATATACTTTGCCACAAGAAGGATATTCAACCACAAAAAGAGAAGCACCGAGAAAGGTATTTAGTGCCATGATATTCATATACTTTGCCAATTGTAGATTGAACAAGCGTATTTAACCTCAGAAAGAGAAGCACTGGGAAATGTATTTAGTGTTATGGTATTCATACTTTGCTGGGGAAGCTATTTTATTTTTTGGTGGATCTTTAGGCTTTACTTTATTTAATTAACAAAGTGGTCATCCAAGGAAGGTTAATTAGATGGATGATGTTCCTTTTGGATTTTGATTCCAAGATTTTTTATAAGCCTGGCAAGACTCATTGCAATGCTCATTTCCTATCGAAAAGTACGGAAGGCATCTTGTTGATATCCTTAAGGGATGAACCAATAGATGCTAAAATATTTTGATGATGACAATTAAGGAACCAAATCTAGAGTGGTAGGACGTACGGGATTTCTTATGGTATGGTGGATTTTTGTCTCAATCTAGTAGAAAGGCTCTAATTATTGAAAGTCTAAAATTTACTATCATAACTGGATCTCTATATAGACTGGAAATTGATGGAGTGTTAAGAGGTGTATCTATACAAGAAAGGATGCAAGTAATCATTGACGCACTCACTGGAAATTTGGGAGGACATTTTTCTATTGGCATCACTTATATAAAAAAGATTACAAACAAGGTTATGGTGGTAGAGTATGATGTCGGATGTTAAAGATCTTTGCAAAACATGTGATATTTTCCACACAAAAAAAAGGCAGACCCACTGCAACAAATATGACACCTCTAAACACAATTCAATATTTGGGAATATTCATGAAGTGGGTTTTGGATTTCATGTGACCCTTCAATAAAGTCACACCCATGAAGAACAAGTACATACTCATGGCTGCATGTTATGTCAGCAAATGGATGGAGGCTAAGGCACTTCCCAATAATATAGCTAGGTCCATAGCCTAGTTCCTATATGAACATACCATATATCAATATGGTTTCTCGATAGGGATAGTTTTAGATAAAAGGAATCATTTCATAAATGAAATAATTTAGATCTTAACTAAAATATTTTCCATCAGCCATTGTAAGCCCATACATTACTACCCAAGATGCAATGGATAGGTTGAGAGTAGCAATAAGACTATCAAGTCCATTTTGACTAAGATAGTTTAGAATATATCTCAAACTTGTGATGAGAAGCTTCAAATAACACTTTGGGTATATAGAACAATGCACAAGATCAAAACTGGAGGAATGACACCATTCAAAATGGTGTATGGGATGGAAGTCATGGTACCAATGGAAGTTATTGTGTCTAGTCTCAGATTAGCAATAGAACATAATATGGATTATAACTCAACGCTTAAAATTAATAAATGTTGAGCTACTCAAGCTAGATGAAATTAGACGGAGAGCAAGGTTGGAACATGAAATGGTGTAGCAACAAAGAAAACACTAGTGTGACAATAATATAAAAGTATGGGATTTCAAAAAAGGAGATATGGTCTTGCTATACCAATCAAAGTTAAGTAAGAAGAAACCCAATCTGAAGATAGCATGGTCAGGAACTTATGAGGTGGACTTGGTTTTATCTAATGGCTCTGTCAGACTAAAGCACTTATCTGGATTGATGTTGCCTAGTTTTGTTACTAGGTCAAAAATTAAGTTGTATTATTCCATTATAGCAACACTAACATCTGAGGTAGCCAAATCATTTGACCCTAAAATGTAAGACCCTCAGAACAACCACATGCTCATCACCACCCAACCATACTATATATAGGTCCTTGGCCCTCTGGCTTTGTCTATATATAGACCCTTGTACTACGGGTCCTACCCTTGGCCTGAAATTACTCCCCCCTTGGAGAAGTTTTTTTGTCCTCAAAAACAAAAGTAGTGGTATCTTCTTAAGAACACTAATGTTTTCCACAACGGTATGCCTCAAGGGTCCAGTTGTTCGTTTGATCATTACACCATTCAATAGGATGTCAGAGAATCTAGCTATTTCTTAGATTTATAGCAAAATTAATTAACAAGTGTAATTTCCCTTAAGGGAAAAGGAGACATAGAAGTTGTGCCATGTTGATTTCATTGCACTTTCACATACATTACATTCAACCATGCACATAAACTTGAAGATAATTACAAAATTAAGAGGGACAAATTGATGAGGATTGGATTTGCTTGGAGCCTATCCCCCCTGAAGGAGTACGAGCGGAAGTGCGACGCGAGAGAGAGTGCGAGAAGAAGAGCACAACGATATGGTGAACTCGCTCTGTTGCTGTAACATTTAATGGCCTAAAAACTTGTGTGTAGCGGAAATTAGCATGAACATAGTGGGCATTTCATTAGAATAGATTCCTAATGAGAATTACAAGAGTGCTTGGGTGGAGAGAGCAACAAAAAGCATAACACCTAGTTAGATAGCATGAACAATACTTTCAAAAGAGAGAGAAATTAAGCTATTGACAACAGTTGAGGACCGGATTTGCATGGAGCCGGTCCCCCCGCCAAAAGGCTTTGTATTATGGTTTCTCCCATCAAGAGAGACATTGTACAATACAATTCTTTGTGTTCCTTCAAGACTAGCTAGTGCAATGAAGATGAAAGCTTCATGCACTAAAACACTTACCAAACACAACATCAATTATCCCCGGTCTCAGACCCAAGACCTCACACACCTTCGAAGATGGTGAGAGCTAGCAGGGTATGAGAGTAGATTGAGAGGAAGAAGGAGTATCTTACGAGAAAGATGTACATCTCCTCACATAATCACTCATATTAGCATAGCTTAGCTTAGTAATTAGCTTGGTAGAGGAGATGAGCATGCATTGGAGCTTGGCTCTTGGTTGGATTTGCATCCACATGCCAAGAGTGTGTCGATGTAGGCTTCTATCTCACAATCTTGGAGTAGGTGATGAGCTCTCCATTAAATCTTGGGAAGAGATAGTCTTTTTTCTTGCTTCTCACATAGACTGTGTGAGAGTGTGTGTGATAATGCCTTGCAAAAATCAGCCCCCTCTCTCTCTCTCTCTTGGGCGAGCCCTCTTGCTATTTGCTCTTGCTCTACCCTCATTGGACCTCCCCAGGCCTAGCCAATGGTAATTAAGCAGTATAAGTGATAGCCTTCTGACATGTGTCCCCCTTTCCCCTTTTGTGAGAGCTTTAGGTAATTTAATAATTCAACTAAACTCTCATTGGACCCCTTTGCCTCCTGGCCAATAGGAATCAGGAAAGCCATTGGGCTGCTGAATGCTCATTGGACCCCTTGGGAGACTGTCCAATAGTCTTCTAGAGGACTTAATTATCATTGGTTCTTTTATTAAGCGTTTTTAAATTAATTAAACTAGATTTACTCTAGCCTAATTCTCATTGGTCCACCTCCAAGGCCATCCAATAGGAATTGGGTACACCTTGTGGGCATCTGGGCTAGGGAGCTGACATGTGTCCCTCATTCCCTTTGTGTAAAGGGAGCTTGTGTGTGTGTGTGGCTTTCTCTCTCATCCCCTACATGCAAGGCTCGCGCCCTCCTAAGTAGGGATTGCAAAGACTTTTTTGTACACACACAAAGCATCCAATTCCCCTATGGTTGACCTTTGGACACAACCTTTGAATTTTGGAACCTTAGCATTTTGGAAGTATTAATGGGCTGAACCTTAGGGTCTTTTTAGCCCATTGTTGCACATGGATCTTTTGTAGATGGCCCCCCCTTTGGATCCCTATTTTCCCTCCTTTGGATCCCTACTGTGGCCGGTCTGCTAGCTTAACCAATATTCTAGCTTTATCTCCCTTGGCACTTCCCCATATTAAATGATCAGTTTAACATGAGAAAATCATTTAGGAGAATTAGATATTGATTATTATGACATTACCTCTCTCTTGAAATCATAGTCATCCTCGACTAGTTTAGCATAGTACTTTTGGTGTCCCGTAGGATTCTTGCCCGTCGTGTGCCTTAATCGAGCCTTGGGAAACTTTAATAAGACCCAATCATTTTCTTTAAAGGCTTGGGCTCTTCTGTGCTTGTCAGCAGCAGCCTTTTGCCTTTGCTGTGAGATAGAGATAGCATCCTTTATCTTTTGAAAAGATTCTTGTAGGTCTCGGCTATACTCATCTGTAGCGAAGATCTTCCCATGTACCTTAAGTAGCAAGGGACTTTTTGATCTTCCCTCAATTACCTCAAAAGGTGCTTTTCCCGTGGAAGTATGTACAGTGTTATTGTAAGCATACTCCACTAAGGGTAAGTACTTCTCCCATTGGGATCTTTGATCTACTTCCGTTACATAGGCTTTTAGTAGATCGAGAATTTTTAGGTTAGCTATTTCACTTTGGCCATCCGTTTGTGGATGATAGGCCGAAGAGAAGTTTAGCCTTGTCCCTAATTCTCAAAGAGACCATTCCAGAAATTACTGGTCATTCTAGGATCTCTATCCGACACTATGGACATTGGCAAGCCATGGTACTTGAAAATTTGTGAAATGAAGAGGGTTGCCATTTGATGGGCTTTGATAGTCTTTTTGACATGTATAAAATGAGCTTGTTTACTGAACTTGTCTACTATTGTCCATATTCCCGTATTCCCATGGATAGACTTAGGCAATCCAAAGATAAAATCCATGGATATGCTCTCCCATGGTGAATTAGGGATTGGCAAAGGTTGAAGCAATCCAAGTTGCTTCCCTCTATCAAATTTTGTCTTTTGGCATACCACACATTTAGAAACATACTCTTGTATGTTCACTTTCATGGTAGGCCAATAGAAATATGTCTCAATTCCCTTTAAGGTAGACTGAATCCCTCTATGCCCCGCATAAGGTGGAGCATGAGATTCATACATTACTTTCTCACGTAGTGAGTTAGTAACACATAGTCTATTGCCGTAGAGAAGATAACCATCTTGTAAAGTAAATGGTTCTTCTTTCTTCCCTAATGCAAGGGCTGAAATCACATCTCTAAAGTCGGGATCAATAGCATATTCATCTATCATTGAAGATAGATCATTGTGAGTTGCTATGGAAACCGCATTCACTCTCGGCCGTCTTGAGAGTGCATCAGCTACTTGATTATGCTTGCCAGCAATGTGAGCAATATGAAAATGAAATTGTGAAAGGAAATTTTCCCACCTCATTTGTTTGTCGGAGAGCTTGGTCTGCGTCATGAAGTACATAAGACTTTGGTGATCCGTTCGCAGAATGAAAGGAGTCCCCAATAAATAGTGCTTCCATGAGTCTAAGGCATGTAGAACTGTAAGGAGGTTTTTTTCATATATGCCTAGAGCTTGCTCAACAGGGTCAAGCCTTCGAATTTCATAGCCTATGGCGTGCCCTTCTTGGAGCAAAACAACTCCAAGGCAATCACCACAAGCATCACATTGGACCTCAAATGGTTTTGAGAGATCCGGTAGTGTAAGCACGGGTTGAGAGATAAGCTTTTCTTTAAGATTTTCGAAAGCATTGTTCTCCTTAGCAGACCATGTGTACCTAACGCTTTTCTTTGTTAGGTCATGTAATGGTCCCGCAATTTGTGAGAACTTTTCTATGAAGCGTCTATAGTATGCACACATACCTATAAAGCTTCTTAGTTCATGAAGATTCCTTGGTTTAGGCCATCCTTTAATTACCTCTAGCTTTGATGGATCTATTTGGATGCCATCTTGAGAGATAATATGACGTAAATACTGAATCTCTTGCAAGAAAAATTCACTTTTCTTTCGATTAACATAAAGTTTATTCTCTCTTAAAACTTGAAATATTACCTGGAGGTGTTGCTTGTGTTCGTCTAATGAATTAGAGTAGATGATAATATCATCAAAGAACACTCCAGTGAAGTTTCGATGAGGCCTGAACAGCTTCTCCATCAAGCAGTTGAATGTGGCTGGTGCATTGGTCAAGCCAAAAGGCATGACAATGTATTCGTAAAGACCAAATGTGGTGCGAAATGCGGTCTTTACAATGTCTTGATCAACTATCCTTATTTGATGATAGCCACTTTTTAGGTCAATCCTACTGAAGTAGGTCGATCCTAGTAGCTTATCAAATAGGTCTTCTACCCCTGGGACGGGAAACCTATTCTTGATAGTGATCCTATTTAGTGCTCTATAGTCGACACACATACAATATGTACCATCTTTCTTTTGCACTAATAGCACAGGTGAGCAAAATGGAGATGAGCTAGGCCTAACCATGCCCTTTTCAACTAACTCATGCACTTGCCGCATAATCTCCTCTTGTTGAGGTTGAGAAACTCTATAAGGAGGTTTGTTAGGCGATGAACTTCTTGGAAGAAGTTCAACTGCATGGTCATCATTACCTCGTTTAGGAGGTAGCTCACAAGGGATGTCGTCAATAAAAACATCTTGAAACCCCTTGAGAAAATTGGATAACTCTAATTCCTTTTGGTTGCTTTTATTTTCTTTTGCTAAAGCATTAGATTCGTTTTGAGAATCTTTAACAAAAATCATGTACACGAAAATAGAGCTCTTTATTGACTTGTTGAAAGCTGGTGTATGTACAATGGGGATAGTGTTACCCATTTCCTTGGCATCTATATACATGTCTTTTTCCCTGAACTTAAAGGAGATTCTCCTTTCAGGAAATTTAACATTGGCATCCAGGCGATCAAACCATGGTGCCCCTAGGATTACATCCTCATGCTTGAGAGGAGAGATAAAGAAGTCCTCTTTGTCCACATAGCTTTGGACATGAAGCCTCAATTTCCCGATTAAGGGAGTGATTGAAGCTTCTTGCCCCTTGAAAGCACTATCTGCGGGTAGAACATCTCCCATCTCATAGGCTTGTATTCCTAGCTTGGTGGCCAACTCTATAGATATAAAATTGTGAGTAGAAAGCATGGCATAGAGGAGATCCTTTGTGGTAAATTTGGTGAGTCTCTTCCTCTTGGATTTCAACCAAGGTAGCTCTAGGAGGATCTTGGCGGTTGTTCTTTTGGGGAAAAGCGCGGTATGCATGCCCTTGTTCGCCGCACTTGAAACACCGGTTATCCTTACGATAACGCTCAAGCTCATCAGGAGAGAGTTTGTTCTTACCTTTGTAAACTCCCTTCTCTTTTTGTTGGAGTTGCCCTTAGGAGACTTTTGGACATTGTCCTTCCCCTTAGGCTTGTTGGAACCCTTGTTTTCCGTGGGCTTATTATTTCTTTTAGCCCCCGTTTGGAAATTGATTCGAGAGGCCACCATAGTATGGTGTATTACCGCCGATATGGTACGTGGCCTTCGAGAGTTGACATACTCCGCCATTTCTTTGGTTAAGACCGCACAAAATTGTTTCTTTTGCTCTCCAAAATCCAACTTTTTGAAGACAGTGGCTTTGAGTTGTAAGTCCCAAAACTTGTCTACATATTTGTGGATGGATTCATAGGGAGAGAGCTTTAAGCTTCACCATTCGGTGAGTACTTTGTCTTTGGCATCGGTGGCCAAAAACTACTTCATAATGGAAGCTCTTAAATCTTTCCATGTTTGCGGAGCCTCACCGTTGGCTCGTAGGCTAGACCACCATTGCCTAGCGGACTTTTGAAAGTGCATAGCTGCATGGCATAGCTTAGAGGACTCCGTGAAGCCCTCATCTCCAAACGCTGCATCAAACTGTTGGATAAAGGCCAATACTTTTTCTGTAGCACCAAAGGTGCCATCATAGGTAAGGAAAGAGATGCTCTTCCCTCCCTCTTTGAACTTCTTCAGCTTGGACGACCTCTTCCATGCGGCATAGGATTTCCTATGGCCTCTTCTTTTTGATGGCTCTCTGAGGGAAGTCCTTTTGTAAGTAGATCAGCAAGATTTTCTGTGGTGTGAACTTTGACAAGCTGAAGTTGCTTATCCTCAAGCATTTCCCTGATGAAATGATAATTCACATCCACATGCTTTGTCTTTGAGTGATAAACTGGATTGCGAGCCAATTGTATAGCACTTTGACTATCACAATATAACACAGGCATCTCTTCTTTGATTCCCAAATCTGTTACTAGTCGATTAAGCCAAATTGATTCTTTGCATGCCTCTGATGCTGCAACATATTCAGCCTCTGTAGTAGACTGAGTAACACAATCTTGTAATCTAGAACGCCATGATACTGCTCCACCAGCCAATGTAAAGACATACGCTGACGTAGACCTTCGGTTTTCTAAGTCACCTGCATAATCTGAGTCTGTAAAACCCTTTACACTTAGCTCCTGACTCCCATAGCATATACGCATACTCTTTGTAGCTTTCAGGTATCTCAATATTCCTTTCACTGCCTCCCAATGTTTCTTGCCTGGGTTTGACATGTATCCACTTACTACTCCCACTGCAAATGCAATGTCTGGGCGAGTAGCAATCATTGCATACATCAAACTACCCACTGCAGACGCATATGGAATCTTATCCATTTCAACCTGTTCTTCCTCAGACACAGGACAATCTTGTTTGCTAAGTTTCACATATGGTGGCAATGGAACACTCAATGCCTTTCCCTTCTCCATATTGAAACGTTGCAAAACCTTGTCAATATACTCTATTTGAGATAACCAAATCAACTTCTTTGATCTGTCTCTCTCAATGCGCATACCAAGTATATGACTTGCCTCACCCATGTCTTTCATGTCAAACGAATTTGCCATCTTTGACTTCAAAGCTGAAATTTCTTCCAAGTGCTTGCCAGCAATCAACATGTCATCCACATACAAAATAAGGATCAGCCAACTACCATCCTTAGCCTTCTTTGTATATAGACAGTGATCGAGCTCACTACGTTTGTAGCCTTGAGAAAGCATAAACTTGTGGAATTTATGGTACCATGCCCTCGGTGATTGTTTTAAGCCATAAAGACTCTTTAACAACTCGCATACCAAATCTTCCTTGCCTTTCACAACAAACCCTTCTGGCTGCTGCATGTAAATTTCCACATTTTAATCACCATGCAAGAACGCTGTCTTGACATCCATTTGGTGCAACACCAAATCTAATATGTCAACCAATGCAAGAAAGCATCTCAATGTAGTCATCTTGACCACCAGAGAGAAGACTTCATCAAAGTCAATGCCTTGTTCTTGCTTAAAGCCCTTGGCAACAAGCCTTGCTTTGTACTTTGGCTGACTATCATGAGCGGTGATCTTATACCTGTAAACCCATTTACAAGGTAGAGCCTTTTTGCCCTGTGGTAATTTAACTAGCTTCCATGTCTGGTTTTTATGCAGAGCTGTCATCTCTGACTGCATGGCCAATTGCCAATTCGTGGAGTCTTTCATTTGCACTGCTTCCTTGTAACATGAAGGCTCATTGCAATCAGTCAACATGACATAGTTCATAGATGGAACAAACCGATCAGGAGGTCGCGTGATACGTCCAAATCTACTCACAATAGGTGGCTCAGTCTCAGCCACAACCTGTGGTTCCAATCTATCCTGTCCTTGCTCCTCTTGAGCCCTGACATTTTGTCTTGCACGTGCAGGTCCATCTTCTTGGAAGAGAACTCTTCTAATCTCCTCAACCCTCTCTGGTTTAGAATGATATTTGGATTCATTAAAGTGAACATCATTGCTGCGGATAACCTTTCTGGATTCGAGATCCCAAAGTCTGTACCCCATCTCACCAGAATTACCATAGCCTAGAAAGATGCACTTTCTAGTCTTTGGCTCAAGTTTGTTCTTAAATTCCTTTGGAACGTGAGTATATGCCTCACAACCAAAGACTCTGAGATGCTTGTATGAGGGCATTTTACCTGACCATACCATCTCTGGCACTGAATCCTTCTGCAAAACCTTGCTAGGAGATCTATATATAAGATGAACAACTGTTGATACAGCTTCAGCCCAAAACCCATTTGGTAGCTGTGCATTAGACAACATACTTCTGACCTTCTCTTGTATGGTCCTATTCATCCTCTCAGCAACACCATTTTGAGGAGGATTGTAAGGAACAGTAAGTTCACGTTTTATACCTTTTGACTCACAAAAGTCCTGAAAGGCCTTTGAAACATATTCTCCACCATTGTCAGTGCGTAAGCATTTAAGCTTCTTGCCACTCTGATTCTCCACAAGTGTCACAAACGTTTTGAAAACACTAAACGCTTCATCCTTGTGCTTGAGAAAGTAAACCCATGCTTTCCTCGAGTAATCATCTATAAATGTCATAAAGTAAGAAGCTCCCCCTAGAGATAGGTTAGGCATAGGTCCACACAAATCACTATGAACAAGTCCCAACTGTGTATCTCTTCTACTGCTTCTATGCTTATGTGGCTGCTGTGTTTGCTTACCATACAGACAATGTTCACAGAATTCAAAATCATTAAATGAAAAGCCAGGCAAATAACTAGAACGAGACAAGATTTCCATTCCCTTCTTGGACATATGTCCTAACCGGCTATGCCACAAAGAAACGTTCGGCTACTCGGTTACATTGATTACCTTTTTAGAGACATTTGATACATGAATCATGTAAAGTCCTCCAGACTTTACTCCATGTGCTACTGACATCGAACCCTTGGATATCTTCCACATGTTCTGTCCAAAAGTGGTGACGTAGCCAGCATCATCAAGTAAACCTGTGCTGATCAAGCTCTTTGTAATTGCGGGAACATGTCTCACATTCTTCAGCGTGAAAGAAGAGCCATTCTGAAACTTCAATTGAACATCTCCAACACCTAAGATCTCACATGTATACCCATTGCCTAGCCGAACATGATCTTTAGTGGTCACATAAGAGGTAAACCACTCCTTGTTTGGAGGCACATGAAGTGATGCCCCTGAGTCTATAATCCAGTCACTCAGTGCATTTCCATCAAATGTTGTAAGAAGAGCTGAGTCTATTGTATTCTTCAAGAAGTAGATGTCTCCTGACACTAGACTGCCATCCTCTGCAACAGTGTTTGTCACATTTATTTCTTGGATCTTCACTGAGGACTTGTTCTTCTCACCATGGTCTTCAGCTTTCTCTTTGCCTTTTTTTGCTTTCCATTCTCTGCAGTCTCTTTTCATGACCCTTCTTGCCACAATGGTAGCATTCTTGACACAATTATCTACAAGTTTATGTAATTATCTTCAAGTTTATGTGCTCTTAATACTTTCAAAAGAGAGAGAAATTAAGCTATTGACAACAGTTGAGGACCGGATTTGCATGGAGCCGGTCCCCCCTCCAAAAGGCTTTGTATTATGGTTTTTCCCATCAAGAGAGACATTGTACAATACAATTCTCTGTGTTCCTTCAAGACTAGCTAGTGCAATGAAGATGAAAGCTTCATGCACTAAAACACTTAGCAAACACAACATCAATTATCCCCGGTCTCAGACCCAAGACCTCACACACGTTCGAAGATGGTGAGAGCTAGCAGGGTATGAAAGTAGATTGAGAGGAAGGAGTATCTTACGAGAAAGATGTACATCTCCTCACATAATCACTCATATTAGCATAGCTTAGCTTAGTAATTAGCTTGGTAGAGGAGATGAGCATGCATTGGAGCTTGGCTCTTGGTTGGATTTGCATCCACATGCCAAGAGTGTGTCGATGTAGGCTTCTATCAAATTTGGCACTTTATACTACCAAATTTGGCAGTCTCCAATGCCAGTATCAAAAGCACCAAATTTTGTACTGGTATACCTAACTTCCCCAACCCATAATATTTTATTTTCCCCAAATAATCTTTTTCCAAAATAAGTTTTCTTCTACAATCACCCTGTAGTGAGATGGCCATCACCAAATTTGGTACTTTATAGTACCAAATTTGGTAGATGCAAATGCCAATATCAAAAGCACCAAATTTTGTACTAGTATATCTAACTTTCTCAGCCCATAATATTGTTTTTTTCCAAAATAAGCTATCTTCTACAATCACCATGTAATGAGCGATCAACACCCAATTTGGTACTTGACAGTACCAAATTTGGTAGTTGCCAATGCCAGTATCAAAAGCACCAAATTTTGTAATGGTGCACCTAACTTCCCCAACCCATAATACTACTCTTTTCCAAAATAAGCTCTCTCCAGAATAAGCTTTCTTCTACAATCACCATGTAGTGAGATGCGCAACACCAAATTTGGTTCTTTATAGTACCCAATTTACCAGTACCAAAGCCTAAAACTTGTCAATCCCAATACCAAAAGCTTCAAATTTGATACTGGCAATTATAATTTCCCGAGACACAATGGTAAAGCTTCGCAAAAAAAAGCTCTCTGTTATAAAGTTTGTACAATGGAGCTTCCATGAGTTACAATCACCCTACAATGAGAAGACCAGCACAAAATTTGGTTCTTACCACTACCAAATCCAAAGATCAAGACAAAATGACCATAGAAGCATATTGTAAGAAAAATGACTAAATGGACATCAGTGGATTTCATTTTCACATAAAGAGGAATACATAGTAGACTGCACCAAGAAAATTTTCTTTCTTTGTTCCACAAATCATGGGTTGACAGGGGGCTCAAAGCGATAAGTGTATCCCTCTTGTTGAATGAAATAATCAGCAACTAGAGGACTAACGTCGTCTTCTACATCAAAGAGGGGGTGTTGACGGCTATATTCTGTTGGGTAGGGAGAAAAAATCCAGCCCTCCAACCAGGGCTTGACCAAGTCAGTGAGGTACAAGGGGTAGTAGGGATCAAGGTACGAAGGCTCATACGACCAAATGGCCAGACAGTTCTTATAGTCATTTATAAGAGACTTATATCTACAGTCATCTATAAGTATGGTAGTGCTGGCATTATACGATGGGTGTTTTTCCCACACTGATCTCAATAGCTTCAGAAAAACAGGCTTATCACTAACATCCCCTGGAACATTGGGGACATCACGGATGTTGGGTAGCCACATCTCACAATCTTCTTGGCTGAACACATCTGTAAGAGTACTGGAAAGTTAAGAAAAACTAATGACAATACAAATTGGTAATCATCATGAGGTAAGAAGAGGGTCATACATATACTTTTGACCACTCGTTTACTACAACAATATAAATGAAATGTTCCCAGAAAGTGCATTAGCTTTTCTCTTCTACAATAGGACCATATCATAATATCTGCCTGGACAAGTTTACAAGCACATCCTTTGCATCCGGCCTCTGACCGCACACCATAATTCTCAACCTAGACGATATAAAAATGGTCTCACCTCCTCTGGGAGGTGCAAAAATTGCATCTCTGGTGGTGCTTGGTTGTAGCTCTTTAAGGGCACACCATTCACATCAAATACAATCAGCCGCGTGTCTATAGCCATAACATCTTTTAGCAGCTGTGTGTCAGCTCATTTTTCCTTTAGTCACCACATACCAATTTCTACAGTGCCAATAATATTTTGAGTCAATTAGCACACAATGAAGATCCTACAAGAACTTACTTACAGGGTCAATTCAAAGATCAAAGGGTCAAAATCTACCACAAGAGAGTACAATATAAGAAGGAAAATGTAACCTGTACTTAAAACATATGGTAATAGATGGAGACCAAAATCTAATCTCAACGCATTACATCATGACACAGACTATCAATTTCAAGGGTAGTCATAAGCTAAAGTTTGCAAGCACGGGACTTATTGGCACTTCCTCGGACGCGCTTTCTTCCTATTGTAGACAACAAGTTCGACAAGGTGAAATCACCTAGAGATGTCAGCATCATGCTAGTCACCTTCTCTCGATCAGTAGCATCCATGTACACATCAATCGGATCAGTCACCTTATCCTAAATTTTTTCCTTGTTTACATCTTTCTCAGCAATCCCACCTTTAGCAGCATCCTCACTACTATCTGCTTTCTTAACACCATCGGCTGCTCCCTCGCCATTCTCTTCAGCAGCACCCCGCCTTGCCACGACCTCAACTGTAGTTAGTAGCACCTTGTCAATTGTAGAGGGTTCATCAAAATTAGTTTTCTCGTCTTGTGGCTTGTTGGCATTTATTTTAGAGGCCTCAATAGTATTCATTCCAGCACTATCCTGGCCTTCAACAACCTCCCTCTTCTCCATAGCAGTATCCACCCCTTGTCAATTGTAGAGTGTTCATCAAACTTAGTTTTCTCGTCATGTGGCTTGTCGGCATCCATTGTAGAGGCCTCAATAGTATTCATTACACTATCTTGTCCTTCAACAACCTCCCTCTTCTCCATAGCAGTATCCATCCCTTGGCTGTAACCTATTGTGTACACAACCTACCCCTCCACTTTCTCCTTCCTCCAACTAGATTCCAAGTCGATGAGGACGTCTTGAACTCTTTGCATACTGGCAAGGTCCTTCACATCCTTAACAGAAACCTTTGCTGGTCCAGGCCCACCATTCTTCACACCCATCGTGTCTGTTCCTTGCACATCTTGGCTTGCAAATGTCACATCTTCCTCATCTTCAAAATCACAAATGACTCACTCAATCAACATCATAATCCAAAAGTAGAAAGCCTCAATGTATTGAAAACAATGCCAACCTACCTTTTACAATATAATGCCCACTGATGTACGCTTTTGCCACTTGAAGAATTACCATGCCACACCCCTCTTTCAACATGTGCCACTAGTGTGCAAAAAGTGCACTAAAGCAGAGAGGGTAGTATTGATGTCTGCACTCTAATAAGAAGCTACCCACAACATATGCTGCCTCTAGATACTCCCTACATGCAGCACACGTGCCAAACACATGGATTGTTTTGTCAATATCTACAAGGGGTGTCCTGGGAAAGAGGGTGAACCTGTTTCCCTGCTTCACTTCCTTGAGCATCCCATTCACAAGTTGGCAACAATCAACCTATCCCTCCTTGCAAGAGGCCTCCAATTTGTTATGTTGTGTCTATTACACAATAAAAGAAAAATAATCAATCTCATAGAACATGCCATGTGCTAGACATTGCACACGAAATATCGATCATTGCACCTGTAGTACCCATGAATATTTACACTTGATACCCAAAACCACTAAGACTACCAAGAAAAGCACCAAGGTAGTAACTAGGCACTAGTTAGTAGCTAGAGACAATACCAAGAATAATAGAAGGCAGGAGTTAAAAAGCACCCAAGAGACTATGGAAAGGTACCAAGACTAAACGATTGCCACTATGCCAAGGAAGTACAAAGACAATCCAATCCTACAATCTATGATTGGTGGTATATAAAGGGAGCACTGAGGCAGCTAGAGACAATACCAAAAATACTAGAAGGCAAGAATTAAAAACTACCAAAGAGACTATGGAAAGGAAACGAGACTAAACAATTGACACTCTTTCAAGGAGGTACCAAAGCGGTCCCATCCTACAAAGACAAGGTCCAAGGCACTACCAAAACAATGCAAAGGACCAAAACTACCTACAAAAACAACCAAAAAGAGTACCAAAGAGTCCAAGGGTACTTATGCACCAAAGAGATCAAGAACATACCAAGGCATCTTCTTACTATAACAAGGAAGCAGCAAGGCAGTACCATCCTAGATGTGTAAGTACCCAGGCACTTCCAAGACAAAGTGAACATACCAAAGCTAGCTAGAAGAAATACCAAATACATTTGGAGTCACTACCTATAAATACCAAAGAGACCATGGAAAAGTACGCGAGACATCCCTACAATCATTAAAAGTACCAAACATTTTTGTATTAACCAAAGACCAGGAAGATGCCAATGCAGTCCCAGAGAAAGCTATGATTGGTGGTATATCAAGGGAGCACCAAGGCAACTAGAGATAGTACCAAAAATGCTAGAAGGCAAGAATTAAAAAAGAGACTAAGGTACAAAGACTAAACAATTGGCACTATGCCAAGGAGGTACCAAAGCAGTCCCATTCTACAGTGATAAGGTCCAAGGCACTACCAAAACACTGCAAAGAACCAAAACTACCTACTAAAACTACCAAAAGAGTACCAAAGAATTCAAGGTTACTTATGCACCAAAGAGGTCAAGAACATACCAAGGCATCTTCTAGTCAAAGCTAGATTTGTTACTATAACAAGGAAGCACCAAGCTAGTACCATCCTAGATGTTTATGTACCCAAGCACTTCCAAGACAAAGTAAACATACCAAAGCTAGCTTGAAGCAATACCAAATAAAATTGGAGGAAGTACTTATAAATCCCAAAGAGACCATGAAAAAGTACTCGAGACAACCTACAATCATTAAAAGTACCAAACAGTATTGTATGCACTGAAGACCTAGGAGATGCCAAGGCAGTCCTGGAGAAATCTATGATTGGTGGTATATCAAGGGAGCACCAAGGTAGCTAGAGACAATACCAAAAATACTAGAAGGCAATAATTACAAACTAACCAAAGAGACTATGGAAAGGTACCAAGACTAAATGATTGGTACTATGCCAAGGAGGTACCAAAGCGGTCCCATCCTACGATGATAAGGTCCAAGGCACTACCAAAACAATGCAAAGGACCAAAACTACCTACAAAAACTACCAAAAAGAGTACCAAAGAGTCCAAGGGTACTTATGCACCAAAGGGATCAAGAACATACCAAGGCATCTTCTAGTCAAAGCAAGATTTTGTACTATAACAAGGAAGCACCAAGGTAGTACCATCCTAGAGTCTAAGTACCTAGACACTTCCAAGACAAAGTAAACATACCAAAGCTAGCTAGAAGTAATACCAAATATAGTTGGAGTCACTACCTATAAATACCAAAGAGACCATGAAAAAGTGAGTGACATAGCCCTACAATCATTAAAAGTACCAAAATTATTGTATGCACCAAAGACCAGGGAGATGCCAATTCAGTCCCAGAGAAAGCTATGATTGGTGGTATATCAAGGAAGCCTCAAGGCAGTACCAAGACAAAGTAAACTACCAAATCTAGATAGAAGTTGTACCAAAATTAGCTGGGTAGTCTTTATAAATACCAATGGAAAGGTACCAAAGTCAATCCTATAGTAGTCAATAGTGCCAAGAGAGTATTGTATGCACCAAAGACTAAGGATGTTGATGTACAAGTATGCACAATCCAAAATTGCAAGATGTATTACCAAAATGCATCACACAACTACCAATAAAGTATCAAATGTACCTAAATGCCCTAATGTAAAACATAGGAGTCCTTAGTCAAATAGACAAACTAGGGCCAAGGGAGCATTTACCATACCTGGTCCTGCTCAAGCTCCATTTTGAGCTTTATTATGTCCTCATTGATCCCTAGGCATTGTAGCATGCGTTGGTTTGCTGCAAGATCATCTTCCACCTCCTTCAACTCATCATCATTAATTGGTATTTAGTTTCGGAGCTCTTGCAGTCGCACTGTATACAGTTCACTGTCCGCCTTTATCTACGTGGCCACAACATTGGACACCTCACACCTAAACAATGCCTCCTTTTATAGATGGATTAAGGTCCTCATCTCAAAGATCCTATCCATAATGTGCTTAATCTTGGCCGGCATCCTCTCCACCAATAACTCCAAATCAGCGACATAGTCACAAACCAAAAAATTATGCCGATATGGAGCAGCTGGCCCGGTTTTCGTGCACAAGTTGCTGCCAGACTGTGTAATGTGAGGATTTTTCCCGCTGTGATGGGCAGCCTCAGAGGCACCATTTGCCTTTCTCCAACCCTCAATCTTTTGCTTCAACCTCCCTCCTCTTGCTCTGCACATCTCAATAATGTTCTCACCAAACTTGGCCCATACCACGGTGTGGCCTGCAGGGTCTTTAGTCGTACCATGGCACATCTCAAAAGCGTACCCTTGAGAAAACTTTGCTATAATCTCTCCACAACTGTCTGTTGGGTTTCAGGCCCCATAGCCGGCAAGCCCCCTCCCTCTTGAATTCTTTGTTCATAAAGACAAAAAGGAGAGTAAAATTTTCTCTACATCCCCTTCCCCTTCTCTCCATCCCTTCCCTTGCACTCTCCAACCACCCACAGTTGGTACTAGAGCATAGAGAAACCTCTGATCTCGAGCCCCTACTCGCGTGTTCGGTGACCCATAGCTAGGAATCTAGGATGAGCTTTGGGAAGCTTTGCAAGACCTATAGAGAATCAGATTTGCAGCATCGAGCAAGAAAAACTCAATCAATTTGGTTGCACGGAATCATGAGGCAACATGCAGCGGGCACCGAGTAGCAATGCTTGGGGGGAGTTAAGTCAAGAGCTGGAAATCAAGACAGTCAGGGAATCGGGCAGATCGATAGTGAGCAGACTGAAGCAAGTGAGCAGGAGAACTTGAACAAAAAGTGAGCAGTGAACAGGGGAAAGCATTGCAAATTGAGTGCAGTAGGCAATAGAGTAAGCAAGAATTGGGGTCAAAGCAGCCAAAATTGAGTAGAGCTCATTGTTGCTTGCAAGTTGAACACACACACACACACTCAATTGGTGAAGTTGAGCAGACGAGTCAGGAGTAGTGCTGGACATCGCAGGGCCGAACACACGCGACCTTCAATTGAAGGGTCGTGAGTAGGTCAGGCAACTTGCCAAGCAGCAGCAGAGCAAGTCGAGAGCGCGCGCACACACACACACCCCAGTCTTGGCTAGTCAGACTTGTCAGATCTGACATTTGATAGAGTTTAGCACATTGATTTTTTTTTATAAAGAAAATTAAGCTCACTTACACAAGCCTTTCTGTGTGCAAGTACCCATTCCCGATCATCGCCCCCCCTCCAACTCCTTGATTGCTCACACACACTTTGTCTCAACCATCCGACCGATCTTGAGAGAGAGAGAGAGAGATTGAGATTGAGCGAGTGAGAGAGAGAGAGCATGGATTTTTTCGCCTCATCACCTCGGCAGAAAGGCAGACGTAGTACGTCCCATGCATTCTTGGTAGCTTGGGGCAAAGCATTGTACCAAGACTTGGCCTCTACTTTCATCAGTAGAGAGAGATTCGTACCCGTGAGGTGTCGTCATCCTTGTTGGAAACCACACAAGCGATATCAAAGTCATCCAGAAAATCAATGGTGATGTCTTCTCCCTTTTTTCCATTGAATGTGGGAAAAGAGACACTTTGCCATGGTGGTAAAGTCAATGAGCAAGAAATTATAAACCTTTTTTCATATATATATATATATATATATATATATATATATAATCACAAATGACTTAGCGGCTCATAGAGGCTTTCTTACAGGGTTGGGTGGATAGAAATAAAACAAGATAAAAATGGAAACATTGAAAGAGTGGTGGTAATCCAACACGGGGAGAATAATAGTGTTTGGGGAGCTAAGAATTTCTCCTAGCACCGCAGCACCAAACAAATACACAATCTTCTGTTGATAGAAGATTTTTTTCTATCTACATATATATTCACATGCATGTGTTGCAGAAACCTAAACAAAAAAGGTGGTTGGTCTATTATCCATGATGCACAGACTGTAGAGCACTTACTTACATAGGTGGTTGGTCTGTTATCCATGACGCACAGAGTGTAGAGCACTTACTTACACTCTTACCATGCCGGTGTTGACAAGTCGACACATCCACAAGAGGTCATCACCCTTCATAGGCTCCACCTTCTCTTTGTCACTCAGCACGTATGGAGTGATGGCAACACATTTGACTACTCCTAGACTTTTAGCTAGCAGCAGCTACAAGTAATTACCATAGTCGGCTTGTTGCATGAACTCCACTCCATTTAGCTATAACTCGTCTCCAGCCCACTGGGTCTCACCTGTGGTGGACAGTTTCTTCAGGACAGTGAACTGTACAAGGAGAGGAGAAAGACCCTCTACCTTCCCTCCAAAACAACGAGGATAGTAGCCAAACCACTCCTCCCTAGGGCATAGGAACCTTCTTACCACTTCTGCTTCGAGGTTGTCATTTTGTAGCCCTCCCACTTGATGCTCTTGATTTGTGATTAGCACGAGAAATGCGAGATGGGGAGCTTACCTCTTGGATATTAATGACGCTACAGCCTGGCAATAGTATTTCAATGAAGGCAGTCAGTGCTTCTTCAGTCTCCGCCTCCTCCGTTCTCCATTGAAGAATTCTTGTAGCCATTCCTCCATGGTCGACGATGCACATCGGTTCAGTCTTGTAAATTGAAGGTTTTGGAGAAGCCCTCCTCCATGGGGGCACCAAATGACGAGCGCAAAGCGCGACACGACCCCGACGGCCTCAACGCCAAAACCGTGCATGCCGAGCTGGCCATGGGAAATGAATAGGGGGCATCACCTAGCTTTGAACGGCTAGGATGCGGACAACGACGATTTAAAATAGCACAAACGCTGCACACACACACACACACACACACACACACACACACACACACACACACACACACACACACACACACACACACACACACACACACACACACACAGAGAGAGAGAGAGAGAGAGAGAGAGAGAGAGAGAGAGAGAGAGAGAGAGAGAGAGAGAGAGAGAGAGAGAGAGAGAGAGAGATTTAATTATCGTCCATGGAGGTCAGATATGACCTATGGAACCAAAATTAGACATTATAGTACATATCAGTTAAGGACTGAGTGTCCGTTAGGGGAATGAGAAAAGAAAAGAGATACCTAGGGGGGTCAACCGTGGGTCGGCAGGGTGAAGCAGAACCGCAACATTAGTGGGGTGAAACAGAGCAGGTCGTGGGCTGGGGAGGGGAGGGAGAAGCTGGTGATTAACGCCCCCCCCAGCGAGAGAGAGAGAGAGAGAGAGAGAGAGAGAGAGAGAGAGAGAGAGAGAGAGAGAGAGAGAGAGAGAGAGAGAGAGAGAGAGAGAGAGAGAGAGAGAGACGTAGGTGATGAAAACCCCTCGGGATGTGAGGGAAAATTGATTCAATGCAATATTTATAGAAACCTTAGCTTTGGCGAGATGGCGACTATGGTGATAGAGAGAGATATAGATAAAGAGAGAGAGAGAGAGAGAGAGAGAGAGAGAGAGAGAGAGAGAGAGAGAGAGAGAGAGAGAGAGAGAGAGAGAGAGAAAGAGAGAGAGTGAGATAGTGAGCCTATAGTGCGTTCTCTAGAGGTGATTCATAAGCACGGAGATTCTATTTTCCTGAGTGTGTGGCGACCCTTGGAGTCAAGGTGTGGACATGGCTTCCTTCTCATGGTGCTAACTTCCCTAAGCCCAATGCTCAATTACTGCCCAAGATGTTACACCACTCTCCCAGAGTGTTCTCCCAAAATGATGCCTTAAAATCCCTCTCTCTTGATGCAAGTGTTGCCCGTCTCCGATAGTGACCTCTCAGTGCCCTTTTATAGGCGCAAGCTGCATTAGTTTGGGGTAATCCGATTAGGTTAGGGCTCTAATCAGGAGAGACAAAGCAAGGAAGTGGGTCCCAGATGGTTGACCCTTGCTTTGTCTTAGGAGAATTTTTAAAATGATATCTCCTAGGTGGCCTTTGTGACCATCACCTAGGGAGAGGTGGCAATTTACAATGGGTTTTTATACAAGATTTTTGGCTTGAAACCGGAAAATAATAATACCCTACGGATATTACTACAGAGATGCGTCACAGACAAGATGCCGGTGAATGGCGGGCCTCGTTGGTGCGTCGATGTAGCACGTTCGCCAGTTTTGGGGCCGGTCGGGACATGCCTTTGGCGTCACTTCTTGATTTTGTGTCGCTATCGCGTGATTTGGCCGTCCTCCTTCTTTTGTGTTAGGTGTCAAAGTCAAGTTCCTTTGTTTTTCCTTTTTGTGTGTGCATATGGCGTGCATGTACTGTGTGTATGTTTATGTGACCATGAGTGTTTTGAATGTGTGCGTCCGTGTATGCATCCTTGTGTATGTACGTGCATGTGAGTGTGTACGGAAAGGGAGCGAGAAATGGGTGAGGTTGGAGTGTGTGTGTGTGTGTGTGTGTATGTGTGTGCGCGACAAGAGCGTGTGTGGGAACGAGAAAGAGGGGAATGTGTTTATTATATTTTATATATATATATGTACTGCTTACATGTAGGCTAGAGAGAACGGGCGAGGCAATGGCGTGAGTGAGCGGGGGGGATGGCGAGGGGGTGAGGGGATGGGGTGTGTGTGTGTGTGTATAGAGAGAGAGAGAGAGAGAGAGAGAGAGAGAGAGAGAGAGAGAGAGAGAGAGAGAGAGAGAGAGAGAGATAGAGAGAGAGAGAGAGAGAGAGAGAGAGAGAGAGAGAGAGAGAGAGATAAATCAGTGCTAGCTGGTGGTCCGTGATACAGGAAGGAGGGAGAGAGTGATAATGAGCCAGCAAGAAGGGATTGCGAGGGAGGGAGAGGGTGAGGGAGTTGGGGAGAGAGAGGGTGTGTGAGTGTGGTGTGTGTGTTAAGAGAGAGAGGAAAAGAATTGGCTTTCTATTGTGCCCGCATGGTCTTGAACGAGGGGAAGAGAGGGATGCCATGTCAAAGGGAACGAGGGAAGAGATAGAGAGAGAGAAGGGGAGGGGGAGAGATGAGAGAGAGGGACGTTTGGCAGACCAAGGAGAGTGGGTGATGGAGAGAGAGAGAGAGAGAGAGAGAGAGAGAGAGAGAGAGAGAGAGAGAGAGAGAGAGAGAGAGAAGAATGTGAGAGTGTCAGTGTGAATAATGAAAGAGAGAGAGGGAGACTCTTGTCCCTTTGTATGGTGGCCCTTGAGAGAGAGAGAAGGCTTGTTTTATGCACCCATGGGCTTGGTGACATAGGAACGAGGGAGAGAGAGAGTGAGCCAAGCAGAAGAGAGAGAGCTGTCCTCTGGTGATAATGGAGGGGTGTGGCCAAGCTGAGAGGCGGCCCACTGCATGTAAGGGGTGGTGGTGTATGTTTAAATGTTTTTTTAATCATTTTTCCTTGTATTATGCTCCCTCCCCGATTGGGGTTGGTTCTTGCGGCCGTGGTTTTGGAAACCGACCGTCAATAGTTTATGTGCTGTTTCAAGGAGTTTTTGTGCAGTCAGTTGCAGTTCAGTTCAAGAAATTACAATTTGCTATTGTAGGCAGTTTTTGTTTCTTGAAAGCATGAAAGTTATTTTAGTATGCGGCCATTGTTGTTTTCTATCGCTTTGATATTTATATATGGTGGCAAAGAAGAAAAAGAAGAAGAAGAAGTGCTCTCTTTGTCAAAAACATGGGCACTATGCAAAGTGATGTCCTCACATGTGTATGCCTTGTCAAAAAGAGGAGCTTTGTGTCAAGTATTGCATGCCAAAATTTTCCAAAGAGTTGTATCGGATTATGAAAAGTTTTCAGGATGCATCATCTCATTATAGGACATGTGTGATGCTCAAGAGGATCTAGATTGGTTTTGATGTTCTTGATGATGCACACAATTGGCATAATAGTCATGTTGATAAGAAGAGAAAGTCATGTTGTATGGCTCGACGAATATCAAGGCAACAGTTTCCAACCTAAAAAACCTCAAGTTGTCACTTTTTAGTTACCAATAGTTTTTCAAGCATTTGCAATTTTAAAACATGAAATTTCAAAGCTTGAATTTGAATTTTCAGCACCTAAAGTTTTTTTACCTGATTTTGATATTCTTGATGAATATGGGATCAAAGTTGTAGATATGCAGATTACTGAAGAGAAGAAGTTGGTTCAAGAAGGAGATATTGTTCAAAGCAAGGGAAATGCAGTGGAAAAGATGATGGCGGAAGAAGGAGGAATCCAAGAGCAGCTCATGAGCCAAAGGAGCTAAGAGGACTGCTAGCTATTCCCAAACCTCACATCAAAGACACTCACCTCTTTGCAGGAAGAGAAGGAGAGTTACCCAAAAGAAGAACTGGTGATTGAGAAGAATGGAATGCAAGTGGGGGTGAGCCAAAGAAGCCACCAATATCCAATACAAATCCATATACCAACATTGGACATCAATCTGGAGAGGTCGATATTTAGGGAAAGATCAGATTATAGTGTAATGAAGTTAAAGAGATGAAGATAGATGAAGACATAATATGTTCGAATGATGACGATGATGTGATGAATCAATTTTTTATGAATCTTAATGAGGAGTTCCCCCAAGTGACAGTTAGGAAGGTGTTTGTGTTGATGAAGAAGTGTTTTTTGGAGTCCTGAAGACTGAAAACGAGTTTCCAAGAGTGGATATGAATTATTCAAGTTGTGAAGATAAGGATCTTGACTTTCAGGTCCTTGAATTGCAAGTTTTGATATCAAAGTTCATTGAGTAATAAAGTTTCACAATGCAGGTCCCTGATCCTGATGAGAATATTGATTTTCAAAGAAGTTATGTACTTGAATTTGGTGGATTTAAAAGTTTTGTTGTTTCTCAAGCAGAGACGATTAACAATCTCTCATTAGAATTGGAGAATGAGAGGTATTCAAGTATGTTTGCAACATATGAAACGGTTTTCAAAATCAATCAACTTCAAGAAGAGAAGGCATCATTGATGGTGAAGTTTTCTCAGGTTCAAGTCGAAGCGGATTTGCATATTTCTTATTTTTGTGAAGTTAATGATGCTCTTAAGCAAGCTTTTTTGAACAAAAATAATCAAATTGAGGATTTGAATCCTCAGCTTACTCAAATTTTGAATGTGGAGTCTTCTTCAAACTTTGATGTTATGCAAGGTGTCTTGAATGATGATGTTGTTGTTGGGTATGCAAGCCTAGTATGTCAAGAGGCATGCAGATAAGATTCAATTAAGGTTAACTTCTGCAATGCAAGGAAAATACTTTATATTGTAAGGTTTTTACACAAGAAAGTAATATCAAGAATAGAGTGTCCTTTTTTTCTTTGCTGTGTTGACTCTCTATCACTCGTTCTCTCTCATTTTCTACTGCTCTTCTCCTAGCCATGGCACCCCACTGGATTCACCCCCCATAGCTCCACTCCCATCATCTGGTATCAGCCGCTCGGTCTCGGCTTGAGTCCACACGACGCGGGAATGCTGCCTGCAAAGGGGAACACGAAGGTGTTGGCCTGCATCAATCTCAGCACATCCGCCAACAGCAGAATCACCCTGGCTTTTCGCAAAAGTTTTGACTCTTGAGCGTTCCCTGGTTCGGCCTCCTCAGCTCGCTGTGAAGCAAACTGCCATCGGTGCTGTCATCTGCAGAGCTCGCCATCGACAGTTTAGTTTTTAGTTTCATTTTCATCTGGTTTCACACTTTAATAAAGTGGCCACCCATTTACTCTATCAAGCAGGGCTTCCCACCCTCAAGTACCCTCGGCTCGGTGTTCGGATGTGTTCGATGCTTAGTGCCCATTGAAAAGGAGCATTTTGTTTGGAAATATTAGCATCATCTCAAAGAGCCGGAAATACTGAGGAAGTGAAAGCATCTTGTGGCATTTCCATCGGCTTGATAGCAGTAATTGTGCCCAATAAAAGTGATGCCAAAGAAGAGCCACAAGGCTTATCCAAAAACCATAGCTCACGTGATAAGCAAGTCACCTGTGATAGATGAAGACATATTTGGTACTCAAGATCAAGAATGTGATAGCTTGCAGTTGCAATACATGTGGTGCATAGGCATGTTCAAAGTGCCAAGGAGGGTTTTCGACCTGCTCAAACATATCGACAACCACAAGAACAAAGAATATTTGCTTTCAAGAACTTGGTCCATCAACAATCTGTAGAGTTCAAAATTGGTTTTACATGTTCATTGTCACATGTTCAGTGTCATAGAATTGGTTGTTTCACACTCATGGTTGTTTGAGGGAAGTGCACACACACACACCTATGTTATTTTCAAGGGGGGGACTTTTACTCATGGTTTCAGGTGATTGGACTGTGTCATGGTCTGTATCAAGTCCATAGTTAGTGGTTTGGGCTTGAGGGGGGGGGGGGGGGGGGTGTTGGGTATACAAGCCGAGCATGTCAAGTGTCAAACCCATGGGAACAAGCCCTTGAGGCATGCATATAACATTCAGTTAAGGTTAAGTTTTGCATGGCAAGGAAAATCCTTTATATTGTAAGGTTTTTACACGAGAAAATAATATCAAGAATAACGTGTCCTTTTTTGCTTTGCTGTGTCAACTCTCTCTCTCTTTCTCTCTCGTTTTTTGCTACTCTTCTCGTAGCCATGGCACCCCACCGGCTTCACCCCCCATAACTCCGCTCCCATCGGTTGTTGTTGTGAATGATCTTTATGATGTTGGTGCTTTTGCAAATTTAGTCATGGAGATTGGAAGTGCATCTTTTTCCAAAGAAGTTCAGTTTCTTGATGATATTCTTGATGATGTATACCAAGTTCCTGATCTCAATGGTTTTGTTGATGTTGAGGAGATGGTTTTGACTGATGATTATGCAAGTCTTTTGCAAGTTCTTAATGATGGTGAAGAGGGTTTTCCTGAAGATGGTTCTATATTTCTATGTGATGTTGCCGATGGAGGAGATGATGATATTTTTATATCTCGTTGGTTTTATGTCTTCATGCTTGATGACATTGATAGCCAGTTTTTGGCTATCTGGAATTGCCATAGTGAGCTACCTCACCCTCTCAAAATCACTCAACCCTATGGCTATCCTCACCCTTTCATTGTACATAGGCGTGTGTGAGTTAGGGACTTTCTCCATATCTCCTTAAAACTCTTAGGAAGCTAGTCATGGGGTTAATTGAGCCAAAATAATAAATAAAAACAAAAATATATATATTATGACCCATTTCTGTGTAAATATTTCATGGTATATAGGGCCTAAAAATAAGAAATTCTCATAATTATTTTGGTATTTATTTAAAAAGTTTTATATAGGCGTGTGTTATTTACCTAAGTATGTTATGTACATTGACTTACTACTATAATAGTTCTCTTACATTGTACTTACTCTTTATTATATAAATATATATTCTCATGCAAGCCTCTCTAAATCTTGGTGTCAACCCACTCCGAGAAAAATCACAAAAATATCTTTCACCTAGTCATTCCCTTTTACTAAATTATCATTTTCCTACATGCATTCTTCTTTACTTCTTGTAAGTAATTCTAAATCAATAAAAACAAATGAGGACCCCCTCATTTCATTCTCTAGGTATATATAGCTGACACTATTTCAGATTCCATGAATTGTTTATATACTAACTTAATTTTTTTCATCATATCCATATATCATATTTGTGAATAATCCTAATTGATGCATATTTTCAAGCCCTGAAGAATCTATTTAGATCATGCTCTCATGCAAGGAGGGGCTCACTTGTGGAGGATTATCTAAATTCAACAAAAGGGGGGCCACTGAAGACTTTTAGAGGAGGAAAAATAGGCATTTTGGTAGAATTTTTGGCGTCCACCTCCATTCCGAATTTGAGAAAGTGACCAAAATGAAAAATTTACCTCACAATCTGAATAATCACCTCAAAATGTTTCATAATTTTTGGAGATCTTATCAATGAGATATGATTTTTTTGGTGGATCCCACTCTGTCCACTTTTTCTCACAGGTCACCGTAGTCTTCTCTCACTTCCCTTCAAACTTCCACACACACACACACTCCTTCCTCTCCATCCCTCACTCAAATATGCACCTTACATGGTTTCTCTCACCCTCTTCACCATTAACTTTTCCTCTTACCTCCATAGCTCTCATATGACTTCTACATGTACATACACCATCTCTATGCCTCTCTCTATTACCTCTAAATTACAATTCCTTCTTATCTTTTCTCTATATACATAAAACTCGGCATGTAAAACCATGCTTAATCTCTACTAGTCGGGGATTCTCATCAACCAACATCGGTATTTTCATCATGGTGGATCAACCTTGGCAATGACAACGTAAGAAGAGGATCCGCAGTCATTTTTTTAGAACGTACACAAGTTCAAAACTTCTTCAAAGCTTCACCATCAAAAGGATTCCCTCACTTCATTCACCCATCTTCCTTCAACAATCCACCTCATTCTACCCATTGTAAATACATCATTAACATTTTAGTGATTGCTAACACTAACCACTAACCTTCTAGCACAAAATATCCATTGACCTAGCTTTAAAAGACACGTCACCTCAAGACATGTACATAGTAAACTCTCTCTCTCTCTCTCTCTCTCTCTCCCCCCTTCCTTAACTCTATAACTTCACCATGTCTACCATCAATAATGCCGTTCACTTGAGTCCACATCCACGACTCAAGTAGACAAAGAAGGCCCATTGTATTTTGATACTCAAAAAAATTATAATCTTGATTTAATTAGCTTGTAAATTAGGATTTTCAATCATCTTAAGGAGGCCCCTCTCCCTCTTGTAAATGATCATTAATATCTCACAAAGCACCCCAACACTCTATATGCGAGGAGAGATTTAGGTATAGTTGTGGGACGGGTGTCTAGCCTCATTCCTATCTTATTGCAGACATAGCGAGAACCATGAATATAATTGTCAATCCATGGGACAAAGCTGATTCGACTAGTGCATAGAGGCTACAAGAGGTTATCAATCTCTCGAAAAACAACAGACAACACGCATTTAACTCAAGCTACACTCAAATGACATAAATCACCAAAAGCTAGTAGCTAATTGGCAAACAAATCATAACTGTTACAGAATCAAACGACATCCAAACGTTACGAAACTTCTAGGACATGTTTATAAGACCTAAGCACACATGCTTATGGTCTCAAATCTCACTTTATGTCAAGTACAAAAATCAGGATTATTAACAGAATGAGTTTTTGACCTAGGCGTTTTCCACCCATAATGCGTCTAAATGCTTAGCAATGATGCCCCAATACCCCACCTATACTTATTTTATGATTTTGAAGCTTAAATTCATACTTATGATGAGATTAGGCCACAAGTCGGTGATGCCAAAAGCTACGGATTACCATGAAATGATTACATCAATCATAGAGCGCAACAGACGGCACTGTAATGTAACAACCAAGAAGGGAGTAGGAAGCGTGAGAAGGAGAGAAGTGAGCGTTGTTAGCTCACACTCTGTTTCTATTATCCAAAACTTACAAAATACTTACAAAAATTGTCTTTTATATCTTAGCCAAGGTTTTTGTGGTCAAAACTAATAATCTGGTAGCTCTAACTAAAGATAGGTTGATACAATCTAGAAGCTTGTAGCTCTAGCTCATCAATTATACTGTTTATCTAGAAAGTAGGAGTTACAATATTCCCGATTCATCAAAATAATAAGTGTTTTTACAATAAAAGCTCTAAAAAATGCTATCTGAGTTATCCGAGTGAGCTTGCTGCTAACATTCCCCGCCTCCTTGACTGTGTCGTCCCTTGACACAGATTCCTGGACTGAAGTAGTCTTTGGGTTGATGACTGGTGAGGCAGTCTTTCAGCGCATATAGGGCTTTTTCATATCTGATTCTTCGTTCTTTGCTTGGGACTTGCAAAAATTGCATGGTGACTCTGTTTTTAAGGTCAATGGCTAAATAGACAACAAATCTTGATGTAAGGTTAATGATCACTGGCCCAAATATCTTTGTTCGCCATGTGAAGAAACCTGTACAGAATGCCTCTTCAAATGCCAACATATTGCTAGATGGCAAAAACATGCATCTGGCGTAGAAGCCGTAGAGGACTTCTTCGGAAGGCTGTCCACTTAAGTCATAACATAGACCATTATTGCCTTCAAGGAAATACATCCATGGTGCTCCTGTTTGCTCAGGTTCGTGAAAAGTTTGAATGCGGGTGAGCATCATTCTCCAAATCTTACACAACATTGCACATGAGAGGTCAGGGAGGTTCTTGAAGAAGGTAATGGGACCCGTTAGGGTTTTCACCATGTATTCTTCCGTTACTGGTACCTGCTCAAGAGCTGGTAATCGTGTGTAATTCAGCCATGTTGGCCTCTTCTTTCTCATTGCATCGTATGACTCCCATGTCCTTACCCTTGGTACAGGACAGAATGTAGGGTTGTTCTGAAGGGCTGCAGGTGCTCTTGTGAACAGAATTAGATATCTGAAGTTTTTGTTCAACCAGTTCTTTCTCCACCTGGGGTGGATATCCTTTGAGCCTGTTGCTTGCATATCCTTGTATAGTGTTTCCTTAACCTGTAGTAGCTCCACTTTGATCAATGGGTAGGGTAGTGATTGTTGATACTGATCCGAGCCTATCAAAAATTTTTGTTTATTATATTTTGTTGGTTTTCCTTGCTTCTAGAGGTTTACAATAAAAGAAAGAGTGAGAACAACCTCTTGGAAAAATTTTTTTAAAAATGATTTGATAGGAATTTTTTCTTGACTAGTTCACCGGAGGTGAAAGGTAGAGGGAGAACCTAGTGGTAAAGGGAAGGGAAAATATGTAAATGTGAAAAGAAAAGATATGATGTGGTTGTGGAGCCATGCACCCATGATTCAAGGGTCATAAGTGGCTCATATCATCATGGCTTTGGAGCCATATGATGATTCAAACAAATGGGACCCAAGTGGAAGACTTGGTAAAGGAAGGAACCAGACACATGATTTTGCTGAATTTTTAAAAAATACTTCCACTCCGATCCAAGAAACGTTGTCTTCATCAAAGTTGTAGCTGATGAGCTGGAGATTCTGGCCATATTTTTTTTATAATTTTTGCATCTACGGTCTAGGAGATATGGCCAAAATGGCGGATGCCAGTTTTTTCAACTGTGGTGGAGACCACCCCCTCTACCTTTACACACACACACCCTTCCTTTTCCACATTGAGACCTTCTCTAAAAATCAGCCATTAGTCTTCTCACCCTCCTCTCCTTCCTCCTCTCTCTCAAGCTCAAAAACCCATCAAAATTCCTCTTCTAATCACCTCTCAAGTCATGCTTAATCTTGCTGTAATTCCTAAGTTCTCATTCAACCCCTTTCTATTATTACTAGATATGTATTGATTTTATGTAGATTCTTTACATTTTAAAATAAGGAAGCTCTTGGACTCAAGCTATGGAGGAAGGAGTGAAGACAACATAAGTGATGATGGAGCTAATTGGTCAACAAATCACTTGGAAGGAGCTTCTTCATTGGTTGAATGTCCCTAATCAAGCTTCATTTGTACAAATTACACTTGGATCTTAACCTCACTCCGAATCACTCTCTTTCCTATATAAAGAGGCCTTCCCCTTTGTAATTTCAAGCTTCCCTCAGCCCCATTGAGTCTTTGTATCACTCACCATGAGCCCATAAGCTCATTCATTCACTCTATTCTTGCACATTCTAGAGTGCAAATTGTTTCATGCTAGTAACCTCTCCTTCTCTTACTTATGTTAATTAAGAGAAATCTTTTATATATGTGTGAGAGTGCTTGATGTGACCTTGGCTAATCCTTGAATGGTTGTTTGGTAATCTACATGCTATTTGTGTTGGGAGTGTTTGAAGTCATCCATTCCTTGTAGACACACTAAGGTTAATGCTTCATTCATAGTGATCTCTCTCTCTCTCTCTCTCTCTCTCTCTCTCTCTCTCTCTCTCGCTCTCTCTCTCTCTCTCTCTCTCTCTCTTTGTGTAGCGGTCCTAGCCCACGCTTCCAAGACTAGGTGGTGCCCTTATCTCATTTCCCTTGTGGCGCAATGGAGTTTGTTTTGGTGTAGAGGCCTCCATTCCAAATTTCCTTCGTCATAAATTGGTGCCCCCAATGAGGAGTTCTCAAGCAGCGCTCTGTCAATCCTATGAAGGAAGATCCATCAAATTCTCCGAGACTTCCACTATGGTCTCCTCAAGAAGCTCGAGAAAAGAAGCGTCTTTATCGACAAACGGCACGTATGCGGGTAAAGAGAGTTAACTACACACACCCTTCTTTGCTTCAAGGAAAATCTTGTAGTCATCAAGTCCCTAGGTCAAAAAATTGTGTTGAGTGCTTTGTGGCTAGTGTGAAGACACTTCCTTTGAAGCCTCGACTTCAGGTGGTGAAAGCACTCTCAAACTCGGGTATTAACAAGTTTTTGGAGGGGGAGCTACACATCAATGGGGTGCAGTATTGGCAAGAGGCTATATATGGTGATGCACTCCAACTACTACTAGCAAGAAGGCTCAAGGTGGTTGAGAGGGTAGCCATCGAACCCTATGAACTCTACAAAGCTGAAGATGGTCACACCAAAGCTAGGCTAATCACTGGTGAGCAAATTCTTCGCATCTCTCAAATGGTGGGATCCAAGAGAGCTCAACTTCAATGAAGTGCTTCATGGAAGTTTGTATTTAATGCACCAATGAATAATCCCATTTTCTACAACTTTCAATCAGTTCAGAATGTTAGGGTGAATGTGCGCATTGATAGAAAGATTTTTTTCCAACAAAGATTGGTCTTCTATTTTGGAGCTGAGAGGTTGAGAGAGATATTGTTGTCCCCTGACCCTATAATATTTCCTATTTTGGAGTATAATGTATCTTTTGATGTTCACATCTTCATCTTGCTTTAAGCATACTCGATGAATCATAGGGATTTATATGGACCTTTCCAACCTCTTGCTAGACAAACTGTGCATATAATAGCTAGCACAAAGCTTAGGTTCCAAAACATCATAAGGAACTTACTAGGCCCTCGTCATCTAGCTGAGATTAATGCATCTATCAATCCATTTATTCTACCCTTAATAAGATATGATTTGGGCCTAGACGTTTTCATCTTTGTGCTGTATTGAGAGGAAGGCAACCCATTTTTATGATGGCTTTCCCAAATTTTTTTGGGCGTAGTGGGGAAAATGCTGGGGATTTTTTGGATAACTTGGAGATGGCTTTCCTTGTCTCTGGGAGGGATGATGAAGCATTGAAATTGAGAGCTTTTCCTTTGGTGCTCAAAGAAGAAGCTAGGGTATGGTTCCAGGCTCTAGATCCAACCCAAAGAATTGATTGGGAGGGATTGAAGGCGGCTTTCCTACGAAGATTTCAACGAGCCAATTCGGCAGAAGAACTATGGCAACGGCTTCTGGCCCTTCATCAAGTTGACCCTCATGGTTATGCAACCTATGAGGAAGGTTTTCTGAAACTTTGGGGGCAATGGTCAGACTCACTAAACCCTGGTGAGCGAGCTCCCAATTGCCTCCAAAAGGATCGATTTATCTCAGGTTTGTACCCCTTGCTAAGGGAGAAGGTAAAGAGCAAATTTCCAAATGCTTTTGAAGATGCCTTAAGAATTGCTAGGGAAAAGAATAGAAAGATTCTCTATCAAGCCCAAGCTGGCCAGCTAGCTTTGGGAGGCAATATCACAACTATGGAAGCTTCTCACATACCTCCAAATGTGCCTAATGCACCAGACCTCAATAGAGGTCAACAAGAAGATATGCTCCAACAAATAAACAATCTCACAAACCAGCTAGAGGGGTTGAGAGTAAATCTTGTGCAGGGTGCAAGAAGGCCTATTGAGGGAAATGGTGGGAATCGGCCACCAATGCGACGTCAAGCAAGGGAAATGTTGTGTTACAATTGTGGGGAAAATGGCCACGGCATGTATAATTTCCCTCATCCCAGAAGATATGACTACCCTGTCAGAGGTCCTCGACAACAAGTAAGTCCTCCCCGTGCTAGAGCTCAAGCACAAGAGCAACCGCAACCTCATATTTTGCAGCCACCTCGTGCTCAAGCTCAAGCCCCTGCTACTCAACCAAATGTGAGCATCATAAGGATGGAGGAGGTCCTCAAGGGCAGAAGCAACCAGGAAGAAATAGCTAAAGGGAAGATGAAGATAGATGAAGTGGCTACAATGCCTATCAAACATGTGCGTGTCCAAGATGAAGTAGGTAAAGAAACAAGCAAGGATGCAAGCAATGAAGCAAGTACATCTCGGGCAACTAAAGATGAAGCCGAGAAGAGAAAGACCCGTACTAGGTCTCAAATTGACATCTCTGATTTCCCTATGGGATCTCGAACACAACCTTATGACTTGACAGCTAATGTGAGTTCTCAAGGACCAAAGATTACTTGGCCACAACTACTTCATATCTCCCCAAAGCTTCGACGACAATGGTCAAAAATGGTGAGCACGAGGGCAAAGCGAAGTAAGCTAGTAAGTGTAATCAAAGCATATGGTCTCAAGGATATAGTGCCTTTGGTGGAGGCTCAAATCAAGGGACAACGGATTCCAAAAACTTACATTGACAGTGGAGCAGAGGTTTGTGTCATGACAGAAAAGCTAATGCATCAATTGGGTTTAGAGGTAATGGAATCATCAAACTTTAGGGCAAAAATGGCCAATAATGTCTCTGTCACTTGTGTGGGTGTAGTGAAAGCTTTGAGAGTTTCTGTTTTTGGAATCACTACAGAGGTTGATGCTTATGTGATGCCAGTAAAGGGAGAACGACCTTGGCTCATGGGTATAGGAGCTAGGCAAGATTGGGCAACAGGAGACTTGGAGTTGAGGCCTCGCATGGGTGGCCATAGTCAGAAGGTGGTTTATAACCTAAAGAATGGGCGACAAGAGAACCTTGAACTAGAGACGTCAGCTGATGAGTGGAGCTCAAGTGGATGCTCCTCATCCATGGACGAGGAAGAGAGTGATAGCCCTTATTTTAGGACGACCTTGGCTCATGGGTATAGGAGCTAGGCAAGATTGGGCAACATGAGACTTGGATTTGAGGCCTCGCATGGGTGGCCATAGTCAGAAGGTGGTTTATAACCTAAAGAATGGGCGACAAGAGAACCTTGAACTAGAGACGTCAGCTGATGAGTGGAGCTCAAGTGGATGCTCCTCATCCATGGACGAGGAAGAGAGTGATAGCACTCTCGAAGTCGTGGGCGTCACCATAAAGGAAACTACCTCATCAGAAGACAACCCAAGGATCCAAATGGAGAATGTGTGGGATGCCAGCCTAGAGGAGATGTTATCCAAGGATATAAAGGAAGAAGAAAAGGAGGGTTATGTAAATGTTCTCAAGAAGCATGCATCATTGTTTATTTCTGATTACACTCACATTACAGGTGTCACTGCAGTGAAGCATCATATCCATCTAAAAGAAGGGAGCAAGCCAGTAGTACAAAAACTAAGAAGATTAGGAGTTGTGCAACAAAATGCACTGTTGTCTGAGGTGAAGAGACTCTTAGAAGCAGGATTCATATACCCAGTAGAAGATTCAGAATGGGTCTCCCCAGTAGTGGTGAGGCCAAAGAAGAATGGTAAATGGCGAGTGTGCGTGGATTACAAGCCACTAAATGCTGCAACAAAGAGGGACCGCTTCCCTCTCCCATTTCAAGATGAGATTCTAAATGAAGTAGCAGGCCATGAGAGATACACAGTGTGTGATGGCTACTCTGGCTACTTTCAAATACGCATTGCAGAGGAGGACCAAAAAAAGACTACTTTCATCACACCATGGGGATGTTTTGCATTTCGAGTCATGCCTTTTGGTCTCACCAACGCTCTAGCCACCTTTCAACGATTCATGAACATGGTCTTCCAACCTTACTTTGGTAAGTCCATAAGGGTTTTCATAGATAACTTTTGTATTTACAGCTCCAAACGTATGCATCTCGGCAAGATTGATGAAGGATTTACTCGTTTAGCTAAGCTGGGTGGACAACTAAACAAGGACAAATGTCACATTGGGGAAAGCAAGGTTACACTATTAGGGCATGTAGTGTCCATTGATGGAATCGAGGTAGATCCTGAAAAGATAGAAACATTGCTAAATCTACCTTCCCCAACTTCCATCAAACAATTAATCTCTTTCTTGCAAAAGCTAAGATATTTGAGTAGATTCATACACTTACTCTCCCAAGTGATATTTCCTCTACAACAGCTGACTCGTCAAGAGACGCTTGTTTGGAGTGAAGAAAGTGATGGGCATTTTAGAGAGATTAAAAAAATGTTAGGGTCACTCCCTGTAATCCTCCAACCTTGTTGGGAAGAAACATTCTTTGTAAACCCTAGTGTGGGAGAAGAGGCCATTGGTGCTGCCCTCCTACAAAAAGATCCAAAAACATCCTTTATGAGGCCTGTGTATTTTGCTAGCCGCCTCATGGAAAACACAGAGAAGGCCTACACCCTGATGGAACAGCTAGTGTTAGCTCTCATGTTTGCGGTAACCAAATTTCGGCCATACTTGCTGCCGAAGAGGTTTGTAATTATCACTGTGGAGGATATGTTTCCCTATGCACTACAACATATGGAAATCTCTGACAAAATAGCAAAGTGGGTGGTGCGACTTCAAGAGTTTGATTATACAATACAGGTTGAAAGAACAACTCGAGCATGCTTAGCTGACATTTTAACAAACAAGTGCTATGAAAAAGTTTTCCATTTGAAGAGAAAGGAACTTCCACCACCTCCAGCTCCAGAGGCTTTGGTCAATGCTTATAGCCTCTACTTTGATGGAGCATACAAGAGAACCAAGGATAAGGCAGCTGCAGGCATCGTGGTCTTATCTCCATTGGGAGAGAGGATCCATGGTGAAGGGATCACTCTAGAAGATGTCCACTCCAACAATGAAGCAGAATATCATGCTCTAATTCATGGCCTTTGTTGGTGCCTTGATAATTCAATTAAGAGATTAAACGCTTTTGGTGACTCCATGCTTTTGGTAAGGCAAATGCAAGGTACATGGGCTTGCAAAAATGCCCGTCTCTCTACTAAAATGAGAGAAGCCAAAGCTCTTATGAGGAGATTTAGGGAGGCACAAGTACATCATGTGCCAAGAGACCAGAACAAGGATGCAGACCACCTAGCATCATCAAAGTTAAATGAGTCAATAGTGGGAGCAGTGGCCATCAAACTTCCACTTCAGCAAGGCAAGGAGGACTTGAAAGATATTATGCACATTCTGGAGCAAGGAGAGGCTCCTAAACACTTGAATGCAGGGGAAAGGCGATGGTTAGCTAGGAAGGCTACCAGGTATCGCATAGTAAATGATGACTTGTATTGTCTTGGTAAGGATGGTGTGCTTAGGAGAGTGCCTTTGAAGAGTGAAATTGAAGATATTTTAAAAGCTTGTCACGATGATATGTGCGGAGGACACTTTGCACACGACGTCACTAGCAGAAAGGTTCTACAAGTTGGGTTTACTTGGCCAAGTCTTCATCGTGATGTCAAATACTGGTGTCAAACATGTGATGAATGTCAGAAAGCAGGACCACGACGGCTCATAGCTGAACCTCAGAACCCAATAAAGGTATATGGGCCCTTTGAGAAGTGGGGAATTGATGCCATAGGGCCTCTACCACGCACTCAGTCAGGTAAAGAGTACATCATCATGGGAGTAGACTACATGACTAGATGGGTTGAGGCTATGCCGACCAATAGAATTACTGCTAAGGATGTGAGTCAGTTCATCTTTGACCACATCTGTTGCCGGTTTGGCACCCCTCTTGAAATACTATCTGATAGAGGACCAGGGTTTAGAGCAGACTTGGTAGGAGAACTCATGAAGAAGCTAAATATTCAGCATCAACACTCTACTCCTTACTACCCTCAGTGCAATGGTTTGGTGGAAAAGGTAAATGGAGTCATTTGCAAAATTCTCACCAAACAGGTACATGCCAGGCGCCAAGATTGGGACAAACACCTGAATGGAGCTCTATGGGCCTATAGAACCTCCTTCAAAACCACATTAGGGTACACACCCTTTCATTTGGTTTATGGAAAGGAGACGCTTTTGCCCATTGAAGTGAAGTTAACAAGTCTTCGAATATTGGGTAGCCAGGTAGGCTCTCAAAAGGAGAAAGTACATCAAAGGATCATGGATCTAGAGAGGCTGCAATTGGATCGTGAAGAAGCCATCAACCACTATTCTCAAGAAGCATCCAAAGATATCAAAAAGGGATCTCTGGTGCTTTGATATGACAATCGCTTCGACACTCGTAAGGATGGAAAGTTTCTTTTTCGATGGGAAGGCCCGTTCTTGGTCACCAAAAAGTTCAAAAATGGCTCTTACAGACTTCAAGACATTGATGGTAAAGTGCACAAGACCAGGACAAATGGATGGCGTCTAAAGCCTTATCACATCAGGATAAGGTCGGCTGAAGATCAAAGAAAGTAGGCTAGAGGCATAAATACCCCTAGCCAGGTTTGGGGGGGCTATGATCCGAGCCTATCACAAATTTTTGTTTATTATATTTTGTTGGTTTTCCTTGCTTCTAGAGGTTTACAATAAAAGAAAGAGTGAGAACAACCTCTTGGAAAAAATTTTAACAAAATGATTTGATAGGAATTTTTTCTTGACTAGTTCACCGGAGGTGAAAGGTAGAGGGAGAACCTAGTGGTAAAGGGAAGGGAAAATATGTAAATGTGAAAAGAAAAGATATGATGTGGTTGTGGAGCCATGCACCCATGATTCAAGGGTCATAAGTGGCTCACATCATCATGGCTTTGGAGCCATATGATGATTCAAACAAATGGGACCCAAGTGGAAGACTTGGTAAAGGAAGGAACCAGACACATGATTTTGCTGAATTTTTAAAAAATACTTCCACTCCGATCCAAGAAAAGTTGTCTTCATCAAAGTTGTAGCTGATGAGCTGGAGATTCTGGCCATATTTTTTTTATAATTTTTGCATCTACGGTCTAGGAGATATGGCCAAAATGGCGGATGCCAATTTTTTCAACTGTGGTGGAGACCACCCCCTCTACCTTTACACACACACACACCCTTCCTTTTCCACATTGAGACCTTCTCTAAAAATCAGCCATTAGTCTTCTCACCCTCCTCTCCTTCCTCCTCTCTCTCAAGCTCAAAAACCCATCAAAATTCCTCTTCTAATCACCTCTCAAGTCATGCTTAATCTTGCTGTAATTCATAAGTTCTCATTCAACCCCTTTCTATTATTACTAGATATGTATTGATTTTATGTAGATTCTTTACATTTTAAAATAAGGAAGCTCTTGGACTCAAGCTATGGAGGAAGGAGTGAAGACAACACAAGTGATGATGGAGCTAATTGGTCAACAAATCACTTGGAAGGAGCTTCTTCATTGGTTGAATGTCCCTAATCAAGCTTCATTTGTACAAATTACACTTGGATCTTAACCTCACTCCGAATCACTCTCTTTCCTATATAAAGAGGCCTTCCCCTTTGTAATTTCAAGCTTCCCTCAGCCCCATTGAGTCTTTGTATCACTCACCATGAGCCCATAAGCTCATTCATTCACTCTATTCTTGCACATTCTAGAGTGCAAATTGTTTCATGCTAGTAACCTCTCCTTCTCTTACTTATGTTAATTAAGAGAAATCTTTTATATATGTGTGAGAGTGCTTGATGTGACCTTGGCTAATCCTTGAATGGTTGTTTGGTAATCTACATGCTATTTGTGTTGGGAGTGTTTGAAGTCATCCATTCCTTGTAGACACACTAAGGTTAATGCTTCATTCATAGTGATCTCTCTCTCTCTCTCTCTCTCTCTCTCTCTCTCTCTCTCTCTCTCTCTCTCTTTGTGTAGCGGTCCTAGCCCACGCTTCCAAGACTAGGTGGTGCCCTTATCTCATTTCCCTTGTGGCGCAATGGAGTTTGTTTTGGTGTAGAGGCCGCCATTCCAAATTTCCTTCGTCAATACCATTGAGCATTGATTTGGTTGGGAGTGAGTTGAGTTACATTTACTGAGTGGAGAATTCTCAACTCCCAATCCATTGCTACTTTCCTTTCAACATCTATTTCTTGGATAATCAGCTCTTTTAGTGCATCTTCCTCATCTTTAGAAAGCTAGACCATGGGCACTTGCTTGGATTCAATGAGTGGTACTTGAAAATCTGACTCTCCTGCTAGTCCTTCTGACGACTGTGTTTCCATATCAGCAAAGGAGAGTGAGGGTATGTCGATGGTTGGTTGTTTAGAGGTTCGTACTTCATCCTGAGTTTCAGGTTGTCCCTCTCTTAGCAGCTAATTGACTCTCTTTAATTCCTCTATTTCTTTGAGAAATTGGTCTTCTCTTTGGACACGCATCAATGCAAGGTCTTGTCTTTGCATTTGCTCCAGCTTCAACTCTAGCTCAAGGTCCTTGTTCCTCTTTTCTAAAGTCTTGTAGACTTTGTCTGCTCCCTTGATTGGGTGACATCAAGGTTTTCTCTTATTTGTTTAAAAAATGCTGCTTGATCATTGATCCGTTGCTCGGAGTATTGCAAAGAAGCATTAGCTACATCAAGTTGCACTTGGATCTTTTGTACTGACAGAGTAGTAGTTAGAAGTTCATTGGTTACTTCTGTCAGTTGTTGATCTTTTCTTTTCCAGGCATCGGATAATTTAGTCAAAAGCTCTCCCAGCTCTTCCATCTCTTTTTGTTGTTTCTCCTTTGCAATTTGGTGTTGTTCTGCTTCATTTTCAGCTCGTTGATCTGTCTTTGAAGATCTGCAATGATGTTCATTCGGTCATCTAGCTCTCCTTGTAGAGCATCAATGACTAGTTCCAGGTCCTTAGCTTTAGCACTGTGGCTAAGTGTTGCTATTTACATCTTATCTGTTATCAACTGTTGTTACCATATACATGCGGTAGTGATGTGTGTGAACACACTAGGACCACCGGGGCATTTTTTCCCTCTTTAGGAGGTTTCGAAATGTACTATGGGCACCCTGAGACCTCCGTTCCGATCAAGGGAGGGAGTATATGTCTCATGAATTTAATGCATTTTTGGCTCGTTGTGGGATAAAACACCAATGTACAGTGCCTTATACACATCAGCAAAATGGTGTTGATGAGAGGAAAAACAGGTCACTTATGAAAATAGCACGATGTATGGTAAAAAGCCAAGCTTTGCCGCATTCTTTTTGGCTTGAGGCCATCATGTGTGCCACTTATGTACTTAGCAGGTGTCCTATGAAAGCTTTGCATTCTATTACTCCATATGAAGCATGGCATGATAGAAAGCCTTCTATTGAGCACATGCGTGTTTTTGGTTCTTTGGCATATGCTTTGGTGCCACAAACACAGCGTAGAAAATTGGATGATAAGGCTATCAAATGTATTTTTATTGGTTATAGTGCTAAAAGCAAAGGTTACAGATTGTATCATCCACAAAAAAAGCGCATTTTGGTTTCACGGGATGTAGTGTTTGTGGAAGATTTTGTTCATCCCTTGCTGTCATGTACTAGAGATAGTAATGTAAGCTCACATGACATTTATGACACTTTGTTGCCTCTTTTCAGTGGTGGAAGTTCGAATGTAAATTCCAATGAGGAAAATGTACAACCTATGGGGGTTTTTGAAAATTTTACAGAGATTATTCTATTATTGATGCAGAAGTACATGATGTACTTGAGGAAAGGGCTGAAAATTTTACAGAGATTATTCTATTATTGATGCAGAAGTACATGATGTACTTGATGAGGAAAGGGCTGAAAATGAGCAGGCTAGAGGTATGCCAAAATGGCTAGTGCATACATTGTGTGACAGTAAATTGGATGCACCTTTGTCTAGTTGTACTCATTCAGGCTCTCACTTTGTTATCCTTTGGCTGTGTCTAGCTTACTTGATCTTGAGGAACCTTTATCTTTTGATGAGGCACAAAATTCACAAATTTGGATGGCTGCCATGCAATCAAAATATGATGCACTTATAGAAAATGACACATGGACTTTATGGGATTTTCCTCCTTGCAAAAAGGCCATTGGTACAAAGTGGGTTTACAAGTTGAAATGCAAGCCCGATGGTGAGATCGGTAGCCATAAGGCTCGACTTGTTGCAAAAAGGCCATTGGTACAAAGTGGGTTTACAAGTTGAAATGCAAGCCCGATGGTGAGATCGGTAGCCATAAGGCTCGACTTGTTGTAAAGGGTTATGCACAGCAAAAAGGAATAGATTATGAAGAGACTTTTGCTCCTACTTGTCCTATAACTACTGTGCATTTTCTATGTGCATTGGCAGCTCATTTTGGTTGGGATGTACATCAATCAGACATTGTTATTGCTTTCTTGAATGGTAACATATTTGAGGAAGTTTATGTAACGCAACCTCGCGGTTTTGTTAAGAAAGGACAAGAGGACAAAGTGTGCTGATGTAAGAAGGCTTTGTATGGGTTGAAGCAATCTCCTCGTGCTTGGTATGAGAAAGTTGACACTCATTTGGTCAAACAAGGTTTTTGTAACAGTCCAACAGAAAGCACATTGTATGTAAAGTGTGAGGGTGATGTACTTCTCATTGTGGTTCTTTACGTAGATGATTTGCTAATCATTGGACCAAATGAGAAGACATATTTTTGAATTTAAGGCTGATTTGAATGCTACTTTCAAGATGAAAGATTTGGGGATGTTGCATCATTACTTGGGTATACAGTTTAGGCAGTGTGATGGACGGTATCGCCTTGTGTCAGAAAAGTTACATAGAGACATTACTATGTAAGTTTGGACTTGAGGATTGCAAACCTATTTCCACTCCCATGAAAACATGTTTGAAGTTGAGTCTACATTATGCTAGTGATCCTGCTGATGTCGCTCTTTACCAAACTATTGTCGATTGCCTAGTTTATCATGCAACATGAGGCCAGATATTTAGTTTGCAGTCTCACAGGTCAACAGATTTATGCATAGCCCAGGGTCTAAGCATTGGCAAGTTGTCAAGAGGATTTTTCGCTACCTTAGTGGCACTTTACATCTTGGATTGTTTTATCCCAAGGGGGGATCATTGCTACCAGACTTACATGCTTTTTGGACTCATATTGGGCGGGTTGTTTTGACACACGAGTATCCACAAGTTATTTTTGTTTCATGCTTGGTAGTTCATGTATATCATGGTTGAGCAAGAAGCAACCTACTATGGCCACTTCTAGTTGTGAGGCTGAGTACAGGGCAATATTCATAGCTACGGTTGAGTCTTATGGCTGATTTGGATGTTGGATAGGACACTCTCTACACTATCTACACTAACAGTCAGAGCGCATTGGCAGTTGCGAGAAACCTAGTTTTTCATGCTCGCACAACGCACATTGAGGTGCATTACCACTATATCAGGGAGAGGCTTTCATCAGGAAAGATCAGCTTGGCTTATGTGCCAACACAAGACAACCTTGCATATCTTTTCACAAAGGCATTGTCTCGTGAGAAGCTCGAAGCTTTCTCCAAAGCTTTGGGCTTGCTCCCCTTTGTGGACTGATCATGTCCTCAGGGCATGGCACTTCCCTTTACTTGTGTGCCAGCTCTCATTCACTGCATCACTCCAGGGGGGATTTGCTACCATATACATGTGGTAGTGATGTGTGTGAACACACTAGGACCACCGAGACATTTTTTCCCTCTTTAGGAGGTTTTTTCCCCTATGCATTGTATGTACGCCCATCACTCTAGGGCTATCTATCTTTCCATTGCACACTAAGTAAAATACTCTCTATTCTGTACCTTGAGCTTCCTTCATCTTCTCCAATCTGTGTGTGTTTTCCTGCAACCCTATTTCCAACAATTGCATTTGCTTGGCGTCTCCATTCACTTGCATGATGACTTCATCATTTGTTTCCCAATATTTAGGCTCTACCTGAGGTTGTTTAGAGGTTTGGGTTGTTTCAGTTTGTGGCTCTTTGGTTGGTGTTGTGGCTTTTGCTTGTGGCTGTGGAGGCGGTTCTAGTTCTGCTTCTTGAGGCTTCATGGATGCCTCGGCTGATTTTGGTTGGGTTGTTGTAGAAGGTCCTTCTTCAGTCTTGTATGTTCTCTTTGGCTGTTCAAAACTGGCCTCTTCCTGTTGTTTCTCTTTTCCCTTTGCGATCTCACCTTCATTGGGTTTAGAAGTTGGTGAAGGGCTTGGGCTTGGCATGGGATGGTCTTCTTGCTCTGTAGTGGGTGAAGTGGGTCTTGGAGACATCTCCTCATGATCATGATGTGACTGAGCAGCTTTCACTTGTCTCTGTTGCTATGACGCTTCTTCCTTTGCTTTCCTTTGAGCTTCCTTCAGCTTTAAGGCTTTTGCTTCCGCATACATCCGCTCAAGGAAATCTTTGGGATCCTTTGTTCCTTTCCTTGCAGGGTTCTTGGTTCTTGGTTCTTGGTTCTTTGTCCCCTTATATCTATTGGACTCCATCTTTCAGGGTCCCCACCTGCAACTTGACGGCTCCTTTCATATGTATGCTTTTCTCTTTCAAATCTCGCCTTCTTTTGTTGTGGTTCCTCTTGGTGAGTTGCTACTACTTTCTTTTTCATTTCTTCAATTCTTGCTCATCTTTCTTCGTTCTCTGAGCTTTCACTGCTATGAGCTTCATGGGAACTTTCTGCAGATTCTTCATCTGACTTGTACACTCTCTTTGTTGATCGAGTGGTTCTTGGAGAAGGTTGAGCTGACACAATCTAGGTGTTCTGATCTGGGGCTGCCGGCAAATTGTTGGCCATTCCAATAGCATGGTATGCTATTTTGGTCAGCACTTCTGGATAGCCCAGATATGTGATCTTGCCTTCTTTCTTTGTGCCCTTTGGTGTTGTAAGCACATACTACGCATGATCAATCGCCTCCCTTGTTGTTGACTTTAAGACTTGAGTGAAGGTGGTCGCAACCGCATGGTTTGGGATCGTTGTGTACCGTGGTGGTCTCTTTGATAGGAAGTGAATATGTTGATGCTAGAGGCTAGATGGTTCTTCCACTTGCCTTTGGTAGAGATCAAAAAACATGGCAGCAATAGTATGTTTGGTAAAAATACCTGTTGTCTTTCTATCTCCAGCTCGCATCGTCATACCTTCTGTTGGTAGCTTTAGTGCCTCGGCCACTATCTCTTTAGTGATACCACTTCTAACTTTTTCCCTTGTTGATCGGTGATTTGGGTTGACCCATCTTCTTTGATTGTGGATAATAATTCATATGCCTTCTGAAAATCCACACCACATGGTTCCTGGTCGTAGAAATCTCTTAGGCCTAGCCTTCTGTTGGCTTCCTTGGTGTTTGTCTTGGTAGCTACATCATAAATCTCCTTTGGTAGCATTTGCAGTCCTACTTGGTGTCCTTCTTTGCTCTTGAATCTGCCAATGAAAACAATGGTGTTTTTTTCTTCGAGCTATTCTTTAGACAAGTAGGTTGCCTTTGTTGTCTTCACTGAGCTTGGGTCTAATTGGTATGGTGGAAACTCTTGCAGTTTTTCTTTTTGGGACACCCTTTTCTTTGCCTTCTCGGCCGTTTCCATTGCTCCTGTTAAGGGAATACAGTGTCAAAGTTAGAAAATTTTGCAAATTCTGCTCCGAAATGCCTTGAGTCTAAATTGCTGACAAATGATGTCCATTTTGCTTCAAATCAATTTTGGGGCATGCATAGATGCATAATAACATGTAGAGATCAAAATCATACAGTTCATGCAAAAATTGCAACAAAAGTAAATAATCGCGATTATTTACAATTGGGGATTTTTTCCAACTTTTTGCATTTTTGACATCATAGGCTTGAAACATACGGCATTTAGGTACTCTGAGTGAAGTGTGGGCTCATTTGAGTGCACTGGGTGTAAATGGTGCCAGATTTAGGCTTTCAAACATTGAAATAGTAGATATAAAGATATTTTGAGTTTTGAGAACCAAACTTGATCAGTGGACTTGGGACATTATGTTCTTTGGTCCCATAAGGTCAAAGTTTCAATTTGCACCCATTTTGGCAAAAAAGTAAATAATCATCGTGATTATTAACTTTTTCATCAAAATGTGCATTTTTTGTTGCAACTTGGTTCTAAGCATGATGTAGACTCTGTGGATGAGATATGGGGTGATTTGGATCAAAAAATGTGACAAAGAACTCAAAAACTGGATTGAAAAGACTTTGGTGCATTTTGTGACAATTTCAAAGTTTTTCTTGATCATTTTGGCTCATACTTGACATGTGGTATGTAATAGATGTGTACAAGTGATAGGTGAAGTGAAGAGATCAATTTCAAGCCAAACAAGCACAAAAGTAAATATTTGTAAGACTTGACAATTTGATGACCTAAATATATTTAATACATCTAAAACAAGTCCTAAACTAAATTTGGTAAAGTTATGTCGTGTCGGGATCAATTTATGCTCTTGTCGACTTTGAAATCATGATTATTGGGGCTAGATGGCATGTGGAGTTGGTAAGTCACTTTCGAAGCTATGGACTTGTCCGCTACATAGTCCTGATGCTACCCATTCAGTTTTGACTCATTTGGAGTCAGTTTGACTTCATATGTCAAATTTTACGCTTTGTAGTCTTCAAGCTGTTTTCTGATGTTCGAGAGCTTGCCTTGACTGTTTCCATGAAACCATCCAGGTACATTGTGTATAGACCCAGTCTATAAGCTACATGTGGAGTCAGAATCCAATTCTAGCATATGGCAAAAACCTAGATTATCTACTCGGGACACCCCCCCCCTCGACCCCTGCCAAAAGGTCCTCTAGTTATATAGAAGTGTTCTATTATATAGGGGCATGCTACAGCTAAAGTCTCGTCCAATTTGATTGAGCTGACAGGCCGCTATGGTCAATTTTGTGTCATAGGACTTCGTGCACTGCTGGGTTTCTAGGTTTTTTTTCTGAGCCTACACTTGCTACCCGGCCATATAGAATTGTTCATTGATACTCTTAGAACTTACCCATCATGTCTCGTGTGAGACGGCGCGGTAAATGGACGACTGTAGACTCTAGAAATCGCGCGCGAAGAAGGCAGAGAGCTCTCTCGTCCAAGAGTAGGGCTAGTGGAAATGAGGTGATTTTGGGCTACCTTGCATATCTATACTCGGACTTCCCAAACTATGTTTTCCCCAAATTCCCCTGTTAGTCCTACTATGCTGTGAAATCTATGTTAGACTCAAAAATTTCTTCAATCGGATTCCGTTAGCTCATTCTGCAAGAATTTGCAAAAGTAGGCCATGGCAGCCTAATTTAAGCTTCCCGCTTCCATCTATCGATACGATTGAAATTTTTTGTGTCAGTCCGCCTTGTCCTTCTGATCATTAGTGTATCTTCAGTTTCTCCATCTGAGCTCATTTTCTATTTATTTTTAATTTTTGACCCGTTTATTAAAAAAATCAAAGAAAATAATAAAATATGTTAAAAAAGCAAAGTGAAAAATCAATAATTAAGAAAATCCATTGAGAAACACTGCTTTATTGTTCTTTGGTGGATTTCTCTATTTTGAAGTCCCAATATCAAGAAACATGATGAAAATAACCAAAAAAAGGCCATTTTTAATGATTTTTTGATACTATATACACTATTTACACTCATCGGGGAGATGTATCAGTTAAATTTCCCTTGTTGATGACTTGTTAAGGGAATTACTAGGTAATTTTGCAAAAAATCAGACGTTAACATCCAACTTTTTCCTCCCTCTTCAAACATTGGCCTTAATTACTTAGTTTTCTTCCACCCCTCCTAGATGACGTACTCCGGGACAACTGTGTGCATGGGTTGAACAATCGTGTCTATGCATAGCCTTGGTTGGCTCTACCATGCTTTGAAGATCAATGCATTTCAAACCATTATTTTGTTGGAATTAGGGTTGCAAAGAAACACACATAGCTTGGAGAAGACGAAGGAAGCTCAAGGCACACAATAGAGAGTGTGTTACTTAGTGTGCAATAGAAATATAGATATCCCTAGAGTGATAGGCGTATATACTATGCACGGAGGGAAAAACCTCCTAAAGAGGGAAAAAATGCCCCGGCGGTCCTAGTGTGTTCACACACATCACTACCACATGTATATGGTAACAAATCCCCCCTGGACTGATGCGGTGAACGAGAGCTGGCACATGAGTAAAGGGAAGTGCCATGCCCTGAGGACAGGATCAGTCCACAAAGGGGAGTAAGCCCAAAGCTTTGCGGAAAGCTTCAAGCTTCTCACGAGACAATGCCTTTGTGAAAAGATCTGCAAGGTTGTCCTGTGTTGGCACATAAGCCAAGCTGATCTCTCCTGCTGAGAGCCTCTCCCTGACATAGTGTTAATGCACCTCAATGTGCTTTGTGTGAGCATGAAAAACTGGGTTCCTCATAACTGCCAATGCGCTCTGACTGTCAATGTAGATAGTGTTGGCAGTGTCCTGTCCAACACCCAAATCAGCCATAAGGCGTCTGAGCCATACACACTCAACCGTAGTTGTGAAGACTGCCCTATACTCAGCCTCACAACTCGAAGTGGCCACAGTAGGTTCCTTCTTGCTCAACCATGATATACATGAACTACCAAGCATGAAACAAAAACCGCTTGTGGACACTCGCGTGTCAAAACAACCAGCCCAATCTGAGTCCGAAAAAGCATGTAAGTATGGCGGCAATGATCCCCCCTTGGGATAAAACAAGCCAAGATGTAAAGTGCCACTAAGGTAGCGGAAAATCCTCTTGACAGCCTGCCAATGCTTAGACCCTGGGCTATGCATAAATCCGCTGACCTTTGAGACTGCAAACTGAATATCCGGCCTCGTGTTGCATACATAAATGAGGCAGCCAACATCAGTTTGGTAAAGAGTGACATCAGCTGGATCGCCAGCATCATGTAGACTCAACTTCAAACCTGTTTCCATGGGAGTGGCAATAAGTTTGCAATCCTCAAGTCCAAACTTACATAGCAATGTCTCTATGTAACTTTTCTGAAACAAGGCAATACCACCATCACACTGCTTAAACTATATGCCCAAATAATGATGCAACAACCCCAAATCTTTCATCTTGAAAGTAGCATTCAAATCAGCCTTAAATTCAACAATATGTCTCTCATTTGGTCCAATGATCAGCAAATCATCAACATAAAGAACCACGATGAGAAATACATCACCCTCACGCTTTACATACAATGTGCTTTCTGTTGGACTGTTACAAAAGCCTTGTTTGACCAAATGAGTGTCAGCTTTCTCATACCAAGCACGAGGAGATTGCTTCAACCCATACAAAGCCTTGTTACATTTGCACACTTTTTCCTCTTGTCCTTTTATGACAAAATCGCGAGGCTGCGTTACATAAACGTCCTCAAATATGTCACCATTCAAGAAAGCAGTAACAATGTCTGATTGATGTACATCCCAACCAAAATGAGCTGCCAATGCACATAGAAAATGCACAGTAGTCATACGACAAGTGGGAGCAATATTCTCTTCATAATCTATGCCTTTTTGTTGTGCATAACCCTTTGCAACAAGTCGAGCCTTATGGCGATCGATCTCACCATCCGGTTTGCGTTTCAACTTGTAAACCCACTTCGTACCAATGGCCTTTTTTTCAGGAGGCAAATCACATAAAGTCCATGTGTCATTTTCTATAAGTGCATCATATTCTGATTGCATGGGAGCCATCCAATTTTCTGAATTCTGTGCTTCATCAAAAGACAGAGGCTCCTCAACATCATGTAAACTAGACATAGCCAAAGCATAACAATTTGATGCATAAGATGCATGGCGAGAGCCTGAACGAGTACGACTAGACAAAGGTGCATCCAATTTACTGTCACGCAAAGTGTTCACCAGCCATTTTGCCATACCTCTAGCTTGCTCATTTTCAGCCCTTTCCTCATCAAGTACATCATGTACATCTACATCAGTAATAGGCTGTTCTGAAACATTTTCAGAAACCCCCATAGGCTGTACATTTGCCTCATTGGAACTTACATTCGTATTTCCACCACTAAAAAGAGGCAACAAAGTGTCATAAATGTCCTGTGAGCTTACATTACTATCTCTAGTACATGACAACAAGGGCTGAACAGAATCTTCCACAAAAACTACATCCCGAGAAACCAGAATACGTTTTGTTTGCGGATGATACAACCTGTAACCTTTGCTTTCAGCACTATAACCAACAAAAATACATTTGACAGCCTTATCATCCAATTTTCTGCGCTGCACTTGTGGCACCAAAGCATATGCCAAACAGCCAAAAACACGCATGTGCTCAATAGAAGGTTTTCTATCATGCCATGCTTCATATGGAGTAATAGACTGCAAAGCTTTCGTAGGACACCTGTTAAGTACATAAGTGGCACACATGATGGCCTCAAGCCAAAAAGAATGCGGCAAAGCTTGACTTTTGACCATACATCGTGCCATTTCCGTTAGTGACCTGTTTTTCCTCTCAGCAACACCATTTTGCTGAGGTGTATAAGGCACTGTACATTGGTGTTTTATCCCACGACTAGCCAGAAATGCATTAAATTCATGAGACATATACTCCCCCCCTCGATCGGAACGGAGGGTGCCCATAGTACATTTTGAGACATTTTCAGCCATAGCCAAAAATTGTTTGAAGCACATAAAAACTTCGGACTTCGCTTTAAGCGGAAATACCCACGCATGCCTGGAGTAATCATCAATGAAAGTCACGAAGTACAGGTAATTGCCCAAGGACGGAGTTTGCATGGGCCCACAAACATCACTATGCACAAGCTGCAACCTGGATGTGGCCCTAACTGAACCATCGTTTGGAAACTTAGAACGCTGCATTTTACCCAGAATACAGCCTTCACAAACATGTTTGATAGGTGCTTCAAGAGGCGGCAAAGAAGCAACCATATCAGATTTCTGCAAACGCAGCAAACTGGCAAAATTCAGATGACCAAAATGTGCATGCCAAATTTTTGCATCTGAAATAGCCCTTGAATCTGCAACAGCATTTGCAAAATTTTGTCCACACTTGTCATACAAAGTGAGCTTATACAGCCCACGGCACAAAAGCCCAGATGCAACAATTTCATCACCAAAACTGAGATCATGAACTGTACATCTGTCATCCACAAATTTGACTACAAGTCTAAGTCTAGCAAGTGCGGATACAGACAAGAGATTCTTCTTGATCCCAGGTACATAAAGTGCATCAACAAGTGTGAAGGAACTGCCATTAGCAGCAGTGAGCACAATCTTTCCAACTCCCTGAACTGGATAAGAGGCGTTGTTGGCACAAGTGACTGAATTCCCATGAGGGACAGACTCGAGAGAGGTAAACAACTCACGATGTGAGGTAATGTGCTTTGTAGCACCACTGTCGAAATACCACACATGTGAATCTGCAGCAACTGACAAGCATGCATCATGGACAGCAGGATTGTAAGTGCACTCTGCGCTGAAAGCCCATTCTGCATCAACATCAGCATCACAATCTCCTTTCACAGAAGACTCAACAATGGCTGCATTTGTAGTGGAACTAGCATTTGCAGTGGAACCACCCTCTTTCTTCTTAGCCTCTTTGGCCTTCAACTTAGGACACGATTTGATCAAGTGATCATTGGCTTTACAATAATGGCAACGCATCTTCTCTTTGCCCTTATCACCAGAATTGCCAGACGAAGTGCTGCCAGCAGAAGCATTAGGAACAGAATTTTTGCCGCTCGCAGGAGAACCATAAGAAGTGGCTGCATTACTGTTACCACCCTTTTTTTGAGAAGCAATAAAAGCCTGTTCAACTGCACGCTGCCTAGTCCTGTTTTTTCTAGAAAGTGACTCTTGCAACAGCAATGTGCATAATGCATCAAACTTGACAACTTCAGGATTTCCTTGGGTCATTAGTCTCCAAGTACTATCAAAAGTCTGGTAGGAATCTGGTAAGGTATCAAGAACAGTCTGCACAAGGGAACTGTCTGAAATGACTTCACCTACAGAAATAAGCTGCTCATTGATATCCTTGACACTAGCATGCATAATCTTCGACTCCAGCTTTTTACGCAGCAAAGCAATTTTAGCTTCGTTGCGGCTTGCATAAAGACCTGCTAGAATATCCCAAGCAAGTTTTGCAAATTTTGTTGAACGGATGTGAGGAACAATGGTGCGCTTCACAGACAACGCAATCAATGCATGAGCCTGTGCATCCTTAACATCCCAACGAGCTTGTTCTGTCGTAGGCAAAACAACTCTAACAGCTGCAATCCTTGCAGCAAGACCTGCAACATCCTCAACATCGCCTACATCCTCAGAACCAGGACGTACATCAATGCCCTGCACAATGTTCGAGACACCCTTTGACACAAGAACATGTTGCATCATATAAGCCCACATAGGGTAGTTTTCCCCATCCAACCTGTCCTCTGCAGCAAACATCTTGAACACATCTGTGTTGTTGTTGTCAGCCATGGTAAATGCTGCACCTGATGTGAAAACTGCCCGAAAATAGGAGAAATGGAGCGGGAACAACCTGTGCTATATAGCACAAATCGTAGAAGACTATAAGACACCTGTTATGCAGAAAACGGCACTGACAGAAATTCTGCACAAAATGACAAAATAGCCTGTGCAGTACTGTCTGTAGTGGAAACGGAGGCCGAAATGAGCCCAAATCAAAATTCTGAGCAAACCAAGCTCTTCGAGCTTGCCCAAAATATTTGTCGACCTGCGAACGCTTGCCAAAGCTCACTGAAATCGGAGAAAGTGAGCGGGCGTGTGCTAGAGCAGCTGGCGACTAAGCCCGAGAGGACGTGACCTGCTCTGATACCAATTGTTGGAATTAGGGTTGCAGAGAAAGACACACAGCTTCGAGAAGACGAAGGAAGCTCAAGGCACACAATAGAGAGTGTGTTACTTAGTGTGCAATAGAAAGATAGATAGCCCTAGAGTGATGGGCGTATATACTATGCACGGGGGAAAAAACCTCCTAAAGAGGGAAAAAATTCCTCGGCGGTCCTAGTGTGTTCACACACATCACTACCACATGTATATGGTAACATAATTGTGCAAGAGTTGGGTCTTGAGTAATTAACTCAAGGGTTTCTGAGGTCGAGGTTTTCTTTTGTTGTTTCCCAAAGAGAAATCTTGTAGCTTGTGTGATCTGCAAAAAGTGTTGGCCACCATATGCCTGCCATTAAGATTTCTCTTGTGGTGGAGTAGGTGATGAGCTCTCCATTAAATCTTGGGAAGAGATAGTCTTTTTCCTTGCTTCTCACATAGACTGTGTGAGAGTGTGTGTGATAATGCCTTGCAAAAATCAGCCCCCTCTCTCTCTTGGGCGAGCCCTCTTGCTATTTGCTCTTGCTCTACCCTCATTGGACCTCCCCAGGCCTAGCCAATGGTAATTAAGCAGTATAAGTAATAGCCTTCTGACATGTGTCCCCCTTTCCCCTTTTGTGAGAGCTTTAGGTAATTTAATAATTCAACTAAACTCTCATTGGACCCCTTTGCCTCCTGGCCAATAGGAATCAGGCAAGCCATTGGGCTGTTGAATGCTCATTGGACCCCTTGGGCGATTGTCCAATAGTCTTCTAGAGGACTTAATTCTCATTGGTTCTTTTATTAAGTGTTTTTAAATTAATTAAACTAGATTTACTCTAGCCTAATTCTCATTGGTCCACCTCCAAGGCCATCCAATAGGAATTGGGTACACCTTGTGGGCATCTGGGCTAGGGAGCTGACATGTGTCCCTCATTCCCTTTGTGTAACGGGAGCTTGTGTGTGTGTGTGTGTGTGGCTTTCTCTCTCATCCCCTACATGCAAGGCTCGCCCCCTCCTAAGTAGGGATTGCAAAGACTTTTTTGTACACACACAAAGCATCCAATTCCCCTATGGTTGACCTTTGGACACAACCTTTGAATTTTGGAACCTTAGCATTTTGGAAGTCTTAATGGGCTGAACCTTAGGGTCTTTTTATCCCATTGTTGCACATGGATCTTTTGCAAATGGCCCCCCCTTTGGATCCCTATTTTCCCTCCTTTGGATCCCTACTGTGGCCGGTCTGCTAGCTTAACCAATATTCTAGCTTTTTCTCCCCTGGCACTTCCCCATATTAAATGATAAGTTTAACATGAGAAAATCATTAGGGAGAATTAGATATTGATTATTATGACAGTTGTAATGTATAGAGCATAGTGAGTTCTTATTAGGTTTTTACAAAAGAATATGTGTACATACCTGGCGGCCCGCCCACTTACCTGGGCGACCACATTGGGCTTTATACCCCAACAACCTCCCACTTAAAGTCCAATGTGGTATTTTGAGTGTGAGAGAAGCTACTATACAAGCTAATATACAAGAGATGTAGAGAAGTGATGTACTACCCTACACCTAACTGCTTGTGCGAAAATGCGCAAAGCTCTCTGAGGGAAGTCCTTTTGTAAGTAGATCACTAGGATTTTCTATGGTGTGAACTTTGACCAGATGAATTTGCTTATCCTCGAGCATTTCCCTAATGAAATGATACTTCACATCCACATGCTTTGTCTTTGAGTGATAAATTGGATTGCGAGCCAATTGTATAGCACTCTGACTATCACAATATAACACAGGCATCTCTTCTTTGATTCCCAAATCTGTTACTAGTCGATTAAGCCAAATTGATTCTTTGCATGCCTCTGATGCTGCAACATATTCAGCCTCTGTAGTAGACTGAGTAACACAATCTTGTAATCTAGAAGGCCATGATACTGCTCCACCAACCAATGTAAAGACATACCTTGATGTAGACCTTCGGTTGTCTAAGTCACCTGCATGATCTGAGTCTGTAAAACCCTTTACACTTAGCTCCTGACTCCCATAGCATATACACATACTCTTTGTAGCTTTCAGGTATCTCAATATTCCTTTCACTGCCTCCCAATGTTTCTTGCCTGAGTTTGACATGTATCGACTTACTACTCCCACTGCAAATGCAATGTCTGGGCAAGTAGCAATCATTGCATACATCAAACTACCCACTACAGACGCATATGGAATCTTATCCATTTCAACCTGTTCTTCCTCAGACACAGGACAATCTTGTTTGCTAAGTTTCACATATGGTGGCAATGGAACGCTCAATGCCTTTCCCTTCTCCATATTGAAACGTTGCAAAACCTTGTCAATATACTCTGTTTGAGATAACCAAATCAACTTCCTTGATCTGTCTCTCTCAATGCGCATACCAAGTATATGACTTGCCTCACCCATGTCTTTCATGTCAAACGATTTTGCCATCTTTGACTTCAAAGCTGAAATTTCTTCCAAGTGCTTGCCAGCAATCAACATGTCATCCACTGTTGAGCCAGCAGAGGATCACACCCGCATTTTTGCTCACACCCATCATTTCGTAACCATTGATTGTAATAAATGTCTTTCCGACATTAATTTTGATTTGAGCCATTCATTAAGTAACGGGACTCAATTGAGTTTCCAGCTTGTAATCCCGACGTAATTTCACCTGCTGATGTAAATAATTAGAGATGTTCTCACCTCCAAGGCTGAGGTATATAAGCCAAAGTTTTGTAACCTAAGGGAGATTCAATTTAATCAAAGTGAGTTTTTGAGCGCCGTGACTGTGTCTGAGAGAGAGAGAGAGAGAGAGAGAGAGAGAGAGAGAGAGAGAGAGTCTTATCTCCTTGCTACGCGAGCTACGGGGCTGCCATTGGAGAAGCGACACCGCCATTGTGTTAGCAATGGTGAGAGCTATGCACAGATACCAAGAGTGCGCGCTATCGGCTTCTACGTGTGGTAAGTTCCTACGAGCTTCGGTGTGAGTTTTCTTCCAACTCGTGTGTCGGAATAGAGCGTGCAGCATATCTATAGAACCACAACGAGTAGAGCTATACATTAGTACCATCGGGGTCAAGTTTCGGTCACCTGTATTTTTCGGCCTGTCTTCATACGCGTTCACCGCACGGAGTGGTTATAGGTTGATTTTGCAGTTCAAGTCTTTAGGGTGTTGTTCTTACCTAGTGCATAGACTTCCCCTTGAGTTTGAGATCGATTCGATGCTTCTAGATCCTGTTTCGTATAGCATTCGTTCGTAGTACGGATTTCAGTCACTTGCGTATTTTAGAACTTAGATTTGATTTCCTTAGTAGTGATTGTCATTAGAAGGTCGAGTAGGTGATTTGACACCCACCTAGTTGTTTCCATGCGCCTGCGGGTCAAGCTTCGTCCTCGTCTGACAAATTCTGTTGTTGGTTGAGTTCTCGCTATTTAGCTTCCGCTAGCGGCGTAACCGCCTTAACATTTGGCGCCGCTGCCGGGGACGAGAGCCCTAAGTAGGTGACCTTAGACTAATCCTACGAGGTGAGTCGTATAAACTACTTTGTATACTTTAGTTAGAAAAGATCTAGGAGTGGTGGACTCCGAAGGTCTCGAGAGATACTAGGAAGTGGGGTATTCCTGGGTCTTCCGTGTTGACAGTATTTTTAGTTTAGCTTAGATTAGATTGTTTTTGATGGTGTTTAAGTGGTTGTTGACATAAAAAGCATTTGCTACTCCTTGTGTGGTAGTAAATCTCTTTATATTTTCAATTGCAAAAAATCCATTTTATGATTAGAAGTAGCTTAGGTAGGGCCTGATTTGATCCTGATCTAGAGCTATCAATTGGTGTTCTATTTGCTTGATGTGTTTGATTGCATGTTAGATCACTGAAAAAGTCTCTTTGGTAGTGAAATATGCAATAAACAAAGTTCAAAATTTTTTTCTGAGTAACTGATTGTTGCTGAGCACTTAAAAGAGCTATTGGAAGAGTTCTGTGCTGAAAAACTGGAAATCTGCAACTTTAGACATCATACGCGTATGATGTCTTAGGACCTAAACAGAGACTAAAATTGAAAATTTGACATTGCCAGAGTGTTTAGAAGGGGGGTTTTACCCTAAGATCAACTTAAAACAAGAGCATTAACACTCAAAGAAACCCAAAAAGACAAGTCGGAGTCCAAGAAACGCAAAGAATAGGAAATTTTGGATTCAAATCTTGTTTTTACATTCAAACCTGACAAAAACACTTGAAACTCAATTATAAACATTGGAGAAGGCTTAAAACCAAAAATACGCGTATAATGTCTTTTGGTACTTCCACTACTTATTTTTGAAATCTGACCTGACAAGATTGTTACAAACACTGTACAAAGCATAAATATCAAGTTTGGACCCAAATTGATGAAAAAGACATCATACGCGTATGATGTCTTTGACCTAATTTTGGACATATTTTGATACTTTGCTAACACAGATCCATTGTAATAGCTGTCTAGAGGTTATATTTCAAGTTTCATCCCATTTGGATAACAATTGACCCAAAAACAAGTCAAAAGCGGAAAATTGCCAAGAAAAGCCTGAACTAGCCATAACTTGCTCAAACAGAGTTCAAACTGAATTTTGTGAGTGAACAGAGCATAAAGGGGCCACTGAGAGTGAGCATAACCAAAATAGTCAAAATCTGTGAAAAAAGACATCATACGCGTATAATGTCTTTTTCAGCATAACTGCAACAAAATTCTCACTTGATGAAACAGAAGTTGTCCCACTGGCAAGATTAAACAATTGACCAAGTATCAGTCAGTTTGGATCAATTCTGACCACAAAAACTTGGGGAAAACAAATTGCCGAGACGGGAAAGTTAAAGTCCTTCAGGGGAATTGATGAATTTGAGATCGGGCAGGAATCTCCGGAATAATCAACCAAAACAAGGGGAACCAGCAAGTGTCATATCAACCGAGGGGAGTGTAAACCAAAGTTGGGTGCAACCATTAGAGCCGATCTTTGAAGGAAGTGTTTCTGATACTTCTTCGGAGAGGTCTTACGAGGTTTTCACCGAACACTCGAACAGAAACAACAGAGAAAATATGGCAGCAGGATCATCAAACCCTTCCGCCACAATGAAGCTATTGTTCATAAAATACCAGTACGACAATGAGCAAGGTGCCAAGATCTACAAAGATGGAATGGACCGATATTGTGTAAAGATAGAAGAGAGACCTAGTGAGTTCAAGGACTTAGTGCCTGTGAGCTATAGCGGAGATAGATATCTAGATGACGAGGGTACCATGTACTTGGTAGTCCTAAACCCTAACATTGTGGACAAGTGGGGATTGATGGGCACCAAAGCCAAAATAGATGAAGAACTCGAGGAGAAAGCACCAATAATGAACTTCCCTAATGCGAGGTTAAGAAGAGAGAATGAAACTACAAGGATCAACATTGATAACATCTATGTGGGGCTGTACAAATATAATAATGGGGAGCAAGATCTCTATTATAGATGTGAAGAACCCTACGCCGGAGAGTTGACAGACCAAAAAAGACTCTATGTCTTTACCTACACAGAGGGATCGGAAGTGAAAATTGCCGCTTACGATAAGTATGGCAGGCAATACTCAACAATGGGCAAGAAAGAATTAGAAGGATATACATACTTTGGGGGACCACTACATCACTATTATGTTACTTCTAGCTCACATAGACCAGCACCAACAAATGGAGTGCAAAACTCAATGACAACAGGAGGACAAAGAACTCAGGTTGCTGACTCTTTCAGTCAACCTTGGGACTCGAAGCTCGGACCAATGGGATCATTACATTCCAGAGAGTCAATGGAGACGAATCGAGGTAGTGCAGTTCCAATCCCCACCTATACCACTCTAGGTCCAAGGTTTGAAGCGGAACCATCACATTTACCTCCCAGTAGTAGATTCAGAGGGCAGAGGAACCGACAAGGGTAACCCATGAAGTCCATGGTGCTAGAGAAAGCTTTAGCCGAGACACAGGAGCAATGAGATTGGTAGCAGATCATAGACGTATGAGACCATCTCAAGTAGCCAAGTGTATGCCAAAGAAGTATGGTGGTTCAGGAGATCCGTATGCACATGTGTCACTCTTTAAGCAAGTCTTAAGAGCTGAGCAGATAACAGATTTCCATACACAATACGAGGGATTTGGTCTTACTCTAGAAGGTACCGCATTGACATGGTTTCAACCAATGAACATTGGGGGATTCCATGACATTGACCATTTTCTAAGAGAGTTTGCTGAGGAATTCTCAAAACGAGGGATTAAGCACAATACGGTCTCACAAATATATGCTTTTAAACAGAGAGAACACGAAAAAGTGAAGGAAGCGTCACTTCGCTTCAAACAATACATTGAGAGATGTCCAGTACGTGAACGACCACAAGATGACAGACTATCTGTTCTCTTTATTGAGGGACTGAGGAACGACACTCTCAAGAAGGACTTGCACTTGAAAGCTTGTACAAGTTTCGAGCAAGTAACGAGAGAGGCATTGTACTTAGTGGATAACTGTACGGTTTATGGAGAGGTGTCAGCGGATACAGATTTTGCATCCAGTAGCTCCTCCTCCGTAGCGAGCGAGACTACCACTAAAAAGAATGTTCAAACAAAAACCATGCCAAATGTAGAGCAAATGATAGAAGATGCTCTAAAAAGGATGGCACCATACCAAAAACCATTGCCAAAACCACTGAAATGGTGTGCGATTGAGCAAAAATGGACAAATCATCCAACAGAGGAGTGTTATTACAACAAAGGGTATGTAAGGGAGCGCCAGTATGCACCTCCTGCTCAATTAGCACCACCTCAGATACATCCAGTACCTCGATACCCAACGGGAAATGTACCAGGACCTATGGGGATAGAAAGACCGCAACCGGTATTGGGGCAACAACCACCTTTACCAGGAGCAAGACCAGTGGGCATTAGATATGCACCAACCTTAGAGAATCAGGAAGAACAAGCCTTAGTGCCTGTTCAAGCCTATTATGAAGAATCGGGTGCACACATGTCTCCGACAGTGTATTACCCACCAGAAGAACCCAAACAACCAGAACCATGGGGCATGATTGAGAATGTTGGAATACCAACAATTACAAGTGCTTCTGATGAAGAGAGATACAATTTGGACGCAAGAACATTGATGTTCATAGCTCATGGAGGGTTAACAGGACAAAGACCATCCTATCCACAAAGGACGAATCAAGCGGGACCAAGACCAGCACTAGGACCCTGTTACAAGTGTGGAGGTGACCATCTGATGAATGTTTGCCCACATACGGATATCATTAGAATTAACGCTTATTGCACTGAGTGTGGGGTTACTCACTTCATTGAGGATTGTTCAAAGAATCCAAACAAAGTGCAAAAGACGACATTGAATATGCTAGAAACTATTCCTACCAGCAGTGGGTCTGAAAATGAAACTCTGATACCAACGCAAGTTGTTACTAGAGCTCAAGCTAAGAAAACCACTAGAGAACCTGAGAATGGAAAGTTGGCGATTGAAGTGGTTAGTCAAGGACCGCGGAGTCAGAAAAACACATGGAAAGCTAGAAAAGCACGCATGAAGTTGAGAAAAGAACGTGAAGACGCTATTCTAGCTGAGGAACTAAAGCGAACTAAAGATAGATTAGAAAAACTTGAGAGTCAAAACCGGAAACGAGAGATGAGCCCGGAAAGAACGAAACAAAAGAGTATCAAAGAAACAACGAGCTTAAGCTCAGGGGGATCAGTGCTAGTCGACACAGTACACGAACCATTGGACGCACTGATGAGAGCTTACGAAGCTAGGTTAAAGAACAACCAAACACAAGAACAGAGGTGGATGACATACCCAAACGCGGAATTGGAAAAGCAGAGACTTGAAATATGCCAGAGAATGATCGAGACTGCACAAGACTTATTAGAACCACCAAAAGAAACAATGAATTGTGGAAAGGAAAACCCAATTCAGCAAGAGACTATCGTTTCACGGGTAGCTGAAAAGACTCCCAGTGCACAAAAGCCTGAAAAGACACAAAAGGATGATCGCATAGTATTGAACACAACCGATCAGGAGGTCGAGAGTTTTCATCCAGTCATATAGAGGAGTTACGAAAGAGATGATGATTACAATGAATTTTGGAAACAAGTGAGAGAGGCAAACTTTGCAAACGAGCTAAGTTGCCAAGCTAATCAGACAAATTGGGAAAAGGACATCAGAAATCCTCCCATTGTGGAATTTGAGGCAGGATCTCAAGTAGACTTGGATCTGCAATCTTACTGGGGAGATGGGGGCTCTGTTAGAACAATGGAGAGCAAACCTCATTCACTGAATACCTTACCTTCATACTTAGGAGAGTATGAAGCAAAATCCGAGATTAGAGCACTTCCCTCAAGAAAAATCTCATCAGAAAAAGCCATGGACTCGCAAGGATTGATAGAGATTTTGTCAACACCAGTGACATGCACTATCACTCTAGCTGAGCTTTTGAGGCTAAGACCACATATGTGGACCACTGTAGGAAAATGCTTGGAGAAATTCGGGATAAAAGATCCAACATCGAGATTGCAAGAGAGCATTGAGGAGCTGAGCAAGCCACAAAAGAACGCTAAGCCTGTACCCTTAAACAAGGTCGGAGAGTATTGCGAAGGTGAAGAGGGGAATACAACCTTACCAGTTGAATTCCAAGGAGTGAACACAATGGCAATACTAGACAGCGGAGCTGGGGTAGCCATTGCTACAAAAGAAATCTGGAAAAAATGGGGGAAACCAGCAATAAGGAAGACTAGGTTGAAACTCCAATTAGCAGATGGACACATGGAGAAACCTATGGGGTTATTAGAGAAAGTTGTAGTGACTTCTTGCGGCATTGAATACGAACATACTTTTGCTATTGTCGATTTTGGCAAGGAGAATAACTATGATATCATACTGGGAAGACCATTCATGAGACAGTTGAAAATGGTCCAAGATTGGGGCTACGATCACATATACTTGAGAAATATGGAAACCACTACACGTGTGAACCTGAAAGACCATAGCTACAAAGATGTGAACCGAACACCGGTAGAGGAGTTTGATTCAGCTACTTTGGCGGGATCCGAATTTCCAGCTTGGTTAGGTAAACCCAAGGAGTTATGGATGTGTGGAGCTTCGAAATGTGGAAGTCTGAAACGAGAAGAATGTGTTTTAGAAAGGGCTATCGAAGACGAAACTTATGTAGGAGAACCCTTTCCAGAGGACACGTTTGAACCATTAGAATGGACACACATTCTAGCAACCCTAGATGTTTGCGCAATCCCGGATGGTCCCACAACAAAATTTTGCGACAAGGACGGGTACGACGTGGTTCCGTATTTCATGTTGAAAACTGTACTCGAAAATGAAACTGAAAAGAACGATACACTGGAAACAGAAGATGAAGAGGAGGTGTTTCACGACATTCCCAATCATCCAGAGTGGGGAAATGAAGCAGACAACGAGTCAACAGACAATTCAAGCGGAAACGAAGAAACTATAATGGATGTCCGATTTTATGATTTTCCGAACCAAACTAAACAACGCCAGAAACACTATAGAGCAAAGAAAAAAACAAAAGGGGTTAGAACCAATCCGATGCCTAGAATAAGAGGAAAAAATCAATTCCTAATGCTAGTAAAGGCTGAAGATTGTGTTAAGGATAAGATTTCTGGAAGAATGAGAGGCAGTGATCAAAAGAGCTTACGAAAAGACAAAAGAGGCTCAAGAAATCAAGTTCAAAATAATGGAACGAAAACTGAAACAGAAAAAGCAGAAAAGAACAAGCGCAACAGAGAATACACGGAGTCCAAGTTAGAACGTAGAAACAAGTATAGAGAGCTCAAGAAAACTCTGAAGGAAGTTTGGACGACAGAAATTGAGAGTGGAGAGGACGAAAACGTCAAAATCAAGGAAAACATGGATGTTCCCTCTCACTATAGGAAATTCACAATAGAGGATAGGAAGGTGATATTAACCCCACCTATTCGAGAGAGGAAGGAGAACGAATCTTATGACGGACCGGAGGATGCAAAAAAAGTTGATTTAGCAGCTCCAGGTGAGACGCCTAGACCGGTGTACATAGCCACAGATTTGTCTCCAAGCGAGGAAGAAAGACTGTTGAGTCTTCTCAGAGAGTACAGGGATGTGTTTGCATGGTCTTATAAGGACTTAAAGGGAGTTGACCCATCGATATGCCAACACACAATCCCACTGAAACAAGACGCAAAGCCTAGCAGACAGAGACCATACACATATAATGATACGTTTGCTAAGCGAATCAAAGAAGAGATAGATAAGCTAATGGAAGCTGAATTCATATACGAGATTGAACACACTGATTGGGTATCTCCGATTGTGGTAGTACCTAAGAAGAACGGAAAACTCCGAGTGTGTGTCAACTTAAAGAAAGTGAATGCTGCAACAATCAGGGACAATTATCCCCTGCCGATAACAGATCATGTTCTAGAGCGTGTATCAGGAAAAACAGCATACTCCTTTCTTGATGGTTTTTCAGGATATAACCAGCTAGCCATAGCACTGGAAGATCAACATAAAACAGCTTTTGCAAAGGAGTGGGGAATTTATGCTTATCGGGTTATGCCTTTTGGTCTAACCAATGCTCCCGCAACCTTCCAGAGGCTGATGACGCATGCTTTCAAAGAATACTTAAGGCTGTTTCTAGAAATCTACATGGATGACTTATGTGTACATTCTCTACTGAGAGATGAGCATCTAGAACACCTAAGAAAAGTATTTGAGAAATGTAGGACATATCGCATTTGTCTCAATCCTGAGAAATGTGTGTTTATGGTCCGACAGGGCAGAATTCTGGGACATATTGTCTCACAAAACGGAATATCCACGGATTTAGAGAAGATAAAAGTTATAGTGGATATGCCTAGACCAACCAATGCGAAACAGGTACAGAGCTTTATGGGACATTGTGGATATTATAGACGATTTATTTACATGTACGCTATAATAGGCCAACCACTTTACAGGCTAATAGTGAACTTTGAATGGACAGAGGAATGTGAGGAATCATTCAAGAAATTGAAAGAGGCACTCATTACTGCTCCAGTCTTGAAATCACCAGATTGGGAGAAGATATTCCATGTGCATATAGATGCTTCTGCATATGCAATAGGATGCATTCTGGCTCAGCCAGAAGAAGGAAACATGGATTTTCCTATCTGTTACGCCAGTCGACAGCTCAACCATGCAGAGAAGAATTACACCACAACAGAGCGAGAAGGATTAGGGATGATATATGCTGTGAAGAAATTTCGGCATTATCTTCTAGCCAACAAGTTTGTGTTTTTTACGGATCACCAAGCCTTGCTCTACCTAGTGAATAAACCATGCAATACCGGGAGAATAGTGAGATGGTTCATTATCTTACTGGAATTCGACTTCACGGTAGTAGTAAAGAAAGGAAAAACACATCTTAGAGCTGATCATCTTTCGCGATTGACGAATGGAGAAGACCCTATAGGAGTAGATGACGACATGCCAGACGCGTACTTGTTCAACATAGAAATGATACCGAGGTGGTCTCAAAATGTCGTTGACCTATTAACCTATGGAGGAGAGTTCGATAGAGGAGCATACAACCTGAAACATATTGCTATTCAGCAATCCAAGAATCTTCAATTGATTGCAGGAAGGTTGTATCAATTGGGAAATGATCATGTTTTACGACTATGCATCAATCCTGAGGAATATAATATATATCTGTGCGAAGCACATGTTCAGGAATGTGCATTTCATTGTTCAAGAAGGAACACATATAGGAATTTGTTACAATTGGGAGTCTATTGGCCAGGAATGAAAGAAAGCGTACATGAATATGTCACAGTATGTATTGTATGTTCATCAAAACCGCCAGCCGAGTATTCAACATTATATCAGATGATGATCGCTCCAGAATGGAGTCAGTATATTGTTGAATATCTCACAAATAGAACTTTCCCAGAAGGAACGTCAAAAGCTCGTCAGAAATCTGTAGAGACAGAAGCTAGAGATTACGCTTTGATAGGAGATCAACTCTAAGTTAGAACGTAGAAACAAGTACAGAGAGCTCAAGAAAACTCTGAAAGAAGTTTGGACTACAGAAATTGAGAGTGGAGAGGACAAAAACGCCAAAATCAAGGAAAACATGGATGTTCCCTCTCACTATAGGAAATTCACAATAGAGGATAGGAAGGTGATATTAACCCCACCTATTCGAGAGAGGAAGGAGAACGAATCTTATGACGGACCGGAGGATGCAAAAAAAGTTGATTTAGCAGCTCTAGGTGAGCCACCTAGACCGGTGTACATAGCCACAGATTTGTCCCCAAGCGAGGAAGAGAGACTTTTGAGTCTTCTCAGAGAGTATAGGGATGTGTTTGCATGGTCTTATAAGGACTTAAAGGGAGTTGACCCATTGATATGCCAACACTCAATCCCACTGAAACAAGACACAAAGCCTAGCAGACAGAGACCATACACATATAATGATACTTTTGCTAAGCGAATCAAGGAAGAGATAGATAAGCTAATGGAAGCTGAATTCATATACGAGATTGAACACACCGATTGGGTATCTCCGATTGTGGTAGTACCTAAGAAGAACGGAAAACTCCGAGTGTGTATCAACTTAAAGAAAGTGAATGCTGCAACAATCAGGGACAATTATCCCCTGCCGATAACTGATCATGTTCTAGAGCGTGTATCAGTAAAAACAGCATACTCCTTTCTTGATGGTTTTTCAGGATATAACCAGCTAGCCATAGCACTGGAAGATCAACATAAAACAGCTTTTGCAACGGAGTGGGGAATTTATGCTTATCGGGTTATGCCTTTTGGTCTAACCAATGCTCCCGCAACCTTCCAGAGGCTGATGACGCATGCTTTCAAAGAATACTTAAGGCTGTTTCTCGAAATATACATGGATGACTTATGTGTACATTCTCTACTGAGAGATGAGCATCTAGAACACCTAAGAAAAGTATTTGAGAAATGTAGGACATATCGCATTTGTCTCAATCCTGAGAAATGTGTGTTTATGGTCCGACAGGGCAGAATTCTGGGACATATTGTCTCACAAAATGGAATATCCACGGATTTAGAGAAGATAAAAGTTATAGTGGATATGCCTAGACCAACCAATGCGAAACAGGTACAGAGCTTTATGGGACATTGTGGATATTATAGACGATTTATTTACATGTACGCTATAATAGGCCAACCACTTTACAGGCTAATAGTGAACTTTGAATGGACAGAGGAATGTGAGGAATCATTCAAGAAATTGAAAGAGGCACTCATTACCGCTCCAGTCTTGAAATCACCAGATTGGGAGAAGATATTCCATGTGCATATAGATGCTTCGGCATATGCAATAGGATGTCTTCTGGCTCAGCCAAAAGAAGGAAACATGGATTTTCCTATCTGTTACGCCAATCGACAGCTCAACAATGCAGAGAAGAATTACACCACAACAGAGCGAGAAGGATTAGGAATGATCTATGCTGTGAAGAAATTTCGGCATTATCTTCTAGCCAACAAGTTTGTGTTTTTTACGGATCACCAAGCCTTGCTCTACCTAGTGAATAAACCATGCAATACCGGGAGAATAGTGAGATGGTTCATTATCTTACTGGAATTCGACTTCACGGTAGTAGTAAAGAAAGGAAAAACACATCTTAGAGCTGATCATCTTTCGCGATTGACGAATGGAGAAGACCCTATAGGAGTAGATGACGACATGCCAGACGCGTACTTGTTCAACATAGAAATGATACCGAGGTGGTCTCAAAATGTCGTTGACCTATTAACCTATGGAGGAGAGTTCGATAGAGGAGCATACAACCTGAAACATATTGCTATTCAGCAATCCAAGAATCTTCAATTGATTGCACGAAGGTTGTATCAATTGGGAAATGATAATGTTTTACGACTATGCATCAATCCTGAGGAATATAGTATATATCTGCGCGAAGCACATGTTCAGGAATGTGCATTTCATTGTTCAAGAAGGAACACATATAGGAATTAAATAATGATCGCTCCAGAATGGAGTCAGTATATTGTTGAATATCTCACAAATAGAACTTTCCCAGAAGGAACGTCAAAAGCTCGTCAGAAATCTGTAGAGACAGAAGCTAGAGATTACGCTTTGATAGGAGATCAACTCTATAAGAGAGGTAAAGACAACCAGCTTAGGATTTGCGCATCAGAGTCTGAGTATGTGATAATCCTGGAGCAAGCTCATGGAGGAGTGGGTGGAGGCCATTTCTCAGGTGATAAGACAGCAAAACTTGTCTTAGCCGCAGGAATATGGTGGCCAACATTACATATGGACGCTGAGGAATACGTTAAACGGTGTGATGACTGTCAGCGGACCAAAGTACCACTTAAAAGAGATGATATGCCGCTTAGACCAATGATGGGGGCAAGAGCTTTTGCAAAATGGGGGATTGATTATGTCGGACCCATTTCGCCTCCTGCATATAAGACTCATGCACAATACATCGTTGTGGCTACAGACTATCTAACAAAGTGGATCGAAGCAAAGGCAACTCAAAAAGCAGATGCCAGGACCACGGCACAATTTCTATATGAATACGTCTTTGTACGATATGGATTGCCAATAGAAATTGTGAGTGATCGAGGCACACATTTCATAAATGAAGTGATAAAGATCCTTCTAGATGAATTCATGGTAATCCATAGGAAATCAGCCCCGTATCATCCACAAGCAAACGGACAAGCTGAAGCAACAAACAAAACCATATGCACGGTCCTTACGAAGATTGTATCTGAGTCGAGAACTGACTGGGACCATAAGTTGCATTCAACATTATGGGCATATAGGGTAGCATATAAAACATCAATAGGAACGACCCCATATAACATGGTTTTTGGGCTAAATGCTATCTTACCAATAGAATTCTTGATTTCAACCTTAAGGGTGGCTAAGGATCTAGAGTGGACAGGGCACGAGCTCTCTGATAGAATAGATGACCTGGAAAAGCTAGATGAGCTTCGCCTAAAAGCAGTAGCTTCCATCTACGCTCAAAAAAGGCGACAAAAGGAATTTTTTGATAAGCATGTGCGGACTAAAGAGTTTAAAGTTGGGGACTATGTCCTAGTTTACACTCTGAAATAGCATGCTAAGAAGCTTAAAAAGCGAGGGATGGGTCCTCTGGTGATTAAAGATCTATCACCAAGTGGAGCCGTCAAGCTTGCTACATTAGACGGAGAAGAAATGCCCAATTGGATTAGTGGATGCAGAGTGAAAAAGTATCTTTTGCCGCTAACCCAAGACATGCTTCTCAAAATACATCAAGAAAAGCTGCGTGTCCAGAAAAAGAAAAAGATTGAGGAGGAAGCGCAAGCAGAGGCGAAGGAAAGAATGGAGAAAAGAAGACTACTGCGTCAGAAACAGCGCAATGAAGGAGCAATACGAATAAACGCAGTTAGTATAACAGAAATGGGGAATGACAAAGAAGAACCCATCATTGAATGCAAAGTAGGAACCAACCAAATCAAAGCCAGAGCACTATTGGATTCAGGAGCTCAAGCTAACCTACTTTCACTCAGTTTGTATAGACAATTGACAAATGACACTAAACTACAAACTGCCAAGCAAGAGTTAAAGAGTTACTCTGAGAATTCAATCAAAACTGTCGGATGCACAGTTTTACATATACAGATTAACCAATATGTGTATCCTCATATGTTTTACGTGGTTGAAGACCAAGCTACACAACATCCATTATTGCTAGGACAACCATGGCAGAAGCAATACAATGCAATGATTGACTGGAGTTCTAAATCAGTGCTTATCAAATACGAAGGTGAAAGTCAATCAGTTAAGTTCACCAAAGGTGCAGAGCCAACTCCAAAGGAAGATTCCACGGACAAGGTCAAACAACAAACAGAGAAAAAGAAGAAGCAATGGCAACCAAAAGTTTCTATACAACCGGAGTACTCTTCGACGAGGAATTCTCAACAGTGGATAAGGAAGACAAGCAATATTATAAAAGCTCAACCTTGGAAAAAAACGGAGTCTAAGATGGTATGGAGACCAAAAAAGGTGGTGCCAGAAAACACAAACAGAGTCTTCAATACCAGACAACAGAGTGATCCCCGACAATCAAGGAAAGTGAAACAGATCTGGATTCCAAAGAAGTTCATGACGGCACAAAGCTACAGCCAGCAAATTTGGATCCCAAAGATTTGTAAAAAGGAACTCACTTCAATACAATCAACGAAAACTCCTAGGTATTTCAAGGCGAGGAAATCAACACACAGATCAATGCAGGTTTGGGTCGCAAAGAGTTTGTGGCAAGCACAAGCAAAGCGGAGGCAGATTTGGAATGTGAAAAAAGACAACAAGGTAACGAAGAATCCATCTACTGATTCTACTACCAAATTGCCAAAACCAACCCAAAACCCGACCACCAATCTTTCAATCAAACAAAGAGCAGCTTTATTGGAAAGACTGTTGTATCATCGCTCTACAATTGCATTGGGAACTTATGACCAAAACAACTACAATGCTTCACCCACAGACACTTCATAGTCGTCCGGGAGGACTCAGACTCGGAGGGGGGGAGGTATACAGGAGCTACAAAGCAGCTACAAGCGGAAAAAACAAAGAAAAACAAAAATTATATTACAAGGGCAGTGTCTTACATGATTTTGCAATTTTTTATGTTTGATTGCGGATATTGATAATATTTATGCCCTTATATACCTTGTTTTGCAACAAGAAGAGATCAAATGATGAATTTGGGTCTCTAGATGTGTAAATATCACTAAATAAGAGTGTTTTTGGAGCTAAAAAGTAGAAAAAAGTGGTAATCCAAGTACAGAAATCACAAAGAAGTGTATATTCATATACACAGGGTTACCATCTATTTATCATGTATGTTTGGAATTTTTTGGCTTCAATTTGCTATTTTCCTTTATTTTTTATGATTTTCTTAATAAAAATAAAAGAAAAATAAAAAAGCAGGTAAAATGAGATCGGAAAAAAGAAAAGAATAGACGGTGATGATCCTCATGACAAGGGAAACCCAGGATAAAAATTGGGTACAATTCTGAAAAAGTTGCGGAAAGCCCGAAATGACAGAATTTTGGCAAAGTGGACAGATTTCTCAGAAACAGGTCAAACGGAGTCCAAATTGAGAAATTTCAAATCCTAAAGTGCATTTCACGACGAAATAGGAGCACATGTCAAATTTGGTAACAAGTGATCCGGGAAGCCCGAAGTTAAGTATTTTTCACTTCACTATCAAGCTCATTTCCACTATTACCTTCTTGGAGAGAGCAAAGAGCACACAGGAGCATCCGACCTTCTACTGCCTTCTACGACTGCTACGAGAGCTCAGAGGACACCAGACATGAGAGGTAGACTCGTTGCCATAAGCTTTTGATGCTTATCGTTAACTTTTGTCGCGAAAACTCACCAAAACCAAGAAACAAGAGCAGACGGGGAATGGGGAAGAACGCTAGGTAGGGGCACAACCGCCTAACCAAACTTTGCAAGAACTTAGAGGTGGGTTACCCTAACATAGAAGATGAGTTTCTAGCACTCAAAGCTCGAGAAAGAACGACTGGAAAAACCCTAGGTCAACAGAGCCTGCAAGAGGCAAACAGAAAAAAGTTGTCGGAACGACACAAAACTTCTCAGGAAGCTTAACAACATCGAGGGCAATGCAACCATGGAGTATCTCCAGGTTTGTACCACCAAAAGTAGGTCGGAACAACCGATTCGGCTGCGGACACACAAAGCGTCATTTTGGCATAACGGCTAAAATTGACGACCAAATGACATGAAACTTCACGAGCAGTTTCAACTATACATGGATGACTTATGTTTGCAAGCAAAACCCAAAAGAAAGCTGATTCACTTACCGATGGTGAAAAAGACGCTTTCGAGCAACCAAATGGATAAAGATGGAGAACGGGGAGCCAAAGTCAAGTCCAACCAACTGGATGGCTTCGCAACATATCCAATGAGCTGGAAATGCAACTCTCAAGAAGAAAAGTTGAAGAAATTCAACTCCAAGGCAAAAAGACGACTTCGGAGACTGAAATGCCTATAAGGGGGCTTTTTAGCTAAACTGATGACTTTTTAAGTTTAAGCACAAAAAGACCAACATTTCAAGAAAAGACATCATACGCGTATGATGTCTCACAGCATGATTTTCACATTCATTTCAACATTTGAGTGCATAGCCTCATTCCACATGTTAATCACATCCTATGAACCAAGTATCATGAGAATTGGAGTTAGAAAACCCAAGGAAAACCAAAAAGACGCAAAGTAGGCCATAAAATTGATTTTTGGTCCTAATTTTGTCAAAATAACTCCAAACTCATTGAAACTTTGTAGGATTGTTGATTAACACATCTACAAGCTATCTGGAACCAAAAAGCACCATTGTGACACAAAAGACATCATACGCGTATGATGTCTATTTGCACTTACAGAGCCAAAAATGCTCATTTGTCATCATACATCCATTATATATATCTAATACATGCTACATATGAAGTTTGGAACCATTTGGTCAAGTGGATCACCCCATTAGCCCAATTAAGAGAAAATCCTTCATACAAAGCCTATTTTTGTCCCAAATCCAACATATTCAAGTCCAAACCAAGATTTGAGTATAAACAGTCCTTCACTAGCACATGGAGAGTCCACAGAACCAATCCCATGAAAAATTGATGAAAAAGACATCATACGCGTATGATGTCCCCAGAGCCATTTTTAGTCCAAATTCTACTCAAACTTTTTAAATCCACTGAATAAGCCTATCTAAAGCCAAATCCAAGCTTATAGAGAAAATTGGTCCAAAAATGCACTAAAAGACATCATACGCGTATGATGTCTCACTATGTGATTTTGGCACCTCAGGGCTTCAACCACCAAACAAAAGTGTTCTACATGCCATTTGAAAGTAATCCACCAAGTTTTATCCAATTTGGATCATAAAATCCATTTCCCTTTCAAAATTTTGCCCAAGAGTCTGAATTGGACTAAACTGGCCAAAACTTGACCAAATGGGATCCAAACTCAAATCCAAGCATATGATACTCATGTATACACTATCAGCTACAAGCACAACCAATATGAAGTCATTCTGACACAAAAGAAATCATACGCGTATGATGTCTCAAGCATGTTTTTGAGCCCAGTTTGCATATTTTTTCACCAACATTGCATCCTTAGGCCCTGAATAGCTCATGTTTCAATTTTCAAGTCATTTGAATAGTTAAAAGCTTCATTTCGGCTTTCAGTACTAAAAAGACGCTAACTTCTGTAATTGGAGTTACAGGATCCATGGATTCCGCTAAGTCATCGGCAACTAAGAGAAAAAGACCAACCATCAAGGATGCTCTTGCAGAGGCAGAACCTTTTGATATTCCAACAGAAACCCTCAAGCCAACCAAGACTTGGGTGGAGGAAGCAGTACTAGAAAAAGAGGGAATAAAGATCTACCAGGGGACTTTCAGAGATCCTCAAGGGCAATCGGTCGATGTACCTATGATCCCACGAGAATTAGTGGACTATAGCAGATCAGAGAACATAAGCAGATACCTGGAAAAGGCTGACTTACACAGGTTCTTCACCTCGAGACCATCAGGCGTAGACACAAGAAGAGTGTATGAGTTGGCAACATCCATTCAGAAGGATGGGAAAGCCACGTTGACAGCCATGGATGGAGAAACAGTTGAAGTACAGATCACTCCACAGCTCATTGCAGATGCACTAAAGCTGCACAACAAAGGGAGTTCTGTCAGAGAAAGAAGGGAGGCCATAGAGGTCTATGGATCAAAGAAACAAAATACAACCTACGCAGATATGGCAGATCAACGAGCGGCAACCCTTTGCCGATTATACAACCAGTTTTTCCATGTGTGCAGTAAAAGACCGCAGAAGTATACTACACCACCCCATGCCATTGCGACAACCATCACATGGGCACTGAAGAGCAACATGCCAAAGGAGGTGAATTATGCTCAATACATCCACGAGCAAGTAATCGCCATGCACAACCAGAAACCAAAGTACATAGGAGGAGGAGAAATCCTAACAAGAATAGCTTATGAAGCTATTGGAGCTAGAGATCAAGGGTCACGGATTCCCTCCCAGAATGAGTGGCTTAGAGAAGCCGATGAGGAGGAAGAACAACAAGAAGTATCCAAGAGGGCGTCCACAAGAGCACGCCGAAAACTAGAAATAGTTTCAGAACCTGAAGAGGCCGTGGACGAGCCGCTCAAGAAGAAAGTGAAGAAGAAGGCCGATCCCAAGCAAACCAAAAGTCAAAAAGCCGCAAGAATGGAAAGGCTGGTGGAGCAGTTTAGAGCGGAAAGAGCTCTAAAGGGGGACTTTGAAGAAATGTGGGTGCCGGACCCCAGTAAAGTCGGAACCAGCTCAGCCAGGCCACATGTTGATCAATATGATCAATATATTAGAGCTTATGAGGAGTCCGAGGCCATACTGGAGCAGCAACCTGTCGAGCCTTATACTGAAGAGGAAGTACAGCTTTTAAAAGCTGAGCTGCAAAAGGACGACAAGGGGAAGAAGAAAGTGGATGAGTCTACTGAACCTCAAGAGAAAGACGAGCAAGCAAACAAAGGGAAAGCCAAGATGACTGAGGAAAATCAGCCCTCTTTTACTGTTGTACCAAGCCCGAAGAAGATGGAAATTATTGTGGAGGAGACCACAATAGAAATAGAAACAGAAGTTATGGAAAAGCCGGAGGCCGGGACCAAGGAAAAGGAGATAGATCCAGTTCAGCAAAAGAAAGATGATTATGAGGATCTAGTAGCGATCGGATACAGTGAAGAAGAGGCCCTGGAGGCAGTTTATGGGATATCCCTACGGAAACAAGATGATCGGAAAGGGACAAAGGAAAAGACAAAGGGTACAATGGAGAGTAAAGAGAAAATGGACGAGCCGAAGCCATTGGAGGTGGTGGCAGAAAGAGCTGTCAAGTTGACAGATGAAGATGAAAAAGACATGCACATGGTGCATGAACTGCTCAGCAAGATTAAAGAAAGATCCAGAGCAAAGGAAGTAGCACTTGAGACAGCAAAACAAAAGGAAGCAGAGTTGCAGAAGAAGTTAGAGAATGCTATGACTGAATCTGAAAGTCATAAAGCATCACTCTACGACGCCGAAAACAAGAGAGACGGCTTGATACTCCAACTAGCCGAAGCTTCAAGAGAGGTAACAAGTTCACAGGAAGCAAAGGAGCGAATAGAAGATGAGCTGGAGGCAGCCAAGGATGAGCTCATTGAGCTAAGGGACAGAGTCGAACTTCAAGAAAGGACGATCACGAGACTCAGGACCACCCCTAGAGCTAGCAGAGCAGGAACAGAACAAGAGGGAGCCCTCGTACCAGCTCTGCAAGAGAAGGTCAGAAGTTTGCAAAGAGAGCTGAGGTTAGAGCAAGTACAAAGATTGCACATGGCGGAGGGATCATTGGCTGCAGAGGAGAGGCTCACATCAGAAAACCAAACACTAAGGACAGAAAATGAGGCCCTCCGCAAACAGCTCCAAGACATCCAAGAGCAACAAAGAAGAGAAACAGAGACACCACAAGAAGAAGCAGGGGGAGCAGCCATAGAGCTACCTGAAACTGGAGAGGCAACCACAATTGAATATCCAGCCCCAGTTCAAGAAGTGGCCTCGACTTCAGGAATCTCTGAAGAAGAAGAACAAAGGCTCCAGGACCAAATAGAAAAGTCAACAGAGGAAAGTGCCAAGGCGGAAATGGAATGGGAAAGGAGACTCCTCATCTCCATTAGACTTCAAGGTTTAGACACAAAAGTGCTCCATGAAGAGTGGATGCAACCCAGCCTGCCTTTCCCTCTGATGAAATTTGAAGTGATAAAGACGAAAAAGAGAATAGAGGAGGAGCAGTATGTCGCTCTTTACGAAGGCGACATCACAAAGGATGAACAATCAAAGAAGATTGTAGATTCTCAACCTAGATGGAGGAAAGGTTGGCTGAACAAATACCCAGCCTACCTCATCTACTTGGTAGAGGCTCCAAAGGAGATTCGGGAGGATGCAACCTTCTGCCCGGTGCCAAGAGTCAGAAGCTGGAAAGAGCATGGCAGGATTGCAGAAAAGAAGCCAAATTGGCTTAATTACCCAAGGATGCCAGGACCAAAGGAAGGAGAGAGAATAGGTAAAGCCTACATGGTGAAAACCCTAACGGGCACCATCAAACTCTTTACTGGCTCTCCTGACCTTTCGTGTCAGATGCTAAAGAAAATCTGCACGACTCTCTTAGCATGCATTGAAGTGTTCGCGCCAAATAAAGCCACGACCTCGAGTCTACTATCGACGGCCGACACAGTGACGGATATGATGTATGATCTTTCATTGCAACCATCACCAAAGGTGTTACATCTCTTGTACCAAAGAATTATGTTTTTGCTTAGCTTCCACATGCAAACATTCGAAGAAGCTTTCTACACCGGCTTTTTCACTCACGAAAGCAAAATATTCGGCCCAACCTTGACCATAGACAACCTACGCTACGAATCACATTTGCAGATGCTCAAGACGACAGGACTCTATTGATCAAGCCTCAAAGTCATGTCAGGGACGACATGAACGCGGAGGGGGGGAGTGTTGAGCCAGCAGAGGATCACACCCGCATTTTTGCTCACACCCATCATTTCGTAACCATTGATTGTAATAAATGTCTTTCCGACATTAATTTTGATTTGAGCCATTCATTAAGTAACGGGACTCAATTGAGTTTCCAGCTTGTAATCCCGACGTAATTTCACCTGCTGATGTAAATAATTAGAGATGTTCTCACCTCCAAGGCTGAGGTATATAAGCCAAAGTTTTGTAACCTAAGGGAGATTCAATTTAATCAAAGTGAGTTTTTGAGCGCCGTGACTGTGTCTGAGAGAGAGAGAGAGAGAGAGAGAGAGTCTTATCTCCTTGCTACGCGAGCTACGGGGCTGCCATTGGAGAAGCGACACCGCCATTGTGTTAGCAATGGTGAGAGCTACGCACAGATACCAAGAGTGCGCGCTATCGGCTTCTACGTGTGGTAAGTTCCTACGAGCTTCGGTGTGAGTTTTCTTCCAACTCGTGTGTCGGAATAGAGCGTGCAGCATATCTATAGAACCACAACGAGTAGAGCTACACATTAGTACCATCGGGGTCAAGTTTCGGTCACCTGTATTTTTCGGCCTGTCTTCATACGCGTTCACCGCACGGAGTGGTTATAGGTTGATTTTGCAGTTCAAGTCTTTAGGGTGTTGTTCTTACCTAGTGCATAGACTTCCCCTTGAGTTTGAGATCGATTCGATGCTTCTAGATCCTGTTTCGTATAGCATTCGTTCGTAGTACGGATTTCAGTCACTTGCGTATTTTAGAACTTAGATTTGATTTCCTTAGTAGTGATTGTCATTAGAAGGTCGAGTAGGTGATTTGACACCCACCTAGTTGTTTCCATGCGCCTGCGGGTCAAGCTTCGTCCTCGTCTGACAAATTCTATTGTTGGTTGAGTTCTCGCTATTTAGCTTCCGCTAGCGGCGTAACCGCCTTAACATCCACATACAAAATAAGGATCAGCCAACTGCCATCCTTAGCCTTCTTTGTATATAGACAGTGATCGAACTCACTACGTTTGTAGCCTTGAGAAAGCATAAACTTGTGGAACTTATGATACCATGCCCTCGGTGATTGTTTTAAGCCATAAAGACTCTTTAACAACTGGCATACCAAATCTTCCTTGCCTTTCTCAACAAACCCTTTTGGCTGCTGCATGTAAATTTTCACATCTAAATCACCATGCAAGAACGCTGTCTTGATATCCATTTGGTGCAACACCAAATCTAATATGGCAACCAATGCAAGAAAGCATCTCAATGTAGTCATCTTGACCACCGGAGAGAAGACTTCATTAAATTCAATGCCTTGTTCTTGCTTAAAGCCCTTGGCAACAAGCCTTGCTTTGTACTTTGGCTGACTATCATGAGCGATGATCTTATACTTGTTAACCCATTAACAAGGTAGAGCCTTTTTGCCCTGTGGTAATTTAACTAGCTTCCATGTCTGGTTTTTATGCAGAGCTGTCATCTCTGATTGCATGGCCAATTGCCAATTCCGAGAGTCCTTCATTTGCACCACTTCCTTGTAACATGAAGGTTCATTGCAATTATTCAACATGACATAGTTCATAGATGGAACAAACCGATCAGGAGGTCGTGTGATACGTCCAGATTTACGCAAAATAGGTGGCTCAGGCTCAGCCACAACCTGTGGTTCCACTCTATCTTGTCCTTGCTCCTCTTGAGCCCTGACATTTTGTCTTGCACGTGCAGGTCCATCTTCTTGGAAGACAACTCTTCTAATCTCCTCAACCCTCTCTGGTTTAAAATGATATTTGGCTTCATTAAAGTGAACATCATTGCTGCGGATAACCTTTCTGGATTCGGGATCCCAAAGTCTGTACCCCATCTCACCAGAATTACCATAGCCTAGAAAGATGCACTTTCTAGTCTTTGGCTCAAGTTTGTTCCTAAATTCCTTTGGAACGTGAGTATATGCCTCACAGCCAAGGACTCTGAGATGCTTGTATGAGGGCACCTTGCCTGACCATACCATCTCTGCCACTGAATCCTTCTACAAAACCTTGTTAGGAGATCTATTTATAAGATGAAGAGCTGTTGATACAGCTTCAGCCCAAAACCCATTTGGTAGCTGTGCATTAGACAACATACTTCTGACCTTCTCTTGTATGGTCCTATTCATCCTCTCAGCAACACCATTTTGAGGAGGATTGTAAGGAGCAGTAAGTTCACGTTTTATACCTTTTGACTCACAAAAGTCCTGAAAGGCCTTTGAAACATACTCTCCACCATTGTCAGTGCGTAAGCATTTAAGCTTCTTGCCACTTTGATTCTCCACAAGTGTCACAAACATTTTGAAAACACTAAACGCTTCATCCTTGTGGTTGAGAAAGTAAACCCATACTTTCCTCGTGTAATCATCTATAAATGTCATAAAGTAAGAAGATCCCCCTAGAGATAGGTTAGGCATAGGTCCACACAAATCACTATGAACAAGTGCCAACTGTGTATCTCTTCTACTGCTTCTATGCTTATGTGGCTGCTGTGTTTGCTTACCATACAGACAATGTTCACAGAATTCAAAATCATTAAATGAAAATCCAGGCAAATAACTAGAACGAGACAAGATTTCCATTCCCTTCTTGGACATATGTCCTAACCGGCTATGCCACAAAGAAACGTTTGACTCCTCGGTTACATTGATTACATTTTTAGAGACATTTGATACATAAATCATGTAAAGTCCTCCAGACTTTACTCCATGTGCTACTTTCATAGAACCCTTGGATATCTTCCACAAGTTTTGTCCAAAAGTGGTGAGGTAGCCAGCATCATCAAGTAAACCTGTGCTGATCAAGCTTTTTGTAATTGCGAGAACATGTCTCACATTCTTCAGCGTGAAAGAAGAGCCATTCTGAAACTTCAATTGAACATCTCCAACACCTAAGATCTCACATGTCTGTCCATTGCCTAGCCGAACATGATCTTTAGTGGTCACATAAGAGGTAAACCACTCCTTGTTTGGAGACACATGAAGTGATGCCCCTGAGTCTATAATCCAGTCACTCAGTGTATGTCCATCAGATTCTGTAAGAAGAGCTGAGTCCATTGTATTCTTCAAGAAGTAGATGTCTCCTGACACTAGACTGTCATCCTCTGCAACAACGTTTGTCACATTTATTTCTTGAATCTTCAATGAGTACTTGTTCTTCTCACCATGGTCTTCAACTTTCTGTTTGCCTTTTTCTGCTTTCCATTCTCTGCAGTCTCTTTTTATGTGACCCTTCTTGCCACAATGGTAGCGTTCTATGTCCTGGGAAAAATTCGGTAGAGTTTCCCCTATAAACTGACCTCTGAACCAATATCAACCTGTCAAATGAACCAAGAAAGCTTCAGATTCTGCAGAAATTTTGGCAGAGTCTCCTTTGTAAAACGGCTCTGGTGTACTCAAAAACAGACCCAAAAAAAGCTCAAAAAACCACTGTCTCTCTAACATTGTAAGCTGTGGGTAAACCTGTCCTACACCTATACTGTCTCTCACTGTCCTGTCACTGTCCTTTAAGCATAGACTGCGACAATGCCTCAATGGCAGTAAAGCAAAGATGCAATCCCAATTGTCTAACTCATAGTCAATACATCCTAGCTGCCTATCTAAGGGTGCTCAAGGGATCGCTCCAAGACCTGTATCACCGAAAGGATCTCAACATTCAAGAATCCCCAAGCTCAATAAAACCTCACTCGACCCTAAACAAAGGCTGCAGTAAATCTGACAATACATAGACTTCCCACAAAGTCATATATCCACAAATTTCCCACTGTATGCTGTAACCACTGCGGCGGTTGTTTGCTGCGTGACTCACAGCCAACAAACCCTCAACAGACATACATCATCTCTAACAATACATCCCATGTGGAAGTACCTGCAATGTCAGGATGAATTCTGGAAGCAGCAAACACAAGCTACCTGATGAACTAATGGATGTCGCCTACAGTCTGTGTGTAGATGCGCTCGTGTCGTATGTGACACACCTCCAAGAACTATGAGCCGTCCTTCGATGTGTAGGCAACCACAAATCAGCACTCTAGGAGTGCCAATATCCTCAACACCTATAGTCGTAGGCCGAAAACCCCAAATTTGCAGAGTCGGATCCGCACCCGCCTAGACCACGTAGTCAAAAATGGCAGGTGCAGAACTTTGTCGAAGCAGAACGGTGGCCGAGATGTCCTCAGAATGAAATTCTGACTAGCCCTTCGGGCTCGCCTACAGGATTTGGGGCCGTGTCTTCACCTGTCAAATATCACTCCAATCTGAGCAGGTGACTCTAGCTTCCTGCAATGCTTCCCTGAGCCTCGATCTGAGCTCTGATACCAGTTGAAGGAGTAAAAGCGGAAGTGCGACGCGAGAGAGAGTGCGAGAAGAAGAGCACGATGATATGGTGAACTCACTCTGTTGTAATGAATAGAGCATAGTGAGTTCTTATTAGGTTTTTACAAAAGAATATGTGTACATACCTGGCGGCCCGCCCACTTACCTGGGCGACCACATTGGGCTTTATACCCCAACACCCCCCTCCCCAAAAGGACTTGTATTATAATTCCCTCAAAAGAGAGTTTGGTTACTATACATAGTTGTGATTTTTTGGAGCCTTTCTTGAATCAAGAAGATGGTGTACTCAAGATTCCATGGTGTAACCCTCCTTACCAAACTCTAAACACCCCATTGGGGAGAAAGGGACGACGGGAAAAGAGGTAGACGAGGGTGAAGAGAAGTATTTTTCAAGCAAGAGAATTGTACCCTATATAAGCTGACTCCATCGGTAGGCTCTTAGCATAACTTAGAATAATAGAGTAGTAGGACATGATGAAGGAGAAGATGAAGCTTTTACTTGGTGGGATTTGCATCCACAACCAAGGTTTTTGAGCATGGAGACTATCTCTTAACAACCCATGAGAGAGGGAGTGAAGAGTTTGCTTGGCCATAATGTGCACTTTGCAAGTGTGAAAAGACGAGGGGGAGAGAGCAACCAAAAAACTCACGAGCAATCTTGCTATTCTTTTCTCCCACCTTTCCCAAATTAAAAGAAGAAAGCTCCCTAGGTGGTCAAATGAAATGTAAACACTCAAAAATACAACTTTTGTGTTACCATACATATGTGGTAGTGATGTGTGTGAACACGCTTAGGACCGTCGGGGCATTTTCCCCCTCACTAGGAGGTTTTTTCCCTTGTGCATTGTATATACGCCCATCATTTAGGCCTGGCTTATCTTTCATTGTGGACTAAGCAATACTACTCTCTGTTGTGTGCCTTGAGCTTCTTCATCTTCTTGAAGCTATGTGCGTTTCCCTGCAACCCTATTTCCAACAATTGGTATTAGTGTAGGTTGCATCCCCCCACGCATAGTCATCAACATCGCCTTCGTTTCCACTACATGCTCATTTTGGCCTCCATTTCCACTACAATTTGTCTATGACTGAGCATGCTCGTTGGGATGTTAGATATGCGAAGGCTCATGCATTGATTGAATTTTCTATGAAGGGAACTATTACTCCCCACATTCACTCAATCAAAGCATTAAATAGAGTTGGGATATTCTTATTGGTCTTTATGCAAGTCGCAATGAGGATAAAATTGCATTGCTGCATAAAGAGCTAGAGTTGAAGATTATGCATGAGGAAGATGACATGGATATTTTCCTTGTTGGTATCAAGGATATTAATGAGCAACTCATTTCTGTAGGTGAAGTCATTGTTGACCGTTCCCTTGTGTAGACTATTCTTGATGCTTTGCTAGATTCTTACCATACTTTTGCTAGTACCTAGAGACTTATGACCCAAGGAAATCTTGATGTTGTCAACTTTGATGCATTATGCACATTGCTATTGCAGGAATCACTTTCAAAAAATAATATGCTAAATAGCTTGCAATTGAATAGGCTTTTATTGTTGCTCAAAGAAAAGGTGGTAGCACCAATGCAACTACTTCTCATGGCTCTTCAACAAATGGAAAATCACTTGTTCCTTATGCTTCTACTAGCGATACCTTATCTGGGAATGCTAGTGAAAAGGGCAACAAGAAGATGCGTTGCCATTATTGCAAAGCTAATGATTACTTTATCAAGTAGTGTTCTAAATTGAAGGCAAAAAAGGCCAAGAAGAAAGAGGATGCTTCCACTACAAGTGCAGCTATTATAGAATCATCTGTGAATGGAGATTGTAATGCTGATGTAGACACAGAGGGGGCATTTAGTGTAGAGTGCACTTATGATCCTTCTATTTATGATGCATGTATGTCAGTTGTTGTAGATTCACATGTGTGGTACTTTGATAGTGGTGTTACAAATCACATTACCTCACATCGTGACTTGTTTACCTCTCTTGAGTCTATCCCTCATGGGAATACAATCACGTGTGCCAACAATGCCTCTTATCTGACCAGGGTGTTGGAAAGATTTTGCTAACTGCTACAAATGGCAATTCTTTCACACTTGTTTATGCACTTTATGTACCTGATATCAAGAAGAATCTTTTGTCTCTATCTACACTTGCTAGACTTGGTCTCGTTGTGAAATTTGTGAATGAAAGATGTATAATTCATGATCTTAATTTTGGTGATGAAATTGTTGCATCTGGTATTTTGTGTCGTGGGTTGTATAAGCTCACTTTGTATAAGAAGTGCGGACAAAATTTTGCAAATGAAGTTGTGGACTCAAAGGCTATTTCAGATGCAAAACATTGGCATGCATGCTTTGGGCATCTAAATTTTGCCAGTTTGCTACATTTGCAGCAATTTGATTTGGTTACTTCTTTGCCGTGTCTTTGAGCACCTGTGAAGCATGTTTGTGAAGGTTGTATTCTGGGTAAGATGCATCATTCAAAGTGATGAGCCCAGATGGAGTATAACATTTGCTATAGCATTGATAACTATAGTCATGAAAATGCAGGCTCGGATTATTTTTTGCTAAATGCATGCACACTAGGTGTTATGGGCCCTAGTGTCTAGCAAAGATGAATTTGGAGCGGCATGCAAATTCATGAAAGATAGATTATGAAGCATTTTGCACCACCGGTGCAATATCTTTATGAGATTTATTGTGGGTTGACCAACCACCATGCGAGGTAATGGCTCGATATTGGTGCTTGTAGATAAGTTGACTAAACTTTGTAAAGTTTATTAAGTCCACTATGTAATCTCTAAAGTAAACCAAGTTGGTTGTTCATAATCTGTATTGATCATATAAATTACTCAACAATATTGGGAGTAATTTACGTTTCCTAATCATTTTTCGATGAATTTTTGTAAACAGTTGTGAGAAAATACTCAATATTAGTACTGTCGCAACTTGCAAGTATTAATCTAGCGCTGGAGGATATGCTATGAGTGTACGTTAGTGAGAAGCAATCCAATTGGAAGATTACCTCTCTAGTTTGGAGTTTGCTTACAACGATGCAAAGCATGTAGCGACTAGGTTTAGTCCCTTCATGTTTAGGTCGAGTTGTCAACGTCAATCACCAGTTATGGTGGGGTTTCTTATTGATGAGAAATTACATTAAGTCAAAGATTTAACTATGCTGAAGATTTATGTCAGCATGTAATTTGAGAAGAGGTATTCTTACATGTTCCAGCATCTCCCGAAACCTTGAAACCTAGTCATTCATTTAGACACCTCTTAGTTGTGGTAACTCATTAAAAATACTCAAGTGCAAATAGAGTCTACATACTATGTAAAATACGGCTACACAACCAGTTGTAAACGGACAACAATTTGAAAAATCAAGATGTTTTTCTTGGTTTCACTGAACCTCCTACTAAACCGTGTATCTGCAGTTGGACATGCGAGGGGTGCCACTATAGTGAACATTAGTGTTCTTACGAAGATATCACCACTTTTGTTTTTAGGACAAAAATGCTTCTCTAAGGGGGGGAGTAATGCCAGGCCAAGGGCCGGTACACACATGCGTTTAAGGGGTCTATACATATTAGGCCAATGGCCTATATATAGGATGGTTGTGTGGAGACAAGCATGTGGCAATTCCCAGTCTCTTACAGTTGTCCTCCAAAGAGCTAGAGCTAGTTGACGAATTTTTAGTCATTGACTCATTGGAGTTGGAACTTTCTTCTCTCTTTGACCCTCCTCCTTCTTAGCATGATGTGCCAATTTCATAGCTCTTTATGCCAAATCATGTAAGTTAAGGCACCGACACTTCTTGTTCTCTGAGCTTCTTGCTTCTAAAACCACTTAGAAACTAAGCACACATACGCTTCTTTGATGGTTTCTCATTCGATTGTTTGGCCAACTCTTTAATCTTCTCGACATAACTCTTGACTGAAAGCTTACCTTGTCTGACTTTATCCAACTCACGAAGGATATTCTCATCCCCTTGATTTTCATTGTATTCTAGCAAGAAGGCTTTCTTCATCTTGTTGTTGTTCTCAACTTGCAAGCTAAATAATGATAGTACCATTTGCATGTGGCATCTTTCAGAGTTTGTGTAAAATACTCAATCTAGTCATCCTTACATATGTCGTTCACGTCCGTATATTGCTCAAATGCCTGAATGTGGACATCTAGATCATCTCTTTGGCTTCCTTTGAAAGTAGGAAATGCTATTTTTAGATCATTGAACCTCTCCCCCTATCTCAATGTTGCATGATAATATGATTTTCTTTCCCATCGTCTAGGTTTTGCATGACATTGTATTTATTGCTCTCTTGTTATGGGCTTTTCTTTATAATCTATGTTTGCTTCCCATCTCTTTGGTTTGATGTGGTAATCCTCATCAACTTCTATGACTATGACTGAGTTGCGTGTTCAAAGTTTGATGTTCTTCACCTCCGATATTGGGATTTCCTTTAGTTTCTAGAGTATTGTTGCTCATTAGTGTACCCTTGTTTGATTCATGTGCCATTGTATGGATGCGATCCTAGCTTTTGATAAACTGTTACCATATACATGTGGTAGTGATGTGTGAACACACTTAGGACCACCGGGGCATTTTTTCCCTCTTTAGGAAGTTTTTTTCTCGTGCATTATATATATGCCCATCATTCTTGGGCTATCGATCTTTCCATTGCACACTACGTAAAACATTCTCTATTGTGTGACTTGAGCTTCCTTCATCTTCTCGAAGCTGTGTGTTTTTTCCCGCAACCCTAATTCCAACAATTGTTATCAGAGCAGATTGCGTTCTCTTGGGCTTAGTCGCACCAACAGCTCCAGCACATGCCTACTCACTTTCTCCAATTTCAATGAGCTTTTGTGAGTGTTCCTAGGTCGACAAAAATTTTGGGTGATCTTGAAGAGCACAATCTGCTCAGATTTTTTATTTTGGGTCATTTTGACCTCCGTTTCCACTGCAGGCAGTACTGCACAGGCTATTTTGTCATTTTGTGCAAAATTTCTGTCAGTGCCATTTTTTGCATAACAAGTCCCTTATAGTCTTCTATAGTTTGTGCTATATAGCACATGTTGTTCCCACTTAGTTTCTCCTCTTTTTGGGCAGTTTTCACATCAGGTGCAACATTTACCATGGTTGACAACAACACAGATGTGTTCAAGATGTTTGTTGTTGAGGACAGATTGGATGGGGATAATTACCCTATGTGGACTTATATGATGCAACATGTTCTTGTGCTGAAGGGCATTTGGAATATTGTGCAAGGCATTGATGTACGTTCTAGTTCTAAGGATTTAGGCGATGTGGAGGATGTTGCAGGACTTGCTGCAAGGATTGCTGCTGCTGGAGTTGTTTTTCCTACAACTGAGCAAGCTCATTGGGATGTAAAAAATGTGTATGCTTATGCATTGATTTTGTTTTCTGTGAAGCGCATTATTACTTCCTACATTCATTCAATGAAATTTGCCAAACAAGCTTGGGATATTCTAGCTGGTCTTTATGTCTTTATGCAAGTCGCAATGAGGCTAGAATTGCATTGCTGCGTAAAGAGCTGGAATCGAAGATTATGCATGAGGAAGATGATGTGGACACTCTCCTTGCTGGTATCAAGGATATCAATGAGCAACTTATTTCTTCAGGTGAAGTCATAGTTCCCTTGTGCAGACTGTTCTTGATGCCTTGCCAGATTCTTACTATACTTTTGCTAGTACTTGGAGACTTATGACCCAAGGAAATCTTGAAGTTGTCAAGTTTGATGCATTATGCACATTGTTGTTGCAAGAGTCGCTTTCTAGAAAAAACAGGACTAGACAGTGTGTAGTTGAACCTGCCTTTATTGCTACTCAAAGAAAAGGTGGTAACAACAATGCAGTTACTTCTTATGGTTCTTTTGTGAGTGGAAAATCACTTGTTCCTTATGTTTTTGCTGACAAAAATTCGTCTAGAAATTTTGGTGATAAGGGAAAAAAAAGATGCGTTGCCATCATTGTAAAGCTAATGATCACTTGATCGAGCAGTGTCCTAAGTTGAAGGCCAAATAGGCTAAGAAGGAAGAGGGTGGTTCCAATGCAAATGTTGGTTCTACTACAAATGCAACTATTGTTGTGTCTTCTTTGAAAGGAGACCGTGATGCTGATGTTGATGCAGAATGGGCTTTTAGTGCAGAGTGTACCTATAATCCTATTGTCCATGATGCATGCATGTCAGTTGCTACAAATTTACATGTGTGGTTCTTTGACAGTGGTGCTACAAAGCACATTACCTCACATCGTGATTTGTTCACCTCTCTTGAGTCTGTCCCTCATGGGAATTCAGTTACTTGTGCCAACAATACCTCTTATCTGGTTCAAGGAGTTGGAAAGATTGTGCTTACCGGTTGCAAATGGCAGTTCTTTTATGCTTGTCGATGCACTTGATGTACCTGGGATCAAGAAGAATCTTTTGTTTGTATCTGCACTTGCTAGACTTGGTCTTGTAGTCAAATTTATGGATAACGGATGTATTGTACATGATCTCACTTTCGGTGATGAAATTGTTGCATCTTGCATTTTACACCGTGGCTGTATAAGCTCACTTTGTATGATAAGTGTGGGATGAATTTTGCAAATGCAGTTGTGAATTCAAAGGCTATTTCAGATGCAAAACTTTGGCATGCACGTTTTTTCATCTAAATTTTGCCAGTTTGCTCCGTTTACAGAAATCTGATATGGTTACTTCTTTGCCGCCTCTTGAAGCACCGGTCAAACATGTTTGTGAAGGCTGTATTTTGAGTAAGATGCAACATTCTAAGTTTCCAAAGGATGGTTCAGCTAGGTCCACATGCAGGTTGCAACTTGTGCATAGTGATGTTTGTGGGCCTATGCAAACTCTGTCCTTAGGCAATTACCTTTACTTCGTGACTTTTATTGATGATTACTTTGGGCATGCATGGGGTGTATCCGCTTAAGGCAAAGTCCGAAGTGTTTGTGTGCTTCAAATTTTTTTTGTCTATGGCTGAAAATGTCTCAAAATGTAGTATGGGCACCCTCCGTTCCAATCGAGGGGGAGAGTATATGTCTCATGAAGTTAATGCATTTCTGGCTAGTCGTGGGATAAAACACCAATGTACAATGCCGAATACGCCTTAGCAAATGGTGTTGCTAAGAGGAAAAACAGGTCACTTACAGAAATGGCATGATGTATGGTCAAAAGTCAAGCTTTGCCGCATTCGTTTTGGCTTGAGGCCATCATGTGTGCCATTTATGTACTTAACAGGTGTCCTATGAAAGCTTTGCAGTCTATTACTCCATATGAAGCACGGCATGATAGAAAGCCTTCTATTGAGCAAATGCGTGTTTTTGGTTGTTTGGCATATGCTTTGGTGCCACAAACACATCGTGGAAAATTGGATGATAAGGCTGGCAAATTTATCTTTTGATGGTTATAGTGCTGAAAGCAAAGGTTACAGGTTGTATCATCCACAAACAAAGCGTAATCTAGTTTCACGGGATGTTGTGTTTGTGGAAGATTCTATTCAAGCCTTGTTGTCATGTACTAGAGACAATAATGTCAGCTCACACGACATTTATGACACTTTGTTGCCTATTTTCAGTGGTGGAAGTTCAAATGTAAATTCCAATGAGGCGCAACCTATGTGGGTCTTTGAAAATGTTACAAATCAGCCTATTAGTGATGCAGATGCACATGGTGTACTTGATGAGGAAAGGGCTGAAAATGAGCAGGCTAGAGGTATGCCAAAATGATTGGTGCATACATCCGTGACAGTAAATTGGATGCACCTTTGTCTAGTCGCACTCATTCAGGCTCTTACCATGCATCTTATGCATGAGATTGTTATGCTTTAGCTGTGTCTAGCTTACATGATGTTGAGGAACCTCTGTCTTTTAATGAAGCACAAAATTCAAAAAATTGGATGGCTACCATGCAATTAGAATATGATGCATTTATAGAAAATGACAGATGGACTTTATGTGATTTTCCTCTTGGAAAAAAGGCCATTGGGACGAAGTGGGTTTACAAGTTAAACGCAAGCTGGATGGTGAGATTGCTCGTTATAAGGCTCGACTTTTTGCTAAGGGTTATGCACAGCAAAAAGGCATAGATTATGAAGAGACTTTTGCTCCCACTTGTCGTATGACTATTTTGCATTTTCTATGTGCATTGGCAGCTCATTTTGGTTGGGATGTACATCAATCAGACATTGTTACTGCTTTCTTGAATGGTGACATATTTGAGGAAGTTTATGTAACGCAGCCTCGCGGTTTTGTCAAGAAAGGACAAGAGAATAAGGTGTGCAAATGTAACAACACTTTGTATGGGTTGAAGCAATCTCCTCATGCTTGGTATGAGAAGGCTGACACTCATTTGTCAAACAAGGCTTCAGTAACAGTCCAATAGAAAGCACATTGTACGTAAAGCATGAGGGTGATGTACTTCTTATTGTGGTTCTTTATGTGGATGATTTGTTGATCACTGGACCCAATGAGAGACATATTGCTGAATTTAAGGCTGATTTGAATGCTACTTTCAAGATGAAAGATTTGGGGTTGTTGCATCATTACTTGGGTATACAGTTTAAGTAGTGTGATGGTGGTATTGCCTTGTGTCAAAAAAGTTACATAGAGACATTGCTATAAGTTTGGACTTGAGGATTGCAAACCTATTGCTACTTCCATGGAAACATGTTTGAAATTGAGTCTTCATGATGCTACTAATCCTACAGATGTCACTCTTTAATTACCAAACTGTTGTGGATGCCTCATTTATGTATGCAACACGAGGCCAAATATTCAGTTTGCAGTTTCACAGGTTAGCAGATTTATGCATAGCCCAAGGTCTAAGCATTGGCAAGCTGTGAAGAGTATTTTTCACTACTTGAGTGGCACTTTACATCTTGGCTTGTTTTATCCCAAGGGGGGATCATTGCCGCCAGACTTACATGCTTTTTCGGACTCAAATTGGGTTGGTTGTTTTGACACACGAATGTCCACAAGTGGTTTTATTTTCATGCTTGACAGTCTATGTACATCATGGCTGAGCAAGAAGCAACCTAGTGCGGTCACTTCCATTTGTGAGGTTGAGTACATGGTAGTCTTCACAACTTTGGTTGAGTGTGTATGGCTTAGATGCCTTATGGCTGATTTGGATAGGACACTGCCAACTATCTACACTGACAAACAAAGCGCATTGGTAGTTGCGAGGAACCCAGTTTTTCATGCTCGCACAAAGCACATTGAGGTGCATTACCACTACGTGAAGGAGAGGCTCTCAGCAAGAGAGATCATCTTGGCTTTTCTGCCAACACAAGACAACCTTGCAGATCTTTTAACAAAGGCATTTTCTCATGAGAAGTGAGAATCTTTCCACAAAGCTTTGGGCTTACTCCTCTTTGTGAACTGATCATGTCCTCAGGGCATGGCACTTCCCTTTACTCTATGTGCCAGATCTGGTTCACCACATCACTCCAGGGGGGATTTGTTACCATATACATGTAGTAGTGATGTGCATGAACACACTTAGGATCGCCGGGGTATTTTTTCCCTCTTTAGGAGGTTCCCCCCCATGCATTGTATATACGCCCATCATTCTAGGGCTATCGATCTTTCCATTGCACACGAAGTAAAGCACTCTCTATTGTGTGCCTTGAGCTTCCTTTGTCTTCACCAAGTTGTGTGTGTTTTCCTGCAGCGTTAATTCCAACATAAACATTGTGGTAGCTCTCCATCCTTCTACTAAACATCTTGGAGGCATTGTAAATGGTTCATTGACTATGAGTTCTGATTAGGAGACTGGTTCCTATCAAGAGCTTTAGCTTTCCACCTTGATTGCCAAAATGAAATGAACTGGATTGCTTTGATAGCTATTCTAGAGTTAGACTCAAAGTAACTGGCCAATTTCAAATGATCATACGAGGACTTCATATGACTAGATGACACAATCACACATCAGATACAAGATGATGGATCTAGACTTCAGATGATTTGACATTAGACCAGATGAACAAATGAATTGAATGGAAATGAAAGACTTCAAATCACGAACATGGAATGAGACAATTGAAAATATACTCAGATTTAAAATAAGGTTCACATACAAAGTTCAGATATCAAGGATTTAGAAATATTAATCTAGGAGTATAATTGGCACAATGTCTGTCCATGAATGTTCTCAAGCTCACTAAGCTCTACAAAAAACAAAGATCAAGGAGACGTGAGTAGTGACCCCAAAATAGGATTAGTGGGGCCTCTTTAAAGGTGTTGAGGTTGGGCTGATCGGAGCAGTCGTATAGTGTTAGGTAACTGGTGGTAACTTTTCCAGATAACTCGAACGATTTCCAGATAAATACTTAGAGATAATTCGTCTTCCAAGGAATCTCTAAGGGCTAGTTCACACATTCTATAGTTGACAAATATTGTGTTTGTAAGTTCCATGACTAGACTTTGAGGTGATGGGTGTTAAAAGGGTCCAAATTCTCTGGTGGCTTGGTAGTCCTCGTGATGTGATCACTCATTACCATAATCGCAGGGTGAATATATTAGAAAGAAACAAATTTACATCCGAATACCTAAGGAAGGGTAGTAGAGAGGAAGAGGTATACAAGGGGGATTCACCCATCCACTAGTCAACATATACCCAAAAAGGAACAACATACAAAATATCAATCATCTTTGGGGCAAGGGAGGAAGGCATCCAATTCAACTTGAACTCTAGCTAGGCAACCATGGTCCTTTTGCATCTTGCACTCCACGTGTGGACTTCAATCTTGATGTCTTATTCCCATGCTTCAACCATTATGTAATTTTCTCATTGATTTTTTCAATGCATCCCTGAGCCACTAAATGTTGATGATGCATGTCTAAGACTTTTAGGAATCCATTCTCTTTTTCCAAAGTCCTATGTTGCCATTTGCAATCAAAGCTTTGTGCTAGGGAAATCAACACATTATCCCACAGAAATTCAACTATCAATTTGTTCCAAAAAATAGACATCAAGGTTTAGGGGGTCCTTATGCTATAATGTTCGAGGAGCTCTAGAGTAGGGAGAAAAAAGTAGAGAGAGAGAGAGAGAGAGAGAGAGAGAGAGAGAGAGAGAGAGAGAGAGAGATCTATAATGAACATTTTGTTGAGGCTTATGAACACATTGATGTCCTATTGAGGCCTATAGGACAAATCATACACAACAACTTTATCAACACAATCCACTTTGATGCATCTTGTGGAATGTCAAGACTTGGGAGAAGCTTTGTAGGTTTCTGGCCATGGTGCTTCTTTGGTGTAATGGACCTATTGTTGGTTCTAACGCATGCCCCTTTTGGAGTGCTTCCACTAACATCAAGGGTAAAGGCTACCTTAAATTACACCCCCAAAGTCCCTTCCTCCCCAATGACTGATAAGTTAGCCCTAAGAAAGAAAGAAGAGCTAATTGTACATCTTAAGAATGGTCCCTCAGATGAGTCTTGGACTCAAAGAAGAAGGGATAACAATAACTACACTTTTGTGTGTCAGCGCATGCGTGCATGCAAGAGAGAGAGAGAGAGAGAGAGAGAGAGAGGCGGGGGGGGGGGGGGGGGGGGGGGGGGGGGGGGTGTTCCCTTGAGAATTTTAAAATTTGAAAATTTTTACATGTCATTCAAATCATTCCCTTATTTTTTGAATCTCTATATTTTATCACAAAACTCAACCTCAACCTCTTCCCAGTACCTACTAAACGACCATGCCATGAAGAAAATGACATGCAAATTGGAACTTGAAATATTATTTGATTTGATTTCTTGAGTAAGATGTATATTTCCTCACAATTTTAGTGCTTACCATCTCAACCACAACAGTAAACCACACGAGGTATTTAATGAAGCTTGAGAGATGAGATCGATGAAGGGCAAGGATTTGCATGGATCTTGAGGGGGATGGATGGCCCACAAAATCTCGGCGGTGTTGACATCCTTGTTCTCGAGTTGAGCCTCAAACCCATGACCTCCATGCCAGCATGCTGGTGTGCTAACCATGCGCCCATGTGGGTTTGGTTGTCTAACCCTCCACTTTGCAACATGATAGAGTGAACATGTTCAGGCAAAAGTAAACGGCCCAAAAAAGTAAACTTGATCTCCATCCAATGGGTGCCCATTGTCATGAAAACCATGCCCATGTTCACCATCATTGATCCCACCTCTCTATTGGAATTAGGGTTGCAAGGAAACACACACCGCTTGGAGAAGATGAAGAAGCTCAAGGCACACAACAGAGAGTGTATTGCTTGGTCCACAATAGAAAGATAAGTTAGCCCTAGAATGATGGGTGTATATACAATGCACATGGGAAAAACCTCCTAGTGAGGGGAAAAATTCCCTGACGATCCCAAGTGCGTTCAAACACATCACTACCTCATATATGGTAAGAAATCCCCCTAGGAGTGATGTGGTGAACAAGAGATAGCACATAGTTTATAGGGAACTGCCATGCCCTGATGACATGATCAATCCACAAAGGGGAGTAAGCCCAAAGCTTTGCAAAAAGATTCAAACTTCTTACGAGGAAATGCCTTTGTAAACAGACCTGCAAGGTTGTCCAATGTTGGCACATAAGCCCAAGCTGATCTCTCCTGCTAAGAGTCTCTCTCTAACATAGTGATAATGCACCTCAATGTGCTTTGTGCGAGCATGAAAAATTGGGTTTCTTGCAACTGCCATACACACTCAACCATAGTTGTGAAGACTACCCTGTACCCAACTTCACAACTAGAAGTAGCCACCATAATAGGTTGCTTCTTGATCAACCATGATATGCATAAACTGCCAAGCATGAAACAAAAACGACTTGTGGACACTCATGTGTCATAACAACCAACCCAATTTGAGTTTGAGAAAGCATGTAAATCTGGTGGCAATGATCCCCCCTTGGGATAAGACATGCCAAGATATAAAGTGCCACTCAAGTAGCAAAAAATCCTTTTGACAGCTTGCCAATGTTTAGACCCTTGGCTACGCATAAATCTGCGAACCTGTGAGATTACAAACTGAATATCTGGCCTCGTATTACATACATAAATAAGGCATCCAATATCAATTTGATAAAGAGTGACATCGGCAGAATCACCAGCATCATGAATACTCAATTCAAACCTATCTCCATTGGAGTAGCAATACGTTTGCACTCCTAATTGACAAGTCAAAAATTACATAATAATGTCTCTATGTAGCTTATTTGAAACAAGGAAATACCATAATCTCATTTCTTAAACTGTATGCCCAAAAAATGATGCAAAAGCCCCAAGTCTTTCATCTTGAAAGTAGCATTCAAATCAGCCTTGAATTCAGCAATGTGTGTCACATTCAGACCAATAATCAACAAATCATCTACATATAAAACAACGATAAGAAACACATCACTCTCATGCTTAACATACAAAGTGGTTTCAATTGGACTGTTACGAAAACCTCGTTTGGATAAATGAGTGTTGCTTTCTCATACAAAGAATGAGAAGACTGCTTCAATCCATACAAAGCTTTCTTACATTTTCATACTTTATCTTCTTGTCCTTTCTTAACAAAATCGCGAGGCTGTGCTACATAAGCACTACAAATTGGAGTTTTATCCTACGATTAGCCAAAAATACATTAAATTCATGAGACATATTCTCCCCCCTTCAATCTAAACGGAGGGTACTCATAGTACATTTAGAGACACTTTCAGCCATAGCCAAAAATTTCTTGAAGCATATGAACACTTCAAATTTAGCTTTAAGTGGATACACCCATGCATGCCTAGAGTAATTATCAATGAAAGTCACAAAGTAAAGGTAATTGCTTAAGGATGGAGTTTACACAGGCCCACAAACATCACTATGCAAAAGTTGCAGCCTGCATGTAGCCCTTACTAAACCATCCTTTGGAAACTTCGAACGTTACATCTTACCTAGAATACAACCTTCATGAACATGCTTAAAAGGTGCTTCATGAGGCGACAAAGAAGCAATCATATTAGATTTTTGCAAACGCAACAAACTGACAACATTTAGATGCCCAAAATGTGAATGCCAAAGTTTTGTATCTAAAACAACCTTCAAATCCACAACTGCATTTGCAAAATTTTACCCACACTTATCATACAAAGTGAGCTTATATAGCCCACGACACAAAATAACAAATGCAACTTATTTTACTCGATCGTAAACTGTATATCTATCATCCACAAATTTGACAACAAGACCAAGTCTCAGAAGTGCAGATATAGACAAAAGGCTCTTTTTGATCCTTGGTACATAAAATGCATCAACAAGGGTGAAAGAACTGCCATTCATAGCAGTTAGCACAATCTTTTCAACTCCCTTGACTTGATAAAAGGCATTGTTGGCACAAGTGATTGTATTCCCATGAGAGATAGCCTCGAAAGAGGTAAACAAGTCACGATGTGAAGTAATGTGCTTTGTATTACCACTACCAAAGTACCACACATGCAAGTCTGCAGCAACTGACATACATGCATCGTTGATAGAACGATCATAAGTACACCATGTACTAAATGCCCACTCTGCATCTACATGTCTCTTTCTTCTTGGCCTCTTTTGCCTTCAACTTGGGGTACCGCTTTACCCAAGTGATCATTAGCTTTGCAATAATGGCAATGCATCTTCTTCTTGCCCTTTTCACCAAAATTCTTAGACCAAGTGTTTCCAGGAGAAGCATTAGGAACATGTGAGTTTTCACTCGTTGAAAAACCATGAGAAATAGATACATTTCTATTACCACCTTTTCTTTGAGTAGCAACAAAAGCCTGTTCAATTGCATGTTGTTTAGCCCTGTTCTTTCTTGAAAGTGAATCTTGCAGCAACAATGTTCATAATGCATCAAACTTGACATCTTGAGGGTTTCCTTGGGTCATAAGTCTCCAAGTACTAGCAAAAGTCTTTAAGAATTTGATAATGCATCAAGAACAATCTACACAAGTGGACTGTCAGAAATGACTTCACCTACAGAAATGGGTTGCTCATTAATTTCCTTGGTACCAGCAAGGAAAGTGTCTCATGTCATCTTCCTCATGCATAATCTTTGACTCGAGCTCTTTATGTAGCAATGCAATTTTAGCCTCATTGCAACTTGCATAAAGACCAACTAGAGAATCCCAAGTCTGTTTTGTTGATTTAGCTGAGCGAATGTGAGGAGTAATAGTGCACTTCACAGATAATGCAATCAATGCATGAGCTTACGCATCTCTAACATCTCATCAAGACTGCTCAACTGTAGGGAAAACAACTCTAGCAGCAGCAGACCTGCCACCAGAACCTGCAACATTCTCAACAAAGCTTGTATTAACAAAAGGCGGACATACATCAATGCCTTGCACAACATTCCAAATTCCCTTTGACAAAGAACATGTGTCATCATATAAGCCCACATTGGATAGTTATCCCCATCCAATTTATCCTCAGTAGCAAACATCTTGAAAACATCTATGTTGTTGCCATCCATGGCGAGTGATTGCACCTGATTTGAAAACTACCCAGAAAGAGGAAAAACGAAGTAAGACCAACACTGCGTTATAGCACAACCCAAAGAGCAATGTAAAGGACTTGTTATGTAGAAATTTGCATTGATAGAATTACACACAAAAGGACGAAATTGCTTGTGCAATACTGCATGTAGTAGAAACGGAGGCCGAAATGAGCCCGAATCAAAAATTTGAGCAAACCCAGCTTTACGTTCGCCCAAAGTATTTGTTAACCTACTGACGCTCACCAAAGCTCACCCAAATTGGAGAAAGTGAGTAGGCTGGTGCTGGCGATGCTGACGACTATGCCCGAGAGGACGCAACGTGCTCTGATCCTCGTTGTTGGAATGTGTTATGGAATTTGATATTTTACTATTTTTACAGCGGACATGTGGAAAAGGCTGGACCGAGCTAGGCCTATGCGAATGGAAATATATATATTGTACATTTTATTATTCAAGTGCTCTTTTATGAGCTTTGGCCATTTATGACCAGCCGGCCAATTCGTACTCAATTTGACCATTCAGAAAGCAAATTTAGATCTTTTTGATCCTACACTAGAGATAAGTACAGCTACACAATTCTTTTCCATTTCATTTAATTTTATCGTTTTGTCTCTCTTTGTTGTGGCAAAATCTGTGAAGACCTCAATCGTACATTAATTTTTCATTAATTTTATATACTACGAAAAAGCTTGAACATTGCCAACATAATGTTTAGCACTCTTAATAATACTACTAATAATATCGACATAGCTAGTGTGCATAGTTGATTAAGAGAAATTCTTCATTTGATTGGGGATGTGTTTAGTACACGACGACGAAGAAGAAGAAGAAGCAGCAGAACAAGAAGAAGAAGAGTTTGATGTTTTACGATCATAGGGTAAAGGAGATTGCGTGTGAATCTAAATGGAACGATGATGTATAAACCTACGTACATATCTATTTCTCATTTCTTCTTGTGACGAAGCAAAGAACCCCAAGAACAAAAACAAAACGTGTGATAAAACTTGTTGAGGGCGACAAACTATGGCTCAATTTCAAAGAGACATGAGCTTGTAGTGGGAAATCTCTCTAAAAAATATATATATATATATATATAAGAAAAAATAATAATAATACATTTGTTGGAGCTAGGATAGAGCTCGAAACAGAGTTGCTCATTAGTTTCCTCCTCTGTCGCAGCAGGTCCTCGCGCCATGGTGTCGCTAGCACCACCCTGGAAAATGGAGGTCTCTTTCGCCACCCCATTGGATGCGTCAGTGACGTCGACACACTCTCTCTTTATGCATGCAGAGTTACGTATAGGGATTTCTCTCTCTCTCTCTCTCTCTCTCTCTCTCTCTCTCTCTCTCAATTTCCACCCCTTTTTCTTTTTTTCTTCTTTCCTCTCGTAAGGTGGAGAAAACTCTCTCTCTCTCTCTCTCTCTCTCTCTCTCTCACACAGTTGCCTGCATGGCATCACCCACCCAGTGGCGTCGCACCCAACCAGAGCCGCCAACCAATTACGCAGAACGGTGGGCTACCCACCAACTTTGCATGCACATCCTGCACCCAACCAACGGGCCACCCATTTGATCACCCACTAAACTCTCTCTGTCTGCTATCGGCACACACACACACATCTGCCTCTTTGCCAACTCACAACACACACACATGTCATGCCGTCACCCGCCTACTTCACTTTGCTTGAGCGTCCAGAACGTTATAGACAACCTGTCTCTCTTTTGCGCAGTTTTCCGCACACTTTTTCTCCACCCCATGTTAGGTGCATGCAACTCTCTCTCTCTCTCTCTCTCTCTCTCTCTCTCTCTCTTGTTTACTACACAAGGCGTACACACACCCAATCCCAGTCTTGTCTCTCTCTATCTATCGCTAGTGCAACACGGGGAAGGCCAGAACTTGTTGAGACAATATCCTAGGTGAAGAGCATCTCAAAGCTTGTTGCTTGTATTGTAGCAGAAACGCTTCCTTCTCATAGCTACTACCAAATGCAAAATGAGCAGTGATATCCACTGTCAGAGCATGGAACTCTTCATGAGCAAAATTGATCTCCTTGCATGGAGAATTTTCAGACTCTAACTTCCATTACTCCAGCATGACACTTGCCAAGTTCGCAATTGTCAGAACCATTCCCTTCAATTTCTCCGAAACAAAAGCAGGGGTCACTATTTTTCTGTGTTGTACCCACTTCTCTCCTTCTAGAGTGCAAGTAGGACCTGCAGCTGAATTGGAATGTTCGGTTTTGGATAGTGCGTAGGCGTCATAGATAGTACTTCTTTGCAAACCTCAGGATCATCAACAGTTAGAGAGCCTAGATTTTCAACCCAGTCAAAAGACAAATGGTTTTCCATACTGCTCAGACCATAAGGAATAATGAGAGAGGACTTGAGAAACAATATCATGGGTGATGTGCTGCAATGGAGAGGCTCAAGCAACGGCAGTCATGAGGGCAAAGAACTCGCAAAGGTTACCAAAGAGGGAGCAATAAGGGGGGACCCCTGATGCCTTGCACTCTCACGCATTTCAACATGAGCAAAGGCCCCAATACTCACAAACGCAGAGCCTTGAGTAGAAGCGCCAAAGTAAGTAAGAGCAACAGAGCGGCTACCACATCCAAGGCCATGACAGAAGAGAATTATGCAGCTACCAGCAAAGCACAAGAAGCTCCCCATTCTTCTTTATTGAGACGATGTTGTTCGTAGTCCTCGCTTCACTTCAGCACGATTCAGGAGCCCTCGATGCCCCTCATGGTAGCAGCCCAGGCTTTGGCTATGCCATCTGCTCATTGTGAATTTACTTATCTCTAAGCTCTCAATCTTTCTCTTTCTCTCTCTCTCTCTCTCTCTCTCTCTCTCTCTACAACAGCTCCAAACTACCAGCTCTCTCTCCCTCCCCCCTCTCAGTAAGGCCAATTACAGAGGCGGACAGTGACGACGCTCTTCAGCGATGGTTGCAATCTTTCTTCCGACTAGGCCGGCAGTCAGACATCCTCGGGCATTGACGATAACGTTAGTGATGCGTTTTTAGGCTTTCAATGTAATCTTTCACTTTACTTCATTTTGTTTTTGTACTTAGACATTGTATTAGATCCATAAGTATTGTATTAGATCCATAAGTATTGTCTCACCTTGTTTTCATAGGTTATTTTTGCATTTTAAAGACGGCTACTATAATATTTCATTTCATTTCTTTTTCTTTTCACAACCCCCCGCCATCCCTTACTGTTATTTTTTGATAATTGACGTCAATCATGTTATATTTTTCACAATTATGCAATGTATAATATATATATATATATATATATATATATATATATATATATATATATATATATATATATATATATATATATATATTATTAATGATAATAAAATACATTAGAGAACACACAACTACCTGATACTTGAACAATACAACAGGTAGGGCTTATATATAATTTGGATGCTAGTGTCATACCACCCTCAAAATTGCAGCTTATTCCGAGAATTTTGTTCATTCTAGTTGAACATGGTCATTGAGTTGGAAAGTTGTTTTTCGATGAAACTGTCAACCAAAATTAAGTGCTTCAAAACCGTTTGAGTACAAGTTGCCTTGCAACTACTCATACACTCGATAAGTTCTTGCTATTGCTATTAAAATGTTCACAATTGTGTTCTATGTTTATTTAGCGTTCTTTTCAAATGGGTCTACCTAGATTTTAAATTACACACACTCTTTGTACATTATATTTCCACTTTTCATGCCAATGATAAACAGATATATCACACATTCATGTCGACTTCTCACTGTTAACATGGCATGTTCTCTGTATGTCTCTCACTATGATTGTTCCCATTCTTGTACAAATTCTCTCCCGAATTATCCGTTTTACAATCGACTCCATATATTCCGCCTTTAACACAAAGTTGAATTTCAATGCTTTGTTTTTGAGAAAAGTTTTGCAGATCCATCTACATACACTGTTCTCCCCAGGTATGACATTGCTTAATGCATTCTGATAATACCCCTCTTGAAACATCATTACAATTATCCCTGATAAGTAAAATCTCTCTATGTATCTTTAGACCTAAAAGTAACATTATCTAATTCAACACGAGTGCTTATCCCATCTCTTCTCTTATCTTGGCCCCTCCAAATTCCCTCATCCTTCACCACATCTCCTTATGCGCGAATCCCTCTAGTTTAATAGTGGTTTGATAGATTAATACTTATTATATTTGATTTCTTTAAAGTGAGTCTTTTTGCAAATATTCTCACGCCCCTACAAATACCCTAGCACCTTTGCAACAGGCAATAATTTTTTCAGATGCTTCCTTACTTGTTTACATTATGTTGCAAAATCCATTGTTTCTAATGTCATGGGTTCTACTTTCTTTGATTGGACTCTTCCTGAGATGACTTGTTATACCACTACTTACATGAGCTCAGTTGATGTGCGATGATCGTTAACATTTGGTACATGCTTCCACATTCCAATCTATTCCAATTTCATAAATAGGTCATTTTTTTCCACTTTTTATGCCATGTCTAGTCCATTGGTCACAGGCACACAGATTTGCCGATTTAGGTAGTGTGTCAATGCTCATCCTAGTGTAGATTCGTCGATTTAGACAGCACACTAACAAACTGTAGATTCATAATTTTGTTTACCAAATGCAGATTCGTCGATTTAGACAGCATTAGTGTAGATTTGCCGATTTAGGCAGCGCGTCTTATTGGTGTAGATTCACCGGTGATTGAGACAACACCGATCACAAAATCATGCTGTAGTGGCTGGCCACCACTGTAATTGGTATGATTTTGTTACCCAGGGATTTTGGATTTGGTTATTTGGATTTTGGATTTGAAACGGGTATATGTTGGCAGATGTTTGGATTGGAATTGGTTTATGAAAGTGAACTTGAGATTGATGAGAATTGATTATTGAATGATGAGCGTGACCAATGATATTCCGATTCATCAGGGGTATGACATATTCTGCTTATTCTAGTGGTATGGGACACTAAAATAGGTAGTATGTGGATGACAGCAAGCATATGCAATGTTGTTTAGTTTCACTATTTTTTACTATATGCTTTTTTTTTAATACAGATTTCTAATCATTATTTTTGACAAGTATTGTTTGCAGATTTTTATCTTCGCAACTGAGGACAATTGCTTTCCAACAGAGAGGTATGTTATGGAATTGATATTTTACTATTTTTACAGCTGATAGGTGGAAAAGATTGGACCGAGCTAGGCCTATGCGAATGAAATTATATATATTGTACATTTTATTATTCAAGTGCTCTTTTATGAGCTTTGGCCATTTATGACCAGCCGGCCAATTTGTACTCAATTTGACTATTGAGAAATCTATAAATGACATACGTGCAAGAGGGAAATGGTCACTCTTGCACGGGGGGAGATTGCACCCACTGTCTGTGTACTTCTTCTCTACTCTCCCCTCATATCTCTAGCCCTGTCGGCGTAGCACTCCACTCTAGGAGGTGCGCCTGCACGTGCTCGCTTACTCTGTCTCGCTCTCTGTCAGATTTGCTATGGCGTTTACGCGTACATGATTGTGCAAGTATGGAGATCTATTGATTTATTATCTGTAGCGTGTTATTTTATGTATTTTGCAGGGACGCCACGACTTTCGTTTGTAGCAGAATTAGGGTTGCAAGGAAACACATAGCTTGGAGAAGATGAAGAGACTCAAGACGTATAACAGAGTGTGTATTGCTTAGTGCATGATGGAAAGATAAGTTAACCCTAGAATGATGGACGTATATACAATGCACGTGGGAAAAAACCTTCTAGTGAGCGAAAAAATATCCCAACAGTCCTAAGTGTGTCCACACACATCACTTCCTCATATATGGTAACACTCTCAGACATCATTCAAGACCCCGTGTGATATAGTGTTGAGGCCATCCCAATGTTGAGGCCATCCCAAGGATTCACAAGGAGCAACAATGTACTCCCTTCAACATCTTTGGTTTGGCCTTAGTGACATTATTAGTAGAACTTTGTCCTACAATAGAAACTTTGGGGATGGAAGACTTTTGGTTTTTAAACCCTAAAAGCTAGGTATCTATTTCATAACAAAATACACATCTTCCAAAGATAGTAAATTTGTAGCTTGTATTCTTTCCTTAAGAGTTTAGTACCCTACAATGTCAATATTTTGGCCTTGAAAATTTTGATCCGATGCTATTATAAGGGAATTTCCTTTTTCAATTATAAAATTTAGAGCACAGACCAAGATACTACCATTGTGTAACTAGGGTGTCTTAAGTTGGATTCTCACTGCCCTGATTGCCATCTTTTCTGGGGGCCCACCCAATGAGAGCATGTGCCACTAACTTGGGCGTTCAGATTGCATAGTGAGCCCCACCCACCACATCCGACTATAACTTCGAGCCTTCCAACTTGTGCACCATGCACATGAGATGACCCCTCCATAGACAACCAATTAGTGTGCAAGAGTGTCTATTTGTGTGTGCACACGTGCAGGTGTGTGTGCGAATTCAACGAGTGGATACACTTGCAAAACAAGTTTTCGATGGTGGAAAAATGCATCACACTTGCAAAACAAGTTTTCGACGGTGAAAAAATGCATCTTTCTTGTTTTCTCTTAATACAAATATCCCAATTGCTTTAAAAGATTTAAATTAAAAGTATAACTCATCAAACCTCCTTCAACGGTTTCAAAGTTCTTGTAACTTAAGCTCAATGTCTTTCCTAAAAATGCCTTAAATGTCAAATATCACTTGAAGTTTTCCATTTTTATTTATTTTTGGGCAAAACTCACAATATGTACAATATGTGAGTGGGAAAATATATTATGGAAACCAAAAAAGTACATGAAAAAGCCCTGCTCCACCTCGAGCCAAGGCATCCACCAACCAACAACCAATACCAAGATCCACAAAATCCCATAAACAAAAACTGATAATCTGGCAAGAACAGGGGAGGCCAACCCTAGAAAAGAAACCACCCAAAGAACATATAGCCGCATACCAGAAAATATATCCGATAGGGCGAGGCCCAGCAGTCCCCATCACCGAAGCCGGTCGTTCAGGGTGCCACCATCTTCGAGAGCCTGCCACAGTCAAGGAAATTCCCCGAACCACCAATAAGAACCACCGCATCCACAACATAATCATCAGGCCATTGTGGAGGGCCAAGCTCCAGGGAGATCCATTGCCACATCAACCTCAGGCCATTGTGGAGGGCCAAGCTCCAGCGAGATCCATTGCCAACCCAGAGAACATTGCAGCATAGTCCATGCCGTAGAACAACACTAGTTTTCCCAGTAGTAGAACACACACCCCTCCAAGTCCAACCTCGATCTGCCCAGGCGAGCGATTTCACCCCACCAAGGGGGCAGGCAGCCGCCCAACCCTTCAACCAAAAATAGCCTTCTATTGACCCTCCCCACACCACCAAGACAGGCAGGAGCAGCCGAGAGCACCATCCCCGGCACTCCCCTGCTCCAAAGCCTTGCCATCCCCATCTTGGTAGTTTTCGAAACTGCAGACCTTTCGAAACCCTATGCAGGCACAGTGACAAACCTCAAGACCACTCACCTATGGGCCCCCAACCCATGTGCAGCAGCTGAAGCTGTCCATCACCAAGCGCACAGAGTGGGAGGGTGCGAGCGTGCAGGCAGACGCAGAGTCGCCAGACAATGTTAAATTTTCCATTTCTTTAAGGTGAAGCTCACACGAAAGGGGGGGTAATGGTTATGGATTACCCCTCTCTCCTCGACTAACCACACCTCAAAAGGGTGCCATTAGAAATGGGCAAGTTGCTCCCTCCCGTTTTGGCTTCTAAAGGCCTTAGGATCCATATGGATGAAGACCATCCAATTTTTGGTGTTTGACAAGTGTTCCTCAAAGGAGTCTTGAAAGCTTTGAAGAGCATTGAAGAGAAATCCTTTAAGATGATCTTTCTCAATGCTACATTTACTTTATTTTGGAAAGGATGCAATAAATGATTTGAAGTTTGAACATAATAATTTTTGGCCTGCAAAAGGCCATAGGGTCCTGGTGGAGAAATCGTGCATGTTATGAGTCGTTCATTTCCGAGGGCTAGATGGTTGCCACGTGTCTTTGAGGGCTCCTAAAGTTAGGGCTCAACTACCTCATGTGTCCTTTTTGGGCCAGGTTCGAGTTTGCATCGCGAGCGTGAAGGCGGGCGCCATTTTTGCAAAGCAAGGCGCCATGAATGCTCATGCGGGTGATGGGGAAGGCCTGGTTTGTCGCGTAGTTCAGCAGGAGCTATAGCCCCTAGCATGATTGCTATTGTACACACCCACACGACATGAAGAGTATGCTTTGTTTACACGTGGCATGGCTCGATTTGCTGTCGCTGGCGTACTCTTTGTTCTGGGGCTTATTGCGCATTCAATGTCTCATGGGAGTGCGGTCAAAGCCAGGAACGGGTGTCTTCTCTCAGCTCTGTGTTGTTGTGCATTCAATGCGTGATGGGATGCCGCTCAAAGCTAGAAACGTGCAGGCGTGAGGCTTCTTGGGACGAGTTTGCTATGCGTGCTCAACATTTAGTGAGCGCCTCAGTGAACTGGACGGGCAAAAATGGTATTTGATGTACCTCGAGACCAAGAAAAAATGGTATTGGCTCATGGACTTTGAGGGCTGAAACATGTCCATGATTCCATTGAAGACAACTCGAGAGACAACATATGTTCTTTAAAATCAGTACCCCGAGAGGCTTATGTATGCAATTCTGTACTATCGTCCTAAAGTATTCGAAATGTTTTGGAATGTAAGTTCTATTTTCATGGACTTTCTCTTGTCAGTATCAAGTTATCCATGGATCCAAGGTTTTCCTGCTCAGACTTTGTTGTCTTACCTCCCTCTTTATCTACATTCTGCCGTTATTTTCGCCCGATGGGCTCATATATATATTTTGTTGTGGTTTTCCTGGTTCTTTGATGAGATAGGGGTTCTCTTGTCATTAATTTATAATGTTATTGAAAATTTGTTGTGGTTACTTCTATAATGTCCTCACTATACGTGCTCAATCAACGATGTTTACTTGATGATTTCTACATTTAACAAGGTGTCTGAAAGCAAAAATTGAGAAGGTGAAGTTTTGTACAAGTTGTTAAGCCATTTGTTGACCCCAACACTCAAAAGAAGGTGAAATTTGCCTATGCGAAGGACGGGGAAAGCTAGAAATTGATGGAAAGTTTGTTTGATTTAGAGAAGCTTGAATCTACATTTGGACGAAGAACTGCGTGCATGTTCGACAAGGAGGAGACCAACTTTTTGAAGGTAGTGTACAATCATCTACAACAATGATCAAACATAATACAGTCATGGACAAGCTTGTCCAGAAATGTAACCCTCCTTTTTGAGGTAACTCATGTTCCTTAAGAGCAGATTCATGTTGCTCATGATTTCTGCATATGCGATCTGGGGCTAAAGCTGGACAGAGCGTCCTTTTGTGAATAGGGCTCTTTTGACGCTATGATGATTGCCACACCATAGCACCTTTCTTGGGCCCTTTGAACCTTTCTTTTTATCGCATTTTTGCATGCATTTTATTTTTTCTTGAAGATGTGCGGGGCTATTGTGTTAGAAAGGGGTTTTAGTAATTGAGCTTGTATGTTGGCTATGGCGACAAATGCTGCTCATGCCAAGCGATCTAGTTGGTTGATTTGTGCAAAATTTGAGTTTTTTGCTCTTGGGTAGCTGGGGTTTTTAGATGAAGGTTGAAAGCCTTGAGGACGGCTGCTATAAGAGTGGACGACAAGGCAGGAAGGCTAGAAAGCAGCTCTGTAAAGCTTGGAGAATATGAGGAAGGTCTATGTTGGAGCATAGGGCTCTCTCTGCCTTGCCATAGCCATAAACTTGGAGGAGGAGGAGAAGAACAAGTCCTTGCACATGGAGCACTATTTCGTCTTTGGCACGTATTTCTACAAACAGAATATACACCTCATGGGTGGTGGTCAAGAAGCTAACTCAGAGCATAACCTCATTCATGCCAACTTCCCTTGTAGAGAGAGACTCACTCACATGATACTTAGGGAGAGAGAGAAACAACCGTAGAAAGCCCTATTGTCGGTCTGTATCTGAGGATGGTAGCTAGCTTGGATCCTCTGCTCAACTTGAGTAGTGCAGAAGCTAAAAGGGGATATCAAAATCTGGTAATTGAGTGGGAGTTATCACCAGATATGCTCATGTGCCATACATGGTGATGCTCAAGAATGCCTACCTCGAGGGACTCATTTCTCCTCAAATTTAGATTATGTCAAAACATGATAAAATGATCAAAAGATTCAATTGGATAAAGTCCACAAGTCAAAGTGTTTGTGGATGTTTCCTTAGTATTCTTGTATATTTCATGGAGAGAGATGGTATTCCAGAGTTGTGCATGGGGATGTGTAGTTGCACATTTCTCGTCTGTATTTGGGAGCAAACTTCCCATTTTGTTCATGTACGGATTTTGAGTTCAAATAGATGTGCTGAAACATGGTTTTACAATTGCAATCGTGTACATCATCTAAATCTGGGCAGTGGCCGAGTTAGGCTTTTCGAAGACGATAAAATCTCTCTCTCTCTCTATAAAATCTCTCTCTCTCTCTCTCTCTCTCTCTCTCTCTCTCTCTCTCACACACACACACACACACACACACACACACACACACACACACACAACCTTGTTAATCTTTGCTATGAATTTTACTAAGGTCTTCATGCTTACATCAAGAATGATTGCCAAATTGTTTTGACTATCACTTGTATGTCCCAAAACCACTCCAATGACAGAAATGGTTAACCATCTAGAGGATGAAAAGGCTCTATTAAAAGATCCTCTAGCACTAGGCCTCTTATTAGAAGAGTAGCAATTTGAGTAGGTGTCCTCTCTCTCAATCCATTGTAGAAATGTGATGCATCTATATGTATTCTATAATGGCAGAGCGAGTGCCCTTTACAATGGCAAAAACTGCGATATGAAGGCTAAAGTCCAAAACGAGAGAACCTCGATAAAGAGAGAGAGAGAGAGAGAGAGAGAGAGAGAGAGAGAGAGGCCATGTTTACTGCAAATGGTATAGGAATTGTACAAAAAAATTCCTTGTGGACACCCTTAACATTGGTACTCCCCATTCCTTTGCTCTACTGCAGGCCACCGTGAACTTTCACCTTGTTTAAAAACTTTTGATTTTTTAAAGCCACAAATCATTTTAAATTAAAGAACAGAGCTTACCAAAAGCATTTTTCGTAACCAAAGAAATTAAGGGCACACTTGAAAGTTTGTCGATTATTAGATCAAAATATTAAAAATTTATTGATTTTTACATTAAAACTTTAAAATATTTACAGGTGTTTGTCAAGGCCATCTCATAATCTAACCAAGATTTTGCAAATCTAACCGGTTAAAAATGCACTAAACCTCAAACACTGTTTAAGAAATAAACTAAATTCAATAACGTTTCATTAAGGACTAAATAAAAGGTTTCTTTTAAACAGAACCTTCTCTCTCTCTCTCTCTCTCTCTCTCTCTCTCTCTCTCTCTCTCTCTATGAGCTTTGACCTTTTTAAAATAAATATTAACTCTCATGACCGCTCAATAGTCACCTTTTTGGCCTACCCAAAGGGCAAAGGCTATAGCGATGCAATGTCTTTTTGCTGACTAAAATATTTTTCATTTATTTTGTTCATATTGTGGATTTATATCAAGAACCACTATGTGGTATGATTAAATGCACATTTTTTTAATGGATGAGTAAGGTAGTGGCCACTCATTACTAAGTATGGTGGGATAGATACTATATACTCATTACTATCTTATAAATGCTTGCAACCAATAAATCTAGAGAGAGAATCAGTGTCCTGGAAAAGTGTGTCTCAACTTAGCCTTGAGCCGGTTGCACAATCAAAGTAGCCAATTGATTTTATTGTTTCCAATTCCAGGTGGTAGTGGGCACTTATTGGCCTGCTCAAAGGTCAAAACTTATGCTAATTAAAATAAAAAACAAATTCAGTTGTATAGATTAAAGTAATAGATAGTGATTTTCTTTAATGGTAGTCGTTCTATATTATAAAGCAGCCACATCATGGAGGTGAGGCAATGCTCAGGTTTTTCAATTTGGAAAATTGGGTGGTGGTGGGACCTAAGCCCGCCCGGGAAAAAATAATCGCCCCCGAAATTTCTCCTCTCTCTCTCTCTCTCTCTCTCTGTGGGCGTCACAGAGAAGGTTTTGAGGAGTCTCTCTCTCTCTCTCTCTCTCTCTCTCTCTCGCACGCGCGCGCGTGTGTATGCGAGCGTTTCTGACTCTGTAGGTCTTGTTGATGGCCATGGCCGACCTGTTGTCCGCAGCTATGGTCGTGCGTCGATAGCCCAGCGAAATGCCACGTCAGTGGCATATTGCTTGAGGTTAATATTACTAACCAGTTTGCAAGGAGAGAGATCATTAAGGGTGCACAGGTTCTTCCCGAGTCTTTGCGTGATGCAGGAACCCACGAAGATGTGTACGGTACCAGAGTGGGATTAGGGAGCCCCAAGTTTGTGCAAGTTTGTGTTCTTCTCGAGTCTTTGCGTGATGCAGGAATCCGCGAAGATGTGTACGGTACCAGAGTGGGATTAGGGAGCCCCAAGTTTGTGCACAGCCCCAATATTGGACAAAGTCTTGCTCGTGATTTTTGCATTGACAAAAGGTGGCTTATTGATCCAAAGCTCCTCTTTGTTGGGCCCAGGATTGGCGAAGGAGGGCATGGGAAAGTGTATGAGGGCAAGTAAGTATCTTCAACTTAACAGCTTTTTTTTTGTTTTAGTTTGGCTACTTGCACCAGGAAGCAGAAATTGCAGGGCAGTGGTCCTCATAGTGGCTATGGGAATGAGGCAGAACAATTACCAGTCTTGTGGATTGACTTCTACCACTTTCAAGAGAAATTCTACCTTTGGGTCACAACGACTTAGGAAAGTGGCATGTTGCAGGTCCCTTGCTCGGGAGACTATGCACAACTTGGGTTATTGAACTAGGCAGATGGTTATTGAGCTAGTGTAAACTTGGGTTTTACATCGACGCAAAACATAGTTTAGTCGATGTACCCTATGGGCTGAGATCTCCTGCCATTCTTGTCTTTTTAGCTGAGCTATGTCCTCACACTCAGCATTGCACCACCAATGTAGGGAGGCTAGATGCATGTGAAAGTCAGATAGTGCTAAAGTTTATAGTGACTCTTGAAGTGTGTGGTGAGCGTGCAATGGTAAAGCCCTTCCCTCCCCATGGACCCTGGTGCCGCCCCTCGGCCCCTTGCCAATATCACCTTCTGTGTTCGCATGCTAAGCATAAAAATACGAGGGTAAGATTGCTGTGTCTCAGTATTTTGTGGAGAGAGAGAGAGAGAGAGAGAGAGAGAGAGAGAGAGAGAGAGAGAGAGAGAGAGAGAGAGAGAGAGAGAGAGAGAGAGAGAGAGAGAGAGAGATTAAAGAACAGTTAAGTTACATGCTTCTCCTATTTATTGCTTCTCTTCAATTGCTGACTATTGCCATGAATTAGTATGCAGAGGTACTTGCATCATTTTCTCTCTCATTGCCACCAAGTGGAGATGCTTTCAACAAGGACAAATTGAATTTTAGATGGTGTGATACGAGTTTAGTCACTATGCTATCATCATTGCGCATGTATCACCTTTCAACATGATCTTGCAAGATGCTCTCTCAGGTATTAGGTTTTTCAAGTTACTTATTATGTTTTAAATATGTGCTTTATCCTAGTTTGATAACTGGTCTTGGCTATTGTTCTTTCCTTCTACGGTGCAGTTGAAGGCCTACTTTTCTATCTTGGTTCTTTAAATGGTTCTGAATATTGTTCTTTTATTCTAGGATGGAGCATATGGGTATATTCTTGGATGATGCCTGTAAATACGGTCAGTCAAGCAGAGTCTTGTAGATACTAATTTGTGTTACTTGCTCTAATATATACTTTGATAGTGTATTTGAATTTGTTTCAGAAGTTGCCAGTGCTACAAGGCAAGCTTTAGAAGCATAGAAGAGAAACTCTTCACAGACATTTGAGATGGGAAATTTCTTGATGTTGTAATGTTCACAACTCTTAATCGTCAATATGTGTCACGTGCTGTTTACATTCTATATATGAGCTCTTATAGTATGCACTTCATGGTTTCAAGCATGCTTGTATTTCCGCCATTTGCCTAACTTGAGTACATTTGCAATGTGCTAGCAGCAATAGTCATGCATAGCAAGGAGATCAATTTGTTTTAACAGGACTTCACGTATTGCTTCAATAAAGATGACTTTCAAAGTTTATAGTTATTAGATGGCATTTCATTCTTAATTGTCTGTACCTGTGAGATATTTTTACGATTGAGTTATTAAAAATTAAATTTTAAAGAGCACTTGGAGCAATTTTAAGCAGTCCATTATGGTAAGTCTCCTATTGTCTATGTAGACTGATGGATGTGATTTCATGGGCTTTCCCAACAAGGGACTTGTAAAACTTTCTTTGTTATTCTTGTGGGAGTCTCAGTAGTAGAACAATGAGCTAATGAGCTATTTTCAATGTATATGTGGCATGTGAATGTTTGACAGAAGTGTCAATCTCAAGACATTGAGGTTCAAGAATTCAAAAATAGTGTTCAAGTTTATACATTCTTGTAGTAGTATGTAAGACTTGAAAAGGCATTGTTATGTAGTTGGTCATGGTTATATTGGGAACTATGGTGTGAATCTGTGTTTATGGAGAAAAAGCGTAAGGTTAATGTTGATTTTTGTAATGGCAAGTATCTGTTTAAGTCCTTTGCTTTCTTTAAGGTTGTGTATAATAGATAATTTTACGTAAATTAGATGATTTCACATATGCTAGTCTTGTAGGCTTAGTATTTGTGGTAGTATCAATGATGCTAAAGGCAACAAATGGTGATTGTGTTGAATATCACTACCTAGAAGTTTTGTGTGCACACATTGTAAATGGATTTAAAGAGCATAAAAGGTGGATTTGTTTATTTTGCATTTGACCATTTGATTTATAAGGTCCGTTATTTTCTCCCATCGATTATTATGCAAATGGGGTAATTGCATCTTACTTGGAATTCATTAGTGATAAAAAGTGTTGGGAAAGTGCTTAACGAGGGAAACACATTCCCACTTCGAATATTCTTTTATAATCTTCAAACATACACGATTTGAATTGTGATAGCTTTTATTCTACTTGAAAATTGAGTAGAGATAAACTTTTCCAAGTGAGGAGTTCGCTTCCTAATTAGGGAAAAACAATTGCACGTGGGATATGAGTAACATTTTCCTGCTTGTCAATAAGAGAAAATTATCTTCATTCACCATCTTGCTTGTCCTTGCTTTCTTGCATTATTGTCCTTGCTTTCCTGCATTAACGTGTATATCTTTGTGGGAAAGTTTTATTCCTAGGCGTCACAAAACTTCTCCACATTCCCACTTGGGATATGCTTTATCAAAGCTTGATTGGGAAATCATATGCGTCTACAAATCACCAAACACATCTTCAACCGCATTGGTCACACAACTCTATACCTTGCTACAACAATCCCATCCTACACGAATGAGTGTCATCATGAGAGACTTTAATGTGGACAATGAGCCCACAAACAATCAATATCGTTACTTGGAGGAGAAGCTCCAGGCACATGCCTACACACAACAAATTCATGATGTAACCACTGTGTACAACTCAAAGCTCAATCATGTTTGGATTAAAAATCCCCCTGCATCATTCATCGTAGGCACACAGTTTTGCTTTTGGTTCGATCATTCATTCACACATCTAATGATTCCTGAATGATTCTTATACCTCCCTCCCTCTCTTTTCCCCCTCATCTCCCTTCTCTCATCCTCTCCACAAAAACAAACCATGTTTCAATATTCTATGGCTACTTTTATCCTAAGAAGATGCAACTTTGCTACTTTTCAATCCTTCATCGAGGCCGACATTCTATAATGTAATCTGCAATTCACTTTCTTGATCAAAGTGACTTCCATCCTTGTAGCTTTGTGTTTCCCTTTCATGTTCTTAATTCATTTCATCTATTGGCAAGCCTTGTGATTTTGTCACTTGTTTGTTTTTTGAAAGCCCATCTGAATACTTCACCTTGTTTGCATGAGTGAATTTAGAACCTAATCAATCAAATCCTCTCGCGTAGATAGGCAATCCTTTACCGCGAGGCTAGCCGGACCTCAGGACTATATGACATGGGCATGGGGGCATGGGATCTATGGTGAGAGCATCGAGCGCCGTAGATCTTGTCGAGCTTTTGGTCACATTTGGTATAAGAGTAATCTCGGGCCCATACCATCACAATAAACACGCGGGTGCAGGTGGTTACTATCTCGGGTACCCGAGATTACTTTGTCGCGTCCGAGATTACTTTTCCACGATCTACGGCTCTCCTTCATCCCACTGTAGATCCCAGATCCCACCCTCTCAATGCCCGTGTTAGATAGTCCCCAGGCTAGCCAGATGAGCTTTTCACTTTTCTTGCACTATCAGCAAAGACTCAGGTGTCTGAGGTTCCATAACCGGAGGTGTCTCATTCTGTCAGGAGAGCCAAAGCACCTTGGTGACTTAAGTTGTAAGGGAATGGGTGCATAACTTTGCATGCTTATGAAGGCAGGATGACGGTAGCCCGCAGCTACTCTGCAGAGTCTGCACGCTTCACTCCCGCGCAGATTGCAAGTCGCCCCATTTCCCGGCGTGTACCATGTGCTAAAGCTTTGCTCTCGGTTGTTGACATCCATGAGGGACTCTGCAAGAGTACCGCCTTTCACTCTGCTTTGGGTCGCCACAGCAACTTCTTGTTGTTTTGTTGTCATTTTAGAGACCCTCTCTGGGGTTTCGTCCTATCCTGCTGCTCGTGTGAGAATTGGGGCTCTCGTTGATGCCAACTCCACCTTGGGCAAGGAAGTCTCAAAAGCCCTTCACCTTGCATTGTTAAATGTCAACCAAGCACACGACATGTTCAATGGAACTAAATTTGAGCTGGAGATTGCGGACTGCGCCTGCGATCCCATTCAAGGGGCTGCTTCAGGTAGTTCTATGCATATTTGTTGCACCTTTGAATTAAATCATGCCAGTTTATGAGAATGTCTTTGCAGAATAAGAACATGGTGTGTCTTTGCAGAGTAAAAACATGGTTTTTTTCTTTTTCCTCTTGTCGGGGTTTGTTTTTTTTTTTTTCTCGGGGGGGGGGGGGGGGGGGGGGGGTGTTAATGTGCATGTAGTATCCAGCTCATGCAGCTGATACAGAGACATTTATTTACTAGCACTGGGTGTTAGAATTTGGGGATCTCTCTGGATTCGGCCAGTTGGTCTTGGTATCATCCGGGGAGTGAGGGCTGTTTTGTGGCTGTGCCTGCCATAGTGAGGTAGTTTCTCATGCCGGGATATTTCTAGCCATGTACAGTAGCCTTGGGTTTTGGCTCTCTCAATGGCCATATAGGCTCTTGCTGGCTTTTTCCCAGATTTGCCTATTTTCCCTTGGGCCCTATTGGCTTCTATTGCCCTGTATTCCGTTTCCTCTTTATTTCCCCTATTTTCCTATGCCTTGGTGCCAGGAGTGTGGGTCTGGCAGACTTGGTGAGGCAGTATATATTGAAGGCCAGGGGGACTCTTGCGATGAGCACATGAGCAGCTCTCAGCTGGCCGACCATATCAATGCTAGGGGCGTGTATGCTGCTTGTTAACAGCTGGTTGCATGTGTCAGCTTTTCTAGTGGCTGTAGAAGCACCCGTCAGCCGTTAGAATTCAACCCCCTCCCTAGCCAGCGAGCAACGGTTCATCACGTCGTGCAATAAATCTGTTTCGTGCCTTCTCTATCTGTGTGTAGACCAATTGTGTGCAGCTATTCATTGGCAACCGACTCCATGTGCTCGAAACCCCAACCTTCAGCCGACCAGTAGCAGCCAGCGTCTATGCTGCCGCACCGGTGGCCGAAGCCTTCATGTGCTAAGGCTATCTTTATTAAACCGAGCACGCTAAATTGCTCTTACATGGAAAATTGTAGCAGCTTTGAGCAAATCTTTCATGACATATGGCACAATCTTGAGTGCTTGCTGTCATCTCATTAAGTCTGAGCAACTTTCTTTTGATACAGTCTTTTGGGTGCATGCAGTAGTGGAGTTGATGAAGAAAGAGGTGGTGCTTATTTTAGGCCCCCAATCATCTGTTATTGCTCATTTTATCGCACACATTGGAAAGGCTGCCAAAGTTCCCATCTTATCATTCGGAGCAACAGATCCAAATCTGGCAGAGCAGCAGTACTCGTACTTTTTCCGCATTTCGCCAAGTGATGTAATGCAGATGGAGGCTGTAGCAACGTTAATTGCCAATTTTGAATGGAAAGCGGTGGTCTTAATCTACACAGATGATGATTATGGAGCCAATGGGGCTTCAGCATTACGCCAATCTCTGCAGGTTAGAGGGAGCAATTTGATAGCAGTTTCCAAAATCCCCTTAGATTCGAGCCCAGCCGAAATGCGAGCAGAGCTCACAAATCTTGATGCCACGCAGAGCAGAGTTTTTGTGTTACATACTCAGAGAAAGTTGGGGTTTAGGATCCTTTCTCAAGCGAAAGATTTGCGCATGTTAACCTCCGGTTATGTTTGGATTGTAACAGACTTAGTAGCCGGTGGGTTGCTCATGCCAGACCCTGACATAAGGGATGCACAATCTTTTAGGGGATTGCTCGGAACTCGCAGATTTATTCCCCAATCACCATTATATAGGGACCTGTTGACACAATGGCGGGAGGAGTATCCTGGGGACATGCAAACTTTGGTCTCAAACCAACTCAACACATATGGACTATGTGCCTATGATGCTCTTTATACAGCTGCTCATGCTATCTCTTCTCATTTAGGACGTGGGCATAATCTGTCCTTTACTGAGTTTTACAAGATGCGTCAGGGTTTTGTTGGGAAATCCGATTTCCAAGGCATGAAAATTCTCAAAAGTGGGCCTGCATTGAGAGAGTCTTTACAAGCTACATCATTCTTGGGTGCATCTGGTTTGATTCAGTTTGATGATGAGAGAGACATCAAGAATGCAGGTTTTGAATACATCAACTTGGCTGGAAGGAATTTGGCAGTGGTCGGGTATTGGGCACATGGTAATCGCATCTCAACATCAGCCCCTCTGCTCTTGGGGAATTCCTCTGCAAACACTAACTTAACAGGAGTGAATGCAACTTCTTTGAACATAACATGGCCTGGAGGCAGTACCGAAGTACCACGAGGTTGGGTGCCCCCAAAAAATGGTGAGCCTTTGAAAATTGGCGTGCCCAAGAAGGCTGGTTTTAATGAGCTTGTAAGCCAGACTACAGACTCCAGCAATGTTACAAGATTTAATGGTTTTTGTATTGCTGTTTTTGAGACTGCTGTGAAAAAGCTTAAGTACGCAGTAACGTATGAATTTGTATCATTGGCTAGCAAGATTGTCGGTAAAACGAATCCAGTTTATGATGATCTCATCCATAAGATGGTTATCGGCGTAAGTATTAGGCTTCTGTTCAAAGTGTCTGCTTCTTATTTGTTTGCCGTTTGCTATTGACAAAGCACTGGTATTAGGAATTGGATGCTGCTGTTGGAGACATAACAGTTACAGCCGAACGCTTGAGTTTGGTGGACTTCACACAACCATACATTGAGGCAGGGCTAGTAGTTTTAGTCAGGAAAAAGAACAGGCAACATGGCGATTCATGGGCTTTTCTGCGTCCTTTCTCGACCACCATGTGGTTTACCTTACTCGGCTTTACCATGTCCATTGGGTTTGTTATATGGATTCTGGAGCGTCAAGAAAACCAACACTTCCAAGGTCCTGCAAAGAAGCAAGTGGGGGTTGTAGTATGGTTAGTACTCATAACTGCAAGTTGATGTTGTAACTCACTAACAACTGATTGCTAAGCTTAAAGTTTGAACAAGGAACAAGAAAGCTTGGTTTCTGATATTTTTACTTAAAGTGATCAGGCATGCATACCACATTTCATCAGTGAACAAGAAAGCTTTTTTTTTTACTGTTAATGAGAATATACACATATGGCCAATCTGATTCTCAGGCATCAGCATAGAGTCAAGATCATCTGTTCCATACTTTGCTGGAAGTCCTTGAATCCACGTGGCCTCCACACTCAAAAAACCAATATACAACTTGACCGATGACCTTCAAATTAGGAAGTGAAGTAACCTACAAAAATTGAATGGAATCAATGTGAAAATAATCAAAATTTACAAAATTACTGAAAAATGACCAATTTTAGTTATATTTACCCTTAATTTTTTTCACTCTGAAAATTTCAAAAAAAAAAAAGGTCTTCCCCAAAAGCACCATGTGGGCTACCTTTGCGTGGTGACTAAAGGTCGTTAAAAAGGTGCAATTTGGCCTTGTTTGGAAGCATTCCTTGCCAGACCTTCTCTGAAAGTCTGTCTGTACTCTTTGTGATGTAACCATTCATTCTTGCCACTTTAAAATGAATGAAGCTTACAAGGGAAAGTCCTTCACTGAGTGTTTATAGAATTTCTATTATCATTGATCATTGAGAATTTCTGCTTATTCACATTTTAATTAGGTGTGAAGTTCGATCTGTTTATTGAGTTTGTTTTTTCCTGCAAAAAGAAGTTTATGTTAAGGTAGTCATCTCTCTTTCTGTCTTTCCTTCCTCTCTACATTTTGACCTTAGGCAGGGCATTCTAAGTGTGTTGCATATTCTGATAGTGTCGATCCAAGGTGTTATGAACGTTGCACGTCTGTGTTGTTTTCATACATTAATCCAATTTTACAAATTTATTTTATTTTCTTTGGCAGGTTCATGTTTTCAACCTTGTTCACAGCTCACAGTAAAACATATGAACCTCAATTTTAAATATGTTGTTTTTTGGGGTGAATCTAATCAAGGTGGTAATGATGCAGGGGAGGAGACAAAGAGCTTTCTTGCCCGTATCGTGCTAATCCTATGGCTCTTCGTTGTGCTTATAGTGACTTCCAGCTACACAGCGAGTCTTACAGCAATACTAACGGTAGAGCAGCTAACGCCTGAAATCCAAGGGCTTGACAGTTTACTTCGATCGAATGTACCAATTGGTTTCCAAACAGGGTCCTTTGCAGAGAAGTATCTTACTGGTCTGGGTATAAGTCCGGGTCGATTAAAGGATTTCGATTCTCTTGAAAGTTACAAAGTTGCTTTGGACTTGGGCCCCCATAAAGGTGGTGTTGCAGCCATTGTCGATGAGCTCCCTTACATTGAATTATTCCTTGCAGCAGACTGTAAGCATTATGCCATAGCAGGACAAGTTTTCACAAAAAGTGGATGGGGATTTGTAAGTTGCAGCAGTTTATTCCATGTAAATCATTTATGCATACTCTCTCTCTCTCTCTCTCTCTCTCTCTCTTGTCGGATAGATCTTTGAGGTCTCTTGGGATAGTTTCCCACGTCGTTAAAAATTCTCTTCTTCTTCTTCTTCTCATATCCATACACACACACCACACACACCCATGTCTTGTCTCTTTTGTTTTGTAGCAGGTTTATTTTCAGCACTTTTGTTCCTTTTTGCTTGATACCCAGGAAGACACACACATGTACGCCGTTTTGTTTCATAGGCCGAATCTGGCCTCTAGAAAACATCACTAAAGCTCTCTCTCTCTCTCTCACACACACACACGCACACCCACCCCCCCCCCCCCCCCCCCCCCCCCCCCAAAAAAAAAAAAAAAAAAAAAAAACTTCAAAACCATGGTGGCAGAGATGCCATTGAATCCTATAAGTAAATTACGTTGGAGAAGGCCTACATGCCATATATTCATGGCACTCTTACACATATGACATGTGAGGTTTTTCTTTTGTAAACAGGCATTCCCAAGAGGATCAGGCATTGCAGAGGACTTGTCGAGTGAAATATTGAGGATGTCGGAGACGGGACAACTGTCGAGTCTGCATGATTACTGGTTCAAGGAGCGGCCATGCAGCGAGGCAGAAGCAAGTGTTCAAGAGCAGCCAAACCAACTTGGTATCAGGAGCTTTTGGGTCCTATTTCTGATCATGGGGGCAACAGCCGTAATTGTGGTATTGGCTTTTGTTGGGCTCCAGGCTTGGGAGTTGTTTGTCAGCAGGCAAAATAGGAGGGGATAGCAAGTTGCTATGAGGAAGGCAGCAGAAAGATGAAATTGTTTCTTGCCTTTTAGGACAAATATTTCACCATTCTTGATGTTAAGATTTTGGAAAATTTCACCAGAGTTTATATTGTTAGTGCATGCAAATACTCGATGACTTTCCGCAGGAGGAGCATTGGTTCATACTATTTGAATGATCTCACTACAATCATCTCTAGCAAGTTTTAGCCCCTAGGAGGCTCCTAGGCATGGTCTCATTGAGGAAGCTTATGTTAAGACTATAATTTCCTCACCTTTTGGTGTTATAGCTATAGTTTGCTATAGTTTGTTTATTATTTCGTATAGTGTGGTTAGAAAACATTGTGGAGAAAATGTAGTGCCTACAATTCTCACTGATTTTCCAAAGAAGAAGCATCTTTCACACCATATATGGAACAAACCACAGACAAACCCATTAAAAACCATGCCAATAGCCATAGACATGTTCATATAAAAGTGTACATGTATATAAAAAGTGACAATCTACAAAACCTAATTAGTACATATATATTCTAAATCTGTGGCATCTTATGATCAAGAACCATAACCATGATGCTAAATATCGTTGAAATAAGGTCCATATCCATTACCATAACAGAGCCAAAATGCTTACACGAAACAAGCCATGGACAAACCCATCAAAGACCATGCCAATAGCCATGGACATGATCATATAAAAGTGTACATGTATATAAGTAGTGACAATCTACAAAATCCAAAATAGTGTGAATTTGTGGCATCTCGTGGGTAGAGGCTCTGGCCTACAAACTAAATTTTTCTATACAATTAATTGAAATTTATAATAAGTGCAGATAGAAGCAAAGACTATGAATTGGATGAAGATCTTCACCCGTTAAGGTATTGTATCCTAGTGGATAGTCTTTGCCTCTTGCTCTAGTTGCTATCAAAGCCAAACTGTAATGTGGTTCTATGTTCATTTCTCCTCCCGTTGTGACAAAGGAAGGCTAACCGTATACTCTTGCAAGACTTGCTCAAATTAGACCATAATTAATGTGCCAATTTGAATAAGGTTGAGTGTTGACAAACTCGTGCCCTAAAGTCTCATAGCCTTCACTCCAAAAATGTGGTGATATAGTGGAGTCCAATCGTGCCCTTACAACATCTCTTTACTGTTGAAACATGTGAGTAGCTTCTTCCACCTCGTGTTGTATCTCCCGGGTTGAGCCATAAGTGCTTTGATTGCCATTGTCTATTCCTCCCTGATCTCCAGTAAGCCATCAATGTACATGATGTCTGTAGAATGGAGTTGCTCACAACCGAACCTCTCTTACGTAATGCACTATGCAATATAATTCTTCCTCTCATTCTCCTAGCCATCTCAAGATCCATGATAGAGTTGCCAAACTGTATGGTACGTATTTGGCGGATCCTACCTTGCATAGCTTTTTCAATTGCACTTTTGAGAGGGATCCCATCCCTAGGCTTGTACACCTTGGAGTCATCATTGTCCCCTGGAATGGAAGCTGGTCTCTTCAGACAGCTTATTCTAGTGTCAGAATTCGGAGCTACTGTATATAGACAGTTCAGTTAATGGGAACTGAAACAGAGTAATGGTCTGAATAGAGAACTGAACTGAAATGATATACTGAAATGAAAGACACACTTGAAGACTGGAAATGGTATTTGTAGATTCAGATCATTAGCTCATGAACAATCAGTACAGAGTACAATAGGCTTAGGTTTGGATGATTACAGAAGTAATGATTACAAGGGTGAATCTAGAAGCTAAGAGTTCGTAACCCAAAAGTGTTTAGACAGCCAAAAGCCAAAAAGTCAAGCCGCCAGTTACAGTGTAGCAGGTCCTATTTATAGCTCTCAGGAGCTATTGTAGTAATTGCCTACGGTAATTGCTGCGAGTGTAGCTGTTCTCGCTTCCCTCTGGTCGGCCTTCTAAGGGGCAGTTCCCACCTGCTGGGACTGTCCTCGCCTTCTACATCCTTCCCTCCTTCCTTGAATTTTGGTGTAACTCCAAAATTTCTGAAAAAAAATCCACCGCCTGATTCTGATTTGGTGTTTAGAAACCCATCTAGCCTCCTGATTTGGTGTTTAGAAACCCATCTGGCCTCCTGATTTGGTAGATGTTCTTCATGATAGTATTCTTTCGGTATTGCAAGCTTTATGCCATACTTCATGCTTGTTGAGTGCTTGACACCCCTATAGTTGTAATTCCAAAGGTGTCGAGCCAAGGAGATTCCAGTGAAGGAAAATCCACCGTCTGATTCTGAGATGGAACTACCCAATATCCTTCCACTGAACCTGCTTCCTCTTACCCTTCTTCTGTGTTGGTGCCTTAGAAGTCCCAGTGCCAGCATTGTCTTTCTGGATAAGTTTATAAATGGCCTCTTGTTCAAGTTGATCCCGCCTTTCAGTGGCCATCTCAATTTCATAAGGCATGAGGACGTTGTAGGTCTTGGTGTCGGGATCATACAGATTGCGTTTACCCTTTGCCAGACGGGTTCTAGCCAATTTATGACAATGCGAGGCTGTGTGAATCCATCCCTGCGAAAGAGGTTGATTCGTCTTAATTCTAGCTTCAAAGAGAATTTCAACCATCTCTCTGTATTGTGGTCCTAGTCTTGGTTTAGCAGTGATCCTTTTCAGGGATTTTGGAAGACTCCACAGTCAGCTGAAGCAACTGATTTGTGATCTTTGTTAAGCCATAGAGCTAGATCTTCCACTGTCCCATACAAAGTTTGACCTTTTGCATCTCTCCCTGCAAGATCCATGATGTTATCTATTTTGAGGGCGTTATTGATCATTGATTGCTAGGCTTTCCATTCCATAGTGGCTCACTCATACCAATCCTGGAGTTCATTAATGATGCTGAAGTAAGTGAGCCGATCCACTGGTTCTGGATGTTGAGGGTACAAAGTTGGAAAAAATCTAGGCAGTTCACCCTCTTTAGCCGGTAATACATATAGGAGAGCTGGAGAATCAGGCATAAACTTTAGAAAATTAAGAACAACTTGGTTTTCCTGCTGCATCATCTTCCTAGTAATTCGGACCAAATGAAAGAGTTTTCGGAGAGTAGTTGCCTGTTCTCCTACTATCATTTGAGTTCGAGGTCCTTTACTGCTGGAAGACTGATCCTCAATAATGGCTTGCACCCTCTGATCCAAAACTCCTCTGGCAATTTGCATTTGAAGCAAGACATATTTCAGTTGAGTCCTGACCTCCTTCATACATCTGTATGTAGGTATGTTCCCTAGCAGTAGATCCAATTCAAGAGCTAGAGAGTGTCAATCTGCAGTGGATTGCCGTTGCCAATGTGGATTGATTGTCATATCATCAAAAGTTAGCGTCCACTCAGGTACCCTTTCCAGCAGCTAGATTCTGCTGGGATGCACAGGCAATTGACACAATTCTTAATCATGGAACGCAGCTGACTTCTAGTGTTGAATCATTCCTCTAGCTCCTACGTACAGCCTTTGAAAGCGTTCCAGATCAGAGATGAGTATCATCCTCCAAATACTTCCTAATAATAGGATCTTGTTGATGTGATGAGCTGTAATGAGTGTTTCTCATCACCCTCTAAGGACTCAGTCACAGCTTTAGCTTTTCCTTTGCTGTCTGGAATGTGTCGTGACTGGTGTATTGGAGAATCTCTAGTGTTCTCTTGATTGTGCTGCCCACTGCCTTGCTGCTAATCATCAGATTGCTGGTTTGGCTGGTCTTTGGTCTTTGGGCTGGTCTGGCTGGTCTTTATTGGGTTGACTATCCCCTATGGTAGGTGATCCACCAGCTCTAGAGCCTAAGGGTGGGGAATGAGAAAAATCATTGTCATCACATCAGGTTTGTCGGTCGGGTTGTCCTCCCCTTCCTCATCCTTCTCTTCTTCACTCTCAAACTCCTCATCAGGATCATTTTGCTGATTGATATAATCTATGATCGCTTGATTTGCTAATGCTGTGTTGTATTGAGAAAGCTTTTTTTGCAAATCACTTTGCATAGTCTCCATAAGTGCCTTCAAATTGTCCACATTCAGAGTGACGTTGCCTTTTTGACTTAGAATATCAGCAAGATTATTATAAATATATCTCTCTCTAAGGGAAGCCTTTACTGCCGTGTGAGCTGTCAGTAGTTCGTTGAAGTCTGTTCGCTTCATTCGTAGCAAAGTCTGAAATCTGTCAGCATCTCTTAAGGCTGCTGTCTTGTCTTCCTTTAATTGCCGATTTTCTATTTCTATCTTCAACAACTTTGTTTGTAGCTCATTAATTGTCCTTACTGATTGATTTTCAGCAATAGTATGCCTGAGTTTTTGTGCAGCCACATCCTTCTAAAGTTTTTGAATCTCGTGCTGACTGCTTTCCAATTCTTCTTTTAGCTTAGCATCTGCTCATTGAAAGCTGACGCATCTATCATCTGGCCTAAGACATTGGCAATGGTATTCCATCATGTTTGGATAAGCACCGAGCAGCCATCAACTACTGTTGCTGGGTTAGATTGAACTGGCTCATAAACCATGACAAGAGCCATGTATGGTAATGCTGCCAAATTCGGTTTTTGAAAAATCAGTCGATCTTTGAGAGGATTGTGTTGTAATTGTTGCAATCAATCCTTCTTAGCTATGGGTAAAGCCAGTTCGCTCTATAAGGAGTTTTGTTAGCTGGACTGGCAGGTGCTGGGCCCTTTCCTTTGTCTTTATTGATTGTGACCCGTTCAGTGCTTGACATTTCTTGCTGGCCCTTTCTAGTGATGGTGTCTGCTGGAGTCTGCTCTCCTTGTTGGCCCTTTCCAATACTAGTGTCTGTTCTTCAGGTATGGCTGAACTCTGACCTATTGAAGATTTTCCAGTAGGCAAAGACTTGACCCGACTCTCCAATTGCTTTAGTAAAATAGTGCTCTTAGCCAACATAATCCTTGGTTTCTTTGAACCATCGGCTTCCACCTCTGTGGCCTTCCTCTTTTGTTTAGTTAGGGCCAATTGATTGCTTGGATCCTCTTCGTCTGAAGACAACTCTACATTGTTAGTGGCTGGAATGGGCTTCGGACCCCAAGCCATCCTTACCTGGAAATAAGCTTCTAGAGAAGTTTCACAGTAGAGAAATTGCCAGACATACCAAGCCTTAAATGCATTCTGAGATTTCAGCTTGGAAGTCTGTTGTAAAACATTGTGAGATAAGATCTGGCACAGATTGATCTTAGCGTTAGCATCCAGCCTTTTTGCGAGTAACATGGCAACCACCTTCTCTAACACGTATGTAGGGTTGTTCTTCAAACTGACAGCCTCAACAACAAACCTATAGGCTGAAGGAATGTCTAGTCCTACTGTTGGAACCCCTTGTGCACCAGCCTTGCTTTTCTTCTTGGTTGCTTCATCCTTCTTCAAAGCAAGACTTATCTGCTCTGCAAATGCCGTGGTTGGCTTCTTCTCGTTTGGCATTTTGAAAGCATAGGCAATGTCATTAGGAGTCGTTGTGATCTTAACTCCATTGACTATAGCACCGCCCTCCTCAGCATTAAAAGAATCAAGAACTTGTTTGTTGATGGCTGTGTCAAAATCCAACCTTGTGGCCTGTGCGACCACATGCAAGTCCCATAGCTACAACAATGATTCTACCTACACAGTAAATACATATCTGTGTATTTTGCTATGTGGGATAAGTGGTAGGGAGGCTTGAAGAGAACTGATGATTGTTGCTTGTTCGTCCATTGTATCTTGCATCTTCTCTAACATTTTTCTTCTACCCATACACTGTGAGGATGGTAAGTCTATAGAGGAAGAAGACTTACTTGAATATTCAAAGCCGTAGCAAGGTGTGTCGGGTAGAGACAAACAGGGACCAACAGAGTCTTCGAACGAGGAGGTTTTCAGTTGTAGTGAAGGGTCTTCAGAGCTTGGCGATGGCGAATGTGTAACAACAGGTAGTCATCGCGCAGGAGGCTTTGTGAGGAAGAATGTATACCCGCCTTACTGTTATATGTGTATGCATCATAAAAGCTCCACTACTTGTTGTTCCTAGAGTTTTGTGCACCGTTGGCGACGTGGCACACATGCATTGGCCAATTTTCCCCATAATCCCTTTAATGATTACCACATTCATTCCCATTGGCCCTTTTTCCCATAGGAATTGGTACGGACTTTGAAACTCGCGTGACGCTGTTAGTGGCATTGTTTTGTCACTCTAAGACTTTTCTGGCACTGGCACTGTCACTGGTTTTGATACTGGTTGTACATGGAAGAGATTTAGAATGACTGGGTTATAAAGTTCCTGGTCATCGGCACCTAGAAGACCAGTATCTTCTCCTTTGGAAGTCTCTTTCTCATTAGAATAATATAGCTTGATCTTGGCCCCATTGTAGACACCTGGCAACAGTAATCCAGATAAGTCCTTCAACCTTACTGTGCCATTGGAAAATACCCAGTCAACTTCATACGGACCAACCCAAGCTATCTTTAAATTTGGTTTCTTAGGGCCCAGTTTGGACTGATAAAGCAAAACTAAGTCCAAGTGGTGACTTTATAAGCTGTTTTGTAGGCCATAGAGCAGTCTGGAGCTTAAGATCCTAGTGGTGTGGCTCCTTCTGTACAATCTTGGTGAGAATGTTCTTGATGATTTTGTTACTGGTCTCTGCTTGCCCATTGTACCTGGGATAATACGGCGTTGACTTCCTACGCTTAACTGAGAGCGTTTTTATCAGAATTTCCATAGTATCATTAATAAAATGTGTCCCTTGATCAGACACAATCTCAATGGAACATCCATAGCGGCAGATAATATTTTCAAATATGAATACAGTAGTGTACTTCGCAGTGTTATATGGAAGAGCCTTGGCCTCTACCCATTTAGTGACATAACATGTAGCCATCAATATATATCAGTTCTTCCTTGGAGTGACCTTCTTGAATGGTCCCATCAAGTCTAGAACCCAGTTCATGAATACTCCCATTGGTTGAACTGGAGTAAGTGGAGTCATATTAGCTGCTGTTGGTCTGCCCATTCTCTGACATATATCACAAGTTTTGTAAAAACTTCGAACATCAGATATCAGATTTTGCCACCATAATCCAGCATGCAAAATCTTCTCATAAGTATCAGCTGCTGTTGGTCTGCCCATTCTCTGACATATATCACAAGTTTTGCAAAAACTTCGAACATCAGATATCAGAGTTTCCCAACATAATCCAGCCTGCAAAATCTTCTTATAAGTATTATTAGTGGAGAAATGTCCTCCAGAATCCCCATCATGTGCTTCAGAGATGACTTGCATCCTTCCTTCCATTGGCACACACCTTTAAAGAACCCCATCTACTCCTAGTCTATAGAGCAATCCTCCTATGATGGTAAACTTCATACTCTTAATAATCAGAGCCTTCTTCTGATTCTGAGTCCAATTTTTTGGAAATCCTCCTCTTGAAAGGAAACTGATATACATCATACCATTCTGGATCTGGATTTTCCTCAGCTGTTACGTGAAACAGCTCTGCATCTACTGGCTCATCTCTAAGGATATTTCAGAGTAGCCTTCAATACTTCTAGATAGGAAATCAACACCACAATAAGATTTTCTAGGCTTGTGGAATATGCAGAATTCAAACTCCATCAGGAGCATCATCCATCTGATCAATCTCCCTTGGATAATAACTTTGTTAATAAAAAATAATAATGTCTGATGATCCACATATAAATGAAATAGCTTGCCCAATAAATAATGTCAAAATTTGGTGGCACTAAAAACCATTCCTAAGGCTTCTCTCTCCATGGTAGTATATCCTTGTTCAGCTTAACTGAATCTTCGACTGGCAAAATACACTAGATAATCAATCCTCCCATCTGGTTGAGCCAATATTGCTCCCATTGCCAGTTCTGAAGCATCAACATGCACATAGAATATAATATCCCAGAGTATTGGCTTACTCATAATGGAATTCTTAAGACATTGAAAACTCTCCTCACATTCAGCAGTCCATATGAAATTGCTGGTTTTCTTTGTGAGCTCATATAAGGGTAATGCCTTGGAAGCAAACATATGAACAAATCTTCTATAAAAATAAATATATCTCAAGAATGAACTTAGTTCAGATTCTATGCGGGGTGTCTTGGTCTGTTGGACACACTGGATTTTATCATTGGCCATCTCTACGCCATTCCTGGACACTAAATGCCCCAGTAGTTGTCCCTTCCAGACCAAAAAAAGAGATTTGAATGGGTTCAAACAAATCCTCTTTTCCTTATATCTCTGGAAGACCATTTTCAAAAATAATAAATACTTCTCCTCAATTGAGAATACAATGAAGTCATCCATAAATATGGCTAGGAATCGATGCAAATATGCACTGAATAGCTCCATCATGCAATGTTGGAATGTCGCTGGAGCATTGCAAAGACCAAATGGCATGACTAGATACATGAATGCACACCATTCAGTAATAAAAGTGGTTTTACTTCAATCTTCAGGAGCAATATTCAGCTAATTATAACCACTATAGCCATCCATAAAGCTATACATCTCATGGCCTGCAATCTCATCGAGAAGCATATCCGTAAAAGGTAATGGAAAAGGATCTTTGATGGTTTGAGCATTCAGCTTTTGATAATCCACACAAAATCTGAGCTTTCCATTCTTCTTTGATGGTTTGAGCATTCAGCTTTTGATAATCTACACAAAATCTGAGCTTTCCATTCTTCTTTGGCACTACCACAATAGGGAGTAGCCAGTACTATTGGCAACTTCTGTGATGAATGCAGCCTTCAGAAGGTTGTCGATTTCTTCTTTGACCTTCTTAGTGTAGTTTGGATTCATTCTATACTGTTGCAGATGCACTGGTCTGGCATCTGGCTTTAGAGGTATTCTATGTTGACAAACCTCTAGATCTACACCTTTTAAATCGGCATGTTCCCATGCAAATACGTCTTTGTACTTCTGGAACATGAATCGGGATTTTTCTTTCATTTTTGGGTTCGGATGCTTGTTTACTTTGATCAATTGAGGACTTTCCTCAGAACCCAAATTCCATTCTTTGATTTCCTGATCATCTGGAAGCAACCAATTTGGCCCACCTCCTTACCTTTTGGTTGACTCCTCAGCATAATCCCAGGACGGACCTTTTAGTTCTAAACTGTTATTTTGAACTTCAGTAACTTCTTCAAAGTGCACCTCTTCAATGGCCGCTGGTATACTGGAATCTGAGAATTCTTCTTTGGAGTCAACTGGTTTCTCTAGACGTCCAGTTAGCTGAACTGGTCGTTCTCTCGGATTCAATTTAGTGAAGTGATATGGAAATTGCTTCAGCCTGATCCTCGTCAAATAATACTGCATTTAGGTCTATCTCGGCCAATGGAAAAATATTCGTTGCTGCCAGCATCCTCTCAATCTTCTTTACCCCATACTTTTGGCAAAGCTCTTCTGATCGCAGTGCCTTCCTCCAGCTTCTGGTGTTGTTTGTCTGGATCTGAATTCTTCTATTGGTGCCATGTATTGTCAGAGTCTGATGGACATAATTATGAACAACTCGTGTTTTTCGTAGCCATGGGCGTCCAACAGCATCCCATATGCGCCTTGCACATCTAGTACCAGGAAGCTGGTCTTGAACTTTTATTTCCCCACCCTTATCTGCATATTTTTTATCATCCCGATTGCCTGCAAAACTCTGTGATCGGCCATTCCAACCTTAAAGGGTGCCAGTTTCAAGTTTGTGATACCCATTCTTTGCTAAAGATGTGCCCCCAGGATGTTTACACTTGTCTCTCCATCCAGTATGACACCGGATAACGGCTCCCATTGTTTCTTGACTTTGTAGTCTACGTGGATTACCGGCAGCTATCAAATCCACTGTTCTAGCATCGGCTTTAGCCTTTCGCGGTTGTCTGATGAATTTTGTTGCTTCAGGTAAAGTCTTTCTGATATCTTCTAACTCAACAATCAGTTTCTGAATTCTTTCACAAATTTTGACATGAATATCTTCTCTTTCTTGGTTTGAATTATTATCAGAACTCGAAGACTCAGGACCATCTTCACAATGTCACTCCTCTATCCTGGTGTCTCCTTTACCCTCTTCATTGTTTCCCCTAGTATTTAGATTTGATTTGACATTTCCTAGATCTTCCACCAGTCCCTGGACTACAGCAAGCATAGTTTCAAAGATTCCAGATTCTGATTGATCTGGCTGTCTTTTCTCAGAAGACTGGGCTGGTATCTTCTGGTTGACTCGAGCATCAAAATTCTCTGGCTTCTCTGGTAGCTTCTTGGCTAGATCTTCTGTGATCTTAGCCACTAGTTCTCTATGCTCTTGCCATTCACCAACTACCTTCTCTTTGCCCTTCGCCTTCCATACCTCTCTCTGCTGAGTCCATTTTCTAGTCTCCAGATTGATTGGTTTAACCGGTTCTTCTGGGATTTCTTCAATGACTACCCCTTTACTGCGTGTAACTGCCCGTACTGGAACTGGTTTTGGGGCTTTCACCTCAGTAGCCGTAGTACTGGGTGCCTCTGGACATTGAGCCGCAAAGTACCCATGTTAGCAGTTAAGGCTTCGGTTCTGAAAATTACCCCGACCTCGGCCTCGGCCAATATCCCCTTGGTATCTGCCGCACCCAGTACCAGTGCCACTGGTACCTAATTTCTCCTCTTGAGGTACATTGGTTGTCTTTACCTTAGCTGGTTCAGCATTGGTAAACGCCACTAGAGACCGATCTTTTTCCTTTTTGAAGTGATGAATTCGAATGCCACAATTGTTCCATAAATGACCATACGCTTGCAGTAGGTACATTGTGGACATCCTTGGAAACATGATCTTCAGATTTGCACTTAGAGCACCAGGTTTCCATTCTCCTGACTGGTTGTTTGGTTTGGCTGATTTCAGCAATCTGCCGGGCCATTTCATCAAGTTTCTTGGACTAAGACCCCTTCTTAGCCTTGTCCTTGCTCCTTTCATATGAGTTGCTAGAGGTCTCACTAGAATCAAAATTCTTAGTAGAACTGCTACTGCCAGACCTTCACTTCTTGTGGATTTTCTCCTTCTTAGCTTGTTATTCAAGCTTCAGAGCTCTACACCAAATCATTAAATTTCTTTGTTGATGCAGCTACTTCTTGCTCTCTGAGCTTCTTACTGTGGAACCTATTCAGAAACCATGCACGTAGCCTTTTTTCTAAAGGTGTCTCCTGTAACTGCCTGGTTAACTCCTTGATCTTCCCAACATAACTTCTCTTCACAGATAATATTCCTTGTCTAATCTTATCTAACTCACAGAGCATGTCTTGATCACTTTTGTTGTCTGAATATTCAAGCTTGAAGGCTTTGATCAATTTGTTGTATGACCTGAGCTGGCAAGCTAGATAATGGTAATACCATTTCCTTGCCGTATCCTTCAATGTATGAGAAAAATCCCCAAAGACCATATTAGGTAAAGTGGGAAAATCCCAATTCCCAGGTTGGACAACTTTCAATATATCATGTATAAAATATAGAGATTTTGTCAAAAATTTGAGTTTTCTTAAGGTCTCATTCCACTTTATGCACATACAATACACAATGAAAACAACTAAAATATCATGGTTTCAATCAATTGGATTATTAGGAGAGGAGTATATTGCATCCATTATCGTTGTCTATGTTCTACTGTCCTACCTACAACTTATCTCAACATGGAGAGCTTGGTTTCTAGGTCCACCACTTGTCCAAGTTAATGTAAAAGTGACTCAAGGTTCACAACTTGTGAAAGCAAGGATCCATTGAGGAATACAATCCACTTGGCTATTTTTCCTTAATTTATTGCATGTGACATTTAAGCAAGGTCCACTTCTAATCTATAACTTCTTAATTTGAGGCATGGGGCATACATAAAATATGTAGCATATGCTCTATTGCCTCATAGGAAGGTTGGTTTCAAGGTGCACTTATCCATGCTAGCCTATCTTGGAGAAATGATGGAGCTTGCTTCTCTCCTTGTTTCAATGGAGACTAGCTTGGACAAGTGGTGGACCTTTGCTTCTCTCTATGTTTCAATAGAGTTAGCTTGGACAAGTGGTGATCTTGGAACAAAACCCCCATGTAAAACATATCATGGGTATTCCAAGTGATTAGAAAGATTACCATTTAAGATATAACCTTATAGGTTGGACAACTAGATCTTGGCTTGGAGAAATGGTGGACCTTTGATTCTCTCCATGTTTCAATGGAGTCTATCTTGGAGAAATGGTGGAGCTTGCTTCTGTCCATGTTTCAATGGAGCCTAGCTTGAGCAGTTGGTGGACCTTTGCTTCTCTCTATGTTTCAATAGAGTTAGCTTAGACACGTGGTGGATCTTCAAAATAAACCAACTACTATCAATGTTGCCTAGCTTGGACAAGTGGTGGAGTGTTTCTCTACTCCATGTTTCAATGGATCTTAGCTTGGACAAGTGTTGGACCTTAAAACAAAAACCCCATGTACAACATAGAATGGATTTTCTAGATTTCAATGGAGTCTAGCTTTAACAAATGGTGGAGCTTGTCTTCATCCATGTTTCAATGAAACTAGCTTGGACAAGTGGTGGACCTTGTAACAAACCCTCCCATGTACAACATATAATTGGTTTTCTAAGTGATGGGAAGGAATACCATTCAAGATATAAACTTATAGCTTGGATAAGTAGTTGACTTTAAAACCAAATTCATCATAATACAATGAAATACAGGTCAGCCAATTCCTAAATCTTGAGACCAAACCTCCCATGCTATTAGAGATAATATATTGGATAAGTGGTGGACCTTCTATTATTTTCCCATGCCTAGTTTAGACAACCGGTACACTTCGCAGCTATAAAGGTTGGACAAGTTGTGGAGCCTTGTTTCTATCCATGTTTTAATGGATCCTAGCTTGGACAAGTGGTGGACCTTGGAAAAAAGCTTCCATGTACAACATATATGAGGTTTTCCATGTTTTAATGGAACCTATCTTGGACAAATGGTGAAGCTTTCTTCTCTCCATGTTGATTTTGGAACTACCTTAGACAAGTGGTGGAGCTTTTCTTTTCTACTCTTCATAATACAATGAAGTATATGTTGGTTACATGGTGAATCTTAAGGCCAAACCTCCCATTTTACTAGAGATGATAGGTTGGACAAGTGGATCAACCTTCTATCATTTCTCCATGACTATATTGGACAATTAGTAGACATAACATCTCTCTATGTTGTCTAGAGATGAGCTTGGACAAGTGATGGACCCTGCTTCTCTCTTCCCTTGGTTTACTAGTTTGAAGACTCAGTATATATACTTTCTTAGATCTAGCTTGAACAAGTGGTGGACCTTGCATCCACAATCTTAATTCAGTATAAAAAAGTATATGAAAAAATAACATAGGAATCTTGGTTTGAAGGTCAAGCAATTAGGTTCCAAATGCACATAATAATATATTTTCCACCCATATTAAAAGAAAGTTAAATATGCACATAATAATATATTTTCCAAATGCACATAATAATATATTTTCCACCCATATTAAAAGAAATTTAAATATGTTATTACCAAATTGACAAAGGTAACATCCAAGAATTATATCTTTCCATCTTGTCAGATCTAAATCTTCATCAAGGCGACATGCATGTATACATCAACTTTCAAGCCATTCAAGAATACATGCACTTAGATTCCATAGTTTTGTTTTCAAAGTCTTTTAGGTGCTAAAACTCTTTCACATAAAGTATGTAATGACAAAATTCTTGAAGCAAACATTTGTGCCCAAGAAAAAGATCCCTCTCACATATTTAAAGTCCATGAATTCTCTGATCCACACTTACAAGTTTTATTTTGACATCAAACATCAATTCTTTCATAGTTCCAAATAAATGCAACCTCGATATGAATTGACAAAAAATGAATTTCTTTTACTATATGACCCAACATAGGCCCCAATCAAATAAAAAATGAGTCCCCAAAAATTTGGGTGCACTCTAGCAATACATCAGAGTCCCCTTACAATAGGATGCACTCCAAAAGTACATTGAAGTCCCCTTAGAGTAGGGTGCACTCCATTCAAGTGTTCATAAAATTGACACACCTTTTTTTTAAAAAAAAAAAGACTATATCAAATTATACAAATGTTGAAAGATACACACTAGAATAAAAAAAGCATCTTATAGCCATATTTATTCAATGCTTTCGTGTTGACAAGTACACACCAAGGACATAATTTGTCTCAGAATCACTATACTGATTTACAATTGTGTTGTATGTATAAACTCTCTTATCTCTTGCATACAACCATCCTACCAACCATGGAATTATGGTTCTCTGCAAGAAGTTTTGAAGTTGCTCGGAAGTTTGCCTCCACATCTTTGGAAATATAAGATATGTCCCTGGCATGTTCCACATCACCCTATATGGAGTGTCATAAAAAATTAAGGTATTGTTTGCATCCAAATCCTCAAATATCTTCCAAATATCACTCAGATTTTTGTGATAAACCCTTGTAAATCCTAACATGATATTTGGATTTTGGCAATTTTTGTTACTCATAAACACCTTGAACTTGGTATACTGCTCAAGAAAACACTTTTGTGTGATGCGTTGCACCCTTGTTAAGTTATAGCAACTCCATATCCATAGCTCAAAGTATTCAGCACAAAAATCCAAAAAACTTTGTGCGTCTGGTCGCACCACATGATAAACTTCATCTTTGTCCTCCACAAGTCGCATGTGTTGAGCCCAAGATGGCATAGAATCTCCATGTTTCATTTCAACTGTCTTGAGAAGTAACCCCTCTAGATCCAAGATAAGTACTCTTTTGATGTCCTTGAAAGCAAGTGGTAGGTGATAAGGAGGTGATTCATTCCTTGGACAAGGTCTTGGAGGAGGTTGGATGGGTAATTCAATAGTTTTCTTCAATTTATGCCAGCATATAGTCAATCCATTTTTCTGTAATGGTTCTGAAATTAAAGAACAAGAACACTTAATGCAAACACAACAATAGACATGATTTTTACATTGTCTACCCTAAGGTTTTATTAGATACCAAAATCCATCTATGATCTACTCATTAATAGAAAGAAAGTCAAATTAAAATCCTGACTCTTTTTTATGCTACACTCTCTCTTAGTCTCAATACCATGGAGTTCAACTAGACTTAAGTCAACTAATAACTACTACTTGTTGTTAAAGGTATGCTTGAAGTGTATAAGGCTTAACCAATGCTCTAGTGTAGAATGGGTATTTAGGTCTCAAGGTCTACCACTTATCCAAGCAAAGATCCATTTAGATATGGAAACCCAATTTTTCTTAATATAATGATATAGAGTGGACAAGTGGTGAATCCTGAGACCAAGCCACTCATGCTACTAGGGATAATAGGTTGGACAAGTGGTGGACCTTGAATGTAAACCCCCCATGTACAAAGTATCAGGGGTTTTGGGTATTTCAATGGACTCTAGCATCTTGGAAACATGGTGGAGCTTACTTCTCTCCATGTTTCAATGGAGTCTATATTGGATAAATGGTGGAGCATCATTCTCTCCATGTTTCAATGGAGCCTACCTTGGACAAGTGGTGCATGTTTGTTTCTCTCTATGTTTGAACAGATTTAGCTTGGACAAGTGGTGGACCTTGGAACAAAATCCCCATGTAAAACATATCATGGACATTACAAGTGGTGAGAAAAAATACCATTCAATATATAACCTTATAGGTTGGAAAAGTGGTGGACCTTAACACCCAATTATTATTAATATAATGACATAGAGTGGACAAGTGGTGAATCTTGCGACCAAACCAAGTTTTTGCTTTGGCTGCAAACAAGGGGCTTCTTCTCTCATGTTAAGTATGGAGCCTGATTTACCCTTGTAATTTTCTGTGGTAAAAGCGCACATTTGTAAGGCCCCCATTATGAGGAGAAGCCATCGTGCGTGAAGGAAAATCACTCACCGGAAACCAAAATTTTCACGGACAAGAATCAGGGGCAACTTTAGAGGCCTCGGGGGCGGAGGCCCCCGAGACTTCTTTTTTCGCCGAAATATTATGGCCGGACGGCGGCCAGAAAGTGGTCGGAAAACAATGGCCGGTGGCCGGTGGCCGAATTCAAAAGCAGACTTGTCTTCTCAAGGGCGGCCACACATGGGCGGATTGGAGGGTCCGATTTGGACTTATTCGCACAAGGGCGGCTACACATGGCTGCCTCTCATAAGAGAGGGCAGTCCTTTTGGCCTATAAAAGGAGGCCATTTCTACACACATTATACAGTGTGAAGTTGATGCAACAAGGTGAGTGTGAGGTGGTGAGAGTGAAGCAAGGCGGGAGCTCTATCAAGGGTTTAATCCCTTTGTAAACTACTTCTTCTTTTGAAGTGCTAAAGCCATTGAGTGACTGCTTTCCCGTGGACGTAGCCCACATTGGGTGAACCACGTATATCGTGTGTACTCTCTCTCAATCTCTTGTGTGTGAAATCTATCTCTCTCCATTAAGTAATCTACTCAAAAATCTATTTAGCTATGTCTTATTTTCTTAACATCTCATGCCTTGTCCATTTTGCACTCGAGGATACAAACCTAACGGACAAAAATCACACAAGAGCACTGCAAAGGTCGGTTCCATGCTTCCATGGCAAGGGCATGGAGAACAAGGGTTGGATTGTCGTGATGTCAGAGATGAAGGTAGAGAATGGGAAGCATCTATTCTGAGATGTCCCATACTCAATGCCTCAGACTGCGATCAAAAGGACCACGCTTGGAATCCAATTTTCCCATTTCCTCTATCGAATGTACATTTTTGTACATTACACACATTCATGCGCATTTTTGATAGGCTATTGAAGCTCCACATTGACTATGCTTTCACAATGAAACCATTGGAAAAGTCCCAGGAAGCGATCGAAAGAGTGGAGGTACTCTTCAATTCCATTGGCTGTCACAGTGGAAATGTGTTTATCGTTGCTGCAAAGAACAGAGGGGAGGCCCATGAAATTGCTCAACAAGTGTCAATGACTGGACAAAAAGCCAGACACTTTTTAAAGAAAGTTTCCCAAGGAAAGCCAAGTCGATATGCTGCTCAAAACAGCTCCAACCAGTAGGCAGGTAACCTTTGGGAGCTTTGGAAGGAGTTATGCAAAGCTACTACTGACAATGGTTAGAATGGCGAGCTTGAAAACAAGCACAAGCAAGTTTGGGCACATTTTGATAAAATGGTCAAGCTTATGGGCCTTAACAACACAACAGAAGAGCAACACCAATCATTTCAAGAAGCCTTGGCAGATTTTACCAAGGTCTTCATACTTTCTTTGGGTGAAAATAACATCACACATTACATGGTAAGCCATGTTACGTGGTGAATTTATTACAAGGGATTGTTTACATTAAATAATGGATCGTTTACTCATATGAACATCATATCTTGTTTGCGCATGGTGCATTTTTTATGCACAAGTATGGATCGCTTGAAATTTTTAGCACTCAAGGCATGGAGAAGTCCCATTATCGAGCAAGGGGGGTGTACTTCAAAAATACTCGACATGGTGGTGGAATGGTGCAATCCAATTATTTGGAGGAGATGTTCAACTGGTTTTTTCGCACAACATTTGCTCGTAAGCTCACAATGGAGCGTGCACGACAATCCAAGATTGCTATTGAAGTGCGGAAATGGAGTTTTCAAGAGCATAGCAACAAGTGAAAATGTCGTAAGGTCCCGCCAAGCATGCTGCATGGCGGTAATGTAGAGCGCGACAAGGGTCAAAGAGGATTCTGCACGAGCTACTACACATGAATGCAGCGTCCAACTCTTAATGACATGTTCATTTAAAAAATAATATTTTTTTTTCAAAATTAGTGTGAACAAGGCCCTTTTTAAATGGGCCCTTATAAATATTGCGTGCTCTCATAAACCACTCATTTCTTAAGAATAGGTGAGCTCTTACCATACCAAATGTCGCGCACCAAACAAACCACAAAAGAGCATCCACCTGCCAACAAAAACACACTCCAAGGATGTGAGAATCCGGCATGGTTTAAAGGCACAGGAAAAGGGCCACAAACACCTGGCCGTTCCAGGAACTCTTCTAGCAGTGGGCATGGTAGTAGGGCACCAAAGTCATTGAGGGTTGTAGAATCTTCACGTCCACAAGAACAAACGCCTAGAAAAAGAATGAAGCAACACGCCCAACGTTCAAGAGAAGAAGAGGCCCAACAAACACTAGAGTCCGATAGGGAGGAGCCGCCATGCCACCAATCAGAAGCAAGACCATCTAGGACTCGGGTGATCCATACAGACACTGAATCAGAGACAGAGCCACCATGGTCCACACAGTGCACACATCGGGTGCCCGTTGGGGGGAAGACACTACCTCGAGGCCAGGGAGCTCTCCCCACAGCACAAGATCGGGAGCCTAGGGAAGAGGATGAATCAGAAGAGGCTGCAGATCAAGCCCCTAAGCATGTACACATGTGCAAGTCAAAGTTTTTCAAGAAGCCTAAACGCCACCAGCAAGCAAATGTGTAAGTGGCCCCAAGACAACCGCAACGGCGTCGAAAAATAGCAAGGGCATTCGCACAAATTCACCACTACCAGAAGACTACAGAGCTTTTAATTGGACACGCCCCCTTTGTTCGCACAGTGAAGGAGGTGCTTCAAAACTATGGAAATCAGTATAGAATGCAAGCAATAGCGCTAGAGGCTATTCAAGAAGCTGCAGAGGCCCACATCATTTCGGTGTTGGAAGATACCAACCTATGTGCCATTCATGCAAAGCGAGTGACAATACAGCCAAAAGATATGCAACTTGCACGTCGATTGCGATGAGTCGAGCATTAGATGAAGTTACCCCTCTTTTTTTATTTCACACCCTTATCTTTGAAATGAGATGACTTTGCAATGACAATATGATCAACAGTTGTGTCTGCTGTGTCTATTATCCATGTGTTTTGAATTTATTGTTTCCGAACATGAAGAGTTAAGTATAAATCAAACATTAACTTTCTGGGTATCCTATGTGGCAGAGAAGCCTAGCAGGTGCAAAAAAGGGTGGCCAAAAGGTGCGCAAATGGCCCATCCATCAGTTTTGGATGGTCAATTTGCGCGCCCTTGTGGCCACCCGTTTTTTTTGCAATTTCAAGCTTTGTTTACCCCGTAGGATATAAAAAAGTTAACATATTGTGAAACTAGGTGTCTACGCAACATTAAATTAGATTTTTCAAATGTCCATGTAATTGGGCCTTTTGGTGCAGGGATGTATTAGGTAGAGCTGAAGCAGGTGATAGTGTGCTTGAAAACTTAAATTCAGAGTTGATCTCACTTTTTTTAGTGTCCTTGAGTGCAAACATATGCTCCATATGCCAAAAAAAGGGTGGCCACAAGGGCGCGCAAATTGGCCATCCAAAACTGATGGATGGGCCATTTGCGCGCCCTTGTGGCCACCCTTTTTTTTTGGCAATTTCAAGCTTTTTTTACCCATAGGATATCAAAAAAGTTAACATATTGTGAAACCAAGTGTCTATGAAACATTAAATTAGATTTTTCAAATGTATAATATAATTGGGTCTTTTGGTGCAGGGATGTATTAGGTAGAGCTAAAGCAGGTGATAATGTGTTTGAGAACTTAAATTCAGAGTTGATCTCACCTTTTCTAATGTCCTTGAGTGCAAACATATGCTCCATATGCCAAAACAAGGGTGGCCAAAAGGGCGCACAAATTGGCCATCCAAAACTGATGGATGTGCTATTTGTGCGCCCTTGTGGCCACCCTTTTTTTTGGCACCTGGTAGGTTTCTATACTCTCCAAGATACTTAAGAAACATAAATTAACTAAAAGCTATTGGTTTTGCATCATTACTTTAGAGAAACCACTTCTTTTCACTCAGATGTGTTTTATACTTTCCCCAGAATTAAGGTAAGTTGAAAGAAGTATAATGTGCATCCAACTTCCGCTGTGTTGTTACTTCAAGCAAAAAAGACACAGCTTATTGAAACATATCACCAATTACAACAATTTTCAAGATTGACAAATCACATTTAGAAGAATGTACAAGATAGAGAGACAATTCGGAATATTTTTTATTACTTCCAAAAAGTTGATTTTACATATGTATCTGAGGAGTTCATAATTTTCTTGACCATTTCCTGGCGCCTCTCTTGTGCGTAAGGCAACTCCCCATTCAAGAGGGACTACGCTATGGCCTTTGGGTCAGTTGAGCCAATGGAAGCATGTATCCCTATCTGGGCAAGCACTTGGAAGCCAGTGCCAAATGCTGTGCATACAAGGGATCTGCGCACTAGGAACACAAGATGCACAGTTTGAGCAATGGTGCTCAAACACAAAAACTTGCTCAAATCTTTCAATGACCAAGTCATAAAATGGGCTTGGGGAGTAAATTCATTATGAAAAATGGCCTCATCACCAGGGGGGAGTTGTCCTAGATAGTGCGCAAGGGAAAACTGAGGTCCAAAGTCCGTCCGCTTGCCACCCGTCCTTGCAGCAAAATCATCAACCTCCATGACGTCCTGTCATAAACCAATGAAGTTTAAGAAAAAATACAATGAAGGATAAAAAATAACGTAAAAATTAGGATAGAGTTTACCTCCCGGTCCTTGTCCTCCTCCTCCCTGTTGGCCTTTCCATCAAAGTCAATGCTCTCATGCACCGCAACTATGAGCTTTGGATCATCAGATGGGGGGTTGCGTAGTGGCATAGGCATCCTAGCGGCCTCAACCTTGGCTTGCGTGGCTTGGAATTCTTCCTCAGCCACGTGCAACTACTCTGTTGCCAGGACCTCCGCACATACAACTGCAATAGTGTCAGCAACAGAGTCCCCAAGTGGCAAGAGCTTGCTTTCTAGGGCATCTGGCATATTGTCTAAGGGACAGTTGGTGCTGTTGCATAGCACGCTCAAGCATTCATCCATGTGCATGCCAAATTCTTTCTCCAAATCATGCATAAACACATACTCCTCCCCATCCACTACCACTGAGGAGAAGCGGATGATTTCTACCTTTGCGATAGCCACATCCATCAATGGTAGGGGCACTGGAGTGTCACTAGGGCCAGCCACAATGATGTATTTCTCAACCACATCCTCGAGCCCCCTGGGGTACTCAAGCCGAAGTGTCTTTCCTTCCGCTGTAAGGTTCATGGGGATACCCTCTTGCTCCTTGGTGTCCTTGATAAAGGACCCAACCTAAAGGTGTGGTAAGCAGAGCTCCTCCAAATCAGATTCCTCGCTCACCAAGAAGACAAATGTTGCTAGCCGAGAAAGGTACTCCACCCCCAACTTGCACTTCTTCAGCACTGACACCCTTGGGGCTTGCTCGTCCAAGAAATGGCCTGCATCGGCGGCAATTTCTTGGAATCGTCGCAACCGCTTGGAGAATGGGCGATTACCTTTGTGTATGTAGCACAAAAGATCGCAAGGCACCTAGATTCCTGCCTATGGGGAGATAGATACATAATATTTTATGATGTGCTCCATGAACACAAAAATCTCGGCAAATGCATCGATGGGAAGGGAAATTCTGGCGTCAAGGTTAGGGAGACGAGTAAAAAAGGTGTGGAGGTCCAACTTCCCTTTGTATTTGGTGTCCTTGAGGAAGAGGATGAAGCGTGACAAAGGGGTGGATGTGGGTGCATATGCAGAGGCTGTGGAAGCGTCCATGTCTACCCTAGGGTGTAGATAGAGAGTGGAGGAGCTCAAGAGTTGTGAAAGTGAAAAAAGTGAATGAGTTATGCCCCCCCCCCTTTATAATGGTCTCTTTTTTTAAAGACATTAAAAAAAAAGAGGCACTTTCACCAAAAAATGATCTCTCATCTCAATGCGAAAAATTATATTCAAAGACATGATTTGCAGAAGCAAATCATGTTGATTACATCGAGGGTCGTTTTCAAAATTGCAAGAGTTACAAAGTTATAAGAGCGGTAGCATAGTTCCATCCATCCCCCAGTCCTCCTCGACCTTCAATTTGTCTTCCATTCTCTTCCCAATCTGCGGACATTCATTACAATAAGCATCCAATGATCGACAAACTATGATGTATTGAAAATGTGGTGGAAGGATTCTCACCTTGTGACCTTGTAGACGAAATTGTGCTTGTTGAAGGTCCTCAAAACCCATAATAACCAAATGTTCTTGCACATTACTGAGAGTCCAATGCTTGTTCACTTGGACTGCCTCCAAAGCATCGTTGGCATCTTCACTGCAATGTCAAAGCTTGCAATAGTGTCGTCTACACTCTGTAAGGAAGTCCACACTCCAAGCTTGCACATCCAACGATCATAGTGGAATCGTATGTACAAGGAGATGCGGGATTTCAAATAGCGCATTCCAATACCTAAAGCTCCAACCTTACAACAGTACCGGTCCCCATTGTGCATGCCCTCCACAAAACCCCAGTCCTCTTCTAAAAGCCTTCCTAATTCCTCATAATGCACATCTTTACATACAAGCATTGTAATAGTCTCCACAAATCCAAACTCTTTAGAAATGTGCACAAAACAGTGAATAGGCAAACACCAACTCAAGCCCACATACCTAGAAGCTTTAGAGTATTTCAAAGAGTTTTGGACATCTATTATCATCTTTTTCTTGAAAGATGCTACCGACCACAAATCTGGCACCGGCCACTCTACACTTAATAAGGAAGTTACTTTGATCGGTTCAAGCGTTCCAAACTCTTGTGTAGAAGTAGGCACAATATAGGAGTGAGAATAGAAGATAATCCTTCTTTGAACCAGTTTGGTTGGGCAAAGATGTGCAAACATTATTGCTCCAATATCCGCATGTATAGCATTGAATGTGCCGGAGAGACTATGTGCTCCTTCACCAACGTGGACGAAAATATGACTATAAATGCATGACAAATCTTAAGTATGAATCCATAATAACATTACACTATGATTTCACACCTAGCTTTGTATTCTTAAAACATGTACTTACAATGTGTTGGAAATCGAGGTGGTTGTTGCAATTGCATGCTTGACATTGAGAAAACATGTTGCACAATGGCTATGGTCCCCTTGTCTTTGCGGTTCTGGAAGCCAAGGAGCTTTCCTTTCCAATGATGATCCAAGTTTGCGCGATTCCGCACATGATGAGGGCCAATAGCAGATGGTTGCATATATACCCAACACCTTTGGTGAACTCTTGTGGCACCCACTCATCATCTATACCTCTAGTGTTGTGGAATGCAAGTGCTATGACCTCATCCTTTGGCCGCCTTTGTGAAGTAGAGCTGGCCATGGTTGAACAAAGAAAATTAGGAGGAGGAGCAAGACCTTGCTTGTTGCTACAATGTAGGTGGGATAAAGTGAGATATGTCTTCTTAAGAACACTAATGTTTTCCTAAGTGGGACCTTCTTCAAGTCTATCTTTCCACTTAACCAATGCTTGTTGATGTACATGATAACGAGTATGTAAATCATGATAGTCAATAATGTGTGCGGCTAGGTGGGAAATTCAATGAAATCGACCAAAGCTTGTTGATCACCTAAATTGTCATCCCTATGCAAGCATTTACATAAATGATGACGAGCAAGTTAATCATGATAGCCAATAATGTGTTCAAGTTCATGCGGCTAGGTGGGAGGTTTAATGAAATTGACCAAAGCCTGTCGATCGCCTACATTGAAGCCTGTTGATCACCTACATTGTCATCCCTATGCAAGCATTTATGTAAATGATTGACATGAAAAACTTAATGAATTCAAAAGTCCACGGGTAGAGAAAGTTTGTAGGGCATATCTCCAACTTGCTTGAGTATTTTGAATGGGCCACAATATCTAAAAGATAAATTAGGCATTTGCTTGTTGTGAGATGAATGAGGAGTAGTAAGACAAGGGGAAGAGACAAGAGAAGCATTCAATGTTCAGACATAACAAAATCATTATCAATGTTTGATAGCAAATGACACAAAGAGTAAGACAAAAAGAGTTTTTCTATTTTATAATTGAAAGAGAGATTCATAACTCCATTGTACAAATAAGTGGTGACGCAAGGTATATTTTTTTCCCCAACAGCAACACATGCATATCACCATACCTTCTCTATCCATGTTCATCACCTAAAAATCTAAGGTTGTATGGTACTCTTGGATCCCAAGCAGTACACCTTTTACTAGAGTATCACACACTTCAACATCATGGCCATTGATCATAGATACTTTGTAGCGGTGGGAACTAAGTGTCCAAGGTAGATTGAGACATTTTACTAATAAATAATGAAATTATGAGAAGTTTTATCATCTTTAAGGATTTTCACTTTGTGCCTTTGAATGTAGCCATACATTCCTCACAAGTTCATGTGGGCCAAATGTCAATTACCCACTGCGTAGGTGAAGATTTTTGCTTGCAGGCACAATGTAGACTCAATATAAAGGGTAGCATAGCCATAGAATAGCCCACAAAGAGTGGTTTAAAATATCATAGCAGGAGCGAGTTCCACGAATCCAAGCTGTAGCTGCTACGGAAGGCGATCTTAGTCTCCCAACTTTAAATATCCTAAGATGGGCTTCCACTTTCCTGCTCCTATGTTGTCTCAATACTTCAAGGTCTATCAGCTAGAAGCATGTACAATGATTGATGGTCAAAATTTTCAATCCCAAATGAAGAAACATCCAAAGAGCCAGTGTGCAACCTTCAATTTTTTTAAAAACTTGGTACCTAGTGGAAAATAATGTCCAAATAATCCAAAAATTGGCAAGTTATCTATGGGACAAGTGCTCTATCCTTGGCAACCAATTTTTTTTCCAAAATTCCCTTCCCTGGTTGGCAAGAGATAATAAGTGTAATTATTATCTACTAACTTAGAAAATTACGTTTGTGCACTTTTGATGATATCCAATGATCAAGGATGTGGTCAAAGAGCTCTAAATCAATTTAAAAAAATTGGATAAGTTATGTACAAATTTTCACCAGTTTCAACAGTTTGTAGATTTTGATGCAAAATAAGTATCAATCTCACTTAAAACTATTCCAAATCACTTGAAATTTACACATGCACTCTATTCTATCATGGCAGGTGAGGGGAATTACCTTGGCTCGCTTGGTCAAGGCCCTAAACCGATGCCCTGGGTTGATAGGCATGCTTATAGTCGACCACTACTTGCATACCCGTAGGTTTTATACTTACAATTTTTGAAGATGGTTGGCACATTCCTTCCAAAAAGTTCAAAAATCTCTTGTTTTGGCTCAAAAGATAATAAACTCAATTATTGTCTTCTCGCCTCAAATAAATCTAATTTGCAAGTTTTTTGACATACACTAGTGGCACATACTATGAATATGTCAATTGACAAGTTTCATGAAGTTTAAATGAATTTTGAAGTTTCTAGCCCACTTTTTGTAGCTAATGTTGATGTCCAAACAAAATTTGAAACATAAGCTCAATATACACTGGTCTAACATGTGCCACTCTCAACATGTGCCATGAGAGTGGCACATACTTAATTGATGAAAATTGTGCAATTTTGAAGTTGGAGATAATAAGCTCCATTATTACCTATGTGCCCAAATTTGCAAAATTTTCAAATTTCAATGGTTCCCACATTTATACAAGGTCTATAAAGAAGTTTCAAAAAATTTGGATCAATTTTAATCTACTTATCTTCACTTACCAGTTGATCACATATAAAAGAATGAGATCAAAATTTCTTGAGCCTTCACAAAACTTCTTGTACTTCACCTTGGAAAGCCTAAGCCTTGATCAAAATCTCAATTTTAATCTTAGACAAAAAAAAGTGATTATTATCTTTTGGCTTGAAATTGCACTTTTTTGAACGTTTGATGCTGGACAAGTTAGTGTCTTTCAAGCACTTTTAGTAAAAAAACAGAGCATAGTTTTATGAAGATATAACACTAGAGATAATAATCTCAATTTTTACAAGCCTTTGAAATTTTTCTTCAATGCTAGTTTTGGCTTACCACAACGATCCTACAACTCCTTTACAATCAAATTTTGACTTGAAACATTGTTTAATGGTCTTTCAAACTTACCTTAGGAGTCCAAAAAGTTTACAAACCTTCAAAAATTTTCTCTGATGCTAATTTTAGCTTTGCCACAATGCTCTTACAGCTCCTTTAGGATCAATTTTTGGCCTGAAACACTATTTAGTGGCCTGTCAAACTTACCTTGGGAGTTCAAAACTTGAAACTATGAGAATTCACAAAGCAAGTCACTGATGATCTTTAAGAGAGTGAGATAGGTCGGAAATCCACCTTGATGATTACTTAACCTCCTCCTAATCAAAACATAACATGGGTAGTGGAAAGTGTCCAACACAAACACTAATTTTATCTTGTTTTTGATGAAATGACTATCAACTTTCGGACATATTCTAACTCATCAATCACTCAAAGACACCCTAATATATGCCTAAAATATCCTTGGTAAGTGAAGATGACACTCCTTAACTATGCATTTTCTAAAAGATGACTCTTTCTCCAAGTTAACCTAGAGGAAGTGATGAACAATGACATCCAAGCTTCCCTAGTTTAGGTCACTTTGTCCTTGGCTAGTTTAGGTCACTTTGTCCTTGGAAATGGCACCAAATGTCTAGTGGGCTATCAAGACTTAGTCTATCTTATTGCAGGTATAGCCACAACCACGTACATAATTGTCAATTGGTGGGACATAGTTGGCACAACTAGTGCATGGAGGCTACAAGAGGTCATCAATATCTTAAAAAACACACTCAATCCCATTCTACTCAAATGAAACACTCAGATGTATGTAAGAGAACAAAAGCTAATTATCACATTGGTAGTCAAATCATGACAGTTCACTAAGCTACCAAGCTCCAATTGGTACCAAAAACTATACGATAAGTAGACAAAGTCTAGACATACATGTTTAAGGCCTAGAATGGACCTAGAAGCTTAGCTTTGATGTCCTAATACCCCTTCTAGAGTTAAAATGTAATTTTTATGCTTAAATCTTGAGTTATGAGCTGATTTGCGACAGGATTAGTGACAAAAAAAATGTGAAAATCATTGCAAGAGACTTGCGTTGTTTTTGTGTAGAGATTCACTTGTGGACATGTAGAAGAAGAGGGCACTCCAAACACATAATCCATGGGAGAGATACAATCATCATAATGTTGAGGGAGAGTACACAATGCTCATAGATAGAAACGTACAATTCATCATCTAGAACTTGAAGAGATGTTAAAAAAAAGGGCTTTTACACCTTAGCTAAGGTTTAGAAATGATGGTTTTGACTCAATTTTTTGATGGTGGGATAGGAGATTACATCTAAGTAATACACACTTACAAGATGGGAAGCTCCTGGCCTTACATTCATAAATAAAAATGGTATTACAATTTTTGGCTCGATATCATTAGAAGTAGTAGCTTTGTTAGCTTGGGTGTTAAAAGTTTTTCACATGCTTCCTAGCTCCTCATGAATGGAAAGGTCCAAAGGGACCTTAAAAAACATGTATTTAGTAGTAGTAATGGGCATGGCTCTATAAACTTTGATGATGGCACAACATAGTGGAAAAAACATGACCTTTTTGTAGCTAATTCTAATGTCAAAAAAAAAAGTGACTCTAAATCAACTATATGTTTTGATCAATGGACCGTAAGAAATGGCTATTTTGAGAAAAATGCATTGGCTCATCAACTTTGGTGGCTTGTTGCTTACCAAAAAAGGTGAGAACATTTACAAGTTTCTCATTTTTCCTATATATAGCGATTCTTGAACTATAAGCTCAAGGAAGGATTCTTCAAAAAGAGTGGATCTCCTATGGCATTGGATTTTTTTTCAAAACCTTGAAAAGACTCTTTTATATCGTGTTACATTACCACCCTAGTGTTAAGTTCAAGTCTTTTGAGATAAAGCTTTGAGATCTCTTGATGTGTTCCTATGACATTAAAACCTTTCTGTGTCTCTCTCTCTCTCTCTCTCTCTCTCTCTCTCTCTCTCTCTCTCTCACACACACACACACACACACACTCTCTGTCTCCCTCAATCAATATTTCTCTCCTATAGGAAAATGTAGGCCCGTAAAGTGCTATAGCCTTTCATAAGAAGAGGATACTCGTATAGCCTTTCTAATTGGTTGTCGCAGTCCCCTCTTGAACATTAGGTCTTGAGTTCAAGACTTTGCTTGAAATTTTTTCTCTGGCAGTAAAACGTTTCTCTCTCTCTCTCTCTCTCTCTCTCTCTCTCTCTCTCTCTCTCTCTCTCTCACACACACACACACACACACACACACACACACACACACAAATGAAATCTCATATTTGATAACTCTTTTGGGTATATCTTTGATGCCACTTTGGATTGCTTCTAAAGATATAAAAAATTCTCTTAGTTGTCTCTCTCTTGATTACCTCTCTTTCCCCCCTCTTAGGTCTTGAAGGCTCGTTGTCTCTCTCTCTCTGTCTCTCTCTCTCTCTCTCTCTCTCTCTCTCTCTCTCTCTCTCTACAACGACATCACCTACAAGCTGGATCTCCCATCACACATCAACCTCCAGAACGCCTTCCATGTAAGTCTCCTCAAAAGGTTCGTGCCGGATAACACCTATGGTAGAAGCCTCCCCGAATATGTAAAGGATGGCCCGCCACATGAGCCGGAGGCCATCCTAAAGTCGCGTTTTGGACGCCGGGGACAACTTTTCTATGTCAAATGGCGCAATCGCCACATGACAGAATGCACTTGGGTACCTGAAGAAATCATGCTTCGACTTGGAAGACCCCTTGTGCTGCGCTTCTACGACATGCCAACGGAAGAGGAGGACAACACACTACATGACAACAACATAGAGTAGTCCTCCCCCCCACTTGTAACTAGCATCACCCTAGGTAGCTAGACATTTTTGGCAACACTTTACTCCCCCCCTTGTAAATATCCGCCCCAAAACCTCGGCATCAAATTTTGTATCGGCACCTCTCAAAACCTCGGCTTGACGTGGGCGTCAAGCTCTCTCAACCCGGGGGTGTATATAAGGGAAGTATGTGCCACTTTCCCCAACTTGCCAGCCCCGTTTTCAAGTGATTACTTGCGTCCCTTGTATTCGGCACTTTCTTATGATATTGATCATTCGTTCGCGTCCCTCACTCTCGTGTCCCTCTTGCGTCCAGTTTTCAAGTTGCGTTCTTGTACATGCGTTTGCTTGCCTGCAGGTCCCGTTTGCATCGCAGGTGAGCTGGCACGGCCCCTTTTCCGCGACGCCCTGAACGAGGACATCACAATTGAGGAAGTCAAGACCTCCGCGTGGAGTACTTGAACGTCCAAAATGGATCACCTGTCCGCATGATGCACCTTGCCGACGCTCGCCGAAGAGACTCGCCGGCTACGAGCCGACGGCCCCGAAACTGGGTCATGGAGTCCCCGTACGTGGCGGACTCCCTCGATTACCTCCACGTGATGAAGTGGAGGGGGACACTCCCGTTACCGGGCGCTCTCAAACCCCCATACGCGTCCGTAGTACCTAGACGGTGTGGTGAGGAGAAAATATAGGTCAGGACTATGTCCCATCGTCCGTCGTCCCCAACCGGGTCCATCGCGCGTCCCCGCGGCCCGTGCCACGGCTAGCCGAGATCGGGTGGTCACCGTCCCACCGTCACCCCGGGAGCTCCGAATCAACCGGAGCCCAACATACACCCCCCCCTTAGAGAACTCTCGTCCCGAGAGTAGCATTGTTAGGGCTGGAATTTCCCTGGTTAATGCTTTGGAGGGTGTAGAGCTACGTGACCTACGAAATCCAAAATGGGCTGCATGAGCGGTCTTACCGATGAGGCAGTGTCTATCTCAAACAGCTGTGCTTGCTGAATGCAGAAAAAGCTATGGGTACCAAGTCCGCTTGGCACTTTTGCTGGGGCTTGAATGATAGATGTATGTACATTGGGGGCATAGATCAAGTGGCTGCGTGATCCATGTCGAGGAACCTGTCTGTTCCGGATGTTTTACCTGTAGCTGCAGTGACGATGCAGCTCTCGTCTTTTTGTGTGAGAACCAAGTCGCATTGATCCCCCACTGCTTCTTGGAAGCTGATTTGTCTGACTTCGTGCTGATTCCTTCCTGGATGGCGATGAAGGTGAGCTTACCTGCTCGATGAAGTAAGGTACGTTGCAGAAGGTACCTTTTAGGCTTATTGAGCACCGGTCCGTCCCTTGACCAAAAAGATGAAGCCTAGCTGATAACTTCCTTGGCATACAAACCAAGGTTTTCCTGAGACTGCCGGAGGGACAATCCCATTGATACCTTGAAGCTTTGGCGTACTTCAGGACTCGTTTGAACCTGAAAGTTCGGATGTGACTCTTGCAAACTTGAGGGCAAGACTTGAAGTAGGTAACTCGTAGAGAAGAAGATTGGCCGATCCGCTTCTGTTCCTTGTTATCTGCTTGAAGCTTGTCGCTTGATTGAGCCTGAGTGCTCACATATATCTGTGTAGTTCTGGAAGAACTTGGACTTGTTCTTAACAAACCTGCCTTCGTTGGCCGACAAAAACAAACCTGAGAATCACTCATCTTGGGTCTTCGTGTTTTCCCTTGTTTAGATCCGCTGCGATTTGGATAAAGGGTTGAAGCTCGGTTGAAAGAAAGAGGGTTGATGGTGTGGCTCTTCCTCTTGAGCCCGATGTGGTCGCACCACGTTCCTTTCTGTGTGTGCCCTTTAAGGCTCCATCCTGAGCCGAATGTTGGGCTTGGTTGCTTGTTTACCTGTTGAGGCTCCTGTCTGAGCCGAATGTAGGTGTACCTCTTCATGTTACCTCTATGGCTCCTTGTGAGCCTGATGTAGGCGTATTCGCTGTCTTTACCTTGGATGGGCTCCTGTCTGGGCCCGGATGTAGGTGTCTTTGCTTAAGGGTCTATGCCACCGTCGGGGTGGACATAGCCTTGATTGCATTCTTCTGCTGAAGATGTGCCCACTCTGATTGGGCTGATGTTGGCTTGTGTGTATGAGCAGTGCTATCTCGTAGACCGTCACAGCGGGAGGCATCACTCAACCTCCGGCCTTCTTGAGAGGGGGCGTTCCTCATGTGGCTCTTGCGTTGAGCCGTCTTTGTGGGGGGCTATCCCCGAATCTGTGTGCTAAGGAAAAAGATGCGTGGCCCGCCTGAATGCAGGCCTCCAGCTTCGTTGTGGTGCTCGGTCCACCACTTCAAGGTCATCCGGCTTCAAAGGTTTGGTTGTGCTCGGTCCACCCAAGTTGAGTTGGGTCCCCGGCTTTGCTGTTTGGGTTGGTGCTCGGTCTGCCCACTGCGGGTACCCGGCTTTGCTGATGCTAATGGGCTCTTACATAGCCTGATGGTCTGCAGGCACATGTCCTGCTTGTGAAGATCTTGTCTTTGTGTGTTGTTTGGGGCTCTTATGGTAGCCTGATAGTCCGCAGGCACTTGTCCCGCTTTTGAAGTTCACTTTGCTGCTTTGAGGCTCTAGATGTAGCCTGATAGTCCACAGGCACTCGGTCCTGCTTTGATGGTCTGTTTGTTGGTTGCTGTTTGCGTCTGATTGAGTTTGGGGTTGTTGCCTTGCTTGGCTCACCTGCTGATGATTGGGGCTAGGATCCGGTCTTCTTGCCTTCACCTGCCGATTGAATTCTCCTCAAGAGGTACTCTCGACCTCACGCTGATTTAGCGCGGCCTTTCCTTGCCGGCTTGTCTTTGCCTTTGATGAGGAGGGCCTTCCTTGGCTCCTACCTCGCTGCTGCTGTTGCTGCCGGTTGGAGGGGGCTGTCTAGCCTGACCTCGAGAGAGTCCCACTCGACTACATGCTAGGGGTGACATCTCGTTGTCCCCTCACGGTGAAGAAGCCTTGGCCTACGACTGCAGGTGCTGAGAATATCGGCACTCCCAGAGTGTTGATTTGTGGCTGTCTACACATCGAAGGACGGCTCACAGTTCTTGGAGGCGTGTCACATACGACACGGGCGCATCTACACACAGACTGTAGGAGACATCCACTAGTTCATCAGGTTGATATTGGTTCAGAGGTCAGTTTACAGGGGAAACTCTGCCGAATTTTTCCCAGGAAAGTAAACTACTGTGAAGCGTAGCTATGGCTGGATCACAGGACACTGCTCTTTACAATATCAAGAAGCTGGATGGAACCAATTTCCCATTGTGGAAGAAGCAAATTTGGCACGTGTTGGTACAAAAGAAGCAGATAAAACCTATAAAGCTCAAGGGGATAAAACCAGAAGATATGGACGAAGATGAATGGAGCGAAATGGATGAATTGGCACTTTCTACCATTATGCTGACTTTGGCAGAAAGCGTTTACTTCAATGTAGCAGACGAGATGTCGGCTTATCAAGCATGGTTAAAGCTGAGTGATCTTTATGAGAAGCAGAGTGCAGCTTCACAGGTATACTGGCTTAAGAAGCTTGTTGATTTGAAGATGAAAGAAGGGACACCTATGTCCAATCATCTGAATGAATTCAACACAATCTACAGTCAGTTGTCAGCTCAAGGTGTCAAGTTTGATGAACCTGTTAGAGCTATGTTCGTGTTGATCACATTGCCGGAAAGTTGGGACACTTTTCGCACAGCTTTGAGTAATTCTGCACCTCCAGATGGTTTGAACATAGCAGGTGTAGAAGGAAGTCTGCTTACTGAAGAAACCAATAGAAAGACAATGGACAAAGGCAAAGGAACAACCTTAGTTGTCAGGGGAAGGACCAAAGAAAAGTACAAAGGTGGAAAGAGGAATCAGTCTCGTAGCAAGTCCCGCAGTGCTAAAGGCAAGAGTGACATAGAATGCTACCATTGTGGCAAGAAGGGTCACATGAAAAGAGACTGCAGAGAATGGAAAGCAGAAAAAGGCAAAGAGAAAGCTGAAGACCATGGTCAGAAGAACAAGTCCTCAGTGAAGATTCAAGAAATAAATGTGACAAACACTGTTGCAGAGGATGATAGTCTAGTGTCAGGAGACATCTACTTCTTGAAGAATACAATGGACTCAGCTCTTCTTACAGCATCTGATGGAAATGCACTGAGTGACTGGATTATAGACTCAGGGGCATCACTTCATGTGTCTCCAAACAAGGAGTGGTTTACCTCTTATGTGACCACTAAAGATCATGTTCGGCTAGGCAATGGGCAGACATGTGAGATCTTAGGTGTTGGAGATGTACAATTGAAGTTTCAGAATGGCTCTTCTTTCACGCTGAAGAATGTGAGACATGTTCCCGCAATTACAAAGAGCTTTATCAGCACAGGTTTACTTGATGATGCTGGCTACGTCACCACTTTTGGACAGAACATGTGGAAGATATCCAAGGGTTCTTTGATAGTAGCACATGGAGTAAAGTCTGGAGGACTTTACATGATTTATGTATCAAATGTCTCTAAAACTGTAATCAATGTAACCGAGCACCGAACGTTTCTTTGTGGCATAGCCGGTTAGGACATATGTCCAAGAAGGGAATGGAAATCTTGTCTCGTTTTGGTTATTTGCCTGGCTTTTCATTTAATGATTTTGAATTCTGTGAACATTGTCTGTATGGTAAGCAAACACAGCAGCCACATAAGCATAGAAGCAGTAGAAGAGATACACAGTTGGCACTTGTTCATAGTGATTTGTGTGGACCTATGCCTAACCTATCTCTAGGGGGAGCTTCTTACTTTATGACATTTATAGATGATTACTCGAGAAAAGTATGGGTTTACTTTCTCAAGCACAAGGATGAAGCGTTTAGTGTTTTCAAAACGTTTGTGACACTTGTGGAGAATCAGAGTGGCAAGAAGCTTAAATGCTTACGCACTGACAATGGTGGAGAGTATGTTTCAAAGGCCTTTCAGGACTTTTGTGAGTCAAAAGGTATAAAACGTGAACTTACTGCTCCTTACAATCCTCCTCAAAATGGTGTTGCTGAGAGGATGAATAGGACCATACAAGAGAAGGTCAGAAGTATGCTGTCTAATGCACAGCTGCCAAATGGGTTTTGGGTTGAAGCTGTATCAACAGCTGTTCATCTTGTAAATAGATCTCCTAGCAAGGTTTTGCAGAAGGATTCAGTGCCAGAGATGGTATGGTCAAGCAAAATGCCCTCATACAAGCATCTCAGAGTCTTTGGCTGTGAGGCATATACTCACGTTCCAAAGGAATTTAGGAACAAACTTGAGCCAAAGAGTAGAAAGTGCATCTTTCTAGGCTATGGTAATTCTGGTGAGATGGGGTACAGACTTTGGGATCCCGAATCCAGAAAGGTTGTTCGCAGCAATGATGTTCACTTTAATGAATCCAAATATCATTCAAAACCAGAGAGGGTTGAGGAGATTAGAAGAGTTGTCTTCCAAGAAGATGGACCTGCACGTGCAAGACAAAATGTCAGGGCTCAAGAGGAGCAAGGACAGGATAGAGTGGAACTACAGGTTGTGGCTGAGACTGAGCCACCTATTGTGCGTAGATCTGGACGTGTCACGCGACCTCCTGATAGGTTTGTTCCATCTATGAACTATGTCATGTTGACTGATTGCAATGAGCCTTCATGTCACAAGGAAGCAGTGCAAATGAAGGACTCCGGGAATTGGCAATTGGCCATGCAGTCAGAGATGACAGCTCTGCATAAAAACAAGACATGGAAGCTAGTTAAATTACCACAGGGCAAAAAGGCTCTACCTTGTAAATGGGTTTACAGGTATAAGATCACCGCTCATGATAGTCAGCCAAAGTACAAAGCAAGGCTTGTAGCCAAGGGCTTTAAGCAAGAACAAGGCATTGACTTTGATGAAGTCTTCTCTCCGGTGGTCAAGATGACTACATTGAGATGCTTTCTTGCATTGGTTGCCATATTAGATTTGGTGTTGCACCAAATGGATGTCAAGACAACGTTCTTGCATGGTGATTTAGATGTGGAAATTTACATGCAGCAGCCAGAAGGGTTTGTTGAGAAAGGCAAGGAAGATTGGGTATGCCAGTTGTTAAAGAGTCTTTATGGCTTAAAACAATCACCGAGGGCATGGTACCATAAATTCCACAAGTTTATGCTTTCTCAAGGCTACAAACGTAGTGAGTTCGATCACTGTCTATATACAAAGAAGGCTAAGGATGGTAGTTGGCTGATCCTTATTTTGTATGTGGATGACATGTTGATTGCTGGCAAGCACTTGGAAGAAATTTCAGCTTTGAAGTCAAAGATGGCAAAATCGTTTGACATGAAAGACACGGGTGAGGCAAGTCATATACTTGGTATGCGCATTGAGAGAGATAGATCAAAGAAGTTGATTTGGTTATCTCAAACAGAGTATATTGACAAGGTTTTGCAACGTTTCAATATGGAGAAGGGAAAGGCACTGAGTGTTCCATTGCCACCATATGTGAAACTTAGCAAACAAGATTGTCCTGTGTCTGAGGAAGAACAGGCTGAAATGGATAAGATTCCATATGCGTCTGCAGTGGGTAGTTTGATGTATGCAATGATTGCTACTCGCCCAGACATTGCATTTGCAGTGGGAGTAGTAAGTGGATACATGTCAAACCCAGGCAAGAAACATTGGGAGGCAGTGAAAGGAATATTGAAATACCTGAAAGCTACAAAGAGTATGCGTATATGCTATGGGAGTCAGGAGCTAAGTGTAAAGGGTTTTACAGACTCAGATTATGCAGGTGACTTAGACAACCGAAGGTCTACGTCAGGGTATGTCTTTACATTGGCTGGTGGAGCAGTATCATGGCGTTCTAGATTACAAGATTGTGTTACTCAGTCTACTACAGAGGCTGAATATGTTGCAGCATCAGAGGCATGCAAAGAATCAATTTGGCTTAATCGACTAGTAACAGATTTGGGAATCAAAGAAGAGATGCCTGTGTTATATTGTGATAGTCAAAGTGCTATACAATTGGCTCGCAATCCAGTTTATCACTCAAAGACAAAGCATGTGGATGTGAAGTATCATTTCATCAGGGAAATGCTTGAGGATAAGCAACTTCAGCTTGTCAAAGTTCACACCACAGAAAATCTTGCTGATCTACTTACAAAAGGACTTCCCTCAGAGAGCTTTGCGCATTTTCGCAAGCAGTTAGGTGTAGGGTAGTACATCACTTCTCTACATCTCTTGTATATTAGCTTGTATAGTAGCTTCTCTCACACTTAAAGTACCACATTGGACTTTAAGTGGGAGGTTGTTGGGGTATAAAGCCCAATGTGGTCGCCCAGGTAAGTGGGCGGGCCGCCAGGTATGTACACATATTCTTTTGTAAAAACCTAATAAGAACTCACTATGCTCGACACATTACAGTAGAGCGAGTTCACCATATCGTCGTGCTCTTCTTCTCGCACTCTCTCTCGCGTCGCACTTCCGCTCGTACTCCTTCAGGGTGGTCCCTGCTCTCTCCCTCAACCAAACAAAGGGTACATACCTCCTCGCTCTTGTGGTGGGTGTGGCTAATCAAGAGGATAGTGCCCCTTTTCCCTACAATTGTAACACCGACCAGGCAAAGGTCTAACCCTACCTCTTCCCCCTTTGGGTTTTCCTCTATCCATAACATTCAGCCCACAATTTTTACATTTGCTCAAAAAAATCATTCACAGTATGTACCCATTGTTGTGGAATAATGGCCATACCTCTATTAACTTGATTCTCAGTTTATGCTTCGTCGTGTAGATTATGTGTTTGTATAGAGGTCACTGCTTCCTAGCCTTATGCACCCTGCTCCATCTTCTTCTTTATCTTGGAACTCTTTGCTCGAGAAATCACCACATCACTATTGTAATTCTCTTTACTCTCAAAATCCACCCTCTCTCAAACTTTGAGATGCAAGCATGTCATGAGCTTGTCCAATTTGAAATATTCACCATTAGCCAATTTCATAGTTGCCAATTCTATCCAAAACTCTTTAAATCTATCAAGAGAGGTATTGAAATTTTCACTTACATCTTGCTTGAGGGCCTTCAACTTTGTATCCATGTCGACTTCAGAGACCTCTTTTCAAAAATCTTGCAAAAATAGCATTCGGGACTACTTAGGTTCTCTTTCTAGTGCATCAAATTATACTTCTTCTTCACCTCTCATTACTAGAGGCATCATCTGTAATTTTTTCTTATCATTTTGCATGCGTAGAGACAACATGTAGATCTCAAATCTGCTATCCACTCATCCGAATTCTCCGCACCTATGAAGATGGGCCCACAACTTTGTGTTTCCATCTTTGCAAGCCCTCAAAAATGGCTTTGGCTTCTATAAAGGCGCAATTAGATAATTCTTCCTTGTGGAGGCACCAGAATATGAAAAGGGTGAATGGGAAACACAAGCAAATACACATTGTGCTCTCTGTAGCCCAGCTTGGTTTGCGTCTTACTGATATACGCTTGTAGCACATCCTCTATCACTTGTTGATATATGTTTGCTATACATTCTCCAACACTTGGTTTACCCTTTCTATCTTGCCATCCGTCTCTAGATAGTTAGACGTGCTTAGATTGAATTGCTTGGCCAATAATTTAAAACTGACCCTCTAAATGTGAGTGTTAATTTTTGAATCATGATTACCTAATGTTACTAGGAAAACCATAAAGCTTGTAAACATCATCCACAAATAGTCATGCTAATTTAAGAATCTTTATTGTGAACTTAGCTGGAAATCTTAGTCAACCTGTCGAGACACTAACCCAAATTGAGTCCCCAGAGGTCACCTTTCAAAAATACCTATAACCCGTACATTCAAGAGGTATTTATGCCCCTCTACACCTAAGTTGCATGCTACGTTATTTGCAAAATGTTTTAAACATGAATAATTACCAAATAATACGTTCAATCATATTATTCTAACGTATAATACAATGACACATCATTGTTTTTAAATATTTTGTATATGTTCTTATATATCAATCAGCATATTTATCAATTGATATCGCATTGATTGATGAAGATATCTATCAAGCGATACAAGAAAGTATAAAAAGCCCTAGTGTTTTGTTGATTAAACTTCTCTTACCTTCTCTAAATTGCAAGGTTAACCCAAGAAGTGAAAGGTATAGAGATTAGCTTAAAAACCATTTTAACAAAATTAACCCTATTATAAGGCTACATAAATATTGCTTGAATATTAGAAACACTAGTTTTGGTCTTTGAGCTTAAACTATATTGAAAATACTCTATACCTATATCTCTTTTCAATACTAGAAATTACTTGTTACCATTGGATAACCAATAGCTCTTCTAAGATTAAGTTCTATGAGTGGCATAGGCAATCCCTTGCCTTTTTGTAATAATTAAAGCATTACGATCATGTGTTACGGTTAGAGGTTAATACTTCATATAGATTCAGGGTGTCATGGACTGAGATAGTAAATTTTAGGATTAAAGGTTAATACATCATATAGGTTTAGAGTGTCATGGACTAAGATAGTAAGTTTTAAGTGATGGTGGGTTATGGTGAGCACTAGATAGCGTAGTGTGGCATTCATTATGTAATCGTAATGAAGAGAGAGAGAGAGAGAGAGAGAGAGAGAGAGATAGATTTTATTATCATCCTCGGAGGTCAAATATGACCTATGGGACCAAAGTTACATGTGATGTAGTATGTGTATGGCTGATGAGTGACTCTCGATGCTCCAAAATTGTAGTGATGAGAGTCGCAATGGAGAGCCCACACTTTGGCTGGGAGAGGAAAGTGTGTAGGTCAAAGTTATGGCTGAAAATGTGAGAGAAGCAAGTTCGGATGTGACCAAAAGCTGAGCACTCTAGTAGTGTGTGGTACTCAGACTCTCGAACTTGCAGTGAGCATAATGTGCACAATCGATTTGACTCTTCTCCATTTCCCCAACGTCCTATCTCGCATCGAAGGAAATGGGAGCTAAGCCGAATCGCTGCAATAGTGCGTATCGCGGACAAGGGAATAGGCTCAAGCATGTAAGTGTGAGTACTGTTTCCTCTCTCAGCGAAGAACATGGTTTTGTAGTTGGGGGCAATATAGGTGGTGTAATGTATGAATCGTGACCCACCGGATTTCTCCCAAGCCGTAATACATTGGCGTTGTAGAAAAGCTTCATTCACTTGAGAGTCAATTGAAGCATCATGTAGCAAGTGTAATGCATTCCATCTCCCAAACCACTTCTTTATATCTTGCATCCATCCCGTGCTCAAGATCTTGCTTTTATGCGTCTTTTGAACTTTTTTGCTTGCTTCCCATGCAATTGTAGGAAGTCGATGTGAGGGGTTTTGACGCATCTTTATCATGTACTCCACAACCCTTTCCATGTCCATAACCTCAATTGGAAGATATCCCCACTCAAGAAGTAGGAGCATATATGGTGTTTGTGTCTTAACTTGGAGAAAGTTTGTAAGAAAACGCTTTTGGACATTCTCAAACTCTTTCCAAGTAGACTTTGAGATGCTCCCGCCCCACAGTTCAACTCCATAAAGAAGAACCGGTGTCACCAATGCATCAAAAAGATACTTCTTGAGAACCCAACACTTGATGTTTCCCGCATTACACATGTTCTCAAATGCATAATATGCTCTCTTTCCCGCTTCCAAACGACGCATAGCACATTCATGCCACTTGTGATTGGATGGAACCTCAAGGCCAAGGTACTTAAAGCTCTCAACAACTTCATGTGTCTCATTTTTGTACACAATGCATGGCTTCTCCTTATGGTTGGTTTTCACAAGCATAACCTTTGTTTTGGATTCATTTACAATCAGCCCACTATGCAAGCAAAAGTTCTCAAGGACAACCATAAGCTTTTGTGCATCTTCTAAAGTGTGTGCTAGAAGCACTACATCATCCGCATACAACAAAAGCATGATTATCGCATTGCAAATAGTGACCTCTTCAATGCCTTCTTCTTGTATAAAGTCCAGTACCATTTGTTCCAATTGATCGATGCATAGACCAAAGAGAGTTGGTGACAATGGACATCCTTGTTTAACCCCAATAGTGCTTACAAAAATTTCTGAAATTTCTCTTCCCATGCGCAATTGACAAATCACCTTTTCATAGATTCGAGAAACCACAAGCATAAACTCACTTGGCACTTGGAGTTCTTCCATCCTTCTCCACAAATTGTTACGTGGAATCATATCAAAGGCTTTCTTAAAGTCCACAAAACAACAATACAATCGCTTGCCTTTCAACTGACTTTCCTTCATGAGAACACGAAGAGTGACAAGATGATCAATGGTGCTATGGCATCGACGAAAACCCGCTTGTCCCTTTGCACGCTTGTCATTCTCTTCAGCCCAATCACTCAGTTTCATCTCCATTATGCACCCAAACAACTTTGCCATAAGGGACCTAATCATTATAATCTGGTAGTTGCTTACATTCTTTACATCCCCTCCTTTATGCAAAGGCTTAACCCAATTAGTACTCCAATCATAAGGCATACCATGTTGAAGTGCAAGGTTGAACATATCACACATCCACTCATGGGTAAAATCTCCCGTCCATTTGATCATCTCCGGCTTGATACCTTGAAGATCTCCCGCTTTGCGAGTGGCCAACTTTTCAAGCCCATCGCATACATCCTCAATAGTAAAAAAAGAGGACATACATGGGAGAACCATAAAATGACATTTTTTCAGCATTTGCTTGCTCATATAATTGCCTGCAATGTGTGTACATATCCACTAGACTCAAGTTACCAAAATTATCAACACGCTTGCCCCTCAAGTTTCTCCAAAATCTTCCACATGCATGTGCTTTTTCTTGGACTTGAAATTCTTGTTGCTTTACTTCTTATCTTCTTCTCTTCTTTTGAATCAATGCCTTGTATGTATGCAAATGACTTTGATAGTTGTCTTTGTCCATAGTTGCATCAAGCTTTATCAAGGACTTTCGAGCATCTTGACATTCTTTATCAAACCACCTTTTGTGTGATCTATCTTTGTTGATACCATGGAGATGCTTTATGGCAAAGCATTCTTCCACACAAGAACAAATAGCTTTCTTGAAAGCTTCCCATTTAGTTTCCAATGGTGCATCACATTGAAGCTTTGTCATCCATAGTTTTTGCTCAACCATTTCAATGTACATTGGTGCCCGTTTGAAATCCATACATAGTGATAACTTCTCTTTCCTTTGGCTGAGATTATCATGCTTAGTTGCTTCTCCACATGAAAGGTCAATACATAAGGTGCGATGGTCGGATTCCGGGGTCCATTGACCAAACATAAAACTCTTTATGCGATACATGATGGCTTCAGAGAGTAGCATATAGTCAATCACACTATCCCCATTATGTTTCCTACATGTAAATCCATTGGTTCCACTCCACAAAGATACACCATTGTCAATGAGCATACCCATGCTATTACACATGTGTAAAAGTAACTTTCCATAGTGATCCGGCTCTTTCTCATCCATTGAAGTACGATCATACAAGTGAACTTCCTCCAACTCCCTTGAAATGTATGGCATATCAAATTGTTGAGTATCATGTTGCAATGTTTTTGTGCGAGCATTCATATCCCCAAATACAATAACATCACCTTCACCTTTGAAATAAGCAATGTCCTCTTCCAAATCAGAAAATGGTTGATCTCTATCCATGCAAGCATAAAAGGGAGAATCATGATGAGGAATGTAGCAACCGGCTACAAAAATGGGTGCTCTTTTTGGTGTCATAATTTTCAGCCATACATAACGTTTGTACTTGTCATCTTTCACAATTGATACAAAATCTTCCAATCCTTTCTTAACCATACATGCTACCCCTCCTTGTCCTCTTCGTTGCTTGAGATTCTTTGACCACATCAATGAATGTACATTGTAATCCTCCAAGCCGTTAATCCTTTGTGTATCATGCTCTCAAGTTTCAACAAGAAGTACAACATCGGCTTTGCTTGTTAGTTCATCAATGCCAACCCCCGCATTCCATGGGTATCCATTACAATTCCAAAAGCATATTTTCAATTGTAACTCGGTCTCATAGGTCACGCATCCCTATTTGCTTGAGAGACTTGCCTCCTCCTTGGGCACATTTTCTTCATGAGAGATCTCCTTGTTTTTATTATTCTTTTCCTCATATGCCTTGTGACGCATATTTTGTTGCTTAATAGTGCGATTTTCACATACAAAATATTTTGTATCCCTCAAATAGATCCAACTATTATCAAGGATAATCTTTCGCTTGGTCTCATCCGGCATGGTGCATACAATTGGCAGTTCTCCCGAGCGAGGAGCTCCTTGCTTCCCCACTCTATGTGCTCCATAGACCATAACTCCGGACATGCCAAAGTGGGTTTTGAAGAAATCTTCAATAACAATGGGAAGAGAAGGAGGTGTCTCTAACTTCTCTTCGGGAATTCCACGAATAACAATGTTCTTGGAACGTCGCTCTCGTTCCTTCAACTCATCCACATCCACATTCTCAACATTCTTTGTTTGAACCATAGCTTGCATGAGTGGGGAATTAGAAACCACGTTGCTACCACATACATCAGCCCAAGACTTGTTTGTGCATACATTTTTCATGTCACATACATCCCGGCTCATAGTGTCAAATTTCTCCTCTTTCAATACATGGTCATGCTCTACTTTGCTCATCCGCTCCTTCAAAGCATTTAAGTCCACAAGAGAGCGTTTACATTCCTTGACTTCCTCTTCAAGTTGCATCAAACGTGTTGTTTGCATCTCAAGTGTCCTCTTGAGATTCTCATTCTCAACCACAAGTATCCTTAGTGTGCCATTCTCCATTGCAAGTACTCGTAAGTCTTCGCCTTGTTTGTTTACGGTCTCTTGCAATGATACCAAGTACGCCATGATCATGGTTTCCGATGTCGTTGGTTGGGTGGTTGTGTTGCTATCTCCACACTTAAGAGATTTTGGATCATTTTCCACAATGGTTGTGGACCTTGTTGAAGAAGAAGAACCCTTGCGAGTGCCGGAAGACATTGTATGTAAAATAGGAGATGAGAATCAATTTTGTTGAACCTGTTCACTTCGGAAATGCTGCTATAGAAACGCCTTCCATAACTCTGAAAATTTCTGTCTTTACATCAATGCGTAGAGGACTTCGTGCTCTTCGATTGAAGCTATAGATCACCCAAATCGGAGTTCGGATGAAGAAGTTATGATCAAAAGAGTCTAGGTCAAAAAACGGCTGAGAGAGAGAGAGAGAGAGAGAGAGAGAGAGAGAGAGAGAAATGAAATGAAATGAAATGTTATATTAACGTCTTCAAAAGGCCAAAATGACCTATGAGACCAATCAGTTACAAAATAGTGAATCTAATACCATGTCTGGGTACAAAAGAACTAGAAGTGGAACAAAATACTACTACTACTACAATCTAAAACTACGTGGGTGTAGCAGCTGATACAATAGGTACCCGGTAAACTGGATGTAACAGTGTGTGAAACAAAGATGGAAGAAATGGTGAGGATCCATCCTCATCTGCACTCTGGATGTCGAGAGAGTATGGCTCGAATCTTCTGTTGTAGTCTCCGTCGATGCTGTGTAGCTCCTCTCCTCAGTCGCGGTCGTCTGTATCTCTGTAGCTCCAGTGCTCGGTCGATGAGAGTGCCAGTAGTGGTCGAATGAGTGTGGGACGAGCTCTGCAGTGGTGGCTGCTCCTCTGGCTGTCCCATATCTAGTGAAAAGAAATCTGTAATGTGTCTCTGGGACTGCCTCTCTCTAGCTCTCCCCAGTAAAGTGTCTCTATACCTGTGTAACTCAAGTAGATATAGTCCAAGACATCTCTGATCCTCATAACTCATGACCCTAGATAGAGGACCAAAACCCTCTCTGAATAAGCAGTGGAAACGCCCCCGTATCTCATAGAACACTGTGCAATGACATATGTAGTGCAACTCTGTCTCTGGCTCTCTCTGGCATAATCGGCATATCCTGCTGTCTGCTGGTATCCCTCTGAATCTACCGGTCTCAATCTCGAGCTGATGTGAGGATGTGCGTATCTGACCAATGGCACAACGCAAACCATGAGACATATGTGTGTCCATGTAGCTGGGTCGAATCACAAACCCATCTCCTGTGAGGTGGAGAAGATGCTCTCTATAGAAAGCCATCTTCGTGCTTAAGAGAGAGAGAGAGAGAGAGAGAGAGATTAGTTTAAGGGTTAAACCAATGCACAAGAGATTAGAATGTATACACACACACACACACACACACACACTTGATTATTCAACTAGAGAAAATGATTACAAAGCTTATTTTATCGGTATAGCACCTAGTGCTTACACCTATCCAAAGGTCACTTGACTCTTTATGAAAGGGCAATATACCTCTTGATCCTTGACCCTTCTATTTGGATCTAGGCATGACTCTTGGGACTCTTGGGACATCACATGGACACACATGGTCTATCACATGATGTTACGCACATGGTATCTACATGGCATTCTACAAGGATAGGGTGAGCTCTTGCGGTACAACAAGAGCTGCACAACAAACCCTGCACCTCAACAAGTCTCCCCTTGTGAATTCTATTGCACTGATCACACACACTCCTCCCCGCGAAACACACTAGGATAGGTACACATTTTACCTCCCCTTGACACATAGGGTGTAGGCAGGCAACTGTTCGACTAAAACTAGACGATGCCGGTAGGCACACAAATGATGACCGGACAGGGCACGGTCATCGGGAGATGACCGGAGCGTGCAAGGGTGTAGCAAACATTTGATTCGATGGTCAACCAGTCCATCCAGACCCGAATCTTGATTTCAATTTAATTCACCGTCATGCTCAAGTCCGCCCATGGCCTTCTTCACTTTCTTGTTCTAGAATCACTCTCTGCAAATTATGATCTCGTTGCAACAGAGAAATCCACACTTGAATGCTCAATTGGACTTCAAGCAAGCTTGGGCTCATTGGGGAGCTATGAAGAAGGGCTATAAACGGCACATAAAATTTGGAGAGAATTTTGAGGTTATGTTGAGCTCAAGAAATTGAAGCAATCCAAGAGTGTATGTAACAAGGTATGCTAGGTCTATTGCTAATTAAGCGCAAATGCTAGTGTAACTACTCATGTAAGGGTAGTGGCTCTAGGCGTCGACACGAACATGCCATAGACGAGTAATTAGCCACTATATTAGTGTTAATACAACATACAAATGCAAAGAAATTGAATCAATCAAGATGAGCAAGGAGATAATCCACTCGGTCTAATATAGGAAATTATGCTTAGGATCTAATTAGAGTGATTAAAAAGTGCTAATCACAGTATTTGCTTGGATACCACTTGATGGGTTAAGATGGGTAGCGTAGTGTGGCATTCATTATGTAATCATAATGAGAGAGAGAGAGAGAGAGAGAGAGAGAGAGAGAAGAGAGAGAGTAGTTAAAGGTTAAACCAATGCACGAGATCAGAATGTAGATTATTCAACTAAAGAAAATGATTATACACATGCATGCCCGCACGCAGTGTACCAGCTCAATTAGCCTGTGGAAGTAGCACATAGAGATTTCCAAAATTGGGGCAGTCTGACTTGATGAGGTGTAGTCCCACCTTATCGTCCCATGGCATCAGAATAAATGCAGTACAAAAACAGGTACCCCGGAACAAATCTTCACATGGCATGGAGATGTTTTGAGCCATGCCTTCCAGTACCACCTCCAGGACTCAACTAGCACATAGAAGCTTTTACAATGGGGGTGGATTAACCACCTCTGACGCCAAAAAAGGTCCATAGCTACTAGGCACATTGCCTACTCACAACTCAACCTTCTTTGGCTGGTTTTTCCATCTTTGTTGAAACCACCGACACACAAATAGCGTTCGCTGCTATTCTGATGTGATGGCTGGTCTCAAAGTTCTTCAGAAACTCGACTGCGTATTTCAAGTGCCAGGTTGAAATCTTGCCAAATATGGTGATCCACAAAAACTGCTTACTCAGAAAAGCACAGCAACTCAAGGGCTTTTGAACTCGTGAGGGACTCGCAAAGACGAGCTATTCCACAGCATATTGTGCTGCTGATACACACGCAATTTGTTCTCTGTCCACCATAGCTCTGCTTGTGATTCAGTAAATTTCTTCCTACTGCACCCATTGAAACATCAATATGTAAATGATTTAGATAAAATCTACAGTGCAAATACATGAGATAATACACAGGTTAAAAGCCTTGAACACTACGGCTTCACACACCTGAACCGGACGCGCCGTAAATCTTTGCTTCCACCAGGTGAACTGACAAATGTTATGTACACTCCTGGTTCGTCTTGTTCTACCCATTCTCTTTCAGCATGTGTGTCGGCAGGTGTGGATACACTTGTTGTCACTCTAAAATGGCATCCAGACTGCTTGCGAGAAGGAAAATATGGACGGGCAGTATGCTGAGATCTGCTAGGCGTAGGCGGGATGCTTCTTTCACCTTCCATATCACAGTTATTGCTAAAGATGTCACGCCAGTCTTTGTATGGTTTGGAAACCTCCAGACCAATTTCTGACATGCTGCCACCACTAGAGGCAGGTAATGCCCTGCAAGCACCCTGGTCTTCAGGCTGGCATACAGTAAGTGTATTGCTTCCATTTTGAATGTGCAACTTGTCAGCAACCTTTGGTGCCAATGCTTTCAACTGCACAAGATAGTAAAACACACCCCAAACTATCAACTCTTTAAGATCCAGCGATTTTGACATCCAGAGCACAGACTATTGATTTACCTTGGTCGTGTCAAACCTTGTGGAAATTTTCGAAAATCCCTATTATATTATGATATAATACTACATAAATTCTCTCTGCCCACAGGTACCCTCATTCTCTATCTGCCCATAGGTACCCTCAGCTTGCATCCACCCTTTGTGCAGGTACCCTCAGCCCACGGGTACCCTCATGCAGGTTTATGAGGTATGATTGCATAGACCCTCAGGAGGGAGAGGGGACCTACAGCAAGCTTCCATTTCATCTCTCCTAGCAACAGATTGCAAGAGAAAAACATTTGCCTCGGTGCAAACCTCATCCTCATTACCGACGCCCCCACCGCCCACCAGCAATCGTTTAGCATGGGAATCATACCTCATGCAAGAGATGAAAAAAGTGCAAATAGAGGTGCAACCATGAAGCAGGACTTAGCCAAGAAAGACACACAAATTGCAGATTTCCAAACACAGTTGCAGGCCATGAAGATAGAGCAACAATAAGCACACCAGAGCCATGCCAGAGACATTCCAACAAGCAGTTAAAGAAGGAGTATTAAAGGTAATATACCTAGATGAATCCAGGATAAGCCCAGATTCACCCTTAAAGGAAAGTGCAAGGTATAGGGTATAGACCAATGGTAGTCACCCACAAGACAATATAACCATCAGCTCCATCATGCACAGTATTGACTAAATACCACAACGTCCCAACTAACGTCGTCAATGCCCAATAGTGAGTGTAGAACTCTGTACCAACACATGCTCCCAAACACAAAACACAAAACACAACACTTTTTTTTTTACAGTAAGTGCATTTGATTAATTTACAAGTGGGAAACCTCCAAAGAGGGAAAACCCACAACAAGAAGTCGATACATCAGGGTGAACACCAATGTGTTCAAGTATAAAAAGGCTCTAAAGCAAACATAAGAAAGCTGATAAAGGTCAAGCGATATATCCCCAACAGCGAGGGCAAAGCGCAAGAATTGCCGAAGAGACATCTTGAAGTAGGGGAAAGGGTCTAGATCAATGCAGTCAAACATACAGGAGTTGCGTTGGCGCCAAATACTCCAAAAGGTCCAAATATCTGACCCATGTGAAGAAAGTAGCAAAAGGCTTTAACGCCGGCACATGAATCCAAAAAGCCAGAATTTCTTCTGAAAGACCGCTGCGGGAAAACGGAGACGCATGAGTGAAGAAACCCGAGCAATAAAGACTCTAGTACAGCGACAATCCCACAGCAAGAGTTGAACAGATTCTTCGGAAGCAGAGCAACGAACGCAGCGAGGAGCTGATCTGACGCTTTTGCAAAAAAGAACCAACTGGCAACACACCCATCAAGCAAAGCCACAAAAATAGACGTTCCTTAAGAGGCAAGTGGCTCTTCCATAGGGCAGTAAGGGGTTTCTGCCACCACCGGGTGGAACGCTGTAGTGACCATGGGCATTGCACTGGTCCGCAAGCCACGGATCGGGCAACAAAATGTTATAAACCTGGCGAGCAGAAACTGTAGTGAAGTTGAATTGATGTAGTTGCCAATCCATGATACAGCCTCCATCAACCAAAGGTGGAATGGGGAGTAGGTCAGCCAGCATGAGGTGCAATTGCAGCCAGAGAGGTCGATAATGCATGCCCAAACCAAAATTGTGTGCCATCTCGTCAAAATGAAGCACATTCCCTTCCGAATTCACGACATCAGCATCCATACGCAGCCCACGACGAGAAAGAAAGTAAGCCTGGCGTGGGAAGCTGTCCACCAAAGTCAGCGGGAATGCCTTGCTCCAATGAATGATTTCCAACCTCAAAGAGTACCTTCATGCTCGGTGCGACCAGCCCATGTCAAATGTAAGGTGACCTTTTTCCAATCCGGTATCAAAGCAGAGATGAGAGGACAACCAGGAATATGTCCATCAAGTTTCCCAAACACAAACTCTCCAAAGAGATGAATGCCAGTGGCCAAATGTGGAGGTAACCACATGCTCACATAAGAAAGCAACCATCACTGTCCATGGTTGTCGCTGCTCAACAAGCGTGGGCAAAAGCGATGCTTTTCGAGCAAGAGCATGTTTGCGCAAATCCAAGATGTTAAGGCCACCACAGCGCTTTGGACTGCAAATCTTGCCCATGGACATCAAGCGCAGACCGCATTTGTTAGCCTTTGTATGCCATAAATGCGACAATATAGACGACTGAAGAGAGGTAAGACGGTGTTGCGGCCAAGGCAACAAGGGCAAATAGAACTAAACATATGCCATCATGATGCACTGTACAATGTGGAGCCTGACATGTAGTGGCCAAGTAGACAATTTCCAATATTGGAGTTTGATATTGAGACGATGCATAACCCAATCAATCTGCTGAGTGCCAGTAACATGCCAGCCAATAGGATATCCCAAATGTCAGGTAATTTCATGCGGAGGCACAATCTTTCCAGGCCACAAAAGCTGATGCCAAGCTTGTACGTGAAGAGGCAAGAGATTTGACTTGTAGAAGTGGACTTTAAGACCAGCAGCAAGACCAAACAAGTCCAACGCATGCATAATTTCGCGCATGTCCTCTAGAGTATCCTTGGGCATGAACAAGGAGTCATCCGCATAGGCCTACCCAATGAGGCCTGAAGGCAAATGTAATCCGTGAAGGCGGCCTTGGGAGATCAAGTGATCCAAGTGTAAAAGCAGGGGGTGGGTAGCCTTGTCGAACCGAGCATCTAAGAGACCAAGAATCTGTCACTTCGCCTCCAAGGATCCCTGAGGTTGTACTGCAAGCGTATAAAAAATACACAATATGCGCTAACTTTGGGCCAAATCCAAGACACTGCATGACATCCGTAATATAATCCCAGTGGACAGTGTCAAAAGCCTTATCTATGTCAACTTGCATCACAAGCACATCCTGTGTATACTAAGCAAATTCCATACCCACCAGGATATTGGCCAAATTGTCCATTATTTGGCAACGAGGGATAAATCCGTACTGTGCCTGATGAAGACCTGTAAAAAGATAATCTTTGATGCGAAGTATTATCATTTTGGCCAAAATCTTATAAATGACGGGCGTAAGGGTAATAGGCCACCAGTGGAAAAATGCTGGCAGAGTTTGCATTTAGGTAGCAATACAAGAAGACCCTCTTTCCAAGATTCTGGCAGATGCTGAGTGTCCCATGCACCATTCATCATGAGAAGCAGAGGCTCCTTGAGAGAATCCCAAAACGAGATGAAGAATTCAACTGTGAGACCATCCCAGCCAGGTAAACGCCATCTACCAAGAGCAAGCAAGGCCAAGTGTAACTCTAGCGTAAATGCTGCCTCAAGACAATTAGCACGGCACACACGCGCACACACATGAGCATACATCAACACGAAGTTCAGCGTATTAAAAGGGTAAATTCATCTAGCTCTGAACACTTTGTTAATGAAGTCCTATTTGTGATGTAATAAAGGAAAGGGTTGAGATTATCAAGAACGAAGTAAGGATTGGCAGGCTTCCACTTGGCTCGGATAACGACATCCCCACTAACATCGTCAGTGCCCAACTAACATATGCTCCCAAACATAACACACAACACACAACACACGCACACACATGAGCATATATCAAGACAAAGTTCAGCGTATCAAAGGTAAATTCATCTAGCTCTGAACACTTTGTTAATGGAGTCCTATTTGTGATGAAATAAAGGAAGGGGTTGAGATTATCAAGAACGAAGTAAGGATTGGTAGGCTTCCACTTGGCTTGGATAGGGAAGACATTGCTGAGTTGAAAGATGACTGCATTTTAGAGATAGATGTCCTCAAAGCACAATTAAGCAAACTAGTGGCCTTCGTGGACCTAGGAGAACCCGTTGGCATTCTAGCCAAGGGCATGCAAGCAAGAGTCATGTACATAGATGAATTTGACAAGATAGCTCTAATGAAGCGGACAGTAGGAAGAGAATGGGGTTTGGGTCTCTTAATTTGGCACTTTAAGGGAGTCAAACCTCTACTATTAAGAAACTAAGTGAAGGACAACTTTTGCATTCAAACAAGCAAAAACAGCTAGTAGTTTGAATCCAAATTCCAAAATGAAATTTAAAATCTAGCGATGTAATGTGCAGTGGAAGTGATTGATGGTGAAACGCTCAGGATGAGTGCTTAGTGCGTACTCAAGGTTCCTTTACTGTTTCTTCTACTTTATAAGAGAGATGTGCAATAGACTAGAGGGAGAAGAGAGAATGATACTATGAGTGACGGTTCAGAGAGAGAGAGGAGACAAACACCAGATTGGGTCCCAAACCCCCCTTCAAGGGCCCCCCTCTCTATCGCTAGAAAGGTATGTGCTTTAGATTGCACAAATGCTAATACAATGGTTCTAGATGTTGAGATGTTGATGGGGTCTTGCTATTGATGCTTGGATCTGTGAGGCTAAGGGCTTAAAACTGAAAACGCTAGTATTGCGGAGGTACTGGAGGCTGATCTAATGTTGTAAGTTGATCTGGCACAAAAACGCGAATGGGTTGGTTGATGTTGATGCGAAATGCTGATCTGCAGGTGTGATGTTGAGGGTCAAACCCAAGGTAAACCGTGAATGCTGAAAAATATTAGACTGAATGCTAAAAAACGGTACGGGATGGTATTGTTGTAATATCTGCAATTGGGTTAGCTTTACTAGGAACATAATCAATCAAACCACCAAATTGTTCACAAGACTTGAACCATCTAGCTGACGGTCACTCCAAGGTATACTCGGTACACACTAGAGCCACTTGAAGGCTTGATGATCCTTACGAACAATTATATCTCTATCATGCAAAAAATCCTTCTCATTCTTGAGAGAATGAATGACAGAGAGAGGTTCCTTATCATGCAATGACTCACTCTTTTCTGAACTATTTGACTGTGTACTGAGAGATGCTATTGCACTGTGTTTTATCCCCTTTCAAAACATGAGTGAGATATGAGATATTAATGACAAAGAAGGAATACTCTGCTCAAAGTAAATGACCTCGAGAAAGGCACCTAGGAGAGAGAGAGAGAGAGAGAGAGAGAGAGAGAGAGAGAGAGAGAGAGAGAGAGAGAGAGAAGAAGAAGAAGAAGAGGAAGATTGTTTTAACGTCGTAGAAAACTATCCCAAGAGACCTTAATCCGACGAGGAGAGTTGAACTCACCTGTTGAGAGAGAGAGAGAGAGAGAGAGAGAGAGAGAGAGAGAGAGAGAGAATTTTCTTTCTAGTTAACTTGCGGATCAAACTCACGAAACCACATCTTATTATCATACTTGCTAAAAGTCAACTTCTCAGTGACTAGGTGGTTAGAATCGTCGTCTCTATCCGACTACCCGATGACTCGCCAGCCTCTTTGGCAGGATCGACCTTGGAGGAGAGGAATTGATAGACCAATTCTTGCATGCATTGGTCTCTCTCACCCTCACATTCTTGCTCCATAGCTACCCTCTTTTCTTCAACAACTATACGTAGAGCTTCGCATTCCCTCTCTAGAGACATTCTTTTCCTTTCGACTACCGGTCCATTGAGCCTTCTGTTGTAACATCATCTCCACCATGGACTTCATCAAAACCTCCAATGAACTTGGCGCAATTGGTGGCGAGAATGGGGATAGAGGATGTCACGCGCGCATTGCACTTGGGCCACGTCGATAAGCTTCTGCTACAATCTAGCGTAGGACCTAGCCTAGCACTTTGTGAGCCTCTAGCAGGATTTGCATGTCTAGGAAGGTCATAGTTGCATACCTTCACTTGCACAGTTAAGTCACTTAAGCATATAGGCATATGAACAATCACTTAAGTCATTTAGTAATAAGTCACTTTGACATGATATTTATTAAAAGTAAGTAGGGCAAGTTGGGTCACCAGAGTTAAACAGAGGAGCAGTGAAGGTGCCTCTCGATACCAGTAGCACCAAGCACAACGTTTTTCTCAGCCTATGCATCAACGTTTTTCAGCTAGCAACCTCAACGTTTTTGCATAAAATTAGCCCTACCCTCGCCGTCGATCTTAGCCCCATCGTCATCACATTCCTAGCGTTTTTGCATTCAGCTTGATGGCGCCTTTGCATTCAGCCATAGCCTCGCCACACAAGCACCTCTTGTAGCGCGGATAATGTGTCGTGCTCTCTACAGTGTGTGTGCCCCTCAGTGCAATGTGCGTGACAATCTCACTCAAACAAATGGAAACTCTCTCAAACAGAATGAAACACAGAAACAATGGATAACAACAGAGACACAACAATGGACTAGAACATGTGGACTCGACTAGCTCAAAGAACCATGTACAGACTCTGGCGTGGCAACACACTCAGCTCTAGCCCGGGACTCACAGGTACAAATGGGGTGTCGAGGCTCAGATGTGCAGGGATGGTGGAGCAGTGCTCTGTGTAAGACCCACTACCTCAACGATGACCCGACTATCTATAAAAGATAATGATAATGACCCCACGGCTACTACTCATAGATACAATCATAAAGAGCCACCAAAGGCTCATAAATATCAGCCAGCTAAGTGTGACCTGGACACATGTCCACTAGGCCACCATCCGTATCCCTGCCACGTGTCACTGCCCAGAGTGTCCGTCCAGTGTGAACAGGCCAGACCAACTGTACTAACTGTAACTGTGTCCTGTGAAAGTGACACTGTAGCTTGCTATAGGTTGCCCGCCACAAGACTGGTCACCGTCTCGGTGAGCCAAAACTGAATGAAACTGCAAAAGTAACTATATGTACAATGAAAGGTGAGGTAAGAGCACAGTCCTGTCACCCAAGGGAAAGTGTCGTCGCCATTGCTGCTCCAGAAGTATCCGGATCGGGAGGAGCCATCAGATCGATTGTGTAACGATGCGGTTGCTGGACTGTGCTCTGCATAACCTAGCTTCCTGTGGTTGTAGCAGCCATCTGCAGCACCTGCCCTGAAGTGAACTCCGGACGCCTAGTAACATAACCATGGCGGTGTGCACCAGCAACACCGTTACAACAAGGAACACTGTGGCTCTGCATGTGTGGCATCTGGACCTGAGACCCCTGCTGAGTAAAGTACTGGAACTGGGGCTGTTGGTAGTGTCCCATGAACTACTGAGAGGGTTGAGAGGGACCTGCTGGGTAGTGTCCCATGAACTGCTGAGTGGGCTGAGAGGGACCTGCTGGGTAGTGTCCCATGAACTGCTGAGTGGGCTGAGAGGGACCTGCTGGTGCTGCAAAGCCTGCTGGATTCTGGACCTGTATCCCTAGCCCAGTCCATCCATATCCCACAGGAGCCTGGGTAGGCCTGTTACCATACATGAGCATTTCTTGAAATCCCTACACCTGTGCTTTTAGGTCATCAATAATCCTTGACTTTATCTTCAATGCTTGCTGTAGTGCAAAAATCGTTGCATCTCGATCTGCGATGGCACTCTCGGCAACTCGCAGAGATCCCTCCATAGCTGCGTATGTGGCGGAGTGATGCTGGTGCGTTGCAACTAGCTGCTCTGCACCTAGCTCGTAGGTGGCAATAGCAACTCTGGAGTCTTGTAGTAACTTCTCTGAAAGCTGAAACAAAGAAGTGGAGTCGGTCCTACCTGAAGATCCCTCAGATGCATGTGATGCTAGAGGGCGCACCTGTGGCACAGCCGACGAGCTAGAAGGAGGTATAGTTGGTGTAGTAGGTGCCTCTGAGATTGTTGTTGTAGGTGGAGAGATAGATATGTTGACCGGTGTATGAGTGAAAATGGGAGAAGAAGGAAGAGGATCCTGTATGGGTGAAGCAACCATCCTCTCCTGAGGAGCAACAGTATACACTGGCGCCGACACAGTAGAACCAGGGGTAGAAGTAGACGTGTGACGCTGAAGATGTACCCTAGTCTGCTGGCTCTCAAAAACTAGCAAGGAGAGTAGAGACTTCACTGTATCCTTCACCACTTTCGCCTTGATCTTCTTTTTCTTGGTGACTGTGGGGTCAACCTGCATGCTCACGGTTTTCCTTTTCTCTTTCGAGGTTCCCTGCTCCTCATCCACTTCATTTGGGTTAATAGGTATGTTTATGACCCATGCCAAGAGAGGTGCCGCAAAACATTTAAAACTTAACTGCACAGACTGCACTTGGGCCCGAAATCTTTTAGCCCTAGTTTGCAAAGAGCTGAAGAGAATCAGGTGGAATCCACAAGGGATAGTGTGGATTAAACAATATAGCCCGTCGCAGTGGGAGAAGGTAGTGAGAAGATCAGTTTTTTCCTTGTCTTCTTTGGCATCTCGAGCCAGAAAGTAATACCTGAAGATTGCGAGAAGCCGTCTGTTTCGCTCATAATCCGGGTGATCCGAACTCAATAGCTCTTGACATGCTTGAATTGTCGCATCCTTGGACAGCAAAGAGAAAGTGCGAGTAGTAGGCTTCACACCTGGAAAGTTGGTCATACCCATGGCATGGCCAAGCCTTGTAGCTGTTAGCTTGTAGCCCCGGACCTTTGGAAAGTCTTTCAACAGTTGATGTATCATCTCTGCTGGAACCGTATCAAGTAAATCTGCATCAGCCAATGTTGTGAGACCCAGAGTCCGTAGTTGAGCAGTCGAAAGCACCTCACTGAGAGATGGTCCAGGTTGCCGCATATAAAAATTTAATGAGAATGTTGTGCGATTTTTCGAAGAAGCAGGCCTCTTGATTTCATGAGTGATGATTTGCTGCTTTCCTTTCTTCTGAGCCACTTTTGAATGTTCCTCCTGATCACTGGAAGCACCTGACTCGGAATTTACATCTGAATCATCAGATGCTGCTGAGTCTGCTCTGTAGCTCTCATCACTTAGGTCACTTGAGGTAAAGTCATCTATGCCATGGCTGCTGCTTGCAGATGCTTCCTCTGCTTCGCTCTCTGATTCTGCAACCAGAGCTTTCCTTTTCTTCAACTCTACCTTTCTCTTGCTACTTCTTTCTGGCTGTTTCTCCTGTTGCTTGCTACCTCCTGTCATGGTGAGGTCGGGTAGATGCCAAAACAGTGAGCAGTTGAGTAGACCAAGTGATGGAAAAGCGTCAGATACAGGCCAAGGTGAGTATAGAAACGATTTGGGATTGGGCTAGGCAGAGGCTGGACAGAAGGGGAGCTGGGGCAATTTTGTGGGGCAGGGCGAGAGGATTCGACTGAGGATTGGGTATAGGACGATTGGGTAGGTAGGGGCGAATCAAGAGCTAATAGGCGAATGAGGTTAGGGCTGGGGCGAGTAAGTTAGGGTAGGGGCGAATGAAGTTAGGGTAGGGGCGAAATTAATAAGGCTTGGGCGAGTTTGGGCGAGAAAGTTATCTGAGTAAGTTAGGGTAGGGGCGAACGAAGTTAGGGCTCGGGCGAATAAGTTAGGGTAGGGGCGAATCTAATAGGCAGAGGAGGGTAACTGGGTAGGGGCGAATCCAAAGCTGGGCAAATTTTGAGAGGGAACTGGGTAGGGACGAATCCAAAATAGGAAGGGGCGAATCCAATTGGGCTGAGAGAAACTGGGTAGGGGTGAATCCAAAATAGGGCAGGGGCGAATTTGAGTAAGGATGGGGCGAATTTTACAAGGGTAGGCTGGGGCGAATTCTGTTGTGCTGGGGCGAATTTTACATGGGGCTGAGGCGGGGGTCGATAGGGGGTGGGGCGAGGGCGAGGGCGAGGACTGGAGAGGGGTCGACAGGGGAAGGTCGAGGGCGAGGGCTTTTAGTGGTGAATGGTGAGGGGCAGCCACATTCGACAAAAAGCAGTGCAGTTAAGAGATGAGGCTTATTGAAAATGAAGGAAATTGGTGGGCAGCAAACGGTATGAAGATGCCTTTTTGCTGTAAGAAGTGCCAATTCATCGAAAGAAGAGCTCCATGTGGATGTCTACGAGGCATTGTTAGGTGATATAAAACTTGAGACATGGCAAAAAGATGCATTCAAGCATGTTCAGGATGGGAACTCTGTAGGAGGAGAGAATGTGGGTCAGGTTAAGAGATGACAAGGGGCTCAGTAAGCAAGAACAGTGCGGGGGAAAAGAAAGAACAAGGCCTAGATAGAGAGCCAGAGATATAAATGTTGTCAGAGATAGAGAATAACGATTTAGGCCTTATCTTTTTGGCTATGGGGTTTATTAACCAGAAGGGCGTCAATTCACAGGAGGAAAACATCAGTACTGAATCAATTTGAGGAGTCTTTTACAAGAGATAGTCCCAGAAGGCAAAGAGAGAGATTTGATGGTGAGAGAGTGCTTGTAAAAATTAGAGACTGAAAAGAGAGATGCAGTTGAGCTGGTTTAATCGTCGAACAATATCCAATAATCAAACTATCTATTCGATGAGACTTGAACCTCGGAAATTACAGATGGGGAGCAGAGACAGAGACAGAACAACAGTAACTGATGTATGGATTGAAACAAGGGAAGTTTTGAAAGATAAGAGCTGTCATGAGGAAGATTTGAGAAGAGGGGAAAATGGTAAGCCAGGGAGAAATACCGAATTGAGGAGGGAATAATCATATGGTGTTGGGATAGCTATCATCAGTAGATGTGTATATAATTAAGGCGAGTGATAGCACTTAATCCTTGATCCGTTTACCAGTGGCAAGGGAACGCCTTCTAGAGTGACTAACTGGACTTCCCCCTGTGGTAAAATCTCTTCCACCACGAAGGGCCCTTGCCAAGCTAGAACCAGCTTCTTTGCTTTTTTCAAATATTTTGCCTGATAGAGTAGCACCAGTGTGCCTTGCTTTATTTTCGGTTTTCTGAGGTGGTGATCATGCCACGCTTTGCAACGAAGTTGCTCCGCTTGCAGAGCATGTGAAGCTAAACGGCGGCTTTCATCCAATAAGGTGAGACGGGATATAGAGGCAGATTCCATGCCCCAACTTGCACGCAGACTGCCTACCCTAGGGGATCCTGAGTTGAACTATGGCTTCCAAACCGAAAGCGAGTTGAAAAGGCGTGTGATTTGTTGTTGCTTTGAAAGATGTGCGGTATGCCCAAAGAGTGCCGTGCACAGCTTGAGCCCACGATGCTGGATGGAGATGACATGCTTTCCGCAGAAGGGCGATGAGAACCTTGTTGGTGCTCTCGGCCTATCCATTGGCTCTAGGGTAATAAGAGCACGACTTGCGGTGAAAAATCTTGTAATTGGCCAGCAAAGTTGAGATCATGTCATTGACAAAATGACTGCCCCTATCACTGGTGATCTCTAAGGGACATCCAAATCTGCATAAAATATTTTCATATAAAAATTTGGCTACTGTATTGCCAGTGCAATCTACTGTCGCTAGTACCTCCGTCCACTTTGTTGCATAGTCTGTAGCGACTAGCAAATATTTGCGATTACATGGTTGAGCCGGGGGATATATTGGACCCACGAAGTCCAAGCCCCATCTCTCAAAAGGTAACCACGCCATCGAGACCTGCAGAGGATGGTTGGATTGCTTACTTGGCTTCAGCCCACAGCGCTGGAACACATCACAAACCTTAGAATATGCCATTGCATCCTTAAAAACGTAGGGCCACCATAGACCACTCTGTAGAATCTTCTGGGCGGTGATGTGACCAGGATAATGGCCACCAGTGGGACCATTGTGGGCATCCTTCAGAATATGCTCCACCTCATGAGGCGAGACACAACGCTTCAGAACACCATCTGGTCCCGATTTGTAGAGCTGGCCCCCAATCAGAGTGAAAGGCCTGGACTTCAACAACAATCTTCTCTTCTGCAGTGGAGATGCCTTCTCTGGGTACAGCCCAGTAGATAGAAAATGTAAGACCTCGCCATACCATTCCGGTGTTGTATCTATCTTAAAAAGACTGCTATCTGGAAAGTCATCCGCAATCCCAGTAGCTTCTTCACCAGTGTGAATGCGAGAGAGGTGGTCAGCCATTACATGATGCTTACCAGGACAGAGTACCACTTCAAAATCAAACTCTTGGAATAGGAGGAGCCATCGCCATACTCGACCTGCGACCTGTGGCTTATTAAGCAGATAGCGCAAGGCATGGTGATCGGTAATAATTGTGAAGTGGACCCCTAGCAAATAGTGACGAAATTTTTGTAGAGCATACAATATAGCCAAACCTTCCCTCTTTGTGGTGCTATAGTTGCGCTCTGCTTTGGTGAGCAGGCGACTTGCATAATGTGCAGGGCGATCCAAGTTGAACTCTTTGCTAGGCTGAGTCAGCACAGCACCCACAGCCAGCAGACTGGCATCTGTATGCACATGAAAGGGTAGGGCCCAATCCGGGGCAACTAGAATAGGCGCTTCAGTGAGGCGTTTTTTGAGGTATGCAAATGCTTCGACCTCAGGTGTTGACCACTGGAAGGGAACAGCAGCACTGGTGAGCTGGGTCAATGGTTGAGCCACCTGTGCATACATACGTATAAACCTGCGATGATAGCCTATGTGGCCCACAAAGCTCTGAACACCTTTGGGATTTATGGGAGGAGGTAACTTCAAGATGGCCACTATCTTCTCTGGGTCAGGTGCTAAACCTTGAGCAGACACCACATGGCCCAACAGCGTGCCCTCCATGACCAAAAAATGACACTTGTTCGGATTGAGCTTCAAACGTGCCTCTCGGCACCTGAGGAAGACTGCAGAGAGCTGAGCAAGATGCTCCTTTAGATTTTCTACCGGGGTCGAACATTGAGCACCCGAGAAGGTGGAAAAGTCGTCCATGAATATGCGAAGGTGATCAGTAAGTAGAGGACAAAAGATGAGATATACTATGCGATTGAAAGAAGGCGGTGCATTTTTAAGCCCAAAAGACATTCTAGTGTAGATGAAAATACCCCAGGGAGTCACAAAAGCTGTTTTGATTTGGTCGTCAAGATGTATTCCTAACTGATTGTAGCTGCTGAACCCGTCCATAAAACTATACAATACATGGCCAGCGACATCTTCGAGGACTCTCTCAGTGAAAGGTGTCGGAAATCCATCCGGGATTGTGACCTTATTCAGAGCCCGGTAGTCGACGCAAACTCGAATTTTGTTGGACTGCTTCTTTGGGGCAATAACCATAGGGGACAACCATTCTGAGTGCTCTACTGGTACAATAATACCTGCTTCTTGCATTTTTTCCAACTCGATTTTGACTGCTTCTGCATACTTGGGATTCAGTTTGTAAGCCCGTCCTCTGACCGGCTTAGCCCCCTCAACCAGAGGAATTGTGTGGACTCCTAGCTCTGCTGGGATTCCTTCCAAATCGTGGTAAGACCAAGCAAACACGTCCTTGAAAGAGCGCACGAAAGAGATTACCAGGTCGAGTAGAGTGGGGTGATCCCATAACCAAGCGGCTAACAAGATGGGTTGATGGTTGTCAGGGCCGCCTAGGTTGACCTCTCTGACTGGGTCTGGCGGTGCAGTGGGTGAGGCTGCGTCAGGGAGAGAAGATCGTGCCGCCTCTGTGAGCTTCTGGACATTATGAGCTGGCATCTGATCAATGTTGAAATCAGCATACTCTTCCTGCAACCATCCTGATGGAAGCTCTGTGAATGGTAAATCCTCAGATACCTCAAAGTGCTCCGGCATGGGTGGAGAGTCAGATGGAGTAGAGGCTAAGGAAGGAGCTGGGGTGTAGGCCAACTCTTGCAAGGGAGACTTTTTTCCCCTTCTATGGTGGGTTATAGGCTCACCCAGGACGACGGTTTCCATCAAGGGACCCTCTGAAGGATGGTCACCAGAGACCGGTCCACTTGGTTCTGGCGCACTTGGCTGACTAGGATTACTGGCTTTAGGTGTAGGATCAGGGGAAGAGGGTGAATCTGTTGGCAAAGGTTGGAGAGAGACTACATAGCATGGCATCGAAGAGGTAGCTTCTAACCACTGCAGTAAGTCTTCATCGGACCCATCAGAAGGGACCGGCTGCTCCAAGTCAGGGTTGGACTCTACTGACAAAGAGCTATGCTGAATGACGGGATCCATACCTCCTCTTTCGTATGTCGCAACCATGGCCTACCAATCAGCAAGGGATAACCTCCCTCTACCTGGGGAAGATTAACTACCACAAAATCCAAGTTAAAAGTGAAATCTTGTACCTTCAGAGGCACCTTGTCGACTATGCCCACTGGGTAGACTGTTCTCTGATCGGCCAATGTAACAGTGAAAGGAGCAGATTGCGTAGGCTTTAGACCTAAGGCCATCATAGTGAATTCGGGCATCAAATTGATTCTAGATCCACCATCAACGATGACGCCGGATAGCTGGTGCCCAAGAATAGATACAGTGAGATGAGGACTTTTATAATCGGTGAGGGGAGCAGTTGGATAGGAAATCAAATAAGACTCTGAGGGCTGTACAGGGAGGTGCCCGCCACTAGGCCCAGCCCCCGGGTACAGAGACTGAATGACTGACAGGGTGTCACTTCTGAGCGTTGCATCGAGCCTTAGCATGTCGTATAGTGACACCTGCTGAAAAGTATTTTTCAAGATGGCTTCTGCTGTGGGCTTGTCGCCTTTGAACTGGGTTCCATTTGGGACCTTAATCTGTTCCAAGTCAGCCACTGCTTCCAAGAAGGCTCCATCAATGTAAGATAACAAGGAAGTTGGTTTGCTCTGAGCAACTTTGAAGGACTCGTCCTTTGGTTCAGGTAGACCAGATTGAGGAATTGGGAACTGGCGAGGTGGACCTGTGGGCAGAGACTGAGACCAAGAGCTGCTCTTTGTGCCCGAGTAAGGACACCAGCAGGCTCCTCCACTTGCAGTGGCTTAACCACATGAGTAGCAGGTGATGGTTGAGGCACGGTGTTCACAGTAATCAAGTTTATCTTCGGGAAGGTGAAATCTTGCTGGTTCTGAGTCGAGCCTGAAGACGTGGATGCCCTTTGCGTGGGACAATCCTTACCGTAGTGATCCTTTGAATCAAGGCAATGACGACAAGGAGGGGGCCCCTCATGTAGAGGACACTTGCTTTGATAATGCCCATATTCTCCGCATCTATAGCAGAGTATGCGCCGGTTGGAAGGACGAAACGGGGGACGAGGTGGTTGCTGCATGGAGTTGGATGCTGAAGTGTAGAAGCTCTGAGGGGTTGAGGTGGCATTAGCATTATAAAAACTTTGAGTCGGGAAAGTACTTGACATACCTTGGATAGCAGGGGTATTGAGCAAAGGTGGCATGTAGTTGGGATGGCCGTAGTGGGAAACCATGTTGGATGCTGGTGCTAACCCCTGTTGGAGTGTAGGACCAAGACTTTGCTGTATTTTGTGCAATCCCTTTATATAGTAGCAATCCTTATCTTCATGACCCGATTTTTCGCAGAAGTGGCAATAAGAGCGAAGGGGATAGTGCTGTGGAGGGTGTCCTGGAGAGCGGCATGAACTACACCATACCATAGCCTTAGTCTCCTGCTGAGACCTGAGCTCTTCTAACTCTCTTTTAAGTTGATCATAAGCCTCTTGATGTGGAGGCTTCTCCTGTCTGAGAGAGAAGGATCTCTCTTCTTGAAGGGCCCGCTGTAACTTTAGGGCTTCCAGTTCCCTTCGTAAAGAAGTCAAGGGGTCTGTTGGACTGTCCACGAGTACAGGGGCAGTATCTAACCTAGGAGAGTCAGTGAACTGCATTCTTGTTCCCTCTATTCTAGTAGCAGTAGCAACAAAGTCTTCCAGACTGGCTTCAAGACGGAGGCTTTCTCTGAGCTTTTGTTGAGAAGTCTTAGGCAGAGCCTTCTCTACCCACTTCTTCACCATGAATTCCCCTGGTTGCTGAGGTAGCTTGGCGACCAGGGCCTTTGTTCTGGTCATGAGCTCTGCACATGTCTCCTTGGGCTGGAGCAACAGGTTGGCCAACTCATCTAGAATCTTCTCTTGATAATCCCCTGGTCGGAAAGCTTCACAGAACTGCTGTCTTAACATGGTCCAAGTAGTAAAGTGGTTTTCAGCAAACGGACTGTACCATTTATCTGCAAGACCATCCAAGGTGGACGGAAAGAGCACCAGGTATGCATCTTCTCTGTTGAGGCCACGACCTCTGCAAAGAGAGACAAACCTCCGAGCATGGTCATCTGCATCTTCTGTGGAGAGACCTTTAAAGGTAGGGAACTTGATGTTCACCTTTGCCAGAACACTTGTGAGCTCCTCCATGGCCTCTTGCTCCTGAGTCTGTTGCTCACTAGCTTGCTGTAACAAAATGGGGGAGAGCCTTACCGGAGAAGGTGACCTGGAGGATGTAGAACCGGACGAAGGAATGGAGGTAGCCGTATGAGTAGGTATGGGTGATGGGGTTAATGTGCTTCTACTGGGCACCAATGGTTGACGCCGTCTGTGGTAGTACTTCAGAGGACTCAGTAGTGCACTTTGACGCTCCAATGACCTCCTTGTATGTGTCATGCAGTAACCACCAACCCCACCAAGCTTTGGGCAAGAAGACCTTCACTTGGGCAAGACAACCTTCACTTGGCTGAACATTGGTCTAGACTCTACTAGACCAGGGCGAGTGACTAGACCACCTGGCCTGGACCAGGACGAGGAAGGACTAGACCAGGGACGAGACAGACTAGACCAGGACGAGGACTGGGTGGACCAGGGCGAGAGAGGACCAGACCAACAAGGCGAGAGACTAGACCAGCTAGATTAAGCTGTCAAGGGTGAAACTGGACTAGACCAACAGGCTGCACAGGCGAAGCAAAGAAACCAGCTACTCAACAGAGTGAGACTTCAATTGAGGTCCCACCGTGATCGCCAAAATGAGAGCACCTGTAGCGCGGATAATGTGTCGTGCTCTCTACAGTGTGGGTGCCCCTCAGTGCAATGTGCGTGACAATCTCACTCAAACAAATGGAAACTCTCTCAAACAGAATGAAACACAAAAACAATGGATAACAACAAAGACACAACAGTGGACCAGAACATGTGGACTCGACTAGCTCAAAGAACCATGTACAGACTCTGGCGTGGCAGCACACTCAGCTCCAGCCCAGGACTCACAGGTACAAATGGGGTGTCAAGGCTCAGATGTGCAGGGATGGTGGAGCAGTGCTCTGTGTAAGACCCGCTACCTCGACGATGACCCGACTATCTATAAAAGATAATGATAATGACCCCACGGCTACTACTCATAGATACAATCATAAAGAGCCACCAACGGCTCATAAATGTCAGCCAGCTAAGTGTGACCTGGCCACATGTCCACTAGGCCACCATCCGTATCCCTGCCACGTGTCACTGCCCAAAGTGTCCGTCCAGTGTGAACAGACCAGACCAATTGTACTAACTGTAACTCTGTCTTGTGAAAGTGGCACTGTAGCCTGCTACACCTCTACCAAGCATCGTCGTCGTCGTCGTCACAGCAAGTTCAGATTTCAGCCCATTAGCCTCATCGTCATCATAGTACCAAGTACCCACAGTACCCATCAGTGTAGGAATCATTTGGATCTTCGTGTCCTTAGCACCCAAGTATCTTAGATACCCAAAGTACCCACAGTACCAAGCACCAAGTACCCGCAGTATCCAGCACTTAGCCTCACAGTATCAAGCATCTAAGCAGTATCCCTTAGCACCTCAACAGTACCCAACATCAGTAGCATCAAGTATCCATTAGCATTTCAACATCTCAACATTTAGTCATTGTATCAACATTTGTGCAAGTAATAAAGCAAGTACTTGCTCTGGTAACAGAGCAAGGGGACGCTTGAGGGTGGTTAGGACCCGACATGCCGTGTCCTCTCTTTCTTTCTCTCTCTGCATCTCTCTTTCATTCAATTCTGTCCAGTTCTTTCAAGTGAAGTAAAGTAACCTTGTGCTTGTGTGCAGATTAGATCCGAGCTAAATCTATAAACCCTTCCGCTGCACCTGAAAGAGGAGGATTCGGAAATGGTCCTCCTGGTGAATGGATTTTTTCTTTTCCAATTCCACTCCATCACCTTCATGTAAAGTATCCATCCCGCTTCTAGTGATGACCATGCACTGAGTATTGAGGTACTTGGTTACTGGGGTACTTGAGGTTCTTGGTACTTGGGTAACTTGGGGTACTTGTGCTTCTTGGGGTACTTGGGGTTCTTGGTACTTAGTATTGCTTGCAATCTACCTTTAAAAAGGCTTTTCTCTTCCCAAGCTCAACTCCTTGCAGGTGCGACCCTTGGCGGCCTTGTGCTTACACCAAGGTTGCTTTTTTCCACCTCACGTCGATGGGCCTCCCGCAATGTGCAAGGTCTAGCCTCAATGAGTAGAAAAGAGGAACGAGGGGGAGGCTAGACAAGCCCTCCTTTTTTGGGTTACCTACCACTCGTCAAAAACACACACTAGAGAGATCGACACGCCCAAGTGGTCTTGGCTTGAATATATTTTGCATTTTGTCCTTCACTTTACCAGACTACTTCGACTACTATGCTCACCGGTACTAGTATGAGCACCACAACTTAAACATGCTAAACTCTGCTAGGTCGAGATATACCTAGAATAGCTAAGACTCTTAGCCATAGAGAATATTACGTGCAATCTCAAACAAACAAAAAATTTCTACAGTTCTTTATGGCTTAATGGCCCTGAAGATAGAACGATGAAGACGGGAGAACCCGATGCGTGACGAACTAAGGGTGGGAGTGCCTACAAAATCGAGGGCAAGGACATGAAGATTCTTTGAGAAAATAAATATGAGAGAGGTTCTTTAAGTTCTTTTTCTCGAGTGATAATACCAAACACTGTCAAGGATCTCTGATAAGGTTACTTTAACTGTTGCTTTTACGGCTCCTTTTACTTTATGAGAGAGACATGCAATAGACTAGAGGGAGAAGAGAGTGAAACTATGATTGAAGGTTCTATGAGTGATAGAGAGAGAAAGGAGACTAGCACAAGATGGGTCCCAAACCCCCCTCCAAGGGCCCCTCTATCTATCACTAAAGAGGTATTTTCTTTAGATTGCACAAATGCTGATACAATGATTCTTGATGTTGAGATGCTGATGGGATCTTGCTACTAATGCTTAGGCCTGCGAGGGTAAGGGCTGAAAACTGAAAGCGCTAGTGCTGAGGAGGCACTGGAGGCTGATTTGATATTGTAGGATGATCTGATACAAAAACGCTAATGGGCTAGCTGATACTGATGAAAAACGTTGATCTGCAGGTGTGAGGCTGAGGGTCAAACGCCAAGCTGATTGCTGAAAAATGTCAGGCATGGGATGGTACTATTGGCAAAACGCAAGAGGTACTGAGATGCTGCTGCAAGCCATTCCCTGCATCAATCGGATTCCCGAGCTGAGATGCTGTTGGGAGCCATTCCCTGCATCAATCGGATTCCCGGGTGGGCATATGTGCGACCGTTTCACCCGAACTTACACCCCCTAGCCTAACTTATCAATAAATCCATTTATTGATTTATTTGTTGAGTCTGGTGGACAGTTTGCCCTACCCAAGCGTTACTAAATTTATAAGGCCTATTCCTCACCTACATAGGGAGCATGAGACCAGCGTTCGGAGCAGATTTGCAGAGCGCTAGATCAAGAAGCAGATCAGCCAGCCTTTTGCTCACATCAGCCCTGGCGTTTTGAGATCTAGCAACCTAGCATTTTCAGCCTGAAGCCCTGGTGCTACCCCTTAGTAGTGCAAATCAGCCAGCATTTTTATTTCCAACCCATTCCATCACCGGATTGTGTTGCATTTGCTAACGCTAGCCATCCTGTTGCCGTCCGGCACTTTGGTAGCCCATCAAGCCTTCCCTTGGCCATTCCCTCGCTAGCATCGAGTGCTCACATTGCTGTCCATCATCGGCATCGTCAAGATCTGCATTTTTAGCCTTGCTTTACGTGAGAGATCTACTCTGTTTTACGCTTCAGATCTTCGTTTTTGCAGCCAGCTTTCAGCCCTTCATTCCTCTCACATTGAGAGCACAAAGCAACCCTAGATCTACCCCTTGGTAGCCATCCGCAATCCCACATCGAGGAGGATCCAAGGTGTATCAAATCAGCCCTGGAGGTGCCTTGTCTTGAGGTGTTACCACGGCGACAGTCGTCATTCGAGTCAGTAGAGTCTACACTTGAGGTATTGCATGTGTACATTCCATTTATGCAATCTAAAGAAAATACCACATCGGCAAGGGTGTGGGAGGCCCTTGAGAGGGTTGGTTGGGATGCCATTGGGTGTCATTCTCCTCCTCTCTCTTTCTCTATCCCTCTACACATCTCTACCGCACTCTCTCATTCCCTCTCTTCAGGGAAAGGTAAAGGAACCATCATTCAAGATAAAAGGAATCACTAATGCAAGGAAAGAAAGAAAAGGATTTGTGGAAGTGTAAAACCTAGATCTTGACCATTTCAGTTCCGCTACACCTGACAGGGAGCACTCGATGTATAGCCGAGAAGAGGCTCAATGGGCTATCGAAGTACCGGGCGAGCACTCAATGTATAGCCGAGAAGAGGCTCAATGGGCTACCGAAGTACCGGGCTGCAGCTGAGGAGGTAGCGTTATTAGATCCACCACGATCTCAGCGAGAAGATGGGCTGAAAGCTGGAAACACTGGGCTGAATGGCTGCTCCGGGCTGATGACTCGCAAATGGAAGCAAAAACGCTAGGCTGATCTTATGGCGCTCACTCTTCTGTTCCAAAACACTGGCTCTAGTGCTCCCTTTATAGGGCAAGATACTAGTTATAAACTTTTTAAGGCTTAGGAAGGGCAAAAGTTGAAGACGAAGTTATAAAAATAAATCATTAAAACGATTTATTAATAAACTTGACTTCGGGTAAGTTTCAAGGTGAGATTGTCGCACATCTATCCACCCGGGAATCCAACTAACGCGTGGAATGGTTCATTGGATTTCTCTAACCTAAAACTACATGCACGTCATGTCAGATGCCCACCATGGTGTAATAAAATGTGTCAAAACGGGTTGTACAATCCATTTATGCAAGAGGGTTCAAAAATTGGAAAACCTAATTTAATGAACATGCAAGTCGTGGAACAGGCTCACAGAATTGTCAGTACTAATCCTCCTAGGATTCTAGACACTCCTATCTAGGGATAGGTGCAAAATTGGCTTTGAAAGTCAATGAAGCATGTCCATGTGGCACACAACCATGTGCATCTGTGTGTGTGTGTGTGCGCGCGCGTGCATATGCAGCATCATTTTACATAGTTCCAATGCAGCAGTTTCCTCCAGACCCTCCAAAGCCATGCCCACAAACATGCACTTTCTTTACCATTGAGATGGTAAAGAAAGCCATTGAAGGACCAAGAGAGCAAACGATCATGATGGATTGATGGTGGAGCACTTTATACATGCTTCAGATATACTTGCAGAGCTTCTTGCAGTAATGTTCAACCGAGCCATGTGTGAGGGTTTTCCGGATACTTGGAGCATGCCTACTATTGTGCCTAACTTCAAGGCACGAGACCCCATGATAACGGGGAATTACCGTACTATCATGATTGGCACACGCTAGCTATGTTGTAAGCAATAGCTAAGCAGATGGGCAGAGAGAGCAAGCATTCGAGCATCAAGCCAGGCAAGTTTTAAGAGAGGTTTTTCTACTCTTGATCATATATTGACACTCAGAGCTGTTATTGAGGAAAACAGATAACATGGTAGGAGGATTTGTTGTACCTTTGAGGATTTTCGCAAAGCATTTGATACGGTTACTTGAGCTCGATTGATGCAAAGACTACAGGAGATGGGATTACCTGCAGAGCTGATCTCGGAGTCATGGCTTTATACAAGACAGTCGTGGGGCAGGTTCGTACTCCCAAGGGGTTATCTTAGCATATTCACTCCACTATTGGAGTGAAACAGGGATGCCCACTCTCCCCTACATTGTTTGGTTTGTATGTAGATGAGGTTTCACATTGCATTGAGAGGGCAGGCGATGGAGGAGCATAGTAGCACGAACCTGGATCTCATTACTACTGTATGCAGATGATATTGTGTTGATCTCAAATTCGCTAGAGGGGATGCAGCGACACTTGGATGCATTGCACACTTTTGCTAGTGATAGCGGCTTGTCAGTCAACCTTGGCAAGACCAAAGTTATATTGTTCAACACCACAGCATAATGGGTCAAGCCATCTGCACCGACCTTCACATATGATCAGCAAACGCTTGAGTATACAAACGCATACATTTACCTGGAGTGGTCTTCAGCCGTTCAAAGTTCTCCTTGAGGAGAGCAGTAGAGACCAGACTCACAAGAACATATGGAGCATGGAGAGAATGTGTTTGCAGATTCAATTTTACGAACCTCGAACAAAGCTCTGGCTATTTGACACATTGTTTACTTAGCTATGCTTTATGGGGAGACCATCAGTAGACCATCATAGCCAAGTTTGCAGTATTGATGGATGGATATGTATTGAGAGGCAGATGATTAGGGCCAAGGCCTCTGTACCGTACAAGATTATTCGTACAGAGCTTGATGCTCCCCCGTTGGTCATAGAGGCACTTACCAGATCCGTCTCTTTTATAACAATATCCGAGATCTCCCCAAAGATGGATATGCTCTCCTACTTCTTGACAGCTTGCCTCACAGGGAGACACATCTTGTTGGTATGCACAAATAACATCATGGTTTTAGCTACATGGATTTAGTATGGAGAGACTACCCCCTTTCCAGTACTCGTTGTGGATGCACCCTCCTTGTCCCTCACACGACCCAGATTACCCGCTTCATCAGACAGGATTTGATTCCGTTAAACACCAGGAGGGCATGGATAGAGCCGACATGAAGATGGCTTTCTACAAAGAGCATCTTCTCCAGCTCACAAAGGATGGATATGTGATCAGACCTGCCTATATGGACACTCATTTATCCCATGGGATACGATGTGCTATTGGTCAGATGCACACATAATCGCATCAACTAGAGATTGAGACTGACAGATTTAGGAGAGTACAAACAGAGTCCAAGATTTGCTAGTTGTGTCATATGGAGCCAGAGACAAAGTTACATCGCATATGTCATTGTCTGGTATACTATTGAGATACGAGGTCGCTTTCATTATCTATTCAAAGAGGGCTTTGGACCACTGGCTAGAGTCAGGAGATATAAGGATCAGAGATGCCTCAGGTTGTTTTTGCTAAAGCTGCACAGAAACAGGGAGAGTCTCTTGAGGAGATTAGACAATGGGAGACATTCACAAAGGGAGATCACTGACTTCTTTAGAGTAGAGACTTGGCAGTCAGTTGAGCAAGCTTCACAGCAGACTTCAGAGTCCACCTATACCAAAGGTTTATTGACTGACAGAGCCATTGACCTTGGGAGAGCTAGACACCCACATCTATGTGGGCCACCACGACATCGACAGAGGCTCCATTAGAGGATCAAGACTATTCTAGCACGACATAGGAGACGTCCAATACGGCTATTTACAGAGGCGGACATTGACGATGCTCTTCAGTGATCAATGCAATACATGCTCGGACAGCACCCGATGTCGGGCATTCTCGGACACAATTGTTCATTTTAGCTTGTATTTTACTTCATTGTACCGACATTGTATTAGATCCACCAAGATAGTATTAGTTTGGTCTCATAGGTCATTTTGACCTTTTGAAGACATTCATTATAACATTTCATTTCTCCAATTATACCATCAATGAACGATAGTATAGAAATGTGGACCAATGGAAATTATAAACGGTAGGACATGGACTAGACTCTAGGCACATGTGCCAGATTCAAAAGAAGGTAAGTGGAAAGGGCTACTTTGTACTAGCTTAGAGTTAGTAGAGAGAGAAGAAGAAGAAGAAGAGAATTTTAATGTCGTAGGAAACTATCCCGAGAGACCTTAGAGATCTATCCGACGAGGAGAGTTGAACTCAAGACCTGTTATTTAAAAGGGAAATGGGATAACCAATCTACCAAAGGTTATACCATTTTCCTCTTCTTATCAGAGCGCACACACACACACCCGAGAAGAAGAGAATTTTTACGTCATAGGAAACTATCCCAAGAGACCTTAAAGATCTATCTGACGAGGAGAGTTAAGAGAGAGAGAGAGAAATGAAATGAAATGTTATATTAACGTCTTCAAAAGGCCAAAGTGACCTATGAGACCAGAAAGTTACAATGTGGTGGATCTGATACAAAGTCAGAGTCAGAGTAACAAGATGACAGAGTTGCACTACACATGCCACTGCCCCGTCTACTACGAGATACGAGGCCACTTCCATTGCTTGTTCAGAGAGGGCTTTGGACCATTCTCCAGAGTCATGCAGTACGAGGATCAGAGATGCTTGGGTTTGTTTTTGCTCGAGCTATGCAAACATAGAGAGAGCTTGATGAGAGGACAGGCTAGCCAGTCTCAGAGACAGATCATAGATTTCTTTAGAGCTGCCACTGGACACTCGGAGGAGTTACTACCACAGCACAGCTCGTCGTCTCACACCAGAGGCACACTGATCGACCGAGCAACTGAGGAGATCCAGACGCCCACGACTGCGGAGGACTACACAGCATCGGCGGAGGCTGCATCAGAGGATTCGGATTACTTTGGCTCGACATGCACGACGCCCGGTCAGACTACTGACCATGGAGGAGATTGATGAGATCTGCAAGCGATCAATGTTGGATCTCTTGTGATCTAGCTATCCCAGCTAGCTGCTTAGTTCACACCTAGTAGTTTAGGATTCCATAGTATTTTATTGTGACATTTGTCATTAGAGAGAGAGAGAGAGAGAGAGAGAGAGAGAGAGAGAGAGAGAGAGAGAGAGAGAAGAATAGAAAGCAATGATGACTTAAGGTATTGGACGGAAGTGGGCAGGTGAAGAGGCTCGAGGGTAGAGAGACTTCACGTAGAGAGGCCACTTTGGGAAGGGCATGGGACCTCTCAAAAACTCCAAGTCTAAAACAGGATCTAAAATAGCTATAGAACAATTAGAAGAAATTGGTGAGAGGCTGTCTAAACTGAACGGTACACTTTGCCATAGACCTTACTGTGCAGACCCTTTCACTAGTCATGTGTCATCATCGTCTAGTCTGCCATCCATACATCCATAAGTCAAGGTCACGAGTCCTGCTTGCCACCCAGAATTTGGCATCTCCCTATGTAATCTCAAAGACGAGTGCAACTACCTCCTTGAGTCAAGGTCATGGCATCTATAATTTAAGCACTCACCTCTATAAGGGAGCTATTGTACCTGGATTTCATATTAATCAAACAAAATGTTTTAGGGTTTCCGTTTCATTGTGTCTACTCTCTCATTGCTCCATAACACCACGACTGCAACCCTCATCACAGCTATATCTCCTCTATTGTCAAAAGTTCGAAACACTGCTTTCCAAAAAACAGGTTTCAATCATATTGTACCTCTCAATGTCCATTTTGATACTTTCAGACATAAGAACTATCCTTTCTTCATGTGATACAAAACATTCCTCAGATGCAAACTTTAAAATTCAACAGACAATTTCCAGACCTGTAATGTAAGTGATTTTATGACTTCCTTTGCAACTCTGGATTTTGCAGTTTCCTTTTCTGCTACCATCTTTCCCACTTCCATCTCTTTGGTTGCAAGCTGCAATTTTTCTTCTTGAAGAAGAAATTGTTGCTTAAGTTTTTCTAACTGTCCACGAGAAACGAGCACGTTAACAAAAAAGAATATATGCAGAACCAACAAACTTGCAAACAACTACTTATCTACTACCAATTGGGTAAGCTAATTGCAAGTATGAACAGCAAGGTGTAGAGTAGATACCAACTCCCAACAAAGCTTGAGATAAACTCCTACCTAAAACCCCAGGTCATTATATAACAAAAATGAGCAACTAAGTCGCAAAGAGACTCGCAATCAAGGCCCTCCCCATTTACCAACTAAAAGTAGGAAACATACCACCCTTTATGCATGCGAGGTTTGAATATAAGTTTAAAACACATCGTAGCAGGGCTACAGTGACACTGGCACAAGACAGATAGTTAGTTGTAGTAGGTCTGGAGTTCACACTGGACAGACTTTTGACTAGGCAATGAGACGTGGCAGTCATATGGGTGGAGGTCTAGTGGACACCGTGGCCAGATCACCACCACCAAGTTTGGAGATAGACTTAGCTGGACTGGGATATTTTGCTAGCCATTGGTGGCTCTTTATGATGTATATATGTGAGTGGTTCTAGTGGTCGATATGACATCATCGTCTACTTTCTATGGTCTAGCGTATGGAGTCTTGAGTCTGGAGTCCAGCACCACACACCTACACCCTCACTGCACATTGGAGCTCTGACATCCCCATTGTATCTGTGAGTCCTCGGCTTGGAGCTGAGTGTGCTTCCAGCTAGAGTCTGTATGGTTCTAAGAGTTGTCGAGTTCCAGTGGGTTCTGAGTCTACTATTGTGCGTTGAGTTGTTGTTCCATTGTTGTGTGATGTTTTCTTCCTGTTGCAGTGAGGTTTCATGCATACTGCACTGAGGAGCACCCACTATAGAGAGCAGACACACTTCCCCTGCTACAAGTGCTCTCATTTTCGGCATGCTCGGTGGGACCTCAACTGAAGTCTCACTCCACTCCACTCAGTTTACATGTTGAGGAGCTAGCTGGTTCAGCTCCTCGCCTGGTCTAGTCTGCTTGTGTGGTCCAGCTTGGTCTAGACCAGCTTCGCCCTAGTCCATCTTCGCCTTGTCCAGCTTGGTCTAGCTGGTCTACTCTCTCTCACCCCTATCTAGCAAGAGTAGTCTAGCCAAGTCTAGCCTGGTCTAGTCGAGTCTGGTCCAGTGGGTCTAGACCTGCAAGTTCAAGGATCTTGGCAACCAGAGCTTGGGTGGGTTTGTTGTTACTACATGACACATGTGAGGAAGTCCAAAGATCGACAAAGCCCACTACTCAGCCCATTAAAGTACTACCATCGAAAGCACCAATCTTTCGTGCCGAGTAAAAGTCCACCAGCCCTGCTACCCCTACCCTTCCACGCATCTACCTCCTGTGTCATATAGAGCCAGAGACACAGTTACATCACATATGCCATTGTCCGGTATACTATGAGATACGAGGCCGCTGTCTTATCAGAGAGGGCTTTGGACCACTGGGTAGAGTCATGAGATATCAAGATCACACATGCCGTAGGCTGTTTTTGCTAGAGCTACACAGACACAAGGAGAGTCTCTTAAGGAGATTAGACAGTGGGAGACATTCAGAGAGGGAGATCATTGGCTCCTTTAGAGCAAAGACTCGGTAATTAGATGAGCAAGCTTCACAACAGACTTCAGAGTCCACATATACTAGAGGTATATTGACTGAGACAGCCATTGAGCTTGAGAGAGCTAGACACCCACGCCTATGAGGGCCACCACGACATCGACGGAGGCTCCATCAGAGGATCATGACTATTCTAGCATTACATAGGAAACGTCCAATACATCTATTTATAGAGGTGGACATTGACGATGCTCTCCAGCAACCAATGCAGTATATCCTCAGGCAGCGCCCAATGCCGACATCCTCGAACACTGATGTTCGGCTCTCATCTCTCTGCACTCCTCATCATACCAACTATTCTGGGGCATGCTCCCAGAATGTCGCCTCCGATCCGGTTGAGTGTGTGGGTATGCCTCTGATGTTGCATCATGTAGTGTCTCAGTCAGTAAAGTAGTGCACTCCTCTACTGAGAGGCCTGGAGCAACTGTGCATAGACGATCCCAGATCGCCTCTGTATAAACCGAGTCAGTCTCTGGTGTAAATGTATAACGGGTGTGTGACCTGCCTCCTGATTTCTGGGCTGTACTAAACTGAAAAGATACGGACAGTGTCAAGAGAGCATGATCCACTGCTACGCCCACTGGTCTGGCTCCCACTGTGAAATCCTGAATACAAGGAATAAAGCTCGGCTGTGTCATAACATAGTCCACTGTACTGGCCCCATGTCTGTGTGGAAAGCATGTGAAGCTTGCTGCTCTAGGAAACCGCTGTAAGCCATTAAGTATGGCTAGCCCATGTGTAGTCGTCATCTCCGTGAGGTATCTCCCATACTCAGTCTGCTCTCTGTCATGTGAACATCTGTCAAACCCCAGCTCACCCACATCCAACTCTCTAAGCATCTCATCTGAAGTGTCGTAGAAGACTGTCTAACAGTTGCCCGTTCGAGCATTGAAGTCTCCTAGGAGGATGATATCACCATCCCTAGAAAACGTCTGTCATTGTAGACGTTAATATATCATTTCATTTCATTTCTATAAGGACATAAAAGGAACCACCTCTTGTGTTGAATAGCACCCGCACAATTGAGCCTCTATACCTCCTTGTAACTCGACGGTCCTTGTTTTGAGCTCAGTGTGCTGCCAGCCAGTCATTGTAGATGGTACATTGGGGGACAGGAGTTCAGCTGATGAACATTGGGTTTGTTGTGTTCATTCATTTTCAATCTTTCAATTGTTATCTCATTCATTGTTTTCATTCTGCAACTATCTATTGTCATTCTAGCTCTTTCCTAAGAGAGATTTCTTGTGCACATTGCATTAAGACACACCCACACTAGAGAGCACAAGCATGACATTTTTTTTTGTACATAGTGTCGTACTAGCCTTAAAGAAATGGGCACTCGCCTTGTATGTGTGTTAGAAAACAAAGCATGTTGTCATTTTGTTAACCCATGACGGACGGATGCAAACCTTATGAACTACATTTTGACTCATAAGCCGGGCTTGTCGGTTCCGCATTTAGATAGTACGTGATTGGCTGATCACCAATTGAATATGAAAGGTATAGTAGAACTCCAACAGATAAGGTTCAATGTTGGCCCATCCAAGTGTGGACACCTGTGTGTGAAATGGTTGGCCCATATATAAGCCATTGTAAACCTAAAACTCTCTCATTCTCTAAAGTGCTAATGCAAGTGCTCCTGCTCCCCTTCTGCTTCTCCATGTGCATGTATGCGTTCGAATGTGTGTGAGTGAGTACATGGTGCTATTGCGGGGTGTGTGTGTGTGTGTGTGTGTGTGTGTGTGTGTGTGTGTAGTGAGAGAGAAGACCTGCACGTTCAACAGCCCTATGTGAACTGCAGCATTGCGCGACCTTCTGCCCTGCGCGAACCTCTGCACTGCGTTTCTGATGTTCTGCTCGTCAGCAGTTTTGGGGCAACCTGCAGCCTTCGGCAGTTCTGAGTGTGTGTGTATGTGGGTCCCCTCCATGCTAGGGTTTCACAATCGGACATCAACATGATAGGGTCTTCATGCCCCAAGGTCTCTGCGTCTAGGGTTTTCTGCAGCGAGTTCCAGTCTACGCTGTGGGTTTCTTGCCGTTGTGAACCCTAACTGCGAAGACCCATCTGCTGCTTTGATGCAAAGTGACGAGCTGCACCTGCGCAATCTGGTGGGCTGTCCCCTCTGCAGTCCTCGTCAGACCTTCATTTTCGACGCCCTTCAGCACCTTGTGCAGACTCTCAGAAGTCCTCAAGTCCAACACTTTCAACAGCCTACATAGCTTATCCGTGTGTATGTGTGTGTGTGTGTGTGTACAGCCAGTCTCTGTGTGTGTGTGTGTGTAGCAGTCAAAATTCAAATACAAAAAAGAGTGTGTGTGTGTGTGTGTGTGTGTGTGTGTGTGAGCTTCGCATGGATTCGACTGAGCAGTGTATATACAAGCGCCGGAAAGCCATGGAAACTTCGGATATGGATGCTATAAGCCTTATCAAAGAATGTTTGCATGAGGACTTCGAGGATGCACGTCAAGCCTGGGAAGGATCCGCTCCCGTCATGGAAGTGCACATTCCTATACAGGAGCTTATGGATCCTGTTGCTCAATATGCACTTAACGCGGTGATTCTTTTTTTCTCAGGCAGAATGCCTACGGCTCAGGATGTAGGCCAATGGGTTGATTTCCTACTCAAACGGCAAGCAGTCCGACGGGTTTACTTTGGCGCGCGAGGTTTCTATGAAGTCTTGCTGGCCGACATGGATGCTCGGGATGCTTTGCTTGAAATGTCTCCTCTTTTCTTCAATACACAGATGACTCATGTACTGCTCTCTGCTCTCACCAAGGCCTATCAGAGCCTCATTCGTCACAAGTGTCCCGTCTAGGTTGAGGTGGTCGACTTTCCTCGCACTTGGCTTCACTTTCTTCCCTTGTTGGCCGCTCAGTTCGGCAAAGTCATTTGCCCCCCTAAGCTGGAAGCAAACACAAATCCTTTTTGCATTCTGTGGGACACGGATATCCCCACACCAGTAGGTATTTCGATCGATTATGGGGATGCAGTGGTTGGAAAGCGTCCAATTAAACTTAAATGGGGCTTCAACCTCCTCCCCGACAGCTGGGATGTATTAAGGTAAAGAGAAACAATTATAATTGTTTGCACTTTCTACTTCTCCAAATATTAAAGACAAAGGAAAAGAACAAGTTTCAACCTCTCAAACTTGGATAGTGCCCAAGAAACCCGCTAAAGCCGCTACAGCCCGTATTCCGGCATGTTCTCGTAATTATGTGCCCCCTTTGAAGAATGTTGCTCAGAAAAAACTCCCTTGTAATGACAACACTTCTTTGGCTGAAGCTTGGGACAAGGTTGTTCGCTCTTACAAGGAAGTTGTTACAGGAGAAGCCTCTTCATCGCGTGCAAGGTGCCTTTATCTTCAATCATCTTGGTCTAGGTCTTGACCCACCTCCTCAGGTACCTACAGTTGGGGAGGATGTGTTGATGGGTCGTAGTACTTTAGTTTTCCCCTCTTTTTCCAGTTTCCTCGCCCACTGTATATACCATATAGAATGCATAGTTCTTTGAATTGCATCTCCTATAATGTGCGTAGGTTATGCAATCACGACAAGTGGCAGATTCACTGGCACTATGCAAAGCGGACATTGTGGTTCTTCAAGAGCATAACCAGCATCAATTTGCAGAACAAACTTCTTACTTTGCGGGCTATTGGATAGCCTATGCAGGATCAGCTCGCTATCCTGGAGTGCTTATACTTGTTCAACATGAACTCTTCCCGACCTTGGTTTTCAATGACCCCGACTGGGAGATGGATGGTCATCCATGTATTGTTAATGGTGAAGTTTTTGAATTTGGAGGATTATATGCATATACAACTTCTGCAAATAGGGCACCGTTGTGGAGTGCTATCTCCTCTTATTGTTCGCGTTCCAATGCGTTTCTCTGTGGGGATTTCAATAATGCACCAAACCTTGCGGATAACCTATTGGGCATTCTCACATGCTTCATATAGAACGGCACTCATGGGATCAGTTTATGTTGACATGTAATGGGCTTGATTTGTGGCCCTTTTTGCATGTGGCTGATTCGAGATTCACTTTTCAACATAATGCTCAATCTATGTATCGCACTCGGCTGGATCACTGGTATCTTTTTCACATGCAATAGTATGATGACTTTGTATGTGAGATGAGGATTGATTATGCTATGTGTCTCTTGGATCATTTTCCCGTATGCTTGAAACTTCGTTAAAGCTCTTTTGATGTCAATGACTGCCTACCCAAGAAGAGACTTTTGCATGTTAATAATGCTTATCTCAAGCATGAGCCTTTTCACGCTATGATTGTGGATATCATCCTGCCTTTGATCTCTCAGATGTATGTTGATATGGACATAGCCTGGTTCCGCTTTGTTATGCGTATTCAATGTGTTATTCAGGATTATGGCAGGGATTATTTGTCACAATTAAGGAAACAGGTTAATCAGGCAAAGGATGCTTATAGCATATTAATGCACTTGGCTAATCATTCTTCTCTTACTGACATGCACTATGTTACGGCACAATGATGAGAGGAAATTGGCCAAATGGCAAACTCGAGCTCGTCAACAGGCTTTTGCAGATAAAGGATGTTCTTCTAATTAATTCTTCCAGCATTTGCATCACTCCAGGCAGTCTCAAGCTATATGGAGAGTTAAATTACTATCAGGGGAGTGGACTTCCACTTTACGGGAGCTAGCACTAGCCCTACACTCTCATTATGGCAAGATTTTTGAGGCCCCTTCTTCTCCCATGAGAGAAGCTCGCCAAGTGCGTCACATGTTTCTATCGCATGTTACTCCCATTCTTTCGATGCAACAGGCTCAAGACTTGGAAGTTGTTTTCACCAAGTCTGAATTGTATGCCAGCTTGCTTGATTTGGGCCGGTGGAGAGCTCCTGGTTGGGATGGTCTCTCTATGGAACTTTTCTTGTCTTTCTGGGATTATTTGAAGTTGCCTCTGTTGTTCATGATGAATACAGCTTGGGAACAACAGGAATTGCCCTCCTCTTGGAAAGAAGGTTTTCTCAAGCTGACACCTAAACATGCATTGTGTGAAGAATTCTCTCATTGGCGGCCTATTACACTCATGCTTGTGGTATATAAATTAATGGCAAAAATGCTTGTTAACCGACTGAAGTGCTTTCTGCATGAAGGCTTGCATCAATCTCAATACGGCTTCATTCCACGATGTCAAATCACTGATAACCTAGCGAATGTCATCATTGGTATGGAATATGCAAAATATACTCGACAGGATGTCTTGGCGATGCAGGTTGACATTGAAAAGGCATTTGATATTGTTCTTTGGGATTATATGCGTATACCATGCAACACTTGGCATTTGGGCCTAGGCTATCCCGTGTCGTGCTTTTCTTGTAGCACTTTTGCAAGGCTTGTTGGATGGATCTCTCACAGAATCTTGGCCTTTGGGATGATCGATCAGGCAGGGATGCCCTCTTAGTGCTTTGCTTTATGCGATCGCTACTCACCCCTTATTTATGTATTTGGATTCCTTGACTTCCACTGGTAGATTACATGGCCTGACATTACCTTCTGGACGGCAGTTTGCTGGTTAGGCCTATGCGGATGACTCTTTGTTTATGCCTCGCAATCACTATGATGATGTACAGGAAATTATGCATACTCTTCAATTGTTTGGATTGACAGCAGGTCTCAAAGTTAACTTTTGTAAATCCAAGCTATTGCCTCTGAAAGAGTGTGACTGGCATAAGATATTGTGGCCTGGGGAGATTGTTCCTTTGCACGTTCTGGTTCGCCATTTGGGTTATCCACTGGGTTGGAATGTATCAGCTATGCGGAAACTGGATTGGGTGCTCCACCGTCTGCATTCCAAGTTAAACTAATGGAAACTATCCACGTGGCCACTTCATGTGCATCTCAGGATTGTCCAATGCATGCTTGTGGCTTATGTGCAGTTTTACTTGCCTTTGCTATCCTGGCCTCGGTTGCGCTTGCAATCCCTCATGTCCAGTATTTTAGAGCATTTTTGGCGAACCTCGTCTAGCACGAAGGGTCTTCGGCTTCTATCTATGGACAAGCTGTGTTCTCCAAATCAGCTTGCAGGGTTAAATATTTTGGACTTGTGACGTCATGTTTTGGCTCGGAAAGCTATGCTGTTGCCAGTTTTGGTCGAGCAACAGCAACCCTACGCTCTCATGGTCACACATTTATGTACGCACATTGTCACCCCATCATTTGGTCGTTGGAAACCGACTTATTGGGATGTTGTTTTTGGGAAGCTTGAAGGACACATTCCTGGCTGTCCCTTTACTTCTTCTCTCATTGTGGATTGGAAGATTGTCACTTCGCATTTGGCTTGGCTTGGTGGACAATCCTTTGTGGGTAACTCCCTTTCGTTTGGAGAGTCTGCATTGGAGCAGGGCCTTTGCTTCGACTTTTGGTTCAACGGTCTCCTCGCCAAGCGTATTTACTTTTCCGAAAAGGAGTCTGTCAGGTGCATCAAGTGGTTAATGACTCGGGTTATGTTCTTTCGTTCGCTGATGATGCGGTGTCCCACTTTCCGTTGGGTCCTCACTATTCTCCTCTCTAGCAGGAAATTCAAAGGATGCTTCTTGATCACTGACCCATTCCTCCTTTGGTTGCGGACTCCCGCTTCTCCGATTGGAATCTGGCTACTAGCAGATTGGACTACAATTCAGCTGGCAATGTCTATGCCATCCTTTAGTCTGATGTATGGATTGTGCATCATGGTAATCAGTTGTGGTCGCTTTCCTTGTGGTGGCAACACACATTGTCTCACATTTGGCAGAGTCATCTCCTTTTGAAGGAACGTGTTTTCTTGTCGCACTGCTTGGTAGGAGCTCTATGTGTTGGTAGTGTGTTACATGCACGGCATATTGCGCCTTCCCGCTGCCTAAGATGCCTTGAAGCTGAGGAGACCGTGCCACACTTACTCTAGCGTTGTCGCCACTCCAGTGCCTTCATTGGAAATTTGAGATCTGAGGGTTGCCATTTGATGTACATCAATAGTCTTTTTGACAGGCATAGAGTGTGTTTTCTTGTTAAGCTTGTCGACTGAAACAATCCAAGTTGCTTCCCTCGATCAAATTTCAACTTTTGGTATACCACCCATTTTGAAACATACTCTTGTATGTTTACTTTTCATGGTGGACCAACAGAAATACATTTCTACTCCTCAAAGAGTAGATTATGGAATCCCTCTTTGCCCCGCATAAGGAGAAGTATGGGATTCATACATGACTTTTGTATTGTATGGGTGATTCACACATAGCTTATTGCCGTTTGGAAGATAACCATCCTTCAAGGTGAATGGTTCTTTTTTTCTTCCCTATTGCAAAGGCGATAATTATGTACTTAAAGTTTCGGTTAGTAGCATACTCATCTATCATAAAAGATAGATCATTGTGAGTTGCTATAGACACCACATTTATCCTTCGTCGTTGTGAAAGTGCATTGACCACTTGATTGTGCTAGTTAGCAATGTGAGCAATATGAAATTTAAATTGAAAAAGAAAATTTGCCTACCTCATTTGTTTGTCGGAGGGCTTGGTTTGCGTCATGAAGTTCTTGAGGCTTTGTGATCCATTCGTAGGATGAATGGAGTCCCCAAGAGATAGTGTTTCCACGTGTTTAGGGCATATAGAATAGCTAGTAGCTTTTTGTATTTGCCCAATACTCACTTATCGAAGTTGAGTCTTTGGCTCTCATATGCTATGGCATGTCCTTCTTGAAGCAAAATAGCTCCAAGGCAATTACCACAACAATCACATTGGACCTTAGATGGCTTTGAGAGATCTAGTAGTGTGAGCACACATTGAGAGATAAGATTCTCCTTAAGCTTCTCAAAAGCTTCTTGCACTTTTGCAATCCATGAGTACTTCAGGTTTCTTTTTATTAAGTCATGTAATGGGCCTGCTATTAGCGAGAATTTTTTCTATGAAGCTTCGTACCTCATGTAGATTCCTTGGATTAGGCCATCCTCTTATTATCTCTAACGTTGTTGGATCCATACGGGTACCATCCTTAGAGATACTGTGACCTAACTATTGAATCTCTTGTAGGAAAAATTCACTTTTCTTTTGATTAATGAAAAGCTTATTCTCTCTCACAACTTGAAAGATTACCTGGAGGTGTCGCTTGTACTCCTTAAGAGATTTTGAGTGGCCTGAGATTTTTGTCCATCATGAGTTTGAATGCGTCTGGAGCATTTGTCAGGCCAAAACTTATAAATTATCAAATAGATCTTCCATGTGCGGCACGGGAAATCTATTTTTCATAGTAATCTTATTTAGTGCTCTATAGTCGACACACATGTGATATGTGTCGTCTTTCTTTTGCATTAAAAGCAATGGTCAACAAAATGGAGAGGAGCTAGACCTCACCACTTTTCTTTTTTTTTTCACCAATACATGCACTTGCCTCATGATCTCCTCTTCTTGAGCTTGTGAAACTCCATAAGGAGGCTTGTTAGGCGGTGAGCTTCTTGGTAGGAGCTCAATTGCATGGTCATCATCCCTCATTTTAGAGGTAGCTCACTAGGGAAGTCATCAATGAAAACATCTTGGAATCCATTTAGGAAATTAGACAACTCTAATTCCTCTTGATTCCCTTTATTGTTGGGATATGGTGTTCCCCAACTCATTAGCATCTATGTACATGCTCGTTTCCCTGTAGGTGAAGTAGATTCTCCTTTCAGGGAACTTCATGTTGGAAGCCATGCGGTTAAACCATGGTGCCCTAACGATAACATTCTCGTGTTTGAGAGGGAAGATGAAGAAATTCTTTTTGTCCACATAGCTTTGGACATGAAGCATTAATTTTCGAATTAAGGAAGTAACTGAGACGTTTTGTCCCTTCATCTAGCTCCATTGGCTTTCAATGCATCTCCCATCTTGTGGGCTTGTATGCCTAGCTTAGTGGTCAACTCCGCGGATATGAAGTTGTGAGTTGAACTAGGGTCAAACAAAATAAAGGAATCATGCTCTTGCATCTTTCCCCAAGCATAGGAAAGGAGAAATCCTTGGCAATGAGAATCCTCTTTTGGAGCTTCAAACATAGAGACTCTAGGAGTCTCATTGCAAGCAATTCTCTTAGGGCAAGGACGATAACCATGGCCTTGCTCCCCTAAAACATTTGTGGTCCTTACTAAAAGCTTTTAGCTCTTTAGGAGAGAGTTTATATTTACCTTTGTAAACTCCTTTCTCCTTGGACCAATTGTTGTTGTTGTTGGAATAGCCTTGTAAGAATTTTGGGCATTGGTTTTCCCCTTGGCATCATTTTTGTCTTTATTTTCCATGGGCTTGACATTCCATCTAGCCCCTTGTTGGAAATTGATGCGCAAAGCAACCATGGTGTGGTGGATTACTTTGGTGATAGAACCAGGCCGTTGAGAGTTGACATACTTGGCTATCTCTTTGGGTAATCCCGCACAGAATTGTTGCTTTTGCTCGACAAAGTCTATCTTTTGAAAGATAGTAGTCTTGAGATGTAAATCCCAAAACTTGTCCACATATTTGTGGATAGACTCATGAGAGAGAAGCTTTAAACTTCACCATTTAGTAAGCACTTTTTCCTTTGCATCACTTGCAAGGAATTGCTTCGTGATGGAAACTCGTAGAGTTTTCCATGTCTTTGGGGCTTCGTCGTTGCCACGAAGGCTAGCCCACCATTGACGAGCCAATTTTTGGAAGTGCATAGCTACATGGTGTAGCTTGGAGGACTCTGTGAAGCCCTCGTCTCCAAAGGCCCATCAAATTGTTGGATGAAGGTCAATACTTTGTCGGTAGCACTAAAGGTGCCATCATAGGTGAGAAAAGAGATACTCTTTCCTCCCTCTTTGAACTTCTTTAGCTTTTGTGACCTTCACCATGCAGGGTAAGATTTGGGATGTCCTCCCCTCTTGTATTCTTTAGGAGAATAGCCATAGCTTTCATCGGTAGAGGAGGAAGGTAAAGAAGAAAGAGAAGAGGGTGATCTCTTTCTTGCCCTTTTCTTCCTTTGTTTTCTCTCTTCCCTTTTGGAGTGACGAGGAGGACTATGGGTTAACCGTTTCCTCTTGGGAGGAGTTGGCGATCATTTAGACGGCCATCTTCATGGAGCCACATCTTTTGAGAAACCTAGGGAGTCATTACTTTCTCGTTCTTTGGATTCCTCCTCTCATATGGGAGAGAGTCTTCTTTTGGGGGTCTCACCAAGAGACCTCCTAAGCTCTCTCTCCTCTTTAAGAGGAAAGAAAATCCCATAAGCACGAAGTTGTTAAGTAACTTCGGCTTGCAAAGAGGGGTTGCCCATAGCTTGTTGCAACCTAGTAACAAGATAATTAACAAACATGGGGGGCATCATCATTAGCACCTTCATGTGCAAAATCAAGGTTATCAATGTTCATTCTACTCTCTTGGTTATTGTCAGCCATGTTAATTGAACTTATGTGTTTACTTAGTGTATGCTTTGGCAATTCAAAACCTTAGTTGCTACTCCTCTTAGCCGTTGAAAATAAGCACTTAAGTATCTACACCCACGGCTCGAATTGGTTAATTATAGAGAGTAGTGGAGTGAGTCTAGCATTGCCGAGGGATAGCTCCTTTCGGACTTCTTATGGCTCAATAATGGTAAAGCCGTAGGCAAGTCTAAAAAAACTCCATTATTAAGACCAAAGCTCCCGAGGTGTGCACCATATCCCTCATAGTGGGCTCAACAAAACTGATAATAGATCCGAGTCCCACTTACCCTAATATAATTAACAAAATCAACCATTAATAGGCTACTTAAGGACCTCTCTTCTTAAGCAAGAAAAGAGAAACCTAATGCTCTGATACCAATGTAATGGAAATGGCCTATGAACTTTGAGAGTAGCGGAATTAGGAAATTAGGTGAAGCACTTTTGAGAGATTACTTTGTGAGCATAACGGGTGAACTTAATTGATGGTAGCAACATAAACATGGTACTTAGTTAACTTGGCATGAACAATACTTTTGCAAGAGAGAAAGTTTAGAGAACATGACAATAGTTGAGGACCGGATTCATATGGAGCCGGTCCCCCCTCCAATAAGCATTTGTATTACAATTTCTCCCATTAAGAGAGACTTGGTACAATACAATCTTTGTGTTCCTTGTGACCTACGTGATGCAATGAAGATGGAAAGCTTCATGTATCACAAGCATAACATAAACTTGTAGGCATTTGTATTATAGTTTCTCCCATCAAGAGAGACTTGGTACAATACAATCTTTGTGTTCCTTGTGACCTACGTGATGCAATGAAGATGGAAATCTTCATGCATCACAAGCATAACATAAACTTGTAGAAATCATTAACTATCCCGAGCCTCAGTCCCAAGGCCTCAAACACCTTCGAAGGTGGAGAGAGCTAGCGGGGAATGAGGATAGGGAAGAGGAAGAAGAAACATTTCATAGGAGAAAGAAATAGTTTCTCACTTATCATTACTCTTCTTGCTAGCATACATAATAGCATAGTAATGGAGATGGAGAAGATGGCAAGCTTAAGCATTGAAGCATGGCTCTTGGTTGGATTTGCATTCCATAGCCAAGAGTGTTGGTGTAGGCTTTCACTCTCACAAGCTTGGAGTCTTTTGACAAGTGTCCTCCTTACCCCTTAGAGAGAGAGAGCTTGAAAATATCTAGATATTTGTTAGATGGAAGTAGAAGCTCATTGGACCCCTCTTTAACACAACCAATAGCATTCAAGCACACCATGTGGTTAAGCTTAGTGAGAGTCTGACATGTGTCTCATAGAATTCCCCTAACTTTGAGATTTTTATGCATAGAAACTTTCTCAAGCAACTTCCTCATTAAGTGAGTAGGTTCTCTTTTTGACTCAAGCATCTTACCCCCCATGCATAGAAAGCTTCTCAAGCAACTTCCTCATTAAATGTGACAAGTACCTCAAGTACCTTAGTCATCAAGCATGACAAGTACATTAGGTGGAGTTCCCACCTCAAGCACAGTCCTAGCTTGCTTAAGTTTAGGTCGGACTCCACCTCAAGCACAGCCCTAGCTTGCCTAAGTTTAGGTCGGGTTCCCACCTCAAGCATAGCCCTAGCTTGCTTAAGGTTCCCACCTCAAGCATAGTCCTAACTTGCCTAAGTTTAGGTCGGGTTCCCACCTCAAGCACAACCCTAGCTTGCTTAAGGTCAAAAGGACTTTTAACACTAACCATTGGAGGTCTTTAATAAACCTAACCCTAAGGTCTTTTAAGCTTCATTAGTTAACCTTGCTCTTTGACAGACCGTCTCTCATTTGGGCCCCTTTACCATTGGCCCCGTGTTGAGATAGATCCGTAAGCACATGTCTATATTCTAACCCTTGTTCCCGTTTATTATCCCATATTAAATGATCAGTTTAATATAAGAAAAGCATTTAGGTTGGTTAGATATTAGATATTTAATGACAGAGATTGTCTTGAAAGTCGACTCAGCTAAAAGACAGTGGCTTGCTATCCGCGGCAAGCCCAAGATGCATGGCCATCTGTGCCTCTTGCCAGTCCTGATACCAATTAATGGCATCACCCGCCCCATAAATACATGGTAGCAGTCAAAACTTTATTATTATTGTTTTTAATAGGAAAATAAGCATTAAATAGATGCAACCAAGAATAAATCATAGATGCATCCATCCTCCCATCATACTTACTGAAAGTCACCTTTGCAGTGACTGGATTGTTAGTCATCATGTCTACCTTGTCTACTTGATGACTCGCCGGCCTCCTTGAGTAGATCGCTCTTCAAAGAGAGCACATGCAGGACCAAGTCTCTTGCATGTGTTGGTCTCACAACGCCTCACGCTCTAGCTAGAGCTGCCCTCTTTTCTTCAGTTGCTATACGTTGAGCTTCGTATTACTTGTCGGCTTCGGCACGTAGAGCCTCTTGCTGTAGCATCATCTCCATCATAGGATTTACCAAAGCCTCCATAGAATTTGGTGCAATCTATGGCATAGATAGGGACGGAGGAGAATCTAGAAATGGTCCTCTTAGTGTAGGGACTTCTTCTTCTCCAATTCCACTCTCATCACCTCCATGCAAAGTATCCATCTCGCTTTTGGTGATGACCATGCACTGAGTACAAAGCGTACTACTTGGGTTCTTAGGTTCTTGGGTACTTGGGTACTTGGGTATTTGGGGTGCTTGCCACTTGGGGTTCTTGGGTACTTGGGATACTTGGGTAACTTGGGTGCTTGTCTTCAGTACTTGGGGTTCTTGGTACTTGATATTGCGTGCAATCTCCGTTGAAGAAGGCTTTTCTCTTACCCAAGCTCAACTTCTTGGGGGTGCACCCCTTGGCGACCTTGCCTTTACACCAAGGTTGCTTTTTTCCACCTCACATCCATTGGCCTACCACAATGTGCAAGGTTAGCTCTCAATAAGCGAAAAAGAGAAACGAGGAGAGGCTAGACAAGCCCTTCTTTTCTAGGTTACCTGTCACTCTTCAAAAACACAGATTAGAGAGATCGACAACACCTAGGTCATCTTGGGTTACATGCAATCTCAAACAAGCTTAAGACAGAGCGATGAAGACAAGAGCGCGCCTGATGCACAATGGACTACGGGTGGGAGTGGCTAGTTGTAGCAGGGCTACAGTGTCACTTCACAGGACAGGCAGACAGTTGGACAGTTGGTTACAGTTGGTCTGGTTCACATTGGACAGACCCTCTGGGCTGGGGAGTGACATGTGGCAGGGTACCGATGATGGTCTAGTGGACATCGGCCAGGTCACCACCACCACTCAGTTTGGAAATAGACTTAGCTAACTGGATATTTATGAGCCGTTGGTGGTGGCTCTTTATGGTTGTACATATGAGTAGTCGTTTTGGGCCATTAGTATTATCTTTAGGTAGTCGTTTAGAGTGAGTCTATACACAGAGCACGTCCTCTTCACCACCCCCGCACATCTGAGCCTCAACACCCCCATTGTACCTGAGAGTCCTGGGCTGGAGCTGAGTGTGCTGCCACGCCAGAGTCTGTATCAGTTCTTTGAGATAGTTGAGTCATTTGTTGTGGTCTACTGTTGCTGTTGCTGTTGCTGTTGTGTCTGTGAGCGTTGTGTCTATTGTTTCCTGTTTTCAGTCTGTTTTGAGTGAGATTGTCACGCACATTGCACTGAGGAGCACCCACTGTAGAGAGCACGACACACTATCTGCACTACACTAGTAAGTCCGGGCCAGGGACACGAAACTTCTTTAAAAAAACAAATCTGAGAGAGGTTCTTTTCGTGAGTGATGATACCGCACACTGCCAAAGAGCTTAGTACCAACGTAACGTGCAGCGGAAGTGATTGATGGTGAATGCTCAGGATGAGTACTCAATGTGTACTCGAGGTTCTTCTTACTGCATGAGAGGGTTCCTTTTACTTCATGTAAGAGATGTGTGACAGACTAGAGAGGGGAGAGAGAATGGCGTTGTGAGTGAAGGTTCCATGAGTGAAACAGAGAGAGAAAGGAGACTAACACCAGAGGTACTAATGATAAGAGATACTTCGTTAGGTGATGAACTCATAGTCACAGGGAACGCCCATTTTTGGGCTTCCCGTCCCCAATTGCCGTCCCACCCTCTTTTTTACACTAAAAATCCATTTGAGCCCCGTCCCCCGTTCCCTGTCCCCTGACGCATCCCTTGTGACTATGGGTGAACTACCTGGGCTAGGTACTAATGATCTCTATGGGAACACTTCCCAGTGCCTACATGTCACGTGCGCATTGCACTAGAGCCACATGGACAAGCTACTGCTACAGTTTACCATCGGTCTTAGTTAGTTTAGGATCTAGCCTGTCATTTTGGGAGCCTTACCAAGAATGTGCATGATTAGGCAGTCATAGTTGCATACCCTCACTTGTACAATTAAGTCACTTAAGCATATAGAGATATGAACAAGCACTTATGTCATTTATTAAAAAGCAACTTTGACATGACATTTATTAAAAGTAGATAGGCAAAATGTCTAAAAGACCTAAAAAAGAGTCACTTGGCATTTATTTTAAGAGAGCAGAACATGTACCCACATAACCAGTATCCGCAATACAAGTACCTGCAACACAAGCACCCACCAGGGTTTCCATCGCTAGCACCTTCATCATCATCAGTACCCTTAGCACCAGCATTTTCAGCCTACAGCATCCAATCAGCCCTAGCGTTTTGCTTTAGATTCAGCCCCAACGTTTTTGCAGCAGATTCAGCCCCACCAATTTTGCACCAGATCAGTGTTTTCAGCCTATAGCATCAGATCAGCCCTAGCGTTTTGCGGATCCTCAATGTGAACGTCAGGTCCAGCCTAGCGTTTTTGCATGAAGCATCAGCATGAAGTATTCAACATCAGCATTCAGCATTTAGCCATTGTATCAGCATTTGTAATTTAAAGCAAGTACTTGCTTTGGCAACAGAGCAAGGGGCCCTTGAGGGTGGTTGGGACCCGACATGTGGCAACCAATGATGGAATTCCTGTGATCCTGATGAGGATTGTATATCATGGTCACTCTTGTATCTGCCCTTGTATCACTTCAGTCTTAGTCCTGTATCAGCCTTTGTATCAGATATTGTATGAGCCTCCCCCCACTTACCATCTAGTAGGTAGGGATTTTTGATATTTTTTTCAGTACCCCACTTTTTATCTTTTGTACCCAGACATTGTACTAGATTCCACCATGTTGTAACTCTGTGGTCTCATAGGTCATTTTGGCCTTCTGAAGACATTAATATAGCATTTCATTTCATTTCATTTTCTCTCTCTTATTGTGTTCAGTTCTCTCCATTGAAGTAAAGTAACCTTGTGTTTGTACGAAGTACTAGATCCAAGTTAAAATCTCTAAACCCTTAAGATGCACCTGATACTACACCTAGCAGACACTCGTGTTGTTGAGGTGCAATCAGAGGGCATACAACTACTGCAATTAAAGGGTATATAACTACTCTAAAGTGCCTAGTCATGTATGTTTTGCATACAGGCCATAGTCACACATTTTTGGGCTTCCCGTCCCCACTTGCTGTCCCGCCCTCTTTTTTACACTAAAAATCCATTTGAGCCTCGTCCCCACTCCTCGGGACGCGTTCCTTGTGACTATGGTACAGGCTCACATAGGTGCCAAAACACTTCTAAGGCTATCCTAAACCCTAGAAGGAGTAGTTACAGCTTGTTCACATGCACATAGGGTTAGATGTGGACATGAAAACATCGTATCACACACTATGAAACAAAATTTTAATTGTCTTTTACGAGCCTACTAATGATAAGTCTGTGTTCAAAGATATGGTACACCATTGTAAACCTAAAACTCTCTCATTCACTGAAGTGTTAATGCAAGTGCTCTTGCTCCTACTCTCCTTCTCCACCTGCGTCAGTGCGTTCGAGTGTGTGAGAGTGTGAGAGTGTGTGTGTGAGAAATGAAATGTTATATTAAAAATCTTCAAAAGGACACAATGACCTATGAGACCAAACTGATACAATCCTTGTGGATCTAATCCAGTGTCTAGTAATTGAAGTAAAGTGAAAGACTAAAACTAAAAGACTCAAATCGTCAACCTGAAAATCATCATCATCATCATCCATGCCAGAGGATGCCCGACATTGGGCATTGTCCGAGAAAATAATGCATCAATCCCTGAAGAGCTTCGTCAATGTCCGCCTCTGTAAATAATCGTATTGGGTGTCTCCCATTCGTGCTAGAATAGTCATGATTCTCTAGTGGAGCCTCCGTCGATGTCGTCGTCGTCGTCGCCCCTGTAGACGTGGGCGTCTAGCTCTCCCGAGCTCAGTGGCTGTCAACTAATATACCTCTGGTAGATGTGGGCTCCGAAGTCTGCTGTGAAGCATGCTCATCCGCGTGCTCCGTCCCTGCTCGAGAGAGGGACTGTGTGTATACGATCGAGAATTGGAAGTGGCACCACCAATGGCGAGGTGGTCGAGCAGTAGCAGCAAGCTTCTTCTTCTCTACGGCCCAAGGATGCCTCATCCATGGCGGTACACGGAGGTGAGTGACACCCTTTGCACTTTATTGATCTTGTCAACACTATGGTTGTGTGCTTGCAACCTATGTGGCTCACACACAACGCAAAACAAGTTCCCTAGCTCCGACAAGTACAACCAGAGCGTACACATTTGCAGTTCTTAAAAATCACGTTTCATTTTGATGTTTAACACAAAACCAAAAGAGATTTTTAGCTCTAAGTGGCGGGGTCACCTTGTTTTGTATTTGTTTAGAAACATTCCATGTGCTTGGAGTTTCATTTCAAGATGGGATAACAAGTTTTCATCCGACTAGAGCTGATTGTAACCAAAAGGTTGGATGTGTAAATGAGCACTTTTTGTGCAGGAAGGATATGTTATTTTGATAAATTATTAGTCATTATGCATCAAAAGCAGACATGTTACCACTAGTTCTGTCTTTAATATAATGTAAGTAAGAATTCTTGCAAGGAAGTCACGACTTCACCCACCTTGGCAACCCCTCAATGACTCGTTCATATCTGAAAATGCTCTTCCATAGTGGTGTAGATGCTAGTTGTCATAGATTTCTATATAAGACTGCATATTAATCAACTACACAAATTATTGGCTGCAACTTTAATTGCCACTAGGACATATGATTCATATGAATCACAAACTAAGAAACACACTTTGATGGTTAAATGCCGCTTTTTCATGATATCCGAGAGCAAAAGTATAACTAATGTAATCTACAAAGACTCGAGAGGTGGATTATAGTTGTAGTCAGGTAGAGGCAGGCATAATGACACAATTTGTTACCAAGAGAGAGCATATACCTGATCCCCAAGTCTGGATAGATCTTCCCTTAGAGCCTTATTGGTCTCCCGGAGATCGTTCACTGTGACATCCTTGCAACCTGACGCATCATATCTCGGCTCGAAGATGGTAGACTGAGAAAGACTAGGGGACTCAGAGTTTAAGCTTTTAATACTTCGAGAAGTCGGTTGGGTTGAAGCTTTGACAAGTGCCCTGCTGAAATCCCCCTCGTTATGTGTACCATAGTGGCCCCAAGAAACGAAATCACTGGGAGTCGGTGAGACCCGCCTGAGGGATTCATGCTTTTTATTTTGTCTTCCAAAGGGAACTCCCTCGAGACTTTGTTGTTGTTCAAAAAGTGGAAGCCTTGGGGTAAATAGCTGTTTGATGTTGCTCCTAACTTCTGGCTTGTTTTTCTTGTCTTTATTCATTAGTGAATGAGCCATCGAAACACCGGTGGCTGTTTTTGTTTGACTTAATGTACCACATTCTGTAGTTCTTATCTTTACATAGCAGGCATCACAAACACGGTAAGCCTTTTTAGGATTCGGGGCAAGTTTAGCTCTTAGTATTTTCTTGTTGCTGCATGTATGACAAAAAGCATGCCCACAGTTGTAACAATTGTGCCTCTTCCTTGTAAACATAAAAGGCGTCCGACATGCTGAGCATATCGACTGGTCAGCACCTGTAAACATTTTGTGTAAACAAATTGCTGCAGTGCAGTTTGAGCCACAAGCAATGCTCTTCACTTGTTTGCCTTTAAAAGCCTCTACTTTTGTTGGGGTGTTACGGTTTTGAACATCTCCATGACCAAGCTGTCCATTTGAGCCCTTTCCCCAAGTGTATACATCTGTCTTGGAGGTGAGAACGACTACATGGTGAGCTCCACATGCAATTTCTTCAACAAATGCCTCCCAAAGCTTTCCTTCTACCAATCCAGGAGTTTGTCCTTTTGCAAGAGGATCTCCAAGCTGTCCAAAAACAGAGCTTCCCATCGTATAAACTTGTCCTGATGTTGTTAAAGCAACTGTAAGATTGTGGCCACAAGCAACCTGACGGAAGTCATAGTCCACAAGGGATGAGACACAAGTTGGCAGAAGCCTGGTTTCTTTCGCACCTTGCCCCAAACACCCTTTATCACCATCCCCCCATGTGAAGAGCTTCCCAGAAGCACAAGTACTGCCAGCAGAAGCACCCATGATAACCTCAACAACAGCAGCAGAGTGCCATATTCCGCATGCCACCTTGATTGTTTTCAAGCCCTTCAAAGACTCTACTTCTTTTGGATAAGCTTGGTTTGCCTTATCACCATGACCAAGAACTCCAAAAGTCCCATCACCAAATGTGAATAATTGACCTGCCAACGTTATGAAAGCTGTATGCCAAGGTCCACAGGCAACTGTGGCAACCTGAACCCCTTCAGGTAATGTAACTCTTCTTGGCACCCAGTGACTCACATCATTTCCATGCCCTAGAAGACCAATACTTTGGCTTCCATTCCCCCATGTGTAAAGATCACCTGTCACTGTTATAACACAAGTGTGATTGTGACCACAAGCTACAAACTCGGCATTTGAGTGTGCCAAAGTGTCTACTAGCCGTGGCTGAGGTACATCAGCATTTATTCCATGTCCAAGCCTCCCTCCGGACTCCTCTCCCCAGCAGAACAGATCTCCTTGCCTATTAACCAGAGCAGCGTGTCTATTTCCACATGCAATATTTTGTGCATCCAACATGACAGCTGATTCTAGGTGTTTGGGCAGCAAGGCATCCACATTGAAGCCCCCTGTAGCTCCAACTCGCATACCCCCACCAAGCAGTCCATCTCCAGCTCCTTCTCCCCATATGTAAACATCACCTAATGTCTCGCTTTCATCCTGAGCAGAGCCCTGGCTCGACGAACTAATGACACTAGATAGGCTTACCCTAAATCCCTCTGAAACACTATCTTTACAGTTTTCTGAACCTACTTCTAAGTCATTAGAGTGCAGCGAGCTCCCCAACAAGGAATTTAGTTGATAGTTTTTCTGAAGTTCTGTTGTGCTTGTGGTGATGCTTGAAATATTTTTGTATAGATCAGAGTTTGGAGAGCTACCAGAGATATTGTGACGCCACTGAGTACCCGAGTTATCCTGTCAAAGGCGCGGAAATTAACCAAGCTTCTTGAATGCAAATGAAGGAAAACATAAAAATGCCAGTTAATGCACATCAAATTCACCTTACCTGCTGTTGTATCAAATCAGATCCTATGGTGTGGGTTCTACGAAGGTAGCCTACGGGGCTACTTGTGTCTAAAAGAAAAGAAGGCCCATTTTTCCTGTCTAGCCTTGTACGATGAGGCTGTCCATCACCACTAATCAAGGCCTTTAAACCAATAAACCACAACTCAGCTTGTTCTTTATCTTTACAGACCTGTCAGAGCAAACATCACAAACAAGCATTAGCTCAATTTTCTGGTCAAGTCAACCTCGGGCTAGAAAGATAAATAATCTCAAATCAAATAATCAGCACAAGTGAGAACAAACTAAACAAAAGAGAAGAACATTTGGCATGCATTCGTATGCTACAATCTTACAGGTTCTAGCGCAAGCAATTCAGTATTGACCTGATAATCTATGCCCTATATTTTTTTACTGCATTTCTAGACTAGACAGAGAAGGTTTGTAAGTCTGTTGAGTTTACACGTTGAATGAATTTTTCCTTGCAACATTCTGTCCCACGAACATCAACTGGACATATCCAGCAACAAAAGATTATATTTATACAATCTGAATCCTCTCCAGCTGGCCACAGAAAGACATAGGCCTCCTGTTAGCACTACTTCACTCAGGTCTTCTCTAAGCTTTTGACTGAATGGGCTTAAATCATGTCCACACGTCATAACATGGATTGTTTATGATGGCATTTCTCTGCCGTCGTAACAAGCTACAGTTTACAAACCATCAGCTAAAGTTATTAAGCTATCTTTTAGATATGCACCAATTGCAGTTGATTACATTGAAATAAATTTGGAGTTACCAAGCCCATTCAATCCTTCAGTAACTAATTATCACACGAGAAAAAAGTGGAAAAACGAAGATATTCCTGCATTTCTTCAGCGGCATGAAAACCCTCCTCACCAGGTCAAGTGATTGTTCTTCATTCCCAAAAATAAGTGAGAAAGACTGATATTCTTTATCAGGCTGTGGGTGTCGCTGGAAGTTAGCCTGCCAAGGAAACAGAATGAGACATTTATAAGAGAGGAGGAATTGCTTTCTGATAGACGTTGTTGGACAAATAATGGCCCACCAGCGAACAAAATTTGAGATCAGAAAAATCTTACAGTGCGTTGCCCAGGAACAATCCTGGTCACAGAACTAAGACTCAGCTGAAACTCTTCCCGGCCACAGTACCAAATAAGGGTCTTTTCATCCTGCATAAAGCATTAACAACTTGTATCTCCGGACTTCCTCTGCTACACTGACTTCACAACTCTAGGAATGACGTGAATGGTTACGCCTTTTCTTAAAACCCCATAACTTTATCTTATTGCCCAATGCTTCCCCCCACAATACTAACTTCTCGTACGCTTACAACCCACAAGATCTCTTTGCCATAGGGAGCAAGCAAGCTGCAGAAGTGAGAAGTCAATAAGCCTGTTTGATGTTGTACCACCAACAAGACACATTTGCAAACATAGAACCTTGGAAGGTTACATATGAAAGTTCCAAAAAGGGATACACAAAGAACTGTGCTCAACATTTGCAATTAATATGGGTCATGATATTATTTAGCTAATTGCTTACTGCTTCACTAGTTTGCCTATGAGATTATTTAGCTAACTGCTCACTGGTTCACTAGTTTGCCTAACCTGCATAAACACTAAATGCATCCAAGAAAAGACATGGACTTACAGGACTCCTACACCCATATGTACCAGCTACATTGTTCTATGAAAATTTCAGACAGTAGCTATTTCACTCAGTCAGATGGTTTGGACTAAGCCTCTCCATACCAACTAATAGTCTTTTGAGTCTCTTAACTCTTACCTTATCAGCCTCTCTTACTCATCAGCAACAGGAATCCATCCACATCCAGAGTCTAGTATAAGGTAAGTATTATGGAGTAAATCGTGAGGGATTCATAATAAAAATGACTTCTATTAATCTCATTCAATTGGTTTACACTGCATGGGGCCTTTATATAGGCACTAGACTAGGAGGACTGATGACATCATACTTGACATGGATTGACTCCTTCGATTTAAGCAACTAGCTCAATCGACACCTAGACATATGGATCGACCCCCTCTTTATGGAATATTTCTGACTTTTAAGACCACACGATCTGAATGACCACAAATAATTTAACACAGAGGTGGTGGAGCTCATAGCATAAGGCTTACAAACCACCAATCGCCCTCTTAAGCCATACATCACAATGGTTCTCACTGGATACAACATGGCAGGTTCAAATCATAGAATGTTCAAATGCTCCCATGGTAGGTCCTAAGATCATAAGGATTTTATGTGGTGGTCTTACCTCTCCCGCTCTACCTAGTCTCTAAACATCATACATGAAATTTGGTTTGATGGTCCTTTCTTTGCTGGTCCTTTGATTTTCTTTCCTGGTTGCATCTTCTTCTATCTTTGCTTTGATGGTTGTATCTGTAGCTTTGGGTCTGTGGATGTCTTTAATTATCCATGGTTCTGTGCTTAGAAGCTTCTTCTTTCTTTGAAGGTGGTTTTCAGCTTTAAGCAGCTTCCGGCTCTAGGAAATACCCATTTCTGGCAGCTTTGCTCAATATGGTAGCAACCATGCTCTTATTCTTGTGCACTAGGGAAAATGTGAGTGAGGTGTGATATTAGTAATTGTTGCAGATGGGCTGTCCTATACACTAACCTTTGTACGAACCTCCACTTGGTGCCATGATATGAGCATGAGAATGAATATGAGTGCACATATACACCATGATTCCTATTAGTATCTTTCATGAGTCGTTACTCATTTGCCTTGCATATCTTTATAGGGGATTGATGTTGTCACTCTATAATTGACCTTGCCGATCATCAAATCGTCACTTCAATGCAACCATGTGCATCGCTAAAAGAAAGATGCACCCTTTGTGCAATCATAGAAACACACATTTGCTATGGCTTCGGAGACGGAATCATGCTTGTATGTATGTACAAGTGAAGGACCTTTGCGTTGTCTTGAAAATAATCCAAAATTATATATATTTACCTATCGTAGATCGAAAAGCGTGTGCCATAACAGGGATTTTTCTCAATACGTGTGCACTATCATATTAAAAAGGAACCCTTGCTTGATAGCTGAAGTGGCACTTTGCCATGAAAAAAATGAATAGGCATCCTCCTGTAGACCTTCATGAACTTTACACGTTACATCAAAGCATCTGTAATCATCGACGTTGACCTTCGTACACTTTGCATGGTACATTGAAGCATCTATAATCATCGATCTTGATCTTCATGCACTTTGCATGGTACATTAATGCACACCATGTATATGCATGCATGGTACCTTGAAGCATGTTGAATCGCCGCATCTTGAGTCCAATGTTGCAAAAACACCGTGTCGAATCTTTACTCTTATTTAAATTCTTGAAATTGGAGCAAAAAAATTTCTTTCAATCGAGCTCGCAATGGATGTGTGAGATCCTCTAAAACCCTTGCTTGAGAGTAGCCTTGTGTGCACTCTTTACTATAGAGAAGCTTTGGATTCCTTTGTAACCTTTTAGACCTAGCTCAAGCCGTGCCAGCCCATGTTCGTAGTCCAACCTTCAACTGAGTAAGTTCCCAAAAGCTTGAGCCCCTCCATTCCAGTTTGAGAAGCACCTTTATGTCTTGCTTTGTGCGTTGAAGCTCAAGATCTTGAGCTCTGCTCGTCTAGTATCGAGAAGCCAAACTCGATATGGATGCGCGAAATTTTTCGCCCTCTTCTTGCTTTGAAACCTTATGAGCACCTTGTCTTGCGCAGGGGTCAGAATGACCCGTTGGTTGGTGCCACGCTTGTGTCATATAATGTTCCCCACGATGAGGCGACCCCGTCACTTGCTCACGGCCAATTTCCTGCAGGTTGAAGGTTGAAGACTTACTTCCCGCGGTTTTCACCCTGACAATCCTCAGCAGTTTCTCAACCACCTCTTGGTTGGTCTAGTTGCATGGCCTTCTTGCATGCCTTGCATGGCGCCCTCATGGCCCTCACGCCGTCATGCGGCAACCTTCTCCCCTCCCCACCATTGCTTGCTTACAAGCCACACACACACACACACAGAGAGAGAGCTCATACGAATGTGAGACAAAGGGTACTGGCATACAATTCTCCACTCATCCAACACTTATATAGCCCTTTGCTAGCATAAATCCCTTTGCCATGCCATGTGGGCTCACACTGTGTGCCTCAAATGTCCCCCATTAGCACAACACACATACATTTATGTGCCTCCAGAGCTGCGCGAAACATACTCCAGCCCCACGACATGAAAATACTGGGGAAAACAGCCAAGAAATGTCCTGGCTGAGAATAGGCCATCTAGGAGCACCTCCAGGGCTGAGGGAAAATAGGCAAAGGCTGTGATAAAATATCCCAAGCCAGCAAGAGACCAAATCGCCATGGAAATAGCCAAAACCCTGAGCTACACAAGGCTAGACGTATCCCGACATGAGAAAACTACCTCACTTTAGCTGCCAGCTGAGCGGCTATCTTAAGTTGTCATGCCTCGTCCAGAATCAAGAATAGATGAAAGGGATGGAAAGATTAAGCTTCAATAAGGGACCATCCAATGTCACGTGCGCACTTCACTTGGGCAACATGGACATGGCACTACCATAGTCTAGCGCTAGTCTTAGCGTAGGACCTAGCCTGGCACCGTTGTGAGCCTCTAGCAGGACGTGCATGTCCACGTCGGTCATAGTTGCATACTCTCTCTTGCACAATATAGCATTTTCAGCATATAGGTTTCGCCGCATGTGAACTTCCTCTTAATTGACTTAATTTATTAAGTCAATTTTAGCCAATTAAATACCAAGTCGTGGGGCTGCCTTGAGTTTGATCGACCCATCTCTAGGCACTTAACAAAGGGCAGCCTTGAGCGCCAGTTCTCAGCAGAAGAAGGGGAGCGCCAACAGAATCACAGATGCCCTGGAAAGCCAGCGTTTGCAGGCCAGGAGACCAGCGTTTTAGCATCAACAGTTAGAACCAGCATTTTCAGCCAATAGCTTCAACGATTCCAGAATTCAGCAGTTAGTCCAGCGTTTGCAGAGCTCAGTCACCCAGCGTTTTTGGCCTCTCCCTCGTCAGCCTTTTCAGCCAGCTAGACATCCCCGTCGATGACATCATCGTCTTCGACATAGCCACCAACAAAACCGTCATCGACTTCACCATCTTCGACACAAAACCGTCATCAACTTCACCCTCTTCGACACAGAACCATCATCGACTTCACCGTCGTCGACAAAGACCCTTAGTACCTCGTCGTCGGCTTCATCGTCTTTGACATAGACCTCGTCGTCGACCTCCCCGTCTTTGACATAGAACCCGCAGTACCCGTCATCGACATCATCGTCATCGACACAGACCCATTAGTACCTCGTCGTCGGCATAGAACCTCTCAAGTTCCTCATTACCCATCAGTACCCAGTAGTTCCCAGCACCAGTAGCATCAGTTCAGTACCCAGCATCAGTAGCATCAATACCCATTAGCATCAGCATCTCAATACTTGGTCATTGTAGTAGCATTTTGTGCAAGAATAAACAAAGTACTTGCTCTAGCAACAGAGCACGGGGGCCCTTGAGGGTTGGGACCAACATCCATGTGGTCTCTTTCTCTCTCTTGTCTCTCTCTTTCTTTCAGTTCGATTCAGTTCTTTCAAGTGAAGTAAAGTGTCCCTTGTGTTTGCATGCGGAGTACTAGATCCGAGCAAAATCCTTATTCTCTTCCGTTGCACCTGACATCCAAGGCTGCCAATGGCCGCTAATGAGCAGCACCAAATTGACACAACATGGGTAGACTAGGAAGGCATGGTTGTTCCCGCTAACCACCAAGGCATAGGCACCAATGTTGTCATTCTGATAGCACGCCTCAACACAAAAAGGCAGCGATAGTCAAAAGCGGGTATAAAATGTTGTTGGAACTGAGGCCAGCAATATGAAAGATGTGCAATATATTTGAAATAAGAATGTACTTTTGCACTAAGAGCTCATTTCAACCTTTAACTTAGGCTTACTTTCTATTTCTTTCATATAAAAGATTTCCTTCTTTGTATGTACTGGTTTGGTCTCATAGGTTGTCAGGTGCAAAGGAATGGAAATGGTGAAGATCTAGTTTTACACTTCCACAAAATTCTTTCTTTCTTTCCTCGTCATCTGAGATGTCCACCGTTTGGTAATAACATCTATCAAAACGCATATACAAACCATTTATGCAAGAGGGTTCCAAAATTGAAAAACCTCGGACATACAAGTCCTACAAACAGGCTCACAAAATTGCCGGTACTAATCCTCCTAGATTTCTAGACAGTCTAGACAATCCTACCCAGGAAGAAGGGAAAAACTGGCTCTAGAAGTTGATGAAGCATGTCCACGTGGCACATAGAGCCATGTGCACGCGACATCTCTGCTGCTTAAGGTGAGGTACCGGTACCAATCTACATGGCCTCCTTGTTTGAGGCTAGCAAATTTGGATAGTCGGGGAAGAACTCCTCGTCCACCCAGGCAGCCTCATGAGTTCCTTGATCCTTGAACTTCAAGAAATATTGTCTTGCTTGCTTCTTTGTTCCAGGCTTGAATTGATGCAAGAAGATCAGCTCTGGCTCCATAACTTTAGCTTCATCAATTATCTCCGTTTGCTCCTCGTCTGGAATGCTCCTTGGAGGTTCTCCCTGAAACAATTCAAGCCAAGAAACATAGGAAACATTATGCATTATCCAAAGTGGCAAACGTAATTGCATGGAAACATCATTTACCTTTTTGACGATCGAAAACGGACCATACATGCAAAAAGAGAGTTTAGAACACCTCTTACCAACTTGCTTGAGACGTTGCTTCACGATCCTAAAAAACACCCAGTCACCCTCCTTGAATGAGACATCTTACCAATGCTTATTAGCATCCCTAGGATAGGACTCTTGAACCTTGTTAAGCCGAAGCTTAACACTCACGAGTACCTCCGCATAGGGTTGACTAACATAATTAGTATCATTGATTTTGAAATGTACCTAGTTAACAAAGATTAAAAAGATCGGGCAAACGCCACCTCATAAGGAGTACGACCAATCGCACTAGAGAACGAATCATTGAGGACAACCTAAACTCATGATAAATATTGCTCCCACTTAGATTGCTTACATGCACATACGATTTGAGAACATCAAATGCCAACTGGTTGTATATTTCAGTTTTCCATTCGACTGTGGATAAAATGCAGACGAAAAGTTTAGCTTAGTGCCAAAATTTTCAAATAAAGCACGCCAAAAATGGGATGTGAACTTGGTATCACAATCCGACACAATAGACTTGGGTAGCCCACGCAATGGATATCAATGCTTGATGAACAATCGTGTAACATCTTGTATAGTAACATTGACCTTGCAAGGGATTAACATGCAAAGTTTACTAAATCTATCAACGATAGTTAGCTATTGTGTGTTCCGTGCAGATGTGGAAGGAGGTAAATTAGTTACAAAATCTATACTTATGTCTTGAAATGGTCCGTCACGGATAGGCAACAGTATGAGTAGCCCTTGTTGCTTACCATGAGAGAGTTTAACTTTTTGACACATAGAACACTTAGTAACGTAATTGTATACATCCTTACGCATCTTTGGCCAATAGAAAAACCGTTCAACTTTTTCCAATAGAGCATTAATATTCCTATGACCACTCGTTAATGCATCATGTCTGTCATGCAAAATTGGAGCTCTGTGAGAAAATAGCACACACAAACGGTTCTTAAAGAAAAGCAAATCATCACAAATGACATAATTGCACGGACCTTGCGTATTTAGTGCTTGTAACCAGTGCTTTTCAAATCGTGAATCCATGTAATTGTCTTTGAGATCATCAAAACTAACATCTTGAATAGAGAGAAAAGAGAATTTGACCTTTCCTACTCAATGCATCTGCAACAGGGTTAGCTTTGCCAGGGACATACTCAATCATACACCCAAATTGTTCAAAAAATTCAGACCAACGTGCTTGCCTATCACTCCAATGTACGCTAGGTATAGATTGAAGCCATTTAAGCATTTGGTGATTTGTACGAATGACAAACCCACGTCCACAAATGAAATGTTTCTAATGTTTTAATGCATAAATGATAGAGAGAAGTTCCTTATCATAGACAAAATGATTTTTCTCAGCACTATTTAGTTTACAAGAGAGAAATGTCACTGCATGGTTGCTTTATTGTAACACAGCGTCAGTGGCAATGTTACTAGCATTAGTCCAAACCTCAAAAGACTCATCCCAAGAAGCAAGGATGAGGCACGGCGCCTTAGTGCGTGCTACTTTGAGCGCTTCAAAAGCACTCTTAGTGGCACCGGTCATAACAACGCGCTGACGGCGAGTCTCGACACCCTTTAACAAAATCAAACAATGGTGCGGGAATATGTGCAAAGTGCTTGATGTGAGGACTGTATGCTTGACACAAACCCAAAAATGAGTGAATATGATACACGGTCTCAATCATAGGCCACTCTCTTACCTCACTTACATTTGCGGGATCAAGTCAAATGCCCGAGAGAGAGATGATGTAGCCCAAACAGCACACAGTAGTCAAAAAAAATTCCAACTTCTTTGTTGCAATATAAAGACCGTTAGTATCCTATCGGGCCAAAACTTTCTCCACATCAATAGCATGTTGCTCCCAAGAAGAGAAAATGAGAATGTCATCCAGAAAAATAAACACCCACTTACCGACCAAGTCAATGAAGATACGCATCATCATACGATTAAACATACCGGGTGCACCCGTTAGACCAAACGGCATAACAATGAACTCGTAAAGCCCACATTCGGTCCTAAAGGTGGTCTTGTAGGTGTCTCGTTTTGCGATTCTTATCTCGCGGTAGCCACTCTTCAAATCGGCCTTCGAAACACTATGGCCTCATGGAGACGCTCAAAAAATGTACTCGATACGAGCCATAGGAAACTTGTTCTTGACCGTCATCTTGATGAGGGCCCTGTAATATGTGAGCGCGCGTGTGCGGAAGCGTGAGAGAGGAGCGAAAGAGAGAGACAATAGACCACAAACGCAAGATATGGTGAAGAGTGGGCTTGTAATTGATGTAGTCAAGTTTTGTAGATTTTTGAGATGTTATCAAAACTATTGATGAGTTTAGCCAAAAACCATTTTGGATTGAAGCACAAAATTGCCTACTTACAATTCCCTTTTGAAATGCTAAAAAGTTGCTAACCTTGGTAGCAACTGACCTAGGATAGCTTTTTTAGCCAGCCCGGAGACATACTAGCCGTATAAGTATGCCCTAGATCTATGTGAAGCAGCAAAGTGGTGTAAGTCTAACACCCCCTCTCAGCACTGGATGCTGAACAAACTGCATGAAGCCGAAGATGTGAGGCAAATGATGAAGATGTCAACTGCGATGTCCACTGAAGGAAATACTCCGGCGAACTCCGCAAGTGTAGCAACAGTTTGGGGTGTCATGATACCCAAGAAATCTCCATGGAAAGATGCCGTCACGACCAGTGTAGCAAACTATTGTACTTTGCCGATACAGGAAGAAGATACTACGTAAAGGTCCCGAACTGAGTGTGAAAACAACTCCTTGTCGTAAAAGAAGTGTCTTGCTCAATAGGATTTGTGGTGTTTGTAGTCAAACTGTCTGGAGAAAATGGGGAAACCCAGGAACTGTCATGAGAATGATCGAAAGCCTGGCAATGCATGAACCTGTGACCCAGTGTGGACAAGTGGCTAAGCTGAGAAAAACTCCAGAAAGGCCAAATGTAGCAATCTACCCCGTAAACGTCCTCCGAAACAAGGAAAGCCCGACTAAGCGGTCTGCACTATAGAAGCTACCGTAAGCTGTAGCAGTCACCGGGAGACCTCATGGACCACCACTGGATAGTGTCTTATTAGTAGGTAGAGTAATCCAAGATAAGAGGAAAGCCAGACTCAACAATCTACGTTGTGAAGAGACTCTGAGAAGAGGTGTGATAAGACCAAGCTGTCTGCACCGTGATCATCATGTAGAGGTAGGGAAGCCAAATTGAGCTGTTTGCGCTGTGAATAACCTTTGAGAAGAGGAAAGGCCAGACCAATCTGTGTGCACCATCTTGCCTGTATCTCTAGCCTCCAATCCTACGGTGTCAATCAAAACAAAATCCACGCCAACAACGCTACCAAACCGCATCTCGGTGTGGCTCTCAATGTGAATGAGCTGGGAGTGGCCTACTACCCAGGTCGAGGAATAAGTCTGTTGTAAGATTACCGACGGTGAGTGTAAGCAACTCTGAAGGTAGCAATCCAAATGATCATGAGTGTAGAAGAGTAAATGCACTATCATCCAAGCCAAGCTCTGGGTGACTCCAGATGTAGTCACATAATGATGCCTGATCTCCCGTAGAGAGTCCAAAGCACTGAAGTCCCACTCCAGTCTCTAGATCCAAACAATGAACCTGTCCAAGAAGAGATCTGTTACGTGCACATCTAACCTTATGTGTACGTGGACAAGCTACTTCATGACATGGATTTAGTTCAGTTAGCTTAGGAAGTGTTCTAGCACTCTTGTGAGTCTGTTTGTAGACCGTGCATGTCCAGGCACTTAAGTAGATGCATATCCTCTGGTTGCACACAGCATGACCATCAGATTTCAGTCAGAACCCATCAGGAGCATTTTTACAGTGCATAGACCTATTTTCCCTATTTTAGCCATTTTTCACTTATTATTAATAAGTGACTTTTGTTGGGAAACTGGGTAGGGCAATTTAGCCAAGCAAGTATATAAGAAACCCTAGCGCTAGCACTTTCTGGCAGAAGAGGTAGCAGGGACCTAACATCCAATAGAGCACCTTCTCAACAAGAAACCCCCACCCCCCCCCCCCCCCTGCCCGTGGGCAATCAACCTAGCATTTTCAGCCATAAACAAGAATCAGCCAGCGTTTTTCATCCATTGCAGATCAGCCTCGGTGTTTTGCATTTGCACACCAACCTCGGGACAATAGACTCAGTGGATCCCCTAGCGTTTTTGAAGCAGGTCAGATTTTGGATCAGCAGAACAACATAGCGTTTTGCAGATTCTCCACGACGGAACAAGCATAGGCATTAGCGTTTTCAATTTTCAGCAGTCAACATCCGCACAATAGCCCCCAAACTTCGCAGATCTCACCTTCCCGCAGCAGATCCTCGCTGCACGGTCCGATCAGCCAAAGTTTGCAGATTCAGCCCAAAAAACGCAGATTTCAGCATCTGCGTTTTCAGTGCGTCGTCGTCGCATCGTCGTCATCACCGTCGTCATTGACACAGTGTCAGAATTCAGCAGATATCAGATTTGCAGATTTCAGTCCTTAGCGTTTTCAGTTTTCAGCCCGTCTCATCGTCGTCGACATCATCGGCAAGTCCATAGCATTGTAGAGATTTGTGCAATCAATAGTAGACCGCTCTCGCCATAGAGAGTGGGGCCTTTGGAGGAGGGTTTGACAACTTTTCTGGTGTCGTATTCTTCTCTCTCTATCTCTCGGTCTCAACACCTTCATTCACAAGTATTTATACACTTTGTTTGTGATCACTTGCACTCTCTCACTAAAGGAACGGAAGGCTCTCCCTTCCGTAAGTAAAAGGAACCTTGAGCACAGTTCGGAGCACTCATCTTGAGCAAAGTTCAACATTCACTTCCGCTGCACCTTACATTGGTATCAGAGCTTTGGCAGTGTTCTATATCACTCAAGGAAAGAACCACAAGATTATTTTTTTTGCTTGTTGAGGTCGCACGTAACCCAAGTCCTCTTGGGAGTGTCGATTCCTAATCGTGTTTTTGAAGAGTGACAGGAAACCCAAGAAAGAAGAGCTTGTCCAACCTCGCCTTGTTTCTCTTTTTACTCATTGAGAGCGGACCGTGCACTTAGCGGCTGGCCAATCGACGTGAGGTGGGAAAAAGTAACCTTGGTGTGAGCGCAAGGCCCGCGGGAAAGAGAAGAGCTCGGGTAAGAGAAGATCCTTCTCTAACACAGATTGCAAGCTAAAGAAGAACCGCAAGAACTCAAGACCCTCAAGAACCTCAAGAACTCAAGGACTCAAGCACCCAAGACCACAAGAACCCAAGTTCCTCGTGAACGTAAGAACCCAAGACTTCAGTGTATGGTCATTACCCGAAGCGGAATGGATACTTCGCATGGAGGTGATGAGCATGAAAGTGGCAAAGAAGAATTTTCCCCACCAGGAGGTTTTTCCGACCCTCCTCCTTCCCCATTTACGCCAAGGATTGTACCAAATCCGATGGAAGCTTTGGTCAAGTCGATGATGGACATGATGTCACAACAAGAAGCGAATCGCGTTGCCTTGGGACGTGAGCGCGCAAAGAAAGAAAGGCGACCTTGGATCGCGAGCGTGACGAAAGAAGAGCGGCCTTGGAGTTAGAGCGTGACGCGCTGAGAGACCAACGTATCCAAGAGTTGTTCCAACAGGTACTCACCTCGAAACCCGAGCCGGCCAAAGATATTGGTAGTTCATCGAGTGGAGCAAGCTGAGATTCAAACTCCAACAACCCCGTCACCGAGAAGATCACGTTCAATAAGTATGACGATAAGATGGATGCTACGATTATTCATTCTTGGTTGCATCAATTTAGTTCTTACTTTGCGACAACTAAGAAGACAGGAAATAGCAAGGTTTTGACGGCAGCTATGTACCTTGCCGGTGATGCCATTAATTAGTACCACACATGGTAAGAGGCACAGTTGACCGCGCACCTAGAGGAAGTCGAGGAAGGCGTATCCCTTTCTTTCAATTGGGCCGACTTCCAAGACAAGCTCAAGGCGCGGTTTATGCCACCACAATACATAGCACGGTTGAAAGACGATTGGCGCAGTCTCAAGCAAAATGGTATGCCCGTTATGATTTACTCTAATCGTGTTTTGCAGCTCGGTACCCAATTACGCAAATCGGATGATGAGCGCAAGGAGGCATTCCTTTATGGATTGGACGAGTATATCAAGTATAATGTTGAAATACTTGAACCAATCGATCTCAACAAGGCGGTAGCGATTGCGCTCGCACAGGAGATGAAGCACAATAAGGGAAAGCCGAAGGAGAAGAAGACTTCTCAAGGTAGCACTCAGACTTCTCAGAACCCTCAGAATGGTAAGAACGGTAAGAATGGTAACTCTTCTAACCAATCTTCATCTAGTCTCTCCGAAAAGAACTCTCCAAATGAACCTAAGGGTAAAGCTAACACAATTGCTACACCCTAAGCTCACTCCAGATGAAAAGGCAGAAAAAAGAATTTTAGGAGGATACATCACGTCGAAAGAGCAAAGCATTTAATCTAAAGGAAGGTCGATGTTATCATTGTCACATCAGGGTCACATAAAAAGAACATGTCCTAAGCTTGACTCTAATGAATCTAAAGAACCCACAGAACCCACTTCCTCTGTCAATGCAATAAATGAGAACACGAGTGTGACCCAACTTTCTCATGATCCTCCCATTGATGAGTCTCTCATTAAGTGTTATGGTCATGTGAAGGGTAAGCGTTTTGTCATATTGTTTGATCCAGGCAGTATGCATGATGTGATTAGTGACTCTCTTGTCGAAAGAGCCCGCTTGGAGGTTAGCAAGACATCTCCTTTCGAGGTGTCGGGCTTCGCTCCCGGTATGGACTCTCTCGTCACGTAAGAGTGCCTTGATGTTTTGTTCACTGTTCAACAAGAGTCCTTCCGCAAAAAATTTGTAGACTCTCCTCTCTCACGATGTGATATGCTTTTAGGCATTTGATGGTTTCGAGAGCATAACCCTCTCATTGATTGGGTAGCTAATACGTCACTTTCAATGCTAAAAGTGACTCTCCCATTGTCATTCATGGGGAGCAAGTTGTTCATTCTTCATCTCTCATTTCTAATGTGCAGGCGAAGATTGAAAAGAATCAAGAAAAGGAGACTCTCTCAGTTTTGTCTTCTCCAAAGCACGACACACATGATTTGCATGATAATGATAAGAGTGATGAATTGCATGATAAGGATAAGCATGATGATTTGCATGATCAAGATGTGATTATTCACGAGCATGATGATTTGCATGATCAAGATGTGATTATTCACGAGCATGATGATTTGCAGGACAATGATGTGATTGTTCACAAGGATGATGATTTAGTTGATACTTTTTCTAGTAAAGCTAACCTCATTGCAGATTCGATCAATCACGAAGAGCCGATCTTGGCTCTCAAGTCAAGGTCCAAAGAACCTCCACAGGAAATATTATGTGTTCGAATGATTAGTCAGCACGCATTTTTCGAGTGTTTCATTCGTGATGCTTTCCTGTATTTTAGTCACCATCATTATGTGATCCCTTTTCACAAGTGTGTCATATTGTACGATGAACACGATTCACTCGTGAATGAGCACGCATGTATGCGGATTACTCATGAAAAGATGATTTGTTTGCATTCAAGGAATTCACATTCCATGTCTCTTCCTTGGCATGACAGAGTATCCGAAAGAGCACAAGAAGGATTGAGCATCAAGCATTAGCATTTCCATCGTGATTTGCCACAGTTGATAAATTTAGATCAGAAAGTCAAGATTCAACCCCATTGTTTGCGTATGTTTGATGAACGGTTTGGCACTCCGTCTATATGTTCATCTACATTGCATGCATAGTCTTTAAAGAAGACTAGAATTTTTCCAGTCACTTTACATGGAATGGGCATGTTCATGTTTTTGTGTTGGAAGTAGTTTCAGGAATTTTCATTCTCGGAGATTCTTGAAGAAGGTAGACGCATGACTATAGACGAAGCATTGAAGGAGCCACAAATGTCGCTTTTGGTGCGGCCCAAAGAAGCAAGCGTTGTAGACCTTTATGAAGTTCAAGTATCGCACGACCCACACATCAAAGTGGGCCGACGAAGAGTCCTTCCCAGGATTCATCCAGACGCTATTGGCGATCTCTCTCGACGCCATACGGTTTGGTACTAGTACCTCACTTTGAAAAGGAGGGGATGTCATGTGCACATCTAATCCTATGTGTACGTGGATAAGCTACTTCATGACATGGGTTCGGTTCATTTAGCTTAGGAAGTGTTCTAGCACTTTTGTGAGTCAGTTCGCAGACCGTGCATGGCCAGGCACTTAGAGTAGATGCATATCCTCTAGTTGCACACCGCATGACCATCAGATTTCAATCAGAACCCATCAGGAGCATTTTTACAGTACATAAACCTATTTTAGCCATTTTTCACTTATTATTAATAAGTGACTTTTGTTGGGAAATTGGGTTGGGCAATTGAGGAGCACAGTCATGCTGACGAGGCGCAGGACTCACAGCATTCTAGTCAGTCCAGACGCAGAAGGGCAGAAAGGAAAGCACGCAAGGCTAAAAGTTCTCGGTCCAGGTAGGGGGACGAGGGCGCCAAAGGCAGTAAAGGAAGTCGCCCTACTTCCAGTAGACAAGCCAGGGAGGACATAGAAACTGAGACGGAGGCAAATATTAATTGGGATGCAGATACAGACAATTGTAAGAAAGCTCCAAAGAGGTGTCCAGACTCCAAGATGAGAAGAGGACAGACCAACGGTGATCGGCATGATTACACATCCTCGTTGAAAATCTCTTTTCCCGTGTTCAAAGGGAGCAAGAAGGATGATCCGGATGTTCACATCCAAGCCTTTGAGCAGTCTGCCGAGCTGAAAAATATTGATGAGGATGATTGGGGTGAATACTTTCTGCAAACGCTGAAGGAGGCAGAGATTCTAGAAAAACCAGTCACTGTTGAAAGCAGCAAATGGGCTCAACAGAGAGAGGTATGGAATGCCAAGGGTAAAGAAAAGGTGGTTGATGAATGGCAGGAGCAGAGAGAATTAGCGGCAAAAATCACAGAGGATTTAGCCAAGAAGCTGCCAGAGCAGCCAAAGAGTTTTGAAGCACGGGTCATTCAAAAGATACCAACCCAATCTACTAAGACAGATCAATCAAAGCTCGGCATGCCTGAGACCATGTTGGCTACAATACAAGGGTTGATTGAAGAGTTGAGAGCTGATAGAGGAACTGAAAGCACTAAAATGAAGGAATGGCATTGTGAAGATATTACCAGTTCTTCAAGCTCCGACAACAACTTTGATCATGAGAAAGAGGAAATTCATGTCAAAATCTGTGACAGAATCCAGAAACTCACTGTGGAGTTGGAAGACATTAGAAGAACTTTGCCTGAAGCAGCGAAATTCATCTGAGGGCTGAGACGGAGGCCAGGACCGTTGACTTGACGGCTGTCAGAGATGATGAAGTGCCGCTAATTCAAGTAGATTACAAAGTTCGGAAACAATGGGAACCACTTTCGAGTGTCATTCTAGATGGAGGAGCAAGAGTAAACATCATGGGAGGACATCTTCAGCAGAGGATGGGCATCACAAACCTGAAGCCAGCACCTTTCAAAGTGCGGATGGCAGATCATCGAGTAGTGCAAGCTACTGGTATGATGGAGAATATGCAGATACGAGTGGGCAAGGAGAAGTTCAAGGCCAGTTTTCTAGTTCTCGATGTGCAAGTAGCATATGGAATGCTACTAGGGTACCCATGGTTGCGAACGGCACAAGTTGTTCACGACTATGCTAATCAAACTCTGACTGTACAAGGGGCCAGTGGGGCAGGATCTAGATTCAGACAAACAACACTAGAAGCTGGAGAAAGGAGCTCAGACCTAAAGAACTATGGCAGAAGTATAAGGTCAAGAAGATTAAAAGGATGTTAGCAGCTCTAAATATTTTTTCCTTAGCACAAATTGATCTCACTGCAGTTCTACTGAACAAGGTGCAGGCTGACAAACAGAAGAAGCAGTTTCCAGGCCAGTTTACTGAACTCAATTCAGGAGAACGTTCAGTTCAGTTAACTGGAAGGCCGGAAGAATCAATTGGATCCAGCACGCCAAATGAGCCAGCACAATTTGGGAAGGACACGGTAAATCAGAATAGTGATTTGGAACTCAAAGGGCCGTCTTGGGATTACACCGAAAAGCCAGCCAAGAGAAAAGGCGGCGGGCCTAACTGGTTACTCCCAGATGACCAAGAGATCGAGAAATGGAATCTAGGCTCTGAAGACAACCCTAGAATGATCAAAGTTAACAAGCATCTTAACCCTACAATGAAGGAAAAAGCACGCAGAATGTTCCAGCATTACAAAGATGTCTTTGCCTGGGAACACACTGATCTGAAAGGGGTGGATCCAGAGGTCTGCAAGCACAGGATACCACTGAAGCCAGATGCCAGGCTAGTGAGACTGTAGCGGTACCCAATGAATCCCAATTATGCTAAGAAGCTGAAGGAAGAGATTGACAACCTTCTCAAAGCTGGGTTCATCACTGAAGTGGCCAATAGTGATTGGTTGTTTCCTTTTGTAGTTGTTCCCAAGAAGAATGGGAAGTTGAGAGTATGTGTAGATTATAGGCAACTCGACGCTCAAACCATCAAGGATCCATTCTCATTACCCTTCACTGATATGTTGCTTGATGAGATTGCAGGGTATGAGATGTACAGTTTTATGGATGGATATAGTGGCTACAACCAATTACAAATTGCTCCTGAGGATCGGGGAAAGACCACTTTCATTACAGAGTGGGGAGCGTTTATGTATCTGATAATGCCATTTGGCCTATGCAATACACCAGCCACTTTCCAGCGATGCATGATGGAGATATTCAATGAGTTTCTTCATCGGTTCCTCGCATTATTCATGGACGATTTCACTGTATATTCAGCCGAGAAACAACATTTACTATTTCTGGAAATGGTTTTTAAGCGCTGTCAGGAGAAGCGGATTTGTCTGAATCCATTCAAATCTGTTTTCTTAGTCTGGAAAGGACAGCTAATGGGACATGTGGTATCCCGCAATGGAATAGAATTGGCCAACGACAAGATCCAGTGCGTTAAGCAGGCCAAAGCGCCCAGGAATGCATCTGAGTTAAGTTCTTTCTTGGGATATATTAACTTTTACAGAAGATTTGTGCATAAATTTGCCTCCCAAGCTTTACCACTGTATGAGCTCACAAAGAAAACCAGCAAGCTCAATTGGACTACTGAGTGTGAGGAAAGTTTCCACAACTTAAAAAGTGTCATTATCAGTAAACCAGTCCTTCGCCAACCAAATTGGGATGTTATCTTCCATGTACATGTGGATGCTTCGGGGTTGGCGATGGGGGCGATACTAGCCCAGCCAGATGGAAGGACTGACTATCCTGTCTACTTTGCCAGTCGCAGATTCACCCAGGCTAAACAGGGTTATACAACCACTGAACAAGAAGCTCTAGGGATGGTTTTCAATGCTACGAAATTCAGGCATTATTTGCTAGGCAAATTGTTTCGTTTCTATGTGGATCATCAGGCCCAATTATTCTTGATTAATAAAGTCATTATTCAAGGCAGGCTAATACGGTGGATGATGTTCCTTATGGAATTTGAATTCCGAATTTTCCATAAACCTGGCAAGAACCACTGTGGCGCTGATTTCCTCTCTAGGAGTACGGAGGACTGTTCTGAAGCGTCTTTAAGAGACGAACCAGTGGATCCTGAATTATTTCAGCTGGAAGCGGTAGAATCAATCGATCCTGAATTATATGAAGTATATCAGTTTCTTTCTCAGGGTGCTTTCCCAGATGACTGGAAGCAATACCAGAAGAAGGCTCTAGTTATCAAAAGCTTAAAGTTTACCATCATTGGGGGCTCACTCTATAGATTAGGTGTCGATGGGATTCTTCGCCGATGTGTGTCTATGGAGGGGAGAATGCAAGTTATCTCAGAGGCGCATAATGAAGAATCTGGTGGACACTTTTCTACTGATATTACTTACAAGAAGATTCTACGGGCTGGTTTATGATGGCAAACCTTGATATCCGATGTCAAAAGTTTTTGCAAAACCTGTGACATATGTCGAAGAATGGGTAGAGCCACAGCTGCAGACATGACTCCCTTAACACCAGTTTAGCCACTGGGTGTTTTTATGAAATGGGGTCTGGATTTCATGGGACCATTCAAGAAGGTTACCCCCAGGAAAAATAGGTATATAGTGATGGCTACCTGCTATGTAACCAACTGGGTAGAAGATAAGGCTCTTTCGGACAACACAGCCAAATCCACTGCAAGATTTTTATTTGAGAATATTGTCTGCCGCTATGACTGTCCTGTGGAGATTGTGTCGGACCAAGGGACACACTTCATCAATGACACTATGGAGATCCTTATGGATATGCTTTCAGTAAAGCATCGAAAATCCACACCTTATTATCCTAGATGCAATGGACAGGCTGAAAGCAATAACAAGACCATTAAGACTATTCTCACTAAGATTGTGCAAAAAAAGCCAGACCAGTGGGATTTGAAGCTTCAGACTTCTTTATGGGCATCCTCAGGACAACTTATAAGGTCACTACAGGATTAACATCATTCAGAATGGTATATGGCACTGAAGCTATTATCCCTATGAAATTTGTTATTCCAAGTCTCAGAATGGTTGTAGAATATGGTTAGATTTTAGTCACAATCTTAAGAAGCGACTGGAGAAGCTTACCCATTTAGATGAACTGAGACAACGGGCTATGCTGGAACAAGAGATTGTTCAACAAAGAAGGAAACACTGGCATGACCGAAGGATTAAGGTCCGGGAGTTTCAGAAAGGGGATCCGGTACTCCTATATCAGTCCAAATTGGGTCCTAAGAAGCCGAATCTAAAGATAGCCTGGGCAGAACCGTTCGAAGTGGATTGGGCTTTCTCCAACGGCACGGTAAGATTGAAAGACCTATCTGGATTACTACTGCCAGGGGTGTATAATGGAGCTAAAATCAAGCTCTACTATTCAGAAGCCAGAGAGCCTTGCCAGGAACAGGATACTGAGGATCTAGGTGCTGAAGACCAAGAAATTCCAGAATCGGCTATCTTGGGACTTTTTTATGTGCAGCCAGTTCTAGAACCAGTTCCAGAGCCAGTTTCAGACCAGTACCAACACGACCAAGCCAGGCTTATACCAGGACCAGAAAAGCGGGGACAAAGTTATCAGTTTTTAGGGGACCAACGGCCAAATGGAATATCAATGATAATCATTTCAAAGACGGGCGAAATTCTTGTCCAATGCATGTCTTCCATGTCATTTGCGATGCACAGAAGTCTAGGAACGATAAGTGGTGGAGCTTTTATGGCACGAACGCGTATAACAGTAAGACGAGTAGGCGTTTTTCCTCGCAAATCTCCTGCGCGACACTTATCTTTTGTTGTCCACTCACCATCACTGAGCTCTGAAGTTTCTTCACTGCAACCGCAAACCTCGTCCTCTAAGGACACCGTGGATTGTCATCTGTCTTTGCCAGCCACACCTGGATACGGTTTCGAAGAATCAAGTCATCTTCTTCTCCTGCTTCATCATCTTCACGGTTCATCATCTTCACGTTGCATGGGTAGGAAGAAACTGTCAGAGAAGATGCAGGAGACTATCGACGAAACCCAAGCCCTTATTACTGCTACAAAGGCAACTCTTCCACTCATCCCGCACAACAAAATTCAACGCTATGTGTTTATTGAGCAAGCTAAGGCTCTACTCCAACTGTGGGATTTGCATGCGGTTTTGCAAGCCACGAGGATTGAGTTTGACATAGCCATTGTAAGGTAAGTCCTGGACTCTTTTAATGCTAAAGATGACAGTGCTGTGGTTTATGGCAAGAAGGTGTCTGTCACACCAGAAAGTATTGCTTTTGCATTCCGCATGCCAAACGGGCCCAAGCCATCTGTGGCAACTACAGAGCAAATTAGTGCAGCTCTGAAGGAAGATATGCTGCCAAGAGAAAAAGGAAAGCCAATGCGCAAGGGATTCCAGTAGTAGCAGGACTGGAAGCTCCCGCTACCTACCGATTTGTGGTTGAAGCTATGAGCCTGAAGAATAATCCGACATATGTGTCAAGAGACTTTTTGCTATGCTTTTAGCAAAAAGACTTGATTCCAAAGTCTCTATTAACCTCTGCCAGATATTGTCGCATAATATGCTTCAGCAAACTGCCAAGCTGAAATCTCAAAGTGTATTCAAAGCTTGGTATGTTTGGCAGTTTCTGTACTCGGCAACCTCTCCAAACGCCCATGATCAAGTGAGAATGGCTTGGAGCCACAAGCTGTTCCCAGTATCCAGGAATATAAACTTGTCATCGCATGAAGAGCCATAAAGCCAGTCAACCTCCACTCGACAGAAAAGAAAGGCTATACCAGATGAAGCTGGCAGTTCAAAGAAGCCAAGGACGACACTGACTAAAAGCACTGCTCTCCTGAAGCAGTTGGAAAGTCAAATCAAAACAGTGTCTACTGAAAGGATTCCAGTTAGCCAGACTGAACAACATACTGACCAAACCACTGGTGGAATCAACGGGTCAGCAGGCCAGATTTCAGTAACCACCAGTACTGGACAAGATCGGTCAAAAAGGGCCAATCCTGCGCACTCAGCAGACCAGATTGATAAGGGCAAAGGCCCAGCTTCTCCAAATCCACTTGGCAGAGTTTCCATTCCATACAATGAAGAAGCCCTGCACTTGAGAAAGAAAGACAGGTTACAACAGCTGCAGACTCATCCGCTCAAGGGACGTCTCCTATTGCAAAAATCTGATTATACTGCATTACCTTATCTGACTCCTGTCACAGTCTATGAGCCGACTGACTCTGACCCAGCAACAGTTAATGATGGCTATTCAGTACTCATTCAGTCATCATGGAATACTATTGTCAATTGCATGGGACAAATGCTGGATGCTGCAGGGTCAGAAGATGAGTTGAATAAAGTAAAACTGAACTAAAGAAAGCTGAGGAGCAGATTGAAAAGCTAGAGCAAGGGAGAGCAGCCCAGAACCTGCACCACAGTATCCTTGAGGCTCAGACAGATAGGACTATTCAGCACTTACAAAGTAAGTTAGCCAAGGTAGAGTCTAAGATGCAGACCATGCGGGAAGAAAAGGCAGAAGCTGAACGAGCTGCTGATCGGTTCGAAACCATGCTAAGAATGAAACGAGTTGAGTTCAACTCTTTACTGATCCGCCACAATGCTCTAAAGGCCACATTAAAAGAAAGATATATCTATAATAATCTGGCCGAGATCTTGAATCCAGCAGGCAATGCTGTTTTCAACATAGATAACTTGAAGTCTCTTATGGAGACGATGCAGAGTGATTTGCAGGATAAAATTTCTGAATATAACAGTGCTCTGACAAATCAAGCTATCCTTGATTACATTGAACAGCAGAACACCATTGAAGAAGACGAGGATAAGGAGGAAGAAGAAGAGAAGGAGGATGAACCAGATGAAGGACATAATGATGATGATGATGATGCCTCTCCTCCATCTCTACCTTCAGAACCTGGTACTGGTGGTACAAGGCCAACTGGAGGAAATCAGTCTCACAGGCGGACCAGCCAGACCAGCATGAAGGGCAGCGGTCGAGTAATCAACAACTAGGAGAGCAACAACCCAGCAACGCTGGGAATCCACCGGCACACCAGTCACAACACAATCGAGATGTTAAAGGGAAAGGCAAAGCCGTGACTGAGGGACCAGCAGGTGATGAGCAACATTCATTACAACTCATCACACTGAACAAGAGATTGAGACATCAGCAGGCTCCTATAACCAGGCGGTATCTGGAGGATGATGATCTTATCTCTGATCTGAAGCGCTTTCAGCGACTGTATGTCGGCGCCAGGGAAATGGTTAAGCATTGGAAATCAGCTGCTTTCCATGATCAAGAGGCCTGCCAATTGCCTGCGCATCCCAGTACAATACAACTATTAGAAAGGGTGCCTGAACGGATACTAACTGGTGAAGAGAGAATAACCAATCCACAACGGCAACGGCAGTCTACTGCAAATTGTCGCTCTCTGGCCATGGAATTAGAGCTTTTGTTGGGGAACAAGCCAACATATAAATGCATGAAGGATGTCAAGAATCAATTAAAAGAGGTCTTAGTGCAAATGCAGATTGCTAGGGGAGTTCTGGATCAAAGGGTGCGAACTATTCTTGAAGACCAGACTGCCACTAGCAAGGGACCTCAAACTCGAATATCAATGGGAGAACAGACAACTGCTCTCCGACGACTGTTTCAACTGGTTAAAGTAACCAAAAAATGATGCAGCAAGAGAACCAGGCTGTCCTTAACTTCTTGGAATTTGTGTATGATTCCCCAGTTCTCTCGTATGCTTTACCAGCAAGAGAGGCAGAGTTGCCAAGATTTTTTCCAGCACTCTACCCTCAACATCTAGAACCAGTCGATCGGCTCACATATTTCAAGATTACTGATGATCTTCAGGATTGGTTTGAGCGATCGATCGTGGAATGGAAAACCTGGCAAACACTATTCAACGACGCTCTCTAAGTGAATGATCTCCACGAGCTGAGAGATGAGGTGCAGAGGATAAAACTGTGTATGGGCCAATGGAAAATTCAGCTCAGAGGCCTCACTAAGATCACCGACCAACAATTGCAACTCACTGTTGAGTCCTCTAAAGTGCCTGAAAAGGACATTACGGCTAGACCAGGCCTAGGACCACAATACAGAGAGATGGCTGACATTCTTTTTGAAGCTCGGATCAAAGCCAATTAGCCTCTTCCAGAAGGATGGATCCATACAGCCTCGCATTGTCACAAACTGGCCAAAACTTGGCTCACCAAAGGCAAACGCACGCTCTATAATCCCGACACCAAAACTTATCATTCTCTCACGCCTTATGAAATCGAAATGTCCACAGAAAGGCGGGATCAGCTTGAGCAGGAGGCCATTTACAGGCTCATTCAGAAGGAGAATGCTGGCATTGGGACTTCTCAAGCGCCATCCAGGCCAAAGCGTAAACGGAAGCGGGTTCAGTGGAAGGATATTGGGTAGTTCCATCTCAGAATTCGATCAAATATTTTTTTTCAGTCCGACTTGGTGTCTTTTGGCTGGATGCCCTTTGGAACTACAACTATAGGGGTGTCAAGCACTCAACGAGCAAAATTCCAGAAGAATCAGACGGTCGATTTTTTTTCTTAGAAATTTTGGAATCTTGCCAAAATTCAAGAAAGGAGAGAAGGATGTAGATGGTGGAGACAGTGTCACTAGGTGGGAACCGGCTCTTGTGAGACGAACAGAGGATCAGTCAGTAATTACCACGGCAGTACCACACTAACTCCCAAGGCATATAAATAAGACCCATTACATTGTAATCGGGTTGGCATTTGTCGATTGTACTTCTATTTAGCTTTTGATTCATAATCCTTAGTTCCCGAGCTGTTCTTCAGATACATCATCTTTATCTGTAATCTTTGATCTGTAATCCTAAATACAGCACTGCAGTGTACTTCAGCCATACATACTTTGTTCTCATTCTCTCTGAAGCTGAACATCATTCTCAGTACTTCAGTCTGTTTCTCATTTCAGTAGATGTATTCCAGTTCAGTTTCTATCTCCTTTTCCAGTTCTACTGCTTGAACTAACACATCACCAGTAGCTATAAACTTCTAACACTGGAATCAGCTATCTAAAGAGATCAGCTCCAATTCCACTACACATGGTTGGAAAATCCCGACATGAGAAAACTACCTCACTCTGGCGAAGTACAACCACACAACAACCCTCACTCCCTATCACCTGTCCTGGATATACTCGGACCGACTAGACAAGTCTAAAGAGACGCCATAACTCTAACAGGATGCTTCTTCTACACAAGTGAGAATTGAGTAGGGAGACACCTTAGTATTAAGATTTTGCAATCATTGGGTCTCCCTATTCTTCTTGGATGACATTTTGGGCTCTTGCCTTGCCCTCTCTATGCGGTGTGGTGCCAGAATAGCTTCCTCTTTGTGGGAATTCATGCTCAGTTGTATATGGGCTTTGATTTTGACCATGTTCACAAACTTTTCTGAAGAGACTTTTTGAGGCTTTAAAGTGCCCAATTTGGAGTTGTGATTTTAGAGATATGGTCATTTCCCACAATGCGCGATATGGCAACCTATAGACAGTTCTATGTAGAGAGAGTTGCGGAAGCTTGTATGTATTGGGGAAGATGCATGCTTGGAAGAAGCTGAACTTTCAAGGGAAAGCTTTTGTTTACAAGTGCATTGGTTGGCAAGAGCCATAAAATCGTGCCTAAACACGTTTCTTTCCCCTTCATATGTGGTCCCTTGGGATGAGCTAGTGAACTCCCAGCGGGTTATTCTTATTTGAGTTGTGGATTTTGTAAGGAGATTTGTGGAGCTTTGGGTGTTTTGGATTTGACAATTTGACGCTTTTTAGGTAACATTTGCTATTGACATGCACCAATTGTTTGTTTGTCCAACAACGTTAATAAAGCTTTTTTTCTTTCTTTCTCTCACACACACACAAAATCACATACATTGTGAATCAAAATGACAATGTTTGGATTATTTACTTACGCTAGAAAGCCTAAATGGACAAAACCTTGGCTTGCCTTTGCGTCCGTACTTCAACAGATGTGCACCCTTTTTCAAAGCAACTATTGCCTACAAAAACAAGACAATTCAGCAAAGTAAGTCTCTTGCTGACAATTTACAGATCATCCCAATGTGCCTCCCAAAACTACAACCTACTACAAATATGTTCAAAGAAAATGTCGAGCACATTCAACCAATTACCACAAGCAAAATCACTAAGCGATCCACATGCATTATAAGTACAACATAAGGAAACAATAATTTTTCTAACAAGCTATCTAAAGTTGGTCACTTTGATTTACTTACAATTTTACAACTAGGAACAAAGGCAATTTAACCTTGCCAAAAACTTGCAAACTTTCTTGACTCTTAAAGACTTTTCACTTTATGAGCTTTGTTAGCAACGTTTGCTCTCCTTGAGATGTTTCAAGGATAGCAACATTATTTCTAGGATTACAATCAGGCAAAAATTATGGGACAACAACTTACAAGTACCAACAAGAACTTTGGCAGAAAGATTGTAATAGAATTGGACACTCCAAGCCGAAGATCTAGTGCAGCACACACGAGAAAATTGAAAGAACTAAACAAAATTGAGAGAGGGATGACACTGCATGGAGAAGTTTTGCACCCAAAGGTGTTGGCCCGAAGACTGGTGCCCCTTCTCGATATTTCTTTATTATTATGCTTCAAAAGATACAATGTCTGAGGGTCCTGTTCTCTCCGCAGTGCTCCCAAGATAATCTGCAGAAGAGAGGCCCAAGCAATTCTTTTATAGGCCCTTGGCCAAAAGCAGTACATGAAAAGCATCAAGTCTAAAAGCATCTTGCCCCAAAAGCTGACGCACAAGGCTGCCAACGCATTTTATGGAAATCCATACAACTGGCACATCATCAATGTAAAACGCACACGTCCGTACAACCTACCACATCATCAACGTAAAATACGGACGTTCGTAAAGCTGCCACATCAACACCTTTTTACGTAAGATTTGAGTGTATAGGTGGTCCTGCTTTATTTTAAAGCCTTGTGTCACTAAGGCCCCATCCACGTCATCACTTTATGACATAACCCCCCTCTTGAAAGAATTGTAATCACCCTCGATTACGCTTACAAAACAAACATAGGACAAAAACTAGTTTAGCAAACACTTACTCTTACCGATGTACTAGACCACACATCCAGCACTTGCACAAAGACAACAGTCACGTGACATTCATATCACATTCACATCACATCACTATCCCCGTCAAGATCTTAGATGAGAATCATGATCATCGTAACTTAACTAGCAATCACACCCAAACTGCAAGAAAATAATTCTAAATGAATTGTTGGATTTATAAGTGACAGGGTTTTCTCGCTCGGAACAACAAGGAAAAATAATTCTAAATGAATTATTGGAATTAAGTGAGCGTTTTTCTCACTGGAGACATCCGAGTACAGAGTATTCCTAGTGCGTCATTCAAAGTAATGACAGGAGCACTGAGAACGGGAATATTTGTAAGGCCACCAGGAACGGCTACTTCTGATGCGTCACATCGGATGGGTGACAGGGAGCATCGGGAAGAAGTATCCGACCATCCGGAAACGGACATCTTTGATGCGTCATAGGATGGGTGACATAGAGCATCGTGAAGGAGATTGTACCGTAAGTTCGGTAGGAAGTGACGAGGTGATGGGTATTCCTGATGCGTCACAAGGTGGTGACGAGTGCATCGGAAAGGGGATATCCATAGTCAGGAGGAAATTTTGAACTGTGTTAGAATTGTGCACAAGGAAAAGCAAGCAGTTGAATGAAGATGGGTTCAGAAAAAAAAAGATGATTTCTGAGAAAATTGGATTGCTTTTCGGGAAAGCAGATGCTTTCCCACGAGGAAGTCTATGTCTGCATTGCAACTGTGTACGTGATTGCATCCAGGGACGCCTGGGAAGTGCTGTGAAAGCATTGTTTTTAACTTATAAGGTTTTATTGAGTTTTTGGGCAGATTCAGAATAATTTAAAATACGCGGGCCGCCCACTTAATAAGTGGGCAGCCATCTGATAAATAAGGCAACAGATCAGCCAACGTTTTCTCTCTCTTTTTCTGGCAGAACAGTGCAACAAAAAAAAACGGCCGCGAGCTCTACGCGAGCAGCTTGCGCTCAGCTATTCGTGCCCGTGGCCAGGAGCTATAAAAGCATCACATGCCCTCACTCAGAGCGAAGACCAATCTTTGCAAGGAGGACATGCTGCTGCAGATTTCAGTCGTAAAGAAGACGTTGCCGGTGATGCCCATGGCTGCCCCAAGTGTACCCGATGTCGCCAAGACGCTGGCCAACGTGCTAGTTCTCTCGCGAAGAAGTGACTACAGAGCGTGTTTCGATCGCGACAAGTTGCTGTTTTTCTCTGTTTTCAGCCCATAAACGTCGAGGCTGATTTTCGAGAAGGAACCCGAGAACACACCTCTTTTGTGTGTAGGATTCGAAGAGAGGATTTTCTATGTAGAGATCTCTTCCGGGGAATTGCTTTTCGAGAACCGAGTTGCGTTTCGAGCGTCGAGACTTTGAAGGTAACGATTTTCATGTTATGATCTCTAAGTATTTGTTTGCAGGTGTACTTCCTCTTAGGGAGGGAGTAGGAGCAAAGGAAGGCATGAGCCTCTGCAGGAGAAAGCGCTCTGAGGAACTAGAGCCAGATCAGCCCAAGGGTTTCGTACCCAAGTTTGGGAAGTAGAACCACGGATCGGAGAGAGGTAGTCTCTCGAGTTGTGATCCGGAAGTTGGGATTCCCAAGTAAGGACTTCGTGTTCGGAAAACCAGAGTTGTTCTACGGGAAGAGGACTCTGGAAACAGAGTGGGAAAAGAGAGTTGCAAGGATGCCATGCCTTGAGTATGGAAGGTGAGAGCCAGAGGTGAGAACCTTAGTTCTCAAGGATTTGGAATAAGGAACGGAGGTTCCTTGGAATAGGGTTTTGCCCTAGGAATCAGAAGCTGAGGCTTCCACGAACCATCAAGTCTTATTCTGGAACGAACGTGGTAATACGTTCGGTTCAAGTGCTTGTATAGACTTCTCCTCATTAATAAAGATACTATTAGGGGGGGGGGGGGGGGGGGGGGAGCGGGGGCAGCCCATCTTTTGGTCCCCAGTACTGTGTCGATCTTCTCACTCTCTATCTATCTCTCTCTCTCTATCTATTTCTCTCTATATCCTCTGTCTTCAATAATAAGTGATAAATTCTATTTATCCAAGTCTATTCTATACTGCGATGCGCTCCCGTTTGTGACAGTGGTATCAGAGCATGGTCTTCTCTTTTTCTCTGTAAAGGAGGACAACTCTGGGAAGATACGGAAAGAAGCCTTGACAAGCCAAGAGAGAAGTAAGCAGGCAGAACCCTAAGTCTTGCAAGGAAAAAGCTTGCAAAGTTGGTAAAATTTTTCTCTCTGCAAGAAGTCGACACAAGACTTGGGATTCTCTAAGAAGGCAACAAGAGCATGATGCTCAAGAACCTAGAGAATCCGAGGAGCGGAATGCTCAAGATACTTCAGAACTCAGAAAATATCCATGAACATCAATCCAGAACCATAGCCAAGAAATACTCCGGGAAGGATATGAGAGAGGTCTTTAGACCTAAGAACGCTCCGGTCAAGTTTGATACTTTTGACGGAAGGGAAGATGTCCCGAAAGCTGCCGCTTTCATTCGACAGTTTGAAGTTGCCTTTGCAAACGGCAATTTCTGAGAAGCGTCGAAGATGAGGCATGTGACCAAACACCTCAAGGGGATTGCAAGTACTTGGTGGTATACCAAAGCTCTGCAAGGAACTTACAACAAGACTTGGATTCAATTCAAGGCTGAATTTTCCGACAAATTTTTTTTTTCTCTACACTTTGAGGAAGGCATCCAAGAAGATTGGGATCGGTTTGCCCAATAGGAACACGAGCGAGTCAAAGCAAGTAGTGGTTCACTCTTGCCAAGGTAGCTCCACTTTAGATCCTCTCTGAGGAAAGAAAGATGAAGAAATTCAACGAAGGACTTTTGTCCGAATTTTGTAGATGCGTCGGCAAAATACTTTGCAGCAGATGGTGGAGTCAGCAATAAAATCTGAAAGTGTACACCTTAGTGTACATAGAATCTAATCCCCGCAATGGGATGGGAACCATTGAGCACAGAAACAACAAATTTTTGTTATTTCTCCTCCAAGGATACATTGCTATCCGGAGAAAGTTTGGAGTAAGGGAATTCAATCCAACTCTTGAGTTTTTGAAACGAAGACCCTCAAACTTTAAGTAAGAGGGCAGGTCTTTGATCAAAGTTAAATCTTTGAGGAACCCATAAACTGCGTATTGCTTTTATGCACGAGATATGCATGTGTCTAACCAAGACAATCACTCTCGAGTGTTTATGAGAGTGGAATTGAGTTGAAACATTGCTTTATGCGATGAATTGGTTTGCTCAACCATCTGGAAGGTCAACTATTGATCTCGTATCCGGTAGTTCACCAACAAATTACCTATTGCGGGTAGGATGGCAGAAAGGAAGGAACCATTCCGAGATTCCAACCAAGAAAAGCTTTCACTAAGCTTGAGTACCTTATGAACCAACACCCCCTACCCGGTAAGGGAAGATATGGTAGTGCTTTTCGCACAAGTGAATGAACACTCTCTTTATGAGGGAAGGAGCAAGAGCCGGCTACAGCATGTGCCCGTGGAATTCGAGATTTAAAATCCCAGTTTCTCTGATGAGCGGGTTTTGCTCTAAGATCGAGCCAAGGGATCGTCAAGTTGAGCGTCTTTGCTCTAAGGATCTTACGAAGGGAAGGTAATTTCCTAAGTTCACCGAAATTCTAACAAAGCTTAAGAATTATGTACACTCTTGGGCACATGGATAACACACGAAGATGCAGACCTATGCAGAGTTTGTTATACTGTCTTGAGCGCCTTTTTGCGCGCAAGGATATTCCGACACGAGAATCTCTATTTGAGATGTGTTCGGTAGAAGGAATTTGAGTTTCTCTACGGAGAAGAGGTTTTTTGATGGTCGTAGATCATTGAGTACGCTATTTGCTTTTATCATTACAGTAGCAACCTTTGGTTGTAGTATATGTTTCTCCATGAGCAGGTCAAGTAGCATTTACACGCTACTGGAATAAATTCGAACAATTATGTTTGTAAGAGTATAATTTTCCAGCCGTTCAAAATGGTAAGAATTACCTTAACCACATATGGGAGAACATCCCTGAGATCCAAAGTAAGCTCACTCTATTGTGAACCGGGTTTGAACGCACGTTCAGAAAATGCTATGGCTAGAATCCTATTTGCCTGAGATTTTGCAAGTCGTCATTGATGCTCGCAAGGTGAATCATTTTTTATGATTCTGTAAGGAAGAGAGACTAATGGGCGTCAAGAAAACACTGCTGGTGGTAATAACTCGCAGGAGGAAAAGATTGGAAGGAAATGCCACCGTGCACAAGGAATCTTCGGATTGGAACCGTCCGCCTACGTTGAGCAACGGCCCGAAACAAGAACCTTCTTTAAGGTGATCGCAAATTGTGGAAGAAAGACATCGAGCTTAATACTCTATGACTTGGGCATTCCCTATGTGGGAGGACACAAGAGGTTTAATACCCTCTGGACTAACAACGCAGGATTATACGCAAGGACAGATACCTAGATTGATTGCTAAGAAGATTATTCTTCTCGAATTTGAGAAGACGGAATCAAGTTAACAGAGTCTCGGATAAGGAAACTTTGGATCAAAACAATTGGCCTACCCAAAGCAAAGGCCCAGAATAAGAACTTACTTTGGTAAGATGACACACTTTGTCTGTCACACAGGAAGATTCACAAGAGCTTAATGCTCTCGACATGCCCTATGCGGGAGGACACGAGAGGTTTAATATCCTCGGGACCAATAGCGCAGGATTATGCACAAGGACCTAGACCTAGATTGAGTTCTAGAAGGATTATTCTTCTCGAGATTAAGAAGGTGGAATTGAGTTAACAAATTCTCGGATGAGGAAACTTCCAATCTGTTGGAAAGACGTAAATGACGAGTTCTTGCATGGCTCGTAAGTTTGATGATTGGTGAAGGATATCCTTGAGGTACTAGAGGAAGAACATGAACCGGTAAGGTAAGTATTGAAATTGTCGAATTTTTGTTTAATTTAATCTTTAAGTTCTCTTTTGAGAAAGGACTAGCTCAACTCACCATTGAGCAAGATTTGGAATTTTTCCGGTTTCTCCCCGGGCAGTTCAGTTGGGCCTCTACAGTTGAGGACAACTGTTTATAAGTGAGAGGGATGTTGCTAAATTGGCTTTATCTGACAAGAAAATAATTCTAAATGAATTGTTGGATTTATAATCGAGAGGGTTTTCTCGCTTGGAACAACAAGGAAAAATCATTTAAATGAATTATTGGAATTTTAAGTGAGGGTTTTTCTCACTGGAGATATCCGAGTACAGAGTATTCCTAGTGCGTCATTCAAAGTAATGACAGGAGCACTCAGAACGGGAATATCTGTAAGGCCACCAGGAACGGGTACTTCTGATGCGTCACATCGGATGGGTGACACGGAGCATCGGGAAGAAGTATCCGACCATCAGGGAACGGACATCTTTGATGCGTCATAGGATGGGTGACATAGTGCATCGCAAAGGAGATTGTACTGTAAGTTCAGTAGGAAGTGACTAGGTGATGGGTATTCTTGATGCGTCACAAGGTTGGTGACGAGTGCATCGGAAAGGGGATATCCATAGTCACGAGGAAATTCCGAACTGTGTTAGAATTGTGCACAAGGAAAAGCAAGCACTTGAATGAAGATGGGTTCAAAAGAAACTTTGAGGAAAAACAGATGCTTTCTGAGAAAGTGAGATTGCTTTTCGGGAAAGCAAATGTTTTCCCGCGAGGAAGTCTATGTCGGCATTGCAACTGTGTAAGTGACTGCATCCAGGGACGCCTGGGAAGTGCTGTGAAATTATTGTTTTTAACTTATAAGGTTTTATTGAGTTTTGGGCAGATTCAGACTATTTTAAAATACGTCGGCCGCCCACTTAATAAGTGGGCAGCCATCTGATAAATAAGGCAACAGATCAGTCAGCCTTTTCTCTCTCACTTTTTCAAGCAGAACAACGCGACCAAAAGAAAAAAAAAAAACGACCGTGAGCTCTACGCGAGCAGCTTGCGCCCCAGCTATTCGTGCCCGTGGCCAGGAGCTCTAAAAACATCACATACCCTCACTCAGAGGGAAGACCAATCTTTCCAAGGAGGAGATGTTGCTGCAGATTTTAGTCATAAAGAAGACGTTGCCGGTGATGTCCATGGCTGCCCCAAGTGTACCCGATGTCGCCAAGACCCAATGCGCGAGTTCCCTCGCGAAGAAGTGCCTACGGAGCGTGTTTCCATCGCGACAAGTTGCTGTTTTTCTATGTTCTCAGCCCATATACGTCGTAAACGGGGCTGATTTACGAGAAGGAACCCGAGAACACACCTCTTTTGTGTGTAGGATTCGAAGAGAGGATTTTCTATGTAGAGATCTCTTCCAGGGAATTGCTTTTTGAGAACCGAGTTCGAGCGTCGAGACTTTGAAGGTAACGATTTTCATCTTATGATCTCTAAGTATTTGTTTGCAGGTGTACTTCCTCTTAGTGAGGGAGTAGGAGCAGAGGAAGGCACGAGCCTCTGCAAGGGAAAGCGCTCTGAGGAACTAGAGCCAAATCAGCCCAAGGGTTTCGTACCCAAGTTTGGGAAGTAGATCCACGGATCGGAGAGAGGTAGTCTCTCGAGTTGTGATCCGGAAGTTGGGATTCCCAAGTAAGGACTTCGTGTTCGGGAAAGCAGAGTTGTTCTGCGGGAAGAGGACTCTGGAAACAGAGTGAGAAAAGAGAGTTGCAGGGATGCCATGCCCCGAGTCTGGAAGGTGAGATCCAAAGGCGAGAACCTTAGTTCTCAACACGTGACATCCCCTCCTTTTCAAACTAAGGTACTGGTACCGAACTGTATGGCGTCAAGGGAGATCGCCAATAGCATCCGGAATCCTGGAAGGGACTCTTCGCCGGCCCACTCTGATGTGTGGGTCGTGCGGTACTTGAACTTCATAAAGATCTGCAACGCTTGCTTCTTTGGGCCGCGCCGAAAGCGACAAAGTCCTCTGTGGCTCCTTAATGCTTCAAGTTTGTCGAGAGTCATGCTTCTTTCTTCTTCAAGAATCTCCATGGCTAAAAATTCCTGCAACCATTTCCAACACAAAACCATGAACATACCTATTCCATGTAAAGTGAGTGGAAAAAATCTTGTCTTCTCTAAAGACTGTGCATGCAATGTAAATGAACCAATAGACGGAATGCCAAACCGTTCACCACATAGACGCAAACAATAAGATCGAATCTTTCTCTTATGATCTAGAGCAATCAAGTGTGGCAAAACACAATGGAAATGCCCATGCTTGGTGCTCATACTTTCATGTGCTCGTTCGGAAACTGTGGCATGCCAAGGAAGAGACATGGAATGTGACTTCCTAACATACATACTTTTCAGCTTCTCATGAACAATCCGCATACATTCGTGCTCATCCATGAGAGAAACGTGCTCAACATACAATATGTCATGCCTAGGAAAAGGGATCACATAACGATGCTGACTAAAATACAGGAAACGATCACGAATGAAACATTCGAACAATGCGTGCGTATCAATCATGCGAACACATAATACTTCATGTGAGGGTTCTTTGGACCTAGGCTCGAGAGCCAAGATCGCTTCTTCCTGAATGATCGAAGCGTCCTGTGGGGGTTCTTTGGACCTCGACTCGAAAGTCAAGATCGGTTCCTCGTGATTGATCGAATCTACAACGAGGTTAGCTTCTCTAGAAAAAGCATCCACTAACACATCATCCTTGTGAACAATCACATCATCTTCATGCAACTCATCATGCTTGTGAGAAATCACATCTTGATCATGCAAATCATCATGCTCATCATTAACATCCAAATCATCATGCTTATCATTGACATTCAAATCATTATCATGCAAATCATGTGTGTCTTGCTTTGGAGAAGAAGAGACTGAGAGAGTCTCCTTTTCCTGATTCCCTTGCATCTGTGCCTGAACTTGAGAAAAGAGTCGCAAGAACTCTTTTATGCGTTGGTCGCTCTGTTCTTGTCTTGCTTTGCTCTCGCGAAGTATGGCTGCCACTCTTTCCCTATATTGACGCTCTATGGCTGCCATCTTTTCTTCGTGTTCACGCTCTATTTCTGCTTTTCGGTCTAACTTCTTGTCCATAAACAACTGCGGCAACTCCTTCATAGGAGTTAGTGCAATCCTTGACGTAGATGGGAAAGGGAGAGGGTTGGAAAAACCTCCTGGTGGGGAAAATTCTTCTTCGCCTCTCCCACGCTCATCACCTGTATGCAAAGTATCCATTCCGCTTCGAGTGATGACCATTCTGAAGTCGTGGGTTCTTGTGGGTTCTTGGGGTCTTGAGCCTCTTAAGTTCACGAGGAACTCGGGTTCTTGGGGTTCTTGAGTTCTTGAGGGTCTTGAGGTTCTTGAGGTTCTTCTTTCGCTTGCAGACCGTGTTTGAGAAGGATCTTCTCTTCACCCGAGTTCTACTCCTTTCTGCGGGCGCACCCCTTGGCGGCCTTGTGCTCACACCCAAGGTTGCTTTTTCCCACCTCACGTCGATTGGCCGGCCACTAAGTGCACGGTCCGCTCTCAATGAGTGAAAAGAGACACAAGGGGAGGCTGGACAAGCCCTTCTTTCTTGGGATTCCTGTCACTCTTCAAAAACACGATCAGGAATCGACACGCCCAAGCGAACTTGGGTTCATGCGACCTCGACAAGCAAAAAAAAAATTATGTGGTTCTTGTGGTTCTTTCCTTGAGTGATACAGAACACTGCCAAAGCTTTGATACCAATGTAAGGTGCAGCGGAATGATTGCTTGCGCTTTGCTCAAGATGAGTGCTCCAAACTGTGCTCAAGGTTCCTTTTGTTCTTGTGGAAGGGAGAGCCTTCCGTTCTTAATGAGAGAATGCTATGATCACAAACAAAGTGAATGGACACTGTGCGTGCAAGTGTATGAGACTGAAAGATAGAGAGAGAAGAGAGATACGACACGAGAGACGTTGTAAAACCCTCCTCCGAAGGCCCCACTCTCGACGGTGAGAGTGGTCTACTTACGATTGCACAATCTGGTACAAACTGAATGCATGGGACTGATGCAAGTCTAGGCTATGTCGATGACAACGACGGTGATGACGAGGTCGACCTAAGGGCTGAAATCTGCAATCTTTCTACTGCTGTCCAAAAACGCTATGGGCTGAAATCTGCGAATTAGCCAAAAACGCTGATTTTGGGGCTGTTTTCTGTGGGTCTTTGACGCTGAAAATCTGCAGGTTTAGGCTGAAAACTGAGGTCTTTCTGGGGCTGAATCTGCTACTTCTTCATGGCTGAAAACGCTAAGCTGCTGTGGCTGAAAACGCTGCAGAATACTACTAAAAACGCTAGGTCCTGAGGATCAAAAACGCTAGCTTCTGTGGTTTGCTGTTGGCGATTCTTGTTGATGCAAACGCTAGGTGTCTCGACTTGCTGGCGATGAAGGCTGATGCAAAAACGCCAATGCTGATGATTGGAAACGCTAGGCAGTGGGTGGGAGAGGGAAAATCGCCAAGGCTAGGGGGTTCTTGATGGTTCTTGCTGAGAAGGTGCCTATTTAGCGTGGAGCTCCTGCTGCCTCTTTTGCCATTTTGTGCTAACTTTGGTTTGCTTATATATTTTCTTACCGAAATTGCCATATCTACTTTTGTTGGAAAGTCACTTAAAATAATAAGTGAAAAATGTCAAAAATAGGTAAAATAGGCTAAATGCACTGGAAAATTCCCCTGATGGATTCTGGTGGGAATACTTATGATCATGCTCTGTACAACCAAAGGATATGCATCTACACTAAGTGACTGGGCATGCATGGTCTACAAATAGACTCACAAAAGTGCCAGATCACTTCTAATCTAGACTGACTGGACTGATTGAACCCTGATCATGCTGTAGCTTGTCCACGGACACATATGGTTGGATGTGTCACGTGACATCTATCTATTTCTCTCTATATCATCTCGCTTCAGTAATAAGTGATAAATTATATTTATGCAAGTCTATTCTATACTGCGATGCGCTCCCGTTTGTGACAGCATGACAGCTTACCTTTCACTTTCCTTTACTTGTGACCTATTCTGAAATGAGAATCTCCCCGGTCTTCCACTTCCGGCTACTCCTATAGCTCCCTGCCACTCGCACTTTACCTTTGAAAGGTCTCAATAGAGTCACATGAAAAGCATTGTGAATATTCCAAGTATCTGGTAACTTCAGTCTAAAGGATACATCATTGATCTTCTCTTGAATCTAGAAAGGGCCGCAGAATCGCATACTCAGCTTTGGAAAAAGCCGCCCCTTACCCTTCCGTTTCCGTAAAGGCGTGCCTTGTCAAACCGTAAAAGCACCCAATCATCCTCCTTCAACTGAAAGTCACGTCGATGATTATCTGCCGACTTCTTATATCCTACTTAAGACTTCTCAAGACCCTCGTGTACCTTAGCAAAAGCAGTGTCCAGATCTTGTACTGATCTGCTTAAAAATCCTTATCTTTGGTGCTTAGAATAGGTGGAACCTTCTTAACACCCTCGATAATCTCAAATGATGCCTTCCCCGTTGATATATGAACCGTGTTGTTATAGGCAAACTCCACCAAGGGCAAATACTGCTCCCATGGAGTCTTCTGATCACAGATATATGACTTCAACAAGTCCAAAACCACTGAATTTGCTATCTCTGATTGCCCCCTGTCTGTGGGTGAAAAGAGGACGAGAATTGTAGCCATGTACCAATATTTTCCTAGATTGCCCTCCAAAACAAACTTGTGAAGTGGAGATCTCTTTCTGAAACTACAACTCAGGCATACGGTGTAGTCGAAAAATCTGCGAGATGTCTGCAACTACCTCCCCACTCTTAACGGGTCAAAGATGTTTGCAAAATTTGGATATGTGGCATACTGATCTACGATATCCTCGAAGCTCTGATGTGGTGAATCACCGAAATAGCCGAAATCAATGGCATGCAAGACAATGCGTCTGCCACCAAGTCTTTCTATCCTTGAGCATGGACGATCTGAAAGTGAATTTGCGACAAAATGTTTGCCCACCACATTTGCTTGTCAAAAAATTGTTTCTGAGACAAGAAGTATCGCAAACTCTAGTGGTCAGTGAACACTGTAAATTCCGCTCCGAGTAGAAAATGACACCACTGAGTAAGAGCATGAATAACTACCAAAAGATCTTTCTCGTAAATCTATGCAATCTATTCTCGGTGTGAAAACATTTTGCTGTCATAAGCTATAACGTGGCCCTCTTGCATTAAGACCACTCCCAGACTGCGACCACAGGCATCACAGTAAACTTCAAATGGTTTTTGCAAGTCTGGTAACACCAACACTCGACCAGTTGTAACTTTTCTTTGAGAGTCTTTAAGGCGGCAATCTCAGATGGTCCCCAAGAGAAAGGAACCCCTTTTTGTGTCAAAATGTGCAAAGGAAAAGCAATCTCCACAAATTTTCAAATTAACCGCCGATGTAAGAGCACAAACCCAAAAAGCTTCGAACTTCGTGTCCATCTTTCTATCTGGCCAATCTCAAATGGTATCAACCATAGTTTTTTCTCACCCGTGAGGAAAGTCAACCGGGCTTTCGGGCTCGTCCGCATGAGGATGACGTGAGAAACGTTTTTTCTCACTTGGCAGGGATTTTTACACGTCGGCATTTTTTTGCCCCAAATGTGAGCTTGGGTCATTATGAATAAGAGCGCCTGTGAGAATCTGAACCTGCGCACCCGATTGTAGCCATGTGCTTCCTCACGCTTCACATTGAGTGCCTCACCTCCTCTCTTCACCCATGAGCCGCTTTGATCCGGCCTCCCTTTGTGATGCTCTAGACTCTAGTCATTTGGAGTCATTTGAGTCTACACTCTTGTTGGTTTTAGAGGCTCTATATTTTGCTATCTCTTGCTTTGCTCTAGTATCTATTGACCTTTTTCCCGACTCCCGACTCCTTGATTCAACTAGATTCTACATTTTCTATGGTGCTTTAATGCATTCTGTGGTTTTGTGTTGTACTCTAGTGTTTTATGTTATATATAGACTATTTTTTAGGGTGTCGTATGGTATTCCACGTATGGAATCTTCGAGGGGTCTAAATCGGGCTTATTTCGGGCTTCAATACCCGCCCGAGTGAGACGCATGGTTGACGTATGGAAAACTATGGTATCAACCTTGGCCGGGTCCATTTTTACACCTGCGCAGAGACAATGTGTCCCAAAAAGTGTATCTTTGGCAAGAAAAAATCGCTCTTTTTTCCATTAACAACCAGTTAATATTCCCGCCGTGCCTCGAAAACTTGTAACAAATGGTGTCTGTGCCTAGAAAACTTGTAACAGATGGTGTCTATGCTTTACCTCACTCTTGGAGAATACGATGATGTCGTCAAAAAAGTGCCCACAAATGACCTATACTCTCTAAAAATCTTGTCTATCATCCTCTTGAATGTTGTAGGAGCATTTGGGAGACCAAAGGCATCACCAAATACTTATACATTCCAACAGACATCCTGAACGCGGTCTTGTTTACATCCCCAACAACGATCCTGATCTGATGATAGCCACTTTTCAGGTCGATTCTGCTAAAACATGTAGAAGCCTGTAGCTTGTCTTGTATATCATCAATCCTCGCAAAAGGTCTTGGAAGTACTTTGACAGTTCGGATGAGGACCCTTCCTCCTTCTAGAGTTCGGATTCTGACGAGCCGATGTTTGCAACAAAGAGGAAGTATCTATATAGAGCAGTTTGACATCACTTACTCTAGAGGATGCTACTCAGAACATTCCAAGGTACGGAGAGCGGTGTTACGGATGCGGGGAACAAGGGCATGTGCCTTCCAGGTGCCCCAACAAAGCATCTAAAGCATAGTTAGAGGACAAGCCAGAGAGTTCCAAAGCAGTAGAGGAGGGAACAAAGAAAGGAAAGGCAAAAGTAGGACTGGTAGCAGATTTTGTGGGGACCGACCCTAAACAAATGGATGAAAGTACGGAGCTCTGCAGAGCATGGGGCAAAGTATGAGATCAAAAAGCCCTCATCTTCTTCGACGGAGGAGCCAAAGCCAACTTCACCTCGACTGAATTGGCGGTTCGACTTGGAATTACAAGAGAGGAAATGGGTCCACCGGCTGAGGGAGTTCTAGCGGCACCATGATGGGATGTTGCCATTACACCTGTCATAGGCAAACTTCGGTTGCACCGTCAAGGATATTTAGGGCACGAGGACTTTTATATCATGCCTTTGGAGGGGTGTGACATCCTTTCGAGAATCCCCTGGTTCCACAAGAACAACGCAATGCTCGACTACAGGGCGAGGAAAGCGACTTTGAAGAATGAGAAGTGTAACAAACTGCTGACGTGTCAAAGCTAGAAAATGGAGCCAACTTACAGATGCCAGCCGAGGGGCCTAAACCCTAAGAAGAACAAGCAACAGAAGAAGTGTCACAGAGTGATGGCGTGGTTGCCCGAGTGCAAAAAACCCTAACCCTAATTTCTGCCAGAAACCCTAATTGCTGAAACCCTAATTCTGAAAACCCTAACCCTAAAACCTGCAAACCCTAATTCTGAAAACCCTAACCCTAAAACCTGCAAACCCTAATTCTGGAAACCCTAACCCTAAAACTACAACAACATGGTTGATTTTCGAAAATTGCGCTGGCATGATGACGTGACAGGTTGTACGGATTTCCGTGATTTACACTGGCAGCTTTTGGGATTGCTTTTTGGACCAGCAGCTTTTGAGTTTGAAAGCTTTTTTTAAACTGCTTTTTGGATCATAAGCTTTTGATTTGAAAGCTTTTCATGTAAACTACTTTTTAGGCCACGGGCCTTCAAATATGAGACTAGGGCTCATTCTCTGGCATGCTTCAGTACGAAGGTGCAGAGTCTGGAGTACCGGCTTGTACTTTGATGATGCAATATAAAGAAATACCGAAAGGGGCGCCAAGGTTTGGGGCCAATACTCTCTGGGGTGGAATTCCGCCACTCCGTGTCGCGTGTCGTCTCTCTCTCCATTTCAGTTCAGTTGTTATATGAAGTGCTTAAAGTTGTTCAGTCTATTCTTTTCTATTGGCACGTGGTGCCCGCCTTGTGACAAGAAGGGTGGAGATGTAGTACTTGATGTAAAATTAAAGGAGAGTCCGCCCGCTTGTATCGACTTCAGCCATTTCCAAATCAATGAAACCCAGACTATTTGTTTACTCGATCTACTTACATGAGTTGGATGACAATAAAACGTAAAATTTGTCCGACCTTGAGAAAGAACGACAAGACTTTCTGTAAGCTCAAGCTGATTGTTTCTCTTAAGGCTTACCAGGAGAGTTACCTCCTTACTGTCCTAAAGATCATACCATTGATTTGATTCCCGACACAATGCCACCGAACCGGCCACCTTACTGAGTTAGCAAAGCCCAAAACGAAGAAATTATAAACCAAGTGAAAGAGCTTCTAAGAAGGGTCTCATTCAGCTTAGTACATCACCTTACTATTCGCTAGCGTTGTTAGTCTTAAAGAAAGATGGATCTTGGAAAATGTGCATTGACTATAGAGCTTTCAACAAAATCACTATCAAGAACAAGTTTCCAATACCCAATCAAAAGAAGAACTCTCCGAACTGTCAGAAGAGGACGAGGATGAATGGGGAAAACCCTCGAATCGCACACATTTCTTTGTCTTTCGGGCATTCTCAAAAGTAGATTTCCGACCCAAGTAGCCGGGATAGTCTGCTGCTCGGCTATTTCCACGGCTGCCTCTTGGTCTTCATGAGTTTGGTGCTGCCGATGTAGTCGTCTTCTTCAAGGCTAACGTCAGGGATGAACAGATGGCGGTACGCCATCGAGAATGCATCTCGTCAAGTGAGTGCTTGATCAAAAACTTCGCAAACTAGGAATCCTTGGAGCATTGGAGCATCTGTCGAGCACAAATGTCGATTAGATGTTGACACTACATCGTATTCGGTAGGTGGAGATGGACCATACTCTTGTTTCAAATCTTCAAAAGGTGGTCTATGTCCGTTTGAATCTCCATTGTTCTCTCCCGAACCTAAGTGATCGGATGCCACAATTTCCTCCTGCCGAGATTCGTCAACGGAATCCATGTATGCTGCAAGTGAAGGGATCGGATCCTTGGTGGAAGAAGAATCATCTAAGCTCCAATACCACTGTAATAGACTTGGACACTTCAAGCCGAAGATATAGTACAATACACGAGAGAAAACTGAAAGAACTGAACAAAACTGAGAGAGAGACGACACGGCATGGTGAAGTTCCGTGCCCAGAGGTATTGGCCCCAAAGACGGGCGCCCTTCTCGGTATTTCTTTATTATGCTTCAAAAGATACAATGTCTGAGGGTCCTCTTCTCTCCGCAATGTTCCCAAGCATCAAGACTAAAAGCATCTTGCCCCAAAAGCTAAGGCACAAGACTACCACCGCGTTTTATAAAAGTCCATACAGTTGCCACATCATCAAAGTAAAATGTGGACATCTATACAACCTGCCACATCATCAGCATAAATTGCGAGCGTCCGTACAACTGCCACATCAACACCTTTTTACATAAGGTTTGAGTGTGTGGGTGGTCCTGCTTTATTTTAAAGCCTTGTGTCACTAACCCCATCAAACAGGGTCCCATAAGTTTTTTTTTTTCCCCCCCAAGAAAAGATCCTTCTATTAGTTAATGAAGCTGACCGTAGGGCTACAACGACCTCTACAAGAGAGGGCTACAACAAACATGACGGGGAGACCCTCCCAATGAAAAAACAACATATGTACAATGAGGCTAAATCAAGAGGTGGGAGGAGGGAAAAGCCACACAGGTGGACGGTAATGCCATCTGAGCACACCCTGGACCATGGTGAAGAAAGGCCTAGGGTGCCAGAGTCGAAGAAAAGCCTCTTTGCGCTCCCTCATGCAATCGGAGCTGCCCTGGAGTCTCTCGAACTGTCCTCTGAGAGTATGGATCAGCTCTAGCCAAAAATCCCAAACAGTCTCTGCTGGAGGTATAGGGCAAGCCTCAAAGATGCGGAAGCAGCGGGCCCGCCAGATGAACCAATGTGTCAAGCCGCAGATGAGCTCCCAACACTCCTCTCTCTCACTGCACCACTCCTGTGGCGTAAGCTCTGTAGCAGGCTGGAGTGTAGGTCGACCCCCCTACATCACTATCATCCTGCTGGTGGAGGATAGCTCAAACTGAAGTGCCGCGCCCGTGAGAGTGGACCAAGCAGCTGCCCCCCACGTGTATTGTCGAGCAGTGGAAAGAGCTGGCATCAGCCGAAGAACACGAAGCCAAACCTGTTGTGCCAGAGGACAATCCCAAAGACAGTGCCGCTGACTCTTCACAAGATGGTCACAAGCTGCACATGCTGCCGAGAGACCACTATGTACCAGCCAACTCCCAACTACTGTAATTCGATGTGCAACCAGCCACTGGAACAACGTGACTCGCCTCGGCTGTCTGGAGTCCCACAACCTCTCCCAAAAAGCTGCCAAGAACTCAATTGTGAGACCCTACTCCTGCCAATGAGGTGCTGCCTCTCTCTGTGCTGCCAATATGTGACGTCCCCATCGAACAGTGTACTGAAAGCACGGGACACCTGGATAATCTGCTGAGGAGAAGGGGTCCCTCCAAAACCACTCTCCAGGGTCCCACTGCACCCGTGCCAGTGGACAGCTCTCCCAAGCCCGCAATCTCCAATGGCCAGTCGCAAGATTGTTGGGTCAGGATCAATGACACGTCCTACCACAAATGCCCACCACTCGGATCCTCTAAAAACAGCACTCTGCCACCTGTGGGGCCTCTACTGCAACTCGGTGTAAGCGTCCCCCACCCTGTAGCTCGAAGAACAGGGAGGGTACAGCCTCTGAGCAAGCCCAAACTGAGATGAGAACCTCCACTCGCGTGAAGGCCCCCATCCATCTAGGAGCTGCGGACTCGAGAGGTGTGAGCCACTCAGCAGTTAGTGCCTCTGAGATGTCCTGACACATGCTCTGCATCCCTCTCATGCCCTGTAGTAGCTCGATACCCTAAAAGATCCTCTGACAAGCCTGAAAACTGAAGCCAGTCACCTAAAGTGTGTGCTTGATCCTCTGCCATGGGACCCCAGGAAACATGAGGCCTACTACCAACCAAGTGGCCTCTCTAAGTGCTAACCATGGGGTTCCACACAAGGGGCGTGTCTCAGGCGCTCCTCCATGCAAGTAGGTTGCCGCTGCTCCAAGCCTCTCCGTAGCTGCTCCCAAGATCGGAGCGGACTCACAACGAAGCGATCCTCCAGTCTCCTGCTCAAGCCAACTCTGCGCATCTCTGTGAAAATCCATCTGGTCGAAGGTCGCCATGGGCTTCCAGCCTGAGGCACCCTAGCACTAAGCTGCTGAAGCAAGAACTCCTTCCAGGGCTCCTCTCCTGGAAGGAGTCCTCTGACGATGAACTTCCCTAAAAGGGCTCTGCTCTGTTGTGCTGGGTCTATGATCCCCAACCCTCCCTGAGAACAAGGAAGGATGATGACCTGCCATGCCACTCTGGCTAGGGATATCTGAGTGTCACGCCCTGACCAAAGGAAGTTCCTAATCAGCCTCTCTACCTAGCTGATGCAAGAACTCGAAAAGATCCAACAAGAAGTGATGTACCACATAGTAGCCAACAACACCTGGTTGGCCACTACAACTCTGCCTGCCAGAGAAAGTCGTGCAGAGCTCCAGTGTAACCACTTCCTCCTGATGGACAGGAGGAGGGAAGCGATCTGCTGCTCGGGAGACAAGTCCAAGCCAACCTGACAGCCCAAGTACCGAACTGCAGTCCCTGGGGGTATCCACCTAAAACCCTCACCTGGCATCCAATCAAGCGTAGAAGCACAGTTTTTCTCCAGTTGATCAGTGCGCCTGATCCACAACAAAAGGTCCCAAGAGCCTGCTCACACCAATACGTCGTACGACCAATATCTTGTTAGTTACAAACTATGGCTTCTAAAAAGAGCAAGAGATTCGACAAACTAAAAAGCGCAAGAGATTCGACTCTCGAGAATGATAGAGTACTTGTACGACATTATCCTTCCTGACCTCCTTGATGGCTTGCCGAATGTGCCCAAAATAAAATCTGCCGAGATACGCTCACCAGCCTTGCCCGCGTCCACAGCACGTAGGAAGTATGTACCAAGGCAAGAGGAAACAAGGATGTTGATAATGTGGCCTCTCCGAATATCACTACCCATCAGAGATGATAGTACAACCAAACTGCTGCCACCCAGCTTTCACTGGGACCAATGCTCTGTCAATGATCTCTCGCTGCTCATCTAACATTTTTGTGCGCATCCTCTCATAATCCAAGCCACTCCAGGAATCTGTGGCGCCGACTTGTGCAATGGCTCAGACCATTCGCTTCCATTGCTCTGTCCGCAAGACATTAAATGCAATGTTGCACTCTATGAGAGTGCGAGAAATCTCTGTTTCTGCAATTTTTTGCCTCTCTTTTGCCCAGGATTGTGCATGGACACGTGAAGGCAAAGTAGATTGCGTATACATGCGTGTCCCTTGATCTGTATCCTCATCTACATCCTGAGAACAACGAGCCCTTTTCCTGCTAACGTCCTTTTCCTGTTGAGTAGGTGCATCTGGAAAATCTGCAAACAATGCATCCTGCAAGGCATCATGTGTTGCCTCATCTGCTTTCTTACCCTTGGATGAGGGAAGACCCCCTCCCGGGAAGTGCTCTAGAATCAAAGCATCCTTGATCTCTCGCGAAACAAGCTTGCATCCTCCGCATTGGCCAGTAGTGCCGATGCCAGTAAGGTGCCTTAACACATGCGTCATCGTACTTGTCTTTTGCTTTCCACAATATTTGCAAGACCAAGTGCGTGTTCTTGATGTTGCTTGCCCTCCTGTATTTACCACCGCAATGACATTGGTGTGTGCGCTCCAAACTGGGTTGGGTTTGCGAGGCATGGTCGACTTACACATGCAGTAGGAACACGACATTGTGACTAAAAGGCATGTGCTATCGCGAGAGAATCACAAAGAAATGTGTGAGGGAGAGAGGGAGAGACAGAAGGTTTGCTTTCTTACCGGTAAATACGCACGAAAAGGCTTTGCAGATGGAATTTGCAGAGACTTTGCACGTTGCAGGTCAATGTTGCAGACAATCCCTAGTAAAATAAGGCGCCCAGACTAAACCCAGCCAGAGGCGAAAATAAAAGGCCTCATGCGTAGGGTTTTCTTTTTAAGTCAAAAAAATCCGTACACTACCCATCCGTACGGTACGGACGTACGGAGCCGTACGTACGTCCGGATCCTTCCTTGCATGGCACCTCTCCTCTGTTCTGACGAGCTCCTGGCGAGCCTGCTGCAACTGCTCCTCCAACTAAGGATTGTCTGGATGCTGCTCCTGCATCCTCTGCAGGGAAGCAACGCCCCGTCGGAGATGCTGCTCCACCTCTCTCGCTGTAGCCAAGCGAGCCGAAGACTCCTGAAGAAAGAGACAACTAAGCTGAGCAAGTCCAGAGGCCACTCTGTCAGCAGGAGAATCCTGTAAGTCTAAGCTCTCTATCCAAAGAGCCTCCACTCGCTCTCTGAGCACAGAGTCTAGCAAGACCCTCTCAGGGATGCATAGCATCGTGCTCCCCCTCCTTTGCCTATCAGTCACTGTGAGGATCACTCGTCATGGTCCGAAAAGGAAGTCCCAGCCAAAATGCCAACAATCCCACCCAAGTCACAGAAGTGATCACTAGTGTAGAAGCGATCTATCCGAGATAGATTCACTCCTCTCGCTCAACGGTCCGAACAAGAGAAGGCCAGGCTGTCAGGTGGCCTCACAAAGCTAGAATGTTGCCACACATTCCGAACGAGAGAAGGCCAGGCTGTCAGGTGGCCTCACAAAGCTAGAATGTTGCCACACATCTGAGACCCGCAAAGTCATACATAACCTCTCCTAAGCTTCCAACTCATTTCCATGCACAGTAGTATGGTAATCCTATCAGCTGGGTCCTCCAACATGTTGAAGTCTCCCCCAATGCACCATTGCTCTGCCTGCGACAGAGATTCTGCAATGTGAGCCCAAAACTCTGCACGTGCGCTCGCCACATTGGGCGCGTAGATGTTCAGGAAGCCCATGAGGCAACCCTGAACCTGCATAGTAATCCACTGAGCCCGGCCTGGCACAAGAATCCCCCTACCCACAATGGCCTACTGCAAAGAGTCCGCAATGGTCATACATACCCCACCCTGGATGCCTCCAGGTCCAAAAGCAGCTGACCAAAAAGTCTCATAGCGACCACGCAAAATCTGACCACATCGCCGAATGCGGCTCTCACAAAGATGATGCACCTGCAGCATAAGAATGTCAATCTCACCACCCACAAGGCATCTTTGCAACTCCTGACGCAACCGACCCCTCTGACGCTGAAACTGAGCCCCTCCTAATCCCTGCACATTCCATGAGATGATCCTCATGGAGTTAGTGAGAGAAAACAGATGTTGCCACAACAGCCAACCTCACTATCTTTGAGGCCGGTTTGGATGGGGAGTAATCCGCATCCGAACGACCTCTAGACAAGCGCGCAAAAAGTGACTGTCCCGCCCAGGCCCAAGCCAAGAGTGCAACCCGAAGGGCTACATCCATCCTCCGTCCAAGAATCCTCATGCACAAAAACATAACACGGAGGGCACTGAGTGTCAGCAAACAAATGCACCACAATGTGCCTGCAACACGCTGCATCTGGAGGTGTCAAGCTGAACTTGGCAAGAGGCCAAAGTGTCTGCACCAGATCTGTCACCGCTAAGTCCCCTGTGTGGTGTGAGAACTCAGTAGCCTGGATCTGGAGCTAGTCAAGGACTATGTGATGGGTCCACTCTGTGAGATCCCTACCACACAACGGAAAGGAGAAACCCACTGCTGTGTCCAAGGCCTCACTGCCTCTAGCTGCAAGAAAGAGGATGTGGACTCGAAAGCTGGCATCCTCCAAGTCGGGAGAGGAGTCACCCAGAAACCGAGTGAAGCTGTAGTCGAAGAAGTCCCAACGTCTGCGAATGTCGAAGCTGATCAGACCTCAAGGGACCGCTGCAAAGGGAGAAGTGTGCACCAAAAAAGACGGCCTCAGGTGGGGCTGTCCCTCTCGAGCCACACGGCTCGTAGCGAAAGCACTACCAAGAGAACGCCTCGCGGCAGAAGATTGTCCAATACCCTACGTCTGCAGAGGAGTGGCGGAAGGGTCGGGAGACGAGGCTGTGGGCCCCATCGGGGAGAGAGGAGGGCCGGGAGGCAAAGGTGGTGGTGGGGGGGAGGGGAGAGGAGGCTGGGGAGGCAACAGCTGAGAGAGGAGGAGGCGGTGGTGGAGAACTGAAGTGGACGGGGCCTCTGTCACAAAGTGATGACGTGGCTACGGACAGCAAAAACCCTAATTTCCGAAAATCGCGGAGGTGGAAAAAAAAAATGAGCGACGCAAATCCTAGCTTTTTGCTACACAAGGATTTTGGATGAGAGAAAGAGAGTTGAATTGCTTTATTTTAACTCTCATTGAGAGAGAGAGAGAGAGAGAGAGAGAGAGAGAGAGAGAGAGAGAGAGAGAGAGAGAGAGAGAATTTGCTTTTGCTTTCAAGCTTTTGGGGCTCTGCTTTTGGGCATCCCTTGTAACCTTTAAATTAGTGGTGAGGGCCTCACTTCTCAGAGCATCTGGACGTAGAGTCTAAGAGTGAAACCCGAGCCACTCTCTTGTACTTTGAACTGATTAATACAAAAAGAAATACCGAAAGGGACGCCAGTCCAATATCTCTAGGCACGGAACTCCACCGAGCCAGTGCAAATCTATTGTGATCTGTGAATTGTTTGAAGTGGTTATTTGGTGCTGTCGCGATTGATTCTTGACTTGGAGTGTCCAAGTCCGTTACAGCCTCCTCAGGCAGGTCCTGCTTCTGCAGGGGGTCAAAACGGTTCCCAGTCGAAACCGAGTGCTGCTGAGCTGCAGAAGGTCAGTCACCAAGGGGAGCAGTGGGGCGAGCCCTCCCCTGACGGCGGCGGCCAGGCACCTGCTACCAACCATCATCTGGTTGATCACTGGTCTTTGTCGATGTACCAGCCTGTGCATCCTGTGTATCTGACTGCTTGGCATGCTCAGCCTTGGGAGGCTGCGCATGCGCTGCGGGTCGAGGTCTCCTGCGAGGACAAGCCTTTGCCATATGGCCCATCTACTTGCAAATGAAACACTGGTTCGAGAGACCCGAATACTCCACACTCTGTCTGATCCATCACCCACTCACCCTAGGCAGTAGTACCACCTTGGGGAGGGAGTGCGTATCACGAACGAGAAACCGCACATAGGTAGACCTGCGGCCTTGGCCACAACTGAAGCTGTCGTGCGTGGAGACTCCAGAACTGTCCCGAATATGGAACCAATCCTAGATAGGAGGAGATGGTACTCTCGCCTCAGGCCTGGGAAACAGACCGTAATCGGCAAGTCTGCCTCCTCCTCAAGCACATCTGTAGTAGGGTCAAAATCGTGATGCCAACGTCGGAAGTAAGCTCGAGTTGCTCTGATGCAGAGTGGGCTCATCGAAATCACCTCGGTTGTCATATCTGCAGACTCGAACTCGACCTGGTAGTACCCTCTCCCGAGGATTTGGACATCGGTGATCTTGCCCACATCGAAGAGAAGACGGGCCTGTAGTAAATCCCGAACCTCGCCCCAACTGGGCTGAGTGCCAATGATCTTACAGATAACCGAAGTGGCTTGCAAGCGCTCCACTTCGGCCATCAAGCTCGCTTGCTCTTTTGGCGAAAGAGCAAGTCGAAGCGTCAGCTCCGCGGAGTCGAGCGAGGAGGCTTCAGTGGAGTCCCTCTGAGGTGGAGCACAAGCCGCCATTCTGTGTCTGCTCAGTCGAAGAAGGCAAATATGACGCGAAGCTCCCAAAAGGCTGCAAGGACAGACTCCTGCGAGCTTAATAAAGAGGTTTTTGGGGGGGGAGTATGTGGGAGCGCAAGGGACGGACGAACGCGCTGAGACGGGAGAGCTAGGGACAAGCGGGCAGGCTAAGGGCTAAGGCAGGCTGAATGCGGGCTGGGGTAGGCTGAAGGCGGCTCGGGCTGAGGGCAGAGGCGGGTTGAGGGCTGAGGCAGGCTACGCACTGGCTGGCAACGTAGAGTGCAGGGCAGGGCAATGCGAAAGCGGGAGAGGGGGAGGGGGGGGGAGGGGCTGCAAGAACGTGCGCAAAGGGAGGAGTGAAGGCAGCGCCAATGAGCTCAACCGTGGAGTATTCCTTATCTTGCATCCATCTGGTCCCATAAGTTGGTGGGAACTGATCTTTCAAAATAGACCACTCGGCAAGACTTATAAGTTGGTAAAACTTCTTTTGCTTCTATCACTAGGGCTGTGACCCCTCTGTCCAGAGTCCGTCCTTTAGGTCATGCCACGTCATCACTTTGTGACAAAGCATGCCGAATTTAATTTTTTCTAAGATCGATCACATTTGAAGACGTTGTCGATAGTGAAACTAATGTTGTATGGCTAGCCAATCATTCATGTCCTTTCCATTTGAGTGGTGTGTGGATATGCATGCCCTTAAAGCAGATTAGAACCCGTTTTGATCGTCTCAAAAACACTCCATCTTCTCACTTGCCACATTAAAATTTTACGTGCACATGGGCTAGATGTGCCACATGGACATGCTACAACCACCCATAGAGTGGGTAAGCGGCAAGCCTAGGGAATTTTATGTCGACATCTTTGCAAGTTGTAGGGTCTGCATGTCCAAACAGATCGAGTTTGGATCCATTAGATCGGTTACAACCCTTACATAACCACCTATGCATAAATAATTATACAGGGCGCAGTCCGCCAATCGATGGCATTAATCAATAGTCTAGGCTTGTAGTACATGTGTTCGCGGTCGTGAACCAAGCAAAGCATGCATTTACATTCTTACGTAGTGCGTCTTTGCAAGTGAAGCCGGTGCAAATCCCATTGCAGCCAATTTGCAGGGCACTTGCCACAAGTTTAAGAGAGATTCTTACCTCATGGAAAACGCTAGGTCAATTCATCCCTCGGAAAAAATCTTAAGGAGCTCTAAGGGGCTCATTTTCTAAATGTTACAAGAAGGGAGGTACTAGCAATTGGGATCCTATCCTTTCAAGACTTAGTTTCTTCCCACACCTTACTTCCTACAAGACTCAAGGGCAATCAATTTAGTCCATGGCATGAATCTTTGCTCAAAATTTTAGCAATCTAGGGCAGATCTGCCGTGTAGTTGCCAAGAAATCCGTTCCTTTACAAAGTGAAGTTGAAGGTGTGGCAACAAGGGAACACGCGGAAGAGGCCAGGGTTTGGTGTTGGGGGGAGGGGGGGGGGGGGGCTAATCAAGGGAGGAAGAGAGAAGGCATTGCTATGATGATGAGACAACTTGATGACCTGTACAAAATCGCAGATTTTTAGGGACCTGGAACTCTTAGCGGATTTTTAGGGACCTAGAAATCATGGCGGTTTTTTAGGGATACTGACGTGGCAAATTTTGTGACCTATTTTTTATCAGAAGCTTTTTGTATCAAATGCTTTTCGGCCAATGACCTTAAAATATAAGCTTTGGGGAGATCTTTAGCATTCTTGCAGTTGCACGTTTGCAGAGTCTCTCTCCTTGGCAGTTGTACCTTGTGCAAATCTGTCACGTGATACATCCCAACCCTATGTGTTCGTGGACAAGCTACACCACAGCAGGGTTCAGTCAGTCCAGTCAAGTTAGATTAGTAGTGATCTTGCACTTTTGTGAGTCTATTCATAGACCGTGCATGCCCAGTCACTTAGCATAGATGCATATCCTCCGGTTGCACACAGCATGATCATCGGAATTCCCATCAGAATCCATTAGCATAAGTTAGGGGAATTTTCCTGTGCATTTAGCCTATTTTCCTATTTATTGGGATTTTCACTTATTATTTTTAAGTGACTTTCCTACAAAAGTAGGTAGGGCAATTTTGCTAAGTTTCTATATAAGCAAACCCAAGTTAGCACTCAATGACAGAAGAGGCAGCAGGAGCTCCCCGCTCAACAGGCAACTTCTCAGTAGTACCCCCCCCCCCACAGTAGATCCTCGCCATCCTCCCATCTCCCTTGGTGTTTTCATCCACAGCAGAACCTCAGCATTGCTGGCGTTTTCCCAAGTCAGTCATCGCCCTCCATGCTCCCTCATGCCTGGCGTTTTTGCTCTTCAACAGCAGCAGCCCAGATTTACTAACGCCAGCATAGTGTTGCAGATTTGCATTGTGTTCAACACCTAATCACTGCAAGGGATTCAGCCCCTTAGATCTGCAATAAACCAGCGATTTCAGCCATAGTCTCATTGCTACTATCCAGCGTTTTCAGCAGGGAAATAGACCCCCAGATTCAGCAACGTTTTCCTTCTCCAAAACACCAGCAGATCTCTGTTTTGATAGCGTTTTTACAGCAGGACTTTCAGCCTTGAAGGAAAGCAGTTTTCAGCCATGAATCGATAGTAGAACCATCCCATTCAGTTGCAAAGGATCCCCCAAGTTTAGCCCGACAAAACGCAGCCAAAACAATCCATTTTCAGCCTTGAAACAGTCCAAGAAATTCAGCATCTAGAAGATCTCAGATTTCAGCCCAAGTCGTCGTCGTCATCGGCATAGTCCCATTGCATCAGTCCATTGCATATGCATTGTACACCTTTGTGCAATCAAAGTAGACCACTCTCGCCGACGAGAGTGGGGCCTTCGGAGGAGGGCTTTACAACCTCTCGGATGTCGTATCTCTTCTCTCTCCTTCTCTCAGTCTCATTCATTTGCACGCACAATCCATTCACTTTGTTCGTGACCATAGCACTCTCCATAAGACGGAAAGCTCTCTCTTTTTCCCTAAGAACTAAAAGGAACCTTGAGCAATAAAGATCACTAATCTTGAGAAAATACAACATTCATTCCGCTGCAACCAACATTGGTATCAGAGCTTTGGAAGTGTTCTGCATTACTCAAGGAAAGAACCACAAGAATTTTTTTTGCTTCTTGTGATCGCACGAACCCAAGTTTACTTGGGCGTGGCGATTCCTAATCGTGTTTTGTTGAAGAGTGACAGGAATCCCAAGAAAGAAGGGCTTGTCCAGCCTCCCCTTGTGTCTCTTTTCACTCATTGAGAGCGGACCATGCACTTAGCGGCCGGCCAGTCGACGTGAGGTGGGAAAAAGCAACCTTGGTGTGAGCGCAAGGCCGCCAAGGGGTGAGGTGGGAAAAAGCAACCTTGGTGTGAGCGCAAGGCCGCCAAGGGGTGCGTCCGCAGAAAAGGGTAGAACTCGGGTGAAGAGAAGATCCTTCTCCAACGCGATTTGCAAGCGAAAGAAAACCTCAAGAACCCTAAGAACCCAAGAACCCAAGAACCTCAAGAACCCTAGATTCTCACGAATCAAGGACCTCAAGATCCTCAAGACCCTCAAGAACCCAAGTTCCTCGTGAACTTAAGAACCCAAGACCCTCAAGAACCCAAGTCCCTCGTGGACTTAAGAACCCACAAGAACCCACGACTTCAGAATGGTCATCATTCGAAGCGGAATGGATACTTCGCTTGGAGGTGATGAGCATGAGAGAGGCGAAGAAGAATTTTCCCCACCAAGAGGTTTTTCCGACCCTCCCCCTTCCCCATCTACTTCAAGGATTGCACTAACTCCTATAAAGGCTTTGCACCATATGTTTATGGAAAGGAAGTTAGAACGCGAAGCAAGAAATGTAGAAAGAATGACAGAATTTGATCGTGAATGCAAAGAAAGAAAAGCAAAAATGGATCGCAGGCACGCAAAAGACAAAGCAGAAAGAAAAGCAATACAAGAACAAAGCGACCGACAAAACAAAGAGTTTTGGCGACTCTATTCTCAAGTTCAGGCACAGATGCAAGAGATTTGAGGAAAGGAGACTCTCTCAGTCTCTTCTTCTCCAAAGCATGACACACAGGATTTGCATGATTGTGGGAAGCATGATGATGATTTGATTGACAATGACTTGCATGATGATTTGAAGCACAATGATACGCATGATGATTTGGATACCAATGATTTGCATAATGATTTGGATACCAATGATTTGCATAATGATTTGGATGACAATGACAAGCATGATGATTTGCATGATCAAGATGTAATTTCTCACAAGCATGATGATTTGCATGATCAAGATGTGATTTCTCACAAGCATGATGAGTTGCATGAAGAAGATGTGATTGTTTACAAGGATGATGTGTTAGTTGATGCTTTTTCTAGCGAAGCTAACCTCGTTGCAGATTCGATCAATCACCAAGAATCGATCTTGGCTTTCGAGTCGAGGTCCACAGATCCCCCACAAGAAGATTTGCTAGATCCCGAAGAACCGATCTTGGCTCTCGAGCCTTGGTCCAAAGAACCATCACAGGAAGTATTGTGTGTTCGCATGATTGATACGGATGCATTGTTCGAGTGTTTCATTCGTGAAGGTTTCCTGTATTTTAGTCAGCATCGTTATGTGATCCCTTTTACTAGGCATGACATATTGTATGTTGAGCACGTTTCTCTCATGGATGAGCACGAATGTATGCGGAAAAGTTGAAATGTTTGTATGTAAGGAAGTCGCATTACATGTCTCTTCCTTGGCATGACACAGTTTCCGAAAGAGCACGTGATAGTATGAGCACCAAACATGGGCATTTCCATTGTGATTTGCCACAGTTGATTGATTTTGATCAAACACAAAAGATTCCACCTCATTGTTTGCATGTGTTTGATGAACGGGTTGTCAATCCGTCTCTATGTTCATCTACATTGCATACACAGTCTTTAGAGAAGCCAAGATTTTTTTCCTTCACTTTACATGAAATAGTTATGTTCATGGTTTTGTGTTGGAGATGGGTTCAGGAATTTTCAGCCATGAAGATTCTTGAAGACGAAAGAAGCAAGACTCTAGACGAAGTTGAAGCATCAAAGGAGCCACAGAAGACTTTGTGTCGCTTTCCGCACGGCCCAAAGAAGCAAGTGTTGCAGACCTTTATGAAGTTCAAGTACCGCTCGACCCACACAGCAGAGTGGGCTGGCGAAGAGTCCCTTCCAAGATTCTGGATGTTGTTGGCAATCTCCCTCGACGCCATACAGTTCGGTACCAGTACCTCACTTTGAAAAGGAGGGGATGTCACGTGACACATCCCAACCCTATGTGTCCGTGGACAAGCTACACCACAGCAGGGTTCAGTCAGTCCAACCAAGTTAGATTAGCAGTGATCTTGCACTTTTGTGAGTCTATTCGTAGACCGTGCATGCCCAGTCACTTAGCATAGATGCATATCCTCCGGTTGCACACAGCATGATCATCGGAATTCCCATCAGAATCCATTAGCATCAGTTAGGGGAATTTTCTTGTGCATTTAGCCTATTTTCCTATTTATTGGGATTTTCACTTATTATTTTTAAGTGACTTTCCTACAAAAGTAGGTAGGGCAATTTTGTTAAGTTTCTATATAAGCAAACCCAAGTTAGCACTATATGGCAGAAGAGGCAGCAGGAGCTCCCCGCTCAACAGGCAACTTCTCAGCAGTACCCCCCCCGCAGTAGATCCTCGCCATCCTCCCATCTCCCTTGGTGTTTTCATCCACAGCAGAACCTCAGCATTGCTGGCGTTTTCCCAAGTCAGTCATCCCCCTCCATGCTCCCTCATGCCTGGCGTTTTTGCTCTTCAACAGCAGCAGCCCAGATTTACTAACGCCAACATAGTGTTGCAGATTTGCATCGTGTTCAGCACCTAATCACTGCAAGGGATTCAGCCCCTTAGATCTGCAATAAACCAGCGATTTTAGCCATAGTCTCATTGCTACTATCCAGCGTTTTCAGCAGGGAAATAGACCCCCAGATTCAGCAGCGTTTTCCTTCTCCAAAACGCCAGCAGATCTCTGTTTTGAAAGCGTTTTTACAGCAAGACTTTTAGCCTTGAAGGAAAGCAGTTTTCAGCCATGAATCGATAGCAGAACTATCCCATTCAGTTGCAGAGGATCCCCCAAGTTTAGCCCAACAAAACGCAGCCAAAACAGTCCATTTTCAGCCTTGAAACAGTCCAAGAAATTCAGCATCTAGAAGATCTCAGATTTCAGCCCAAGTCGTCGTCGTCATCGGCATAGTCCCATTGCATCAGTCCATTGCATACGCATTGTACACCTTTGTGCAATCAAAGTAGACCACTCTCGCCGACGAGAGTGGGGCCTTCGGAGGAGGGCTTTACAACCTCTCGGGTGTCGTATCTCTTCTCTCTCCTTCTCACAGTCTCATTCATTTGCACGCACAATCCATTCACTTTGTTCGTGACCATAGCACTCTCCATAAGACGGAAAGCTCTCTTTTTCCCTAAGAACTAAAAGGAACCTTGAGCAATAAAGATCACTAATCTTGAGAAAAAACATTAATTCCGCTGCACCTAACAAAATCAATATAAAAGACGTAGCGAAAGGAGAGCCAAGGTTTTGGGGCCAATGCATCTAGGAGTGGAATTCCTAGGAATGCATCTAGGAGTGGAACTCCGCCACTCCGTGTCTATTGTGTGAATTCTCTCTCTATTTCAAGTTGTGTTGCAGTGCTCAAGTCTAATCCGGTTTTGTTCTTTCACTTGGCACGTGGTTGGGAGATGCTCAATGGCCTATCACCCAAAGGAAGTACAAAAGAGGACAATGTGTAGGCTATGTAAACATCAAAGTGGGTTGTACGATGAATGTAAAATGATCCACTGCAGGGGTCCATAATGTGATATGGCCCTGATCATGACGGAAAGAACTGACGACCGCGCCCAAATGTGAAGAAAAGAAGCATCGACCCTACCCCGCTGCCTTGGGGGAGCAGCTGAAGAATCCCACTGACTGCGAAGAGTATGCAACAGCTCTGTCCAGATGGCTATCAAAATGGTGGACATAGGAGAGGACTCTGAGCCCAGTGTCTCTCTCTCTCTCTCTCTCTCTCTCTCTCTCTCTCTCTATAGATATATATATATATATATATACACACACACACGTGTGTGTGTGTCACAAGCCTACTTCAATTTTTAGATCTTACATTATTCCGTTTCTTATTTAAGCTTTGCTCTATTTCATAGATTATTTGTTAACAAATTGACATGTGTTTGGTACCATCCATATTGAGAGTTACGAAATGATAAATTGGTGCCCTGATAATAAACAAATCCGTTTCTAGTCCTAATGTCACGCACACATCTAACCCTATGTGCATGTGGACAAGCTGTAACTCCTACTTCTAGGGTTTAGAACAGTCTAGTGGTATGGCACCCTTGTGAGCCTGTAAGCAGGACGTTCATGCCCAGGCACTCTAGTGTAGTTACATACCCTCTGGTTGTACATGGGCACCGCCAATGTTTGCTAGGTGTAGGCACTGGGAAGTGTTCCCATACAGTAGCACTAGTACCTGGCCTAGGTCGATTAGCATGAGAAGCACCCCCTTATTAGTAGGTTCAGTAACTTATTAATAAGTGACATATTAGCAACTATTTATGAAGTGGTGGGGTTTTACTTGGCGCTCTGCTCGACCCACCACTTCTGCAATATATAAGTGACCCTAGGGGTCACCCTTTCATCATCGGATATCAGTACAAGCACCTCATGGGCACTTAGTGCCGTAATACCCTCAAGCACTGTAGCATTTCCAAGATCCATCAAGCACCTCTAGCATTCAGCCCATCAGCATTTTTACATCAACGTTTTTGTATCAGCATCCCTAGCGCTTGCAGATTCACACCGTAGGAGAGGATCAAACCAACATTTTGCAGTTTTCAGCCCTATTCCATTGCAGATTTCAGCCATAGCCTCGTCATCAATTTGCAGATCCAAGCTAGATCAACCCTAGCTTTCGAGTTTTCAGCCCTTAGCTTCGCTACTCCAAGCATCTACCCCAAGATCCATGTCACAAAATGATGACGTGGCATGCCCAACTAGAAGAGAAAAGGTCGAGTGGACAAGAGAAGCCAAAACAACCAACTTAAAGCACTCCTAAGCACCACCAAAGGGACCTAATCCTAAAACTCCCAAAGATTTAACTTTGAGGATGATTTTTGTGGCATGCTGTACGGATTTTCGCATTTTGCTATACGGAATTTTCGCATTTTGTGTTGTTGATGCTACGTGGCAAGCTATACGGATGTTGACGTCGCAGCTACTGTACAAAATTTCCACATACAGCATGCCACTTACAGATGCTGACATGGCAGTTGCTGTACAGAATTTCCACGTTTTTGCGTTGCTGATGCCACTTGGCAAGCTGTACGGATTTCCGCATATTACGCTGGCTGAATCAAGTACTTCAAAGACCCAAAATTTGCAAAAAACGCAAAGAATTACCCGATTGATGAGATTCACTCGAAATGACGTGAGGCCATTGATTCTCCTCTCACGTTGGGACGAAAGCTGATAGGTTAAACGAGTGCAGAAAAGCAAAAATTGTACTCGCAAGAAGAGCTGGACAAAGCTCTTGGAAAGAAGACGAACCAGATAATGAAAGGCTTGAAACGCTCTCAGAAGAAGAGGAAATCAACTGATTTCCTCGTTATTTGGGCCGGAAGTCGACTTTTGAGGTGGCAAGATCCAAGAAGCGTGTTTATTTCAACGATGACTCAGATTTTTCTTCGTCTTCACAAAGCTCCAACAGTTTGTCGTCCTCTAGTTCCAGTGTGAGAAAAGGTGGAAGCAGCAAAGAAAAAGCAAGAAAAGCACATTTTTTAAAGAATTTAGAAGGCATGGGAAGCCATCTAGCAGTTCAGAGGAGGACTAGCAGTGAAAACATAAGCAAGAACACCAAGGAGTTCAAGGAAGGGGGTGAGGCCGTCAGGTTTAAGATGTTCTCACGCTATCAGGACACCCATCGAGTCCTTGAGTTTATACAACAGTTTGACGTCATCTTCTCAAAAGGTCGGTTCACGGAACGCTCCAAGGTGCAAAGACCTGCATCTTAGAGGAAATGCACAAACATGGTGGTCTACTCTTTTGTTACACAGAGAAGCACCTGCGACATGGGTAAAATTCAAGAAAATTTTCACATCAACTTGAATATCAAACAAATATGAAAGAGATGTCATCACGGCTTGGCATCATTTGCGGATGACTAAGAAAGACACGTTGGATGACTATCTCCAGAGGTTTTGGGATACTTACTTGCCAGTGTCTTCGTTTTAGAAAATTACTTTGGGGGACCAGATTGAGCGGTCTTGTTGTGGTTTGCCAAAAGAGATTTGAGCGTATTGTTTAGAATAGAAGTTTGACTCTATTCAGAGACTTATGGGACATACTAAGCAAAGATTTGGGATGCATGTCGGCTCATTGACTTATCCTATAGACAGGACAGTATCCACCTCAACAGGGTAAGAGTCTTCCAATGAAAATGAATAAGGGGAACCAGCTACAAGTTCATCAAAGGATTCCAGAGAAGAACAGGGATTAGATGATAGTGCGTCTCAAGGTGGGTTCTGACGAGTGAGACTGACAAGCCAGTAAACAGGGGAGGCTAGTGAGGCTACCCATAGGTCCCAAGACACAAGGAAAGAAAGTCAAGGGACTCCAACTACTAGATCAAAGAATTCCATAGATCCAAATTGAGGTGCCAAGGACAAGGAGGCTAGCAAGGCTACCAACAGGTCACAAGGCACAAGAAAACAGAAAGGTAAGCTAGGTTCACCGGATACTTTGGTCTAGGGTACTTTTTAGCCCTCGATGCAAAGTGAATGGAGGAGGAGAACATCGCAAATTCTCTTCAAAGAGAGTTGTACCTTGAAGCTTTTGGACTATTAGCAGTGTCTATGCCAAAGTTACTAATAAATCAGTAGGTTGAATCTGGTATGATGCAGACTGCACAAGAAGGGAGCCACTCCACTCCTTTGTCACATATTGCCTAGATTGAATAAAGTCACTAACTTCTCGTTGAGATTTTAGGGTAGATAGTATTTTGCGGAATGACTTTCTGAACAAATGTGCACTAAGTTGTAAATTTCTTGAATTGATTTGAAACCATGTGCTCTTTCATGTGTGTATTGTTACAGACGAGTAGAGAAAGATGAAATACTTAAAGCATTTTGTCTGTTGAATGATTTGAACTAATTGCATCTAGACATCTCTTAGAGATCAACAAGATCTGGATGTGATGGCTAAGTGAATGTGAATTGAATGAAATTCTAGTGCATCAAGATGTCTATCTAGATGAGATGATTGGATATTGTTGTGAGTGCATCAAGAGTTCTGGAAGGATGAGATGACTACATAGTGATCTAGGTGCATCAAGCGTTCTGGACAGAATGAGGTGGCTAGATTAAATGATTAAAACATAGTCTTCAATGTGGACTAAGTGTCTGATTTTGTGAATTGCATGCTATGTGGATAAATTGTCTTGTGGGGATGGTGATGGGCATGGTTTGCTCTTACCTCCTTCACTCAAAGTTAAGATTGTCTCGTATGTATGATATAAATTGGCAAGTTGTAATGTCTGGTCTTTTGGTGCCGGTGTTTTAACTGTCTCATTGTGTTATTACTTGTAAGTCGAAGTAAGCAATTGTTTGAGCATCTCTAATCTGTGTAATCAGTAAACTGAATTTGTTTGACATTGTGTACCCAAGTAATTAACCCCTTTATCCGTCCTGGCTGAAAGAGTGTGATTTGCTTCCTTACTCGACCGCACCCTCTCACTCTCTCTCTATGATACCAGTATGAATAAAAATATCTGACTGTTACATGCAGATTTTTGTTGATGTATCCCCCCCCCCCCCCCCCCCCCCGCAAAAAAAAATTACAGGCGTCCCCCAGCCTCAGTTTATGACAAACTCCAGCTCCATGCTGACATGTTTAATCTGTATTAATTCGAATAGTAACCTGAGTAATGTCTGCATGTGCATTACAGCCCCACAGAATGTTTTTTGGTCCTTCATTTTAATCACTTGACAATTGTCAAGTCTGGGGAAATTTAGAAATATGTGTGTGCCTATCAATCCACAATTCTACACACAAAAAGCTGTGTGGGGGAGAACCAATCTCATAGCAGAAATGTATACCTGCTCAATGTCTCGCTCTAAGCTTGTTCCTCGCAGGGAGTCGGCCATGAAGTTTGCATGTGAGCAGCTGCTACACTGCCAATAAGGAGAAATTTACTTGCTTGTGGTTGGCTGGCGTATATAGTTAAAAGAAAGCCATGAATTCTGAGCACTGTGTATTCGGTATTGAAGCAGCAAGCTTCATGAATCTCGTTGTCAAGTAGACAATGTGCGTAGTACTTGCACTCACGATTGTAGCTGTCTCCTTTGTGCGTGGTGCAATGATGGTGCTCCTATGCCGTTCCATGGCTAAGACTTTCTGTTTTGCATGAGCAATTCCATGGCAGCTTGCTGGCTTAAGATTTGAACAATCTAAGTAGGAAAGTTTTAATGTGCTTCCACCTTCCCTGCTAAACTGGAGTGGTACATGCATTGCTGCATAGTTTATTGAGGAGGAGGAAGGCCTACAGAAAATGGCTCGGGGTTGACAAGCGCGGCCTCAGCAAGGACGCCGAGCCATAATGACGAGAATCGTAGGCACACGATTAACTTTGAAGCTTGAGGTCCCAGTCGAATCAGACGCTACCAGAAGAGAACATCGAAGGAGATCTTTGATAGGAGGTGGGAATGATGATGGCTTGCTTGCAAGCAGACAAAAGCAGTCATAGAGAACTGGAGCTCACAAAAAATGCAGGTAGTCCCAGTAATAGTGTGTGTGTGTGTGTTGTTGGGGGGGGGGGGGGGGGGGGGGGGGGTGTACCGATTCAGTACACAATGCAGATACTTTAGCAGCGTCAAAGGGGCAAAAGCTCCAAACGAGGTAACGTGAGAGGATTGTGGCTATGGCGGAAGAAAGCAGAAAAGCACGCATAAAAAAAGCGTGGAGTGCATATGTATCTTTGGGCCCCTGTTCCATCCCATGTCACAAGACATTCCTGTCAATCTTGAATTCCCTTTCTACACTCCTACACACTCCTGCCAAGTGCCAATTGTAACTCTCGCTCCTTGTGACTTGTGCCACCTTCAAAATTTTGACAGCTTCTGAGCCTTCTGGACATACCACCATTAATTTCCAAATGTGGTGTTTTTGGTGTGGGGGCCTTACGCGCCGGAGTCACGACTAAATAACACATCGCAGATGGTCAGGGGATCCACGATTCATCATTCCACGGTCCACAAGCCCACGCACAAAAACCAAGGCAATTGCGGCCGTAAACGTCACGTTAAACCCGAGCACCAATTAAACCCCCTAAACTCGAGTAGCGCATGTTGATTTACAATAAAAGATCATAAAAACAGAGACGGATACACAATGTAGGTGAGGTCCTGGGCCATGAGGTGGTGGCTTCAAATCTGAACGAGGTCTTCGATCAGTGCGTCACCTGTCTTTCCTTTGCCTCGATTTTCATGATGCCCAAGTTAAGTCCGCCTCGAGATGTCGCCTTGGACTTCCGGGCCGTCAATCCCCTCCCCTTTCTTCATTGAATGCATTGTGTTACTTAGTCTCGTGGGCGTCCGGGTGCAACAATTCTGGATTTGGTGGACAATTGTGTCCTGCACTTGCTTTAAAAGAATTCCCAACTAAGGGCCCTGTTACACAAGGGCTGTCGAACAAAGCAAAAGGGCTTTCTTTTGGGTGCCCTATGTGTCACATGAGCGGCTAATAATGAACAGTGTATTATATTTTCGAGAATTCAGCATCGAATCAGGCTAGCACAGTTGTAAAGTCCTGCACCTCCAGACACGTTGGCAGTTCAGATCCCGTTTGCAGTGTAAATGCGCGTGTGCGTGGATGCGTGCGTGCATGGTGCGGTGTGGTGCGTGTGGGAAAGGGGAGGAGCACGAGATGGTGTGGATGGAGCAGCCTCTGGAACTATGAGTGAGGAGCTCCTTATTCTTCATATAGAAAGAATAAGGGTATGTACACACGGTGGGTGGGAGCCCGAACACCGGATGTCCGGTCGCGGGAAAAGGTGTAGCGCCTTTACCCCAACAAACTCCCAGCAATGTGCGGATAAGTGAGACCTACTAGCTAAACTACTAGTATGTACAAGAAACTAGGTGAGAGACTCTCTCAACCTATGCCCACTGGCTCACTCTGTCGGTCTACATGCAGTTGTATCGGCTCTGGTGTCGGCGAGCTTGCGTACCCATGTTAGAGCCTGCATGTAAATCATGTAGCCTACTATGTATGGTCCACAAAACTCCATTATGCATCATGCTAGTGTCAGTCATCGCATGACTGACAACCCCTGCTGCCACTGTAGCTTCTAGGTCGAGCCTCGACACTAGTAAGCCAGACATGAGATGCCTGAAAAGCTAATGAAATCTGCATAAACCTGGTTGTACTCACCTCCCTTATGCTATCTGCAATCACTGCATCATCATGACTACGTCCCTATCACCCATATAAAAAAAAATGTGCATCCTGGCACCAACTCATCATCCTCTAACATGAGCATATCAAAGAACAGTTCCATGTATGTCATCTTTGTCTGTGTCTCTAGGGAGCAGAACTGCTCTACCTCTGCTTGCACAAACTCTGACAACACCTGTTGTGTCTCACTAGAGCACTGCCGCTCTACCTCTGTCTCTAAAGAGTCTATTAGCACATCCCACAGCTAAATGCTATGTCTCATAAGCATGGTGGAGCTCACCCGTGAAGGAGACATGTCTCGTCTCTCGCTCAAAGCATGCCAGCAACAAAATCAAGACTATGCCATCTCGAATCTGAAACACATGCATAGGATATACCAAGCCAATGCGGGCTCCTCTGACAATCATTAATGAACCGCAATGCATCTGGAAAGACTACTCTCTATGCAGTATCTGACAACCAAAGTCTGCTGATTGTCTCACTGAGATCAAGCTCTATCTCAGCTGAGGAACGTAGCGCACATGCCGTAGCGTATATGATGCACCATTGGCCAAAGACAAACAAACATCTCCTACACCCTCTATGTCAAACGCCGAACCATTGGCCAAGTGTACACAACCAAACCTCCAACTAGAAAATGTGTTGAACCACTCACGACATGGTGTGACGTGGAAAAGAGCATCACTATCTAGCAACCACTATGGAGAAAGTGTGCTAACCATAGACATATCTGCAAGAGGTACACTCGAAGCAAGCATGACATCACCATCACTGGCATAGACTGCCACTGTAATTGCACCTCTAGCATGTGTCAAAGCCGCATCTGCATCTCGGATATATCTTCGTTGTTGTCTCATACGTCTGAAACAACGGCGCCTAATGTGTCATGTGTGACCACAATGCCAACATGGTACGTGTCGGCAAGAATGAGATCGTCGTCTCTCACTGTCACACATATCTGCTGCCATAAGTGAATGCCAAAATGACAACAAAGTGGGAGGTAACTCGACCACTACCCAATCCTAAAACCATGATCAAACTACATCAAAATCGATGCTCACATATGCACAAAACAAACGCCACAATTTGCTATCTGCAAGCATAAACTGGGACAAACGGCTCAACCAAGCATAAAGTTCATAATCAGATACGCAAGTAGAGAGCAAACTAGCTCAAAACGCATCCCACAAGAGAAACTGCTTGCAAAATCTGCAAAAACCTGTGAAACATGTGACTGACTATCTATAGCCACACAAGCATATGCAATCCTCACTCCTACGAAAGTGGGTACACGAACACCAAGCTGTGTCCAAGCTAACAAAACCTGTCAAAGTGAGAATGAACACATTATCAAGGTAGAAATATATCAACCACTGTACAAGATGGCATAACACTGCAAACTTTTATGGCAAGAAAACGGGGAAAAACGAACAAAACTTCCTTTGCAAAATGAGTCAAAACTCAACACAAACAGCAAGTCAAAAAATTGCAGATAATTGCTAGAGTGGGAGTCAACTCGACCACTAAACCATCAAAGAGTAAACTGCGAATACACATAAACCATGGCAAGAATCTAGGAAAAATCTGATAGAGTTTCCCCTGAAAATTGAACAAAAACTCAAAAAAAAAAAAAACCAAATAACTGCACCAAAATAGACATTCGGTATCTCAGTAAACAGATCCACAAATGGCATACATAGCACTGCCAAAACCCTGGCAAACTGGCTCACTCCTGATCGAGTGGCTCTATGGACATACATACCTATCCAAAAACACCTATAAACCTGCAAACTTGCTACCTACAAGCTATAGCTAGCTCAAACTATATCCGCATAATGCATACATAGCATGAAACTGCAACAAAGTGTGCAAAAAATCTCTTTGGAATGCTCCACACATTTGTACATGAGCACTACATGTGCCACATAAATTGTACTGCAAAGATTCTGCAAAATGTGAGCAAAATAATTGGAAAGCTGGCACAAACTACCTCATCGATCGGTAAACTCGTCGATGAAAAAACACCTGCCAAGAGCTGAGCAACTCAAGGGAAAATCCACTCTAGAATTGTCCGTCAAAGCCGTATCTGTCGGTATGTGCCTTCGAAGCCGAAAACTGGAGAAAACATTGAAACCGAAATGCTGTGGAGAGTGCGTCGAAGCCAGGATGCTTCGGATGGGGGCTAGAGGAGATGTTGATCTCGCTCTATTGTCTCTTGTTGTGTCAAGGTCAGGAAAATCGAGAAAAGTTTCATCGGTGCTGTCTTCCGCCGCTGGGCAGGAGCACACTAGTCAAATGTTGTGGCCGCCTCATCGTTGTCAAAACTGATGCCGATGCCAATCGCCATTGCTCAAGGCCAATGTTGAGTTGTTAAATCAGTGTCAAAAACTGATGTCGAGGCTGCCTCCCGCCATCGAACGAGAATCTCCGATGCCGAGGAGAACGTTGAAGTTATCTAGGAGAACTCTCTCAACCGGTATCTCCTAGCTCTCTAATATGCCGAGAGCTACTGTGAATCGCCAATGTCGAGCCAAAGCAAATCGTCGAGAAGAAGGTGTCGCCAAATCCATAGTTGTCGGAGTTGTGCCGCGATTGTCGAAGAAGAAAATAAAGTGCTCTCTCTCTCTCTCTCTCTCTCTCTCTCTCTCTCTCTCTCTCTCTCTCTCTCGTTGCTCTCGTGGGGGTGCCGATGATGAGCTTCCAAAGCTTTGCAATCATTGAAGCCAGTGCCTTCTCTCTATGCTCTCTTTCTCTGTCATTCTCGGGCATGTGTGTGAGTCGGGGCGTGAGAGTTGATGGGTCGGGGTGTTGAAGGTTTAGCGGGTTTAGTAGGAGCGGAGGGCTGGGTTTGTCGAGGGTCCCATGGGAGGGGTCTCTTGCACACAAAAGTGTGTAAGATTGAAAAAAAAAATCAAATTCAATTCATTGCCACAGAAATGGCGAAAATGTTGTAGAGTCTGACAAGATGCACGCTTTGCTAGATCTGACGAGCGGGGATTGGATGTGGGAGTGTGTGTGTGACTCCAGCATTGCAGGGAGAGAGACCCGATCACCTTAGGCCTGTGTCACACTGGGGCAGGCAGCCACACCACTTTTCGGAAGGTGGCCAGGCAAACACAATCACACTGGGTTATCACCTGTACAATGACCAAGGTCTCCAACAAATAGGGTGTAGCCAAGTGGTAGAGCGTCCGTGTATCAGGCTGACGAGCAGAGCTCAACACCTCTAAGCTTCGTTCGCGCGCGCACTTTTTGCAGCTAGCCGCTTCCCTCACAAGTTGGCCGGGCTCTCTTGCCCGCCCCTCTGGCAAAAGCTCCAGGCCATCCTTTCCTTTTTCCTTCGCAAATGAGAGTCGGCCACCTAGGCATGGCCAACATTTGCCTGCCCAGTGTGACACAGGCCTTAGGCCCCCTTTGGCCTCTACTCTCGATTCCCTGGTCTAGCCCTCTCCAATGCTCGGCACTCCCCGACTTTTTGGTCCCGCTTGCTTTTGGTTCTGTTGGCCGAGACTTGCTAACGGGCTCAATGCCTTGCCTTCAAAGCCTTCAAGGATTGCTTCGAGCTGCTCCTTTGCCCAACTGCACCTGCTTAAGCTCTTGCTCGATTTCTCAAGCTTTCTTGCTCCAAGCTCTCCAAGCTCGAGAGACCACAAGCTGCCTTGTTCTGCACCTCGACCTGCTGTTGATTGCTGACCAGATGTGATGCTGTCCGATTCTTGCATTCAATTTGGCAATGTTGCTCGCGACCTGCTACCTGACTCCCTGAGCTTTGATTTCCTCCTTCTCAAGCTCCAAGCTCGACTATTCGACTTGCTTTTTTACATCTCGATTGTAGAGCTCTCAAGCCTTTCAAGGCTTTCCCTCTCCTTGCTCGGTGTCAAGCTGCTGCCCTCGATTCTGTGCTCGTGAACACCTTGCTCGATTGAACTGGTCCCAATGCTTAGCCTTGAATCTACTGCTCTGCTCTCAAGAAATTCCCTTGTTTCTTCAAAGATGACAAGCTTGCTCAAAGCTTCCAAAAGCTTCCTCAAGAGGGGATGCACGCATGGGTGCCAAGATCGCACCAATCTGCTTCGATCTCTATCTGATCCATTGTCACCACCAAGCTCAAGCTTGAGCTCCGAGCTTCGTCATAATCGGCGAGCTCCGTCGCTTTTGAATCGGTCGTTCGAAAGCGATCGTGCGTGCGGTTTACTACCGTAGCTTTGATACCTCTTGTGAGTGTGTGTGTGTGTGTGTGCGCGCACGCGCGCGCGGTGCGATGCGGTGCGTTCAAGGAAGGGGAGGAGCACGAGATGGTATGGGTGGAGCAGCCTCTAGAACTATGAGTGAGGAGCTCCTTATTCTTAGGGTACGTACACACAGTGGGCGGGCGGCCAGACATCGGATGTCCGGCCCCGGGCAAAGGTGCAGTGCCTTTACCCCAACACTCAAGAAGGCGCTAAAGATTGTGCAGACATGTGTTGTGGCTTCAGGGTTGAAATGTAGTATTGAGAAGTCTAGACTGATCTCTCTGACGAAAAACGACTGATTTGACCCATCAGTCTGGTCAAGGGAGATTGTGTCTAAAGGAAGGATATTTTGACATCTGGGCCCCCCTTGGGGGTGGGTGTTACACACAAGCAAAGTTTCCAATGGGTCATGGAGAAGATCCGAAGAAAAATGAGAAGGCGGGAGTATGTGTTGCTTCCCTTCCCGAGTCGGATCAAAGTGATCAAATGATTTATGCTTCCTTATATTCCGTTCACCAACGCGCTCCTCAAAATAGCCAAATGTAACTAGAAGGAGTTTTTGAAACCTGTTAAAATATTCTTATGGAGGAACAACATTAAAGCCTCGTCGACATGGAAATGGGCCAGGTGGGAAGTTATTGCTTGATCGGTGATCCAAGGTGGCCTTGGAATTCTCAACCCTGATGTTCATATTGAGGCCCTCCGTGCCAAGTTTGTGGTCTCAATTGCAAAACAAGACCAGTCTTGGGATATCATGACCAAGGACATGATAGATAGGGCAAAACTTTGCTCTGAAGGTGGTCAGTTGAAAGGGATCAAGGTACACAACAAACTATTGACCCCGAGGTGGTCTAGCTTGAGACTAGGTGGCATCACGGGAGAACTGGTGCGAAAGTGCAATAGAGCAACATGGGTATTGGAATGGGGGGAATTAACCAGATACTTTCATAACTCCATCTTGCATTGGTCCCCTTGGTTGTCTAAAGCTGCTAGTGTGATTCTGAACCCTTATTTGGGGGGAATTGCAAGAAGGATAAATAATAAAGGACTCTAGTGGTTGATCCACTTCTGGGATGGTAACAACAAGTACTGGAAAACCCTTGACCAGTTGGCTACCTAGTTTCAACTCAAGGGCACTGAGAAGCTACTTGTCAACAGAGTTGTAGAAGGCCTAGATAATTTTTTGATGCTGATCTAGGAATCTACTTTTGAGTGGAGAGCTTGGAAATGGCCTATGAGTAGCCAATTTTTTAAACCTCATACCAAGGGCATCTACGAAGTGCTAATGGACAAGGGTGATTGGTTCGCCCCTTTGAACAAGCAATGGAAGAAAAAATGGTCAGAATCTCAATGGGTTGAGGTTACAAAGAACATTTGGAATCCACCTTGGCCTCATTTTGAAGGTGTTTCTATGGAAGGTGTTGTGGGGGGCTTTTCTGACAAGCGTCAAAATGCAGGTGCGTGGTATCGGGTCTGATAGATGTTCAAGGTGCAGAATGGCAAGCGAAGACCTCCCACACCTTTGCATGGAATGCCGGCCTATTCACGGCCTGCTGTTGTCAGGGAAGATGTGCAAATGGATACAAAGAACATGGAAGATTGGGTTTTTCAAGAAGGATTTGTGCCTTTGGTGGGAAACAGTTTTGAAGTCGTGCACTTCTAATATGTACTTAAATTGTCAGATACGGTTTCTTCAGTAACATTTGGAAGGCCAAGAATTGTCTTGTGTTTGATAGCGACCTCTCTGTGGCTAGCTTCTTAGAGATTGTACAAGAAAGTAAGGAGATAATTTATGTAATAAGTAAAAGAAAAAACTCAGATGATTGGCTTAGGGCGACCCTCGCCATCCAGTAAAGCCTTGTTGTGCAAAAGACTGGGATGTTGGTAATAGTATGTTACTTGGTACTTTTGTTTTAACCATCTGCCCCTCAAGGCTCGGATGAGCTTGAGGCCTGAGCTTGAGGCCGATCTGTATATTTCTTGGTGGCATTCTAATACAATCATTCACAATTGCGAGTTTTGCAAAAAAAGAAAAAAAAAATGACACTAAGAAATATACAAATCAGTCTTAAGCTCATGGAGAGCCTTGACTCGAGGAAACTTTTTAACTAATACATTGGCTAGAGATATTTGATTTGTAATCCATCAGACATATCACCTGTAATGGGTCTAAATTCACTTTCATTAATTAATTTGAACCCAAGATTCCTTCTGGAATCAAGAGCTCAAAAGGAAAACTCTCCTGCTTCGTCAGCAACACCCCTACCGTCATCCCAACAACCTTCAGCACTTGCACGCGACAAAGACCGTTAGCTACCCGGCTCCTGCCTTGATCGCAATAACCTGCAACACGTCCACTCCAGCTTGAGCCTCCTCTGCAGGAGAGAGAGAGAGAGAGAGAGAGAGAGAGAGAGAGAGAGAGAGAGAGAGAGAGAGAGAGAGAGAGAGAGAGAGAGAGAGAGAGAGAGAGAGAGAGAGAGAGAGAGAGAGAGAGAGAGAGAGAGAGAGAGAGAGAGGCTGCTACTACAGCTTGGCTCTGCATGGCTAACACACTCCACCTGCACGACTCATCCAACTGCACCTGCCAACGACGTCGCACTCACAAGAGTAGTCAAACATGTTGTCGTGCTTCTCTCTTGCGTTCCCCAACTAATCCTATGCAATGCAACCCTTCCTCCACACCTGTCCTTGTCTTTGCCTAATGACTGTCAGCTCCTGTAGTCCGCACACTGTACAAACGAAACACACACACACACACACACACAATGTTTGCTTGCTCCCAAGGCTTTGCAAAACCCCCGCACCATCACCATCACCGTCGCGCTCCTAGTGTCCTCCTACCCCCAACATGCTGCTTGTCATAATAATCAATATCTAATTTTCCTAAATGATTTTCTCATGTTAAACTGATCATTTATATGCGGAAGTGCAAGGGGAGAAAAAGCTAGAATATTGGTTAAGCTAGCAGACCGGCCACAATAGGGATCCAAAGCGGGGGGGCCATTTCCAAAAGAGCCATGTGCAACAATGGGCTAAAAAGACCCTAAGGTTCAGCCCATTAAGACTTCCAAAATGCTAAGGTTCCAAAAATCAAAGGTTGTGTCCAAAGGTCAACCTTAAGGGAATTGGATGCTTTGTGTGTGTACAAAAAAAGTCTTTGCAATCCCTACTTGGGAGGGGGCGAGCCTTGCATGTAGGGGATGAGAGAGAAAGCCACATACACACACACACAAGCTCCCTTTACACAAAGGGAATGAGGGACACATCTCAGCTCCCTAGGCCAGATGCCCACAAGGTGTACCCAATTCCTATTGGATGGCCTTGGAGGTGGACCAATGAGAATTAGGCTAGAGTAAATCTAGTTTAATTAATTTAAAAACACTTAATAAAAAGAACCAATGAAAATTAAGTCTCCTGGATGACTATTGGACAGTCTCCCAAGGGGTCCAATGAGCATTCAACAGCCCAATGGCTTGCCTGATTCCTATTGGCCAGGAGGCAAAGGGGTCCAATGAGAGTTTAGTTGCCTAAAGCTCTCACAAAAGGGGAAAGGGGGACACATGTCAGAAGGCTATCACTTATGCTGCTTAATTGTCATTGGCTAGCCCTAGGGAGGTCCAATGGGAGGACAACAAGAGCAAATAGCAAGAGGCGTCGCCCAAAGGAGAGAGGGGGCTGATTTTTGCAAGGCATTATCACACACACTCTCACACAATCTCATGTGTGAAGAAAAGAAGACTATATCTTCCCAAGCTTTAATGGAGAGCTCATCACCTACTCCAAGCTTGTGAGATAGAAGCCTACATCGACACACTCCTGGCATGTGGATGCAAATCCAACCAAGAGCCAAGCTTCAATGCATGCTCATCTCCTCTACCATGCTAATTACTAAGCTAAGCTATGCTAATATGAGTGATTATGTGAGGAGATGTACATCTTTCTCTTAAGATACTCCTTCTTCCTCTCAATCTAATCTCATACCTTGCTAGCTCTCACTATCTTCAAAGGTGTGTGATGTTGGGGTATAAAGCCCAATGTGGTCGCCCAGGTAAGTGGGCGGGCCGCCAGGTATGTACACATATTCTTTTGTAAAAACCTAATAAGAACTCACTATGCTCTACACATTACAGTAGAGCGAGTTCACCATATCGTCGTGCTCTTCTTCTCGCACTCTCTCTCGCGTCGCACTTCCGCTCGTACTCCTTCAACTGGTATCAGAGCTCAGATCGAGGCTCGGGGCAGCACTGCAGGAGGCTAGAGTCACCAGCTCGGATTGGAGTGAAATTCGACAGGCGAAGACACGGCCCCAAATCCTGTGGGAATGCCCTAAGGGCTCGGTGTTCTCAGAATTTCATTCTGAGGTCATCTCGGTCACCGTTCGGCTTCGACAAAGGTCTGCGCAGGCCATTTTCGACTACGTGGTCTCGGCGGGTGCAGATCCGACTCTGCAAATTTGGGGTTTTCGGCCTACGACTACAGGTACTGAGGAAATCGACACTCCTAGTGTGGCTGTCTACACATCGAAGGACGGCTCACAGTTCTTGGAGGCGTGTCACATACGACACGGGCGTATCTACACACAGACTGTAGGCGACATCCACTAGCTCAGCACGTAGCTTGTGTTTGCTGCTTTATATTCCAGATTTCATCCTGACATTGCAAGTACTTCCACATGCGATGTATTGCCAGAGATGATGTATGTCTGTTGAGGGTTTGCTGGCTGTGAGTCACGCAGCAAACAACCGCCGCAGCGGTTACAGCATACAGTGGGAAATTTGTGGATGTATGACTTTGTGGGAAGTCTATGTACTGTCAGATCTACTGCAGCCTTTGTTGAGGGTCGAGTGAGGTTTTATTGAGCTGGGGGATTCTCGAATGTTGAGATCCTTTCGGTGATACAGGTCTTGGAGCGATCCCTCGAGCACCCTTAGATAGGCAGCTAGGATGTATTGACTGTGAGATAGACAGTTGGGATTGCATCTTTGCTTTACTGCCGTTGAGGCATTGTCGCAGTCTATGCTTATAGGACAGTGACAGGACAGTGAGAGACAGTACAGGTGCAGGACAGGTTTACCCGTAGCTTATAGTGTCAGAGAGACAGTGTTTTTTGAGCTATTTTTTGGTCTGTTTTTGAGTACATCAGAGCCATTTTACAAAGGAGACTCTGCCGAAATTTATGCAGAATCTGAAGCTTTCTTGGCTCATTTGACAGGTTGATATTGGTTCAGAGGTCAGTTTACAGGGGAAACTCTGCCGAATTTTTCCCAGGAAAGTAAACCACTGTGAAGCGTAGCTATGGCTGGATCACAGGACACTGCTCTTTAGCAGATAAAACCTATAAAGCTCAAGGGGATAAAACCAGAAGATATGGACGAAGATGAATGGAGCGAAATGGATGAATTGGCACTTTCTACCATTATGCTGACTTTGGCAGAAAGCGTTTACTTCAATGTAGCAGACGAGATGTCGGCTTATGAAGCATGGACAAAGCTGAGTGATCTTTATGAGAAGCAGAGTGCAGCTTCACAGGTATAGTGGCTTAAGAAGCTTGTTGACTTGAAGATGAAAGAAGGGACACCTATGTCCAATCATCTGAATGAATTCAACACAATCTATAGTCAGTTGTCAGCTCAAGGTGTCAAGTTTGATGAACCTGTTAGAGCTATGTTCCTGTTGATCACATTGCCGGAAAGTTGGGACACTTTTCGCACAGCTTTGAGAAATTCTGCACCTCGAGATGGTTTGAACATAGCAGGTGTAGAAGGAAGTCTGCTTACTGAAGAAACCAATAGAAAGACAATGGACAAAGGCAAAGGAACAACCTTAGTTGTCAGGGGAAGGACCAAAGAAAAGTACAAAGGTGGAAAGAGGAATCAGTCTCGTAGCAAGTCCCGCAGTGCTAAAGGCAAGAGTGACATAGAATGCTACCATTGTGGCAAGATGGGTCACATGAAAAGAGACTGCAGAGAATGGAAAGCAGAAAAAGGCAAAGAGAAAGCTGAAGACCATGGTGAGAAGAACAAGTCCTCAGTGAAGATTCAAGAAATAAATGTGACAAACACTGTTGCAGAGGATGACAGTCTAGTGTCAGGAGACATCTACCTCTTGAAGAATATAATGGACTCAGCTCTTCTTACAGCATCTGATGGAAATGCACTGACTGACTGGATTATAGACTCAGGAGCATCACTTCATGTGTCTCCAAACAAGGAGTGGTTTACCTCTTATGTGACCACTAAAAATCATGTTCAGCTAGGCAATGGGCAGACATGTGAGATCTTAGGTGTTGGAGATGTTCAATTGAAGTTTCAGAATGGCTCTTCTTTCACGCTGAAGAATGTGAGACATGTTCCCGCAGTTACAAAGAGCTTGATCAACACAGGTTTACTTGATGATGCTGGCTACGTCACCCCTTTTGGACAGAACATGTGGAAGATATCCAAAGGTTCTATGACAGTAGCACATGGAGTAAAGTCTGGAGGACTTTACGTGATTTATGTATCAAATGTCTCTAAAAATGTAATCAATGTAACCGAGGAGCCGAACGTTTCTTTGTGGCATAGCCGGTTAGGACATATGTCCAAGAAGGGAATGGAAATCTTGTCTCGTTCTGGTTATTTGCCTGGCTTTTCATTTAATGATTTTGAATTCTGTGAACATTGTCTGTATGGTAAGCAAACACAGCAGCCACATAAGCATAGAAGCAGTAGAAGAGATACACAGTTGGCACTTGTTCATAGTGATTTGTGTGGACCTATGCCTAACCTATCTCTAGGGGGAGCTTCTTACTTTATGACATTTATAGATGATTACTCGAGGAAAGTATGGGTTTACTTTCTCAAGCACAAGGATGAAGCGTTTAGTGTTTTCAAAACGTTTGTGACACTTGTGGAGAATCAGAGTGGCAAGAAGCTTAAATGCTTACGCACTGACAATGGTGGAGAGTATGTTTCAAAGGCCTTTCAGGACTTTTGTGAGTCAAAAGGTATAAAACATGAACTTACTGCTCCTTACAATCCTCCTCAAAATGGTGTTGTTGAGAGGATGAATAGGACCATACAAGAGAAGGTCAGAAGTATGTTGTCTAATGCACAGCTGCCAAATAGGTTTTGGGCTGAAGCTGTATCAACAGCTGTTCATCTTGTAAATAGATCTCCTAGCAAGGTTTTGCAGAAGGATTTAGTGCCAGAGATGGTATGGTCAGGCAAAATGCCCTCATACAAGAATCTCAGAGTCTTTGGCTGTGAGGCATATACTCACGTTCCGAAGGAATTTAGGAACAAACTTGAGCCAAAGAGTAGAAAGTGCATCTTTCTAGGCTATGGTAATTCTGGTGAGATGGGGTACAGACTTTGGGATCCCGAATCCAGAAAGGTTGTCCGCAGCAATGATGTTCACTTTAATGAATGCAAATATCATTCTAAACCAGAGAGGGTTGAGGAGATTAGAAGAGTTGTCTTCCAAGAAGATGGACCTGCACGTGCAAGACAAAATGTCAGGGCTCAAGAGGAGCAAGGACAGGATAGAGTGGAACCACAGGTTGTGGCTAAGCCTGAGCCACCTATTGTGCGTAGATCTGGACGTGTCACACGACCTCCTGATAGGTTTGTTCCATCTATGAACTATGTCATGTTGACTAATTGCAATGAGCCTTCATGTTACAAGGAAGCAGTGCAAATGAAGGACTCCAAGAATTGGCAATTGGCCATGCAGTCAGAGATGACAGCTCTGCATAAAAACCAGACATGGAAGCTAGTTAAATTACCACGGGGCAAAAAGGCTCTACCTTGTAAATGGGTTTACAGGTATAAGATCACCGCTCATGATAGTCAGCCAAAGTACAAAGCAAGGCTTGTTGCCAAGGGCTTTAAGCAAGAACAAGGCATTGACTTTGATGAAGTCTTCTCTCCGGTGGTCAAGATGACTACATTGAGATGCTTTCTTGCATTGGTTGCCATATTAGATTTGGTGTTGCACCAAATGGATGTCAAGACAGCATTCTTGCATGGTGATTTAGATGTGGAAATTTACATGCAGCAGCCAGAAGGGTTTGTTGAGAAAGGCAAGGAAGATTGGGTATGCCAGTTGTTAAAGAGTCTTTATGGCTTAAAACTGTTGGAATTAGGGTTGCAGAGAAACACACACAGCTTGGAGAAGACGAAGGAAGCTCAAGGCACATGATAGAGAGTGTGTTACTTAGTGTGCAATGGAAAGATAGATAGCCCTAGAGTGATGGGCGTATATACAATGCACGGGGGAAAAAACCTCCTAAAGAGGGAAAAAATGCCCCGGCGGTCCTAGTGTGTTCACACACATCACTACCACATGTATATGGTAACAAATCCCCCCTGGAGTGATGCGGTGAACGAGAGCTGGCACATGAGTAAAGGGAAGTGCCATGCCCTGAGGACAGGATCAGTCCACAAAGGGGAGTAAGCGCAAAGCTTTGCGGAAAGCTTCAAGCTTCTCACGAGACAATGCCTTTGTGAAAAGATCTGCAAGGTTGTCCTGTGTTGGCACATAAGCCAAGCTGATCTCTCCTGCTGAGAGCCTCTCCCTGACATAGTGGTAATGCACCTCAATGTGCTTTGTGCGAGCATGAAAAACTGGGTTCCTCGCAACTGCCAATGCGCTCTGACTGTCAGTGTAGATAGTGTTGGCAGTGTCCTATCCAACACCCAAGTCAGCCATAAGGCGTCTGAGCCATACACACTCAACCGTAGCTGTGAAGACTGCCCTGTACTCAGCCTCACAACTTGAAGTGGCCACAGTAGGTTGCTTCTTGCTCAACCATGATATACATGAACTGCCAAGCATGAAACAAAAACCACTTGTGGACACTCGCGTGTCAAAACAACCAGCCCAATCTGAGTCCGAAAAAGCATGTAAGTCTGGCGGCAATGATCCCCCCTTGGGATAAAACAAGCCAAGATGTAAAGTGCCACTAAGGTAGCGGAAAATCCTCTTGACAGCCTGCCAATGCTTAGACCCTGGGCTATGCATAAATCTGCTGACCTGCGAGACTGCAAACTGAATATCTGGCCTCGTGTTGCATACATAAATGAGGCAGCCAACAGCAGTTTGGTAAAGAGTGACATCAGCAGGATCGCCAGCATCATGTAGACTCAACTTCAAACCTGTTTCCATGGGAGTGGCAATAGGTTTGCAATCCTCAAGTCCAAACTTACATAGCAATGTCTCTATGTAACTTTTCTGACACAAGGCAATACCACCATCACACTGCTTAAACTGTATACCCAAGTAATGATGCAACAGCCCCAAATCTTTCATCTTGAAAGTAGCATTCAAATCAGCCTTAAATTCAACAATATGTCTCTCATTTGGTCCAGTGATCAGCAAATCATCAACATAAAGAACCACAATGAGAAATACATCATCCTCACGCTTTACATACAATGTGCTTTCTGTTGGACTGTTACGAAAGCCTCGTTTAACCAAATGAGTGTCAGCTTTCTCATACCAAGCACGAGGAGATTGCTTCAACCCATACAAAGCCTTCTTACATTTGCACACTTTGTCCTCTTGTCCTTTTATGACAAAACCGCGAGGCTGCGTTACATAAACTTCCTCAAATATGTCACCATTCAAGAAAGCAGTAACAATGTCTGATTGATGTACATCCCAACCAAAATGAGCTGCCAATGCACATAGAAAACGCACAGTAGTCATACGACAAGTGAGAGCAAAAGTCTCTTCATAATCTATGCCTTTTTGTTGTGCATAACCCTTTGCAACAAGTCGAGCCTTATGGCGATCGATCTCACCATCCGGCTTGCGTTTCAACTTGTAAACCCACTTCGTACCAATGGCCTTTTTGCCAGGAGGCAAATCACATAAAGTCCATGTGTCATTCTCTATAAGTGCATCATATTCTGATTTCATGGCAGCAATCCAATTTTCTGAATTCTGTGCTTCATCAAAAGACAGAGGCTTCTCAACATCATGTAAACTAGACACAGCCAAAGCATAACAATCTGATGCATAAGATGCATGGCGAGAGCCTGAACGAGTACGACTAGATAAAGGTGCATCCAATTTACTGTCACGCAAAGTGTGCACCAGCCATTTTGGCATACCTCTAGCCTGCTCATTTTCAGCCCTTTCCTCATCAAGTACATCATGTACATCTGCACCAGTAATAGGCTGTTCTAAAACATTTTCAGAAACCCCCATAGACTGTACATTTGCCTCATTGGAACTTACATTCGTATTTCCACCACTGAAAAGAGGCAACAAAGTGTCATAAATGTCTTGTGAGCTTACATTACTGTCTCTAGTACATGATAGCAAGGGTTGAACAGAGTCTTCCACAAACACTACATCCCGTGAAACCAGAATACGTTTTGTTTGCGGATGATACAACCTGTAACCTTTGCTTTCAGCACTATAACCAACAAAAATACATTTGACAGCCTTATCATCCAATTTTCTGCGCTGCACTTGTGGCACCAAAGCATATGCCAAACAGCCAAAAACACGCATGTGCTCAATAGAAGGTTTTCTATCATGCCATGCTTCATATGGAGTAATAGACTGCAAAGCTTTCGTAGGACACCTGTTAAGTACATAAGTGGCATACATGATGGCCTCAAGCCAAAAGGAATGCGGCAAAGCTTGACTTTTGACCATACATCGTGCCATTTCCGTTAGTGACCTGTTTTTCCTCTCAGCAACACCATTTTGCTGAGGTGTATAAGGCACTGTACATTGGTGTTTTATCCCACGACTAGCCAGAAATGCATTAAATTCATGAGACATATACTCCCCCCCTCGATCGGAACGGAGGGTGCCCATAGTACATTTTGAGACATTTTCAGCCATAGCCAAAAATTGTTTGAAGCACATAAAAACTTCGGACTTCGCTTTAAGCGGAAATACCCATGCATGCCTGGAGTAATCATCAATGAAAGTCACGAAGTACAGGTAATTGCCCAAGGACGGAGTTTGCATGGGCCCACAAACATCACTATGCACAAGCTGCAACCTGCATGTGGCCCTAACTGAACCATCCTTTGGAAACTTAGAACGCTGCATTTTACCCAGAATACAGCCTTCACAAACATGTTTGACAGGTGCTTTAAGAGGCGGCAAAGAAGCAACCATATCAGATTTCTGCAAACGCAGTAAACTGGCAAAATTCAGATGACCAAAACGTGCATGCCAAAGTTTTGCATCTGAAATAGCCCTTGAATCTGCAACAGCATTTGCAAAATTTTGTCCACACTTGTCATACAAAGTGAGCTTATACAGCCCACGGCACAAAAGCCCAGATGCAACAATTTCATCACCAAAACTGAGATCATGAACTGTACATCTGTCATCCACAAATTTGACTACAAGTCCAAGTCTAGCAAGTGCGGATACAGACAAGAGATTCTTCTTGATCCCAGGTACATAAAGTGCATCAACAAGTGTGAAGGAACTGCCATTAGCAGCAGTGAGCACAATCTTTCCAACTCCCTGAACTGGATAAGAGGCGTTGTTGGCACAAGTGACTGAATTCCCATGAGGGACAGACTCGAGAGAGGTAAACAATTCACGATGTGAGGTAATGTGCTTTGTAGCACCACTGTCGAAATACCACACATGTGAATCTGCAGCAACTGACAAGCATGCATCATGGACAGTAGGATTGTAAGTGCACTCTGCGCTAAAAGCCCATTCTGCATCAACATCAGCATCACAATCTCCTTTCACAGAAGACTCAACAATGGCTGCATTTGTAGTGGAACCAGCATTTGCAGTGGAACCACCCTCTTTCTTCTTAGCCTCTTTGGCCTTCAACTTAGGACACGACTTGATCAAGTGATCATTGGCTTTACAATAATGGCAACGCATCTTCTTTTTGCCCTTATCACCAGAATTGCCAGACGAAGTGCTGCCAGCAGAAGCATTAGGAACAGAATTTTTGCCACTCGCAGCAGAACCATAAGAAGTGGCTGCATTACTGTTACCACCCTTTCTTTGAGAAGCAATAAAAGCCTGTTCAACTGCACGCTGCCTAGTCCTGTTTTTTCTAGAAAGTGACTCTTGCAACAGCAATGTGCATAATGCATCAAACTTGACAACTTCAGGATTTCCTTGGGTCATGAGTCTCCAAGTACTAGCAAAAGTCTGGTAGGAATCTGGTAAGGCATCAAGAACAGTCTGCACAAGGGAACTGTCCGAAATGACTTCACCTGCAGAAATGAGTTGCTCATTGATATCCTTGACACTAGCAAGGAAAGTGTCCATATCATCTTCCTCATGCATAATCTTCGACTCTAGCTCTTTACGCAGCAAAGCAATTTTAGCCTCATTGCGGCTTGCATAAAGACCTGCTAGAATATCCCAAGCCTGTTTTGCAGATTTTGCTGAACGGATGTGAGGAATAATGGTGCGCTTCACAGACAACGCAATCAATGCATGAGCCTGTGCATCCTTAACATCCCAACGATTTTGTTCTGCCGTAGGCAAAACAACTCTAACAGCTGCAATCCTTGCAACATCCTCAACATCGCCTACATCTTCAGAACCAGGACGTACATCAATGCCCTGCACAATGTTCCAGACACCTTTTGACACAAGAACATGTTGCATCATATAAGCCCACATAGGGTAGTTGTCCCCATCCAACCTGCCCTCAGCAGCAAACATCTTGAACACATCTGTGTTGTTGTTGTCAGCCATGGTAAATGCTGCACCTGATGTGAAAACTGTCCGAAAATAGGAGAACTGGAGCGGGAACAACTTGTGCTATATAGCACAAACCGTAGAAGACTATAAGGCACCTGTTATGCAGAAAACTGCACTGATAGAAAATCTGCACAGCTGGCGACTAAGCCCGGGAGGACGTGACCTGCTCTGATACCAATTGTTGGAATTAGGGTTGCAGAGAAACACACACAGCTTGGAGAAGACGAAGGAAGCTTAAGGCACACGATAGAGAGTGTGTTACTTAGTGTGCAATGGAAAGATAGATAGCCCTAGAGTGATGGGCGTATATACAATGCACGGGGGAAAAAACCTCCTAAAGAGGGAAAAAATGCCCCAGCGGTCCTAGTGTGTTCACACACATCACTACCACATGTATATGGTAACAAAAACAATCACCGAGGGCATGGTACCATAAATTCCACAAGTTTATGCTTTCTCAAGGCTACAAACGTAGTGAGTTCGATCACTGTCTATATACAAAGAAGGCTAAGGATGGCAGTTGGCTGATCCTTATTTTGTATGTGGATGACATGTTGATTGCTGGCAAGCACTTGGAAGAAATTTCAGCTTTGAAGTCAAAGATGGCAAAATCGTTTGACATGAAAGACATGGGTGAGGCAAGTCATATACTTGGTATGCGCATTGAGAGAGACAGATCAAAGAAGTTGATTTGGTTATCTCAAACAGAGTATATTGACAAGGTTTTGCAACGTTTCAATATGGAGAAGGGAAAGGCACTGAGTGTTCCACTGCCACCATATGTGAAACTTAGCAAACAAGATTGTCCTGTGTCTAAGGAAGAATAGGCTGAAATGGATAAGATTCCATATGCGTCTGCAGTGGGTAGTTTGATGTATGCAATGATTGCTACTCGCCCAGACATTGCATTTGCAGTGGGAGTAGTAAGTCGATACATGTCAAACCCAGGCAAGAAACATTGGGAGGCAAGGAATATTGAGATACCTGAAAGCTACAAAGAGTATGTGTATATGCTATGGGAGTCAGGAGCTAAGTGTAAAGGGTTTTACAGACTCAGATTATGCAGGTGACTTAGACAACCGAAGGTCTACGTCAGGGTATGTCTTTACATTGGCTGGTGGAGCAGTATCATGGCGTTCTAGATTACAAGATTGTGTTACTCAATCTACTACAGAGGCTGAATATGTTGTAGCATCAGAGGCATGCAAAGAATCAATTTGGCTTAATCGACTAGTAACAGATTTGGGAATCAAAGAAGAGATGCCTGTGTTATATTGTGATAGTCAAAGTGCTATACAATTGGCTCGCAATCCAGTTTATCACTCAAAGAAAAAGCATGTGGATGTGAAGTATCATTTCATCAGTGAAATGCTTGAGGATAAGCAACTTCAGCTTGTCAAAGTTCACACCACAGAAAATCCTGCTGATCTACTTACAAAAGGACTTCCCTCAGAGAGCTTTGCGCATTTTCGCAAGCAGTTAGGTTTAGGGTAGTACATCACTTCTCTACATCTCTTGTATATTAGCTTGTATAGTAGCTTCTCTCACACTTAAAGTACCACATTGGACTTTAAGTGGGAGGTTGTTGGGGTATAAAGCCCAATGTGGTCGCCCAGGTAAGTGGGCGGGCCGCCAGGTATGTACACATATTCTTTTGTAAAAACCTAATAAGAACTCACTATGCTCTACACATTACAGTAGAGCGAGTTCACCATATCGTCGTGCTCTTCTTCTCGCACTCTCTCTCGTGTCGCACTTCCGCTCGTACTCCTTCATGTGAGGTCTTGGGTCTGAGAACGGGGATAATTAATGTTGTGTTTGCTAAGTGTTTTGCTTAGTGCATGAAGCTTTCATCTTCATTGCACTAGCTAGTCTTGAAGGAACACAAAGAATTGTATTGTACAATGTCTCTCTTGATGGGAGAAACCATAATACAAAGCCTTTTGGAGGGGGGACCGGCTCCATGCAAATCCGTTCCTCAACTGTTGTCAATAGCTTAATTTCTCTCTCTTTTGAAAGTATTGTTCGTGCTATCTAACTAGGTGTTATGCTTTTTGTTGCTCTCTCCGCCCAAGCACTCTTGTAATTCTCATTAGGAATCTATTCTAATGAAATGCCCACTATGTTCATGCTAATTTCCGCTACACACAAGTTTTTAGGCCATTAAATGTTACATTGGTATCAGAGCACAAGGTTTCTCTTTTCTTGCTCAATAAAGGAGGTCCTCAAGCTAGCTATAAATGGTTGGTATTATTAATTGCTTGTTAGTAAGTAGAATAGGGATTTTTCAGCCTTGCAATGCGCCTGCCTTCGTGCAGTTAACGGGGCATCACCGTTGAGAGCTATGGTCTTAATAGTGGAGTCCTACGGGGCTTGCCTACGGCTTAGCCACTATTGAGCTATTAGAAGCTTGACAGGAGCCTGTGCTGTTTTGGTGTTGAAAGACCCTCTCTTCTATTCCTTGAAATTAATGGTATTCTAGCCACAGGTACAGTAGCTTGAGTGCATTTTCTAAAGGGGTAAAGAGGAGTAGCAACTAGGGCTTGAAGTGCCAAAGTACACCTAAAAAGTTTACACCTAAAAGTTGTTAGAATGGCTAACAACAGTAAAGAGAGTGAAATTAATGTTGATAACTTTGATTTTGCTAATGAGCAAGCTACTACTAATGCTTCGATGCTTGTTAACTATCTTGTTTCTAGGCTTCAACAAGCCATGGGCAATCCATCTCTCCAAAGTGAAGTGCAACGGCAGCTCCGTGCTCACGGGATTCTCCAAGCTCATCACCATGACGAGAGAACACCTAAGAAGCCTCCTTGTGAGACTCCCAAAAGAGGTCTCTCTCCGATTCGGGAAGAAGAAGAGAATCCATACGAAGGGCTCAAGAATTTACTTCTTGATGATGCATCTCCTTCCCAAAGGAGAACTCAAGAGCCTCCACCGAAGGAACAAGAAAGAAGTGAGTCTCCCGCCACCTCGGCGGAGATGGCTCCACGAAGACGGCGGGCTAAACGCTCTCCCTCACCACCTAAGAGGAGAAGACCATCACACTCTTCTCCACACCATAATTCAAAGAGGGATGATAAAAAGCAAGAGAAGAAAAAGGCGAGAAAGAGGACACCCTCTTCTCCATCTTCTTCATCCTCTTCCTCTTATGAAAGTGATGGTGAAGACGATGAAGATCAAGACAAGAAAAAGGCGAGAAAGAGGTCACCCTCTTCTCCACCTTCTTCAAATTCTTCACCTTCTGAAGAAAGTGATGGTGCAACCTTTGAACCATCAAAAATAAGAGGCCATAGGAAATCCTATGCCGCATGGAAGAGGTCATCCAAGCTGAAGAAGTTCAAAGAGGGAGGGAAGAGCATCTCTTTCCTTACCTATAATAGCACCTTTGGTGCTACGGACAAAGTCTTGGCCTTTATTCAACAGTTTGATGCGGCGTTTGGAGATGAGGGCTTCACGGAGTCCTCTAAGCTACGCCATGTAGCTATGCACTTTCAAAAGTCCGCCAAGCAATGGATGTCTAGCCTACGAGCCAACGGTGAAGCTCCACGAACATGGAAAGCTTTAAGAGCTTCCATTATGAAGCAGTTTTTGGCCACCGATGCCAAAGACAAAGTACTCACCGAATGGCGAAGCTTAAAGCTCTCTCCTTATGAATCCATCCACAAATATGTAGACAAGTTTTGGGACCTACAACTCAAAGCCACTGTCTTCAAAAAGTTGGATTTTGGAGAGCAAAAGCAACAATTTTGTGCGGGCTTAACCGAAAAAATGGCAGAGTATGTCAACTCCCAAAGGCCACGTACCATATCGGCGGTAATACACCATACTATGGTGGCCTCTCGAATCAATTTCCAAACGGGGGCTAAAAGAAATAATAAGCCCACGGAAAACAAGGGTTCCAACGAGCCTAAGGGGAAGGACAATGTCCAAAAGTCTCCTAAGGGCAACTTCAACAAAGCTAAAGAGAAGGGAGTTTACAAAGGTAAAAACAAACTCTCTCCTGAAGAGCTTGAGCGTTATCGCAAGGATAATCGGTGTTTCAAGTGCGGCGAACAAGGGCATGCGTACCGCGCTTGTCCCCAAAAGAACAACCGCCAAGATCCTCCTAGAGCTTCCTTGGTTGAAATCCAAGAGGAGGAGACTCACCAAACTCACCACAAAGGATCTCCTTTATGCCATGCTTGGGGAAAGGTAAGAGAACATGATGCTTTTATTCTCTTTGACCCTGGTTCTACTCACAATTTTATATCTATAGAGTTGGCCACCAAGCTAGGCATACAAGCTTACGAGATGGGAGATGTCCTACCCGCAGACAGTGCCTTCAAGGGGCAAGAATCTTCAATCACTCCCTTAATCGGGAAATTGAGGCTTCATGTCCAAGGCTATGTGGACAAAGAGGACTTCTTTATCTCTCCTCTCAAGCATGAGGATGTAATCCTAGGGGCACCATGGTTTGACCGCCTGGCTGCCAATGTTAAATTTCCTGAAAGGAGAATCTCCTTTAAGTTCACGGAAAAAGACATGTATATAGATGCTAAGGAAATGGGTAACACTATCCCCATTGTACATACACCAGCTTTCAACAAGTCAATAAAGAGCTCTATTTCCGTGTACATGATTTTTGTTAAAGATTCTCAAAATGAACCTAATGCTTTAGCAAAAGAAAATAAAAGCAACCAAAAGGAATTAGAGTTATCCAATTTTCTCAAGGGGTTTCAAGATGTTTTTATTGACGACATCCCTTGTCAGCTACCTCCTAAACGAGGTAATGATGACCATGCAATTGAACTTCTTCCAGGAAGTTCACCGCCTAACAAACCTCCTTATAGAGTTTCTCAAGCTCAACAAGAGGAGATTATGCGGCAAGTGCATGAGTTAGTTGACAAGGGCATGGTTAGGCCTAGTAGGCCTAGCTCATCTCCATTTTGCTCACCTGTGCTATTAGTGCAAAAGAAAGACAGCACATATCGTATGTGTGTCGACTATAGAGCACTAAATAGGATCACTATCAAGAATAGGTTTCCCGTTCCACGGTTAGAAGACCTATTTGATAAGCTACAAGGATCGACCTACTTCAGTAGGATTGAACTAAAAAGTGGCCATCATCAAATAAGGATTGTTGATCAAGACATTGTAAAGACCGCATTTCGCACCACATTTGGTCTTTACGAATACATTGTCATGCCTTTTGGCTTGACCAATGCACCAGCCACATTCAAACGCTTGATGGAGAAGCTGTTCAGGCCTCATCGAACCTTCACTGGAGTGTTCTTTGATGATATTATCATCTAATCTAATTCATTAGACGAACACAAGCAACACCTCCAGGTAATATTTCATGTTTTAAGAGAGAATAAACTTTATGTTAATCGAAAGAAAAGTGAATTTTTCTTGCAAGAGATTCAGTATTTAGGTCACATTATCTCTCAAGATGGCATCCAAATGGATCCATCAAAGTTGGAGGTAATAAAAGGATGGCCTAAACCAAAGAATCTTCATGAACTAAGAAGCTTTATAGGTATGTGTGCATACTATAGACGCTTCATAGAAAAGTTCTCACAAATTGCGGGACCATTACATGACCTAACAAAGAAAAGCGTCTGCTAAGGAGAAAAATTCTTTCGAAAAGCTTAAAGAAAAACTTATCTCTCAACCTGTGCTTACACTACCGGACCTCTCAAAACCATTTGAGGTCCAATGTGATGCTTGTGGTGATTGCCTAGGAGCTGTTTTGCTTCAAGAAGGGCACGCCATAGGCTATGAGAGTCGAAGGCTCGACCCGGTTGAGCAAGCTCTAGGCATATATGAAAAGGAACTCCTTGCAGTTCTACACGCCTTAGACTCATGGAAGCACTATTTATTGGGGACTCCTTTCATTCTGCGCGACGAACGGATCACCAAAGTCTTAAGTACTTCATGACGCAGACCAAGCTCTCCGACAAACAAATGAGGTGGGCAAATTTCCTTTCGCAATTTCATTTTCATATTGCTCACATTGCTGGCAAGCATAATCAAGTAGCTGATGCACTCTCAAGACGACCGAGAGTGAATGCGGTTTCCATAGCCACTCACAATGATCTATCTTCAATGATAGATGAGTACGCTATTGATCCCGATTTTAGAGATGTGATTTCAGCCCTTGCATTAGGGAAGAAAGAAGAACCATTTACTCTACAAGATGGTTATCTTCTCTACGGCAATAGACTATGTGTTACTAAATCACTACGTGAGAAAGTAATGTATGAATCTCATGCTCCACCTTATGCGGGGCATAGAGGGATTCAGTCTACCTTAAAGGGAATTGAAACATATTTCTATTGGCCTACCATGAAAGTGAACATACAAGAGTATGTTTCTAAATGTGTGGTATGCCAAAAGACAAAATTTGATAGAGGGAAGCAACTTGGATTGCTTCAACCCTTGCCAATCCCTAATACACCATGGGAGAGCATATCCATGGATTGCCTAAGTCTATCCATGGGAATACGGGAATATGGATGATAGTAGACAGGTTCATTAAACAAGCTCATTTTATACCTGTCAAAAAGACTATCAAAGCCCATCAAATGGCAACCCTCTTCATTTCACAAATTTTCAAGTACCATGGCTTGCCAATGTCCATAGTGTCGGATAGAGATCCTAGAATGACCAGTAATTTTCGGAAGGGTCTCTTTGAGAATTTAGGGACAAGGCTAAACTTCTCTTCGGCCTATCATCCACAAACGGATGGCCAAAGTGAAATAGCTAACCTAACCATTCTCGATCTACTAAAAGCCTATGTAACGGAAGTAGATCAAAGATCCCAATGGGAGAAGTACTTACCCTTAGTGGAGTATGCTTACAATAACACTGTACATACTTCCACGGGAAAAGCACCTTTCGAGGTGATTGAGGGAAGATAAAAAATTCCCTTGCTACTTAAGGTACATGGGAAGATCTTCGCTGCAGATGAGTATAGCCGAGACCTACAAGAATCTTTTCAAAAGATTAAGGATGCTATCTCTATCTCACAACAAAGGCAAAAGGCTGCTGCTGACAAGCACAGAAGAGCCCAAGCCTTTAAAGAAAATGATTGGGTCTTATTAAAGTTTCCCAAGGCTCGATTAAGGCACACGAAGGGCAAGAATCCTACGGGCCACCACAAGTACTATGCTAAACTAGCAAAAAGGTACTATGGTCCCTTCCAGATTCTTAGGCCAATCAATGAGATGGCCTATCAACTCAAGTTGCCCAATCATTGGCTCATACACAATACTTTCCATGTGAGCCTATTAAAGCCTTACAAAGGAGAGCCACCTCAAGAACCAACTACTGAAGACCCACTGGAGATCGAGGACCAAGAGGAGGTGCTGCAGCACGAGTCCATTCTCCGACATGAAGACAAGGTATTAAGAGGCGGTAAGACTATCCGACGATATCTTATTAAGTTTAAGAATTATCCTTTTGAAGATGTAGATGGATGCAAGGCATACAATTAAAGGATAACCTAAACCGTGTCAATGCTTACAATGCTTCCCAAGAGTAAGCAAATGTACAAAATGTAAAAAAATGAACAAAGTTTTTGTCTTATAAGACTCTCTTTTTCTTTATTGTGCACAAAAATGAAGTAGTATGCATGCTTAGATCAAGTTTGCGGAGACGACGTCTCCCTAACACCAATAAGAGCTTGTCACTCTACTGCGGAAGACTGATAGGACTAATGTGCAGACATGCTTGCGGCAACCTCAGGCTCTCAAGCGCCAAATGGACTAGTCATCCATTGTGGAATGATGTCGTAGGGTAACATAGGGATCCTCTACCCGCCAAGAAAAGGACTCATGAATATGCTTTATCTTCTCTACACCATAGTCGAGGACGAATATGATTTCAAGAGAGAGGTAATGTCATAATAATCAATATCTAATTCTCCTAAATGATTTTCTCATGTTAAACTGATCATTTAATATGGGGAAGTGCAAGGGGAGAAAAAGCTAGAATATTGGTTCAGCTAGCAGACCGGCCACGGTAGGGATCCAAAGGAGGGAAAATAGGGATCCAAAGGGGGGGGCCATCTGCAAAAGAGCCATGTGCAACAATGGGCTAAAAAGACCCTAAGGTTCAGCCCATTAAGACTTCCAAAATGCTAAGGTTCCAAAAATCAAAGGTTGTGTCCAAAGGTCAACCTTAAGGGAATTGAATGCTTTGTGTGTGTACAAAAAAAGTCTTTGCAATCCCTACTTGGGAGGGGGCGAGCCTTGCATGTAGGGGATGAGAGAGAAAGCCACATACACACACACACAAGCTCCCTTTACACAAAGGGAATGAGGGACACATCTCAGCTCCCTAGGCCAGATGCCCACAAGGTGTACCCAATTCCTATTGGATGGCTTTGGAGGTGGACCAATGAGAATTAGGCTAGAGTAAATCTAGTTTAATTAATTTAAAAACACTTAATAAAAAGAACCAATGAAAATTAAGTCTCCTGGATGACTATTGGACAGTCTCCCAAGGGGTCCAATGAGCATTCAACAGCCCAATGGCTTGCCTGATTCCTATTGGCCAGGAGGCAAAGGGGTCCAATGAGAGTTTAGTTGCCTAAAGCTCTCACAAAAGGGGAAAGGGGGACACATGTCAGAAGGCTATCACTTATGTTGCTTAATTGTCATTGGCTAGCCCTAGGGAGGTCCAATGGGAGGACAACAAGAGCAAATAGCAAGAGGCGTCGCCCAAAGGAGAGAGGGGGCTGATTTTTGCAAGGCATTATCACACACACACTCACACAATCTCATGTGTGAAGAAAAGAAGACTATATCTTCCCAAGCTTTAATGGAGAGCTCATCACCTACTCCAAGCTTGTGAGATAGAAGCCTACATCGACACACTCCTGGCATGTGGATGCAAATCCAACCAAGAGCCAAGCTTCAATGCATGCTCATCTCCTCTACCATGCTAATTACTAAGCTAAGCTATGCTAATATGAGTGATTATGTGAGGAGATGTACATCTTTCTCTTAAGATACTCCTTCTTCCTCTCAATCTAATCTCATACCCTGCTAGCTCTCACCATCTTCGAAGGTGTGTGAGGTCTTGGGTCTGAGAATGGGGATAATTAATGTTGTGTTTGCTAAGTGTTTTGCTTAGTGCATGAAGCTTTCATCTTCATTGCACTAGCTAGTCTTGAAGGAACACAAAGAATTGTATTGTACAATGTCTGTCTTGATGGGAGAAACCATAATACAAAGCCTTTTGGAGGGGGGACCGGCTCCATGCAAATCCGGTCCTCAATTGTTGTCAAAAGCTTAATTTCTCTCTTTTGAAAGTATTGTTCATGCTATCTAAATAGGTGTTATGCTTTTTGTTGCTCTCTCCACCCAAGCACTCTTGTAATTCTCATTAGGAATCTATTCTAATGAAATGCCCACTATGTTCATGCTAATTTCCGCTACACACAAGTTTTTAGGCCATTAAATGTCACACTGCTCTACCCAACCCGCAGACAAACGAGACACGTTCTTGCGTTTACGTTGCAATCGAGACACGAGTCTCTCTCTCTCTCTCTCTCTCTCTCTCTCTCTCTCTCTCTCTCTCTCTCTCTCTCTCTCTCTCTCTCTCTCTCTCTCTCTCTCTCTCTCTATCTCTCTCTCTCTCTCTCTCCACGCGGCATCCTCTCCCAAATCACACCCGATTCGTCACATAAGTTCCCAAAAGGCCCTTCAAATTTCCCTCAGTTGCGAGATTAAATTTCTCAAAAGATAGAAAAAATTGTAGCTTTTCATAAGATGCTAAAACAAAAATTTGAGCTGGTCGTAGTAAACTGCTTCATTATTGCACTCAAACAGGGATCTCGATTGTCGAAGAGATCTTGAAGAATCCATCATTTTTGAATTTTTTTGAAATTTTTGAACTTTGAGGGGTACTTCCAAAATTTCTACAAATTAGACGGGTATTTTGACCCTTTTTTTTCCCTTGTTCTCAAAGTACCTAGCACGTGGAAAGGAAAAAGAGGGACATAGAGACTTTCCCTTGGAGTTTCGGCTTTTCAATTAGATGGACTTGAGCATCTCCTCTGATTCCCATATAAAGAAATGGAAAGATCGTTTGAAGGACATACTGGCAAACATAGAGATGAAAAGGCCAAACAAAGAAGAGATAATAGTAGCAAGATATTTAATGGAGGCTATTAGAAAAAAAGAGGCTAAGAAGCAAAGAGACAAAAGCAGCTAGACACCAAATAAGGTGAGAGCATATAGGATATCTTTTTTTTTTCCAAACTCACAATAGTGAGTATATTTATATATCACTAAACCAAAAAAGATACATTGAAAGCCATGCTCTTACCGAGCTATGGCATCATCCAACAGCCGCATACAGAAATTGATACATCGGCTGATTAAGGGTGCCACCCTAAAGTTGCACGTTATCATCACAAAGGGGCTTGGATAGGTTGGGGGTTGCCACTTCAGAGAGAGCCCTTGTCAAACAGTGAAGATGCAGGACAAACCTGAGAGCATATAGGAGATCTTGAATGCAAGTGCTATAGAGAAGAGATATTGACGTAAAAATTAAATTTTTGGCTTCCTTTTTATACCTAAATTGAAAAAGTAGGCTAAAATAACAATTAATGCATGGGATTTACGTCATTGATAAAGACCTGCCAACTTTTGTGAATTTCGGAAAAATGGTTTCAAATGAACAAGAATAATCTATTTTTTTGCAACTTTTGGCCCTACTTGTCTTCTACTACTACTACTACTCGGTCTCCCTTTATTAAGGCAAATCTCCTCATATTTGCTATCCCCTCCTTTTCAACAAGGAAAACAAACACCCCCCCCCCCTGCAAATGACTTCGGCCTCCATTGTTGGTTGCTTTGATCTATTGCCTACAGTGCCAAGCACGAACAGAGAGATCCTCCTACGTCCTCCTTGTTCGGTCGATTTCCATCTCTTGCCAAAGGATCCACTGACTGTCATTCTACCTATCTTGGCTCTATACCCTTCGTGCTCGCAAGGAGAGAGAGAGAGATTCTAATCCCTCCACCCATTTATGTCTCTTGCACGCCTTATACCTTGTGTGATTGCAAGGGGACACACACACACACACACACACACACACACACACACACACACACACACACACACACACACACACACACACACACACACACACACACACACACACACACACACACACACCCCCCAGATGCAATATGATGTACCTATTTTTGTCTCCCCCCCCCTAACCCTCAGGTAGCACCTGCACGGGCAGAGAGAGAGAGAGAGAGAGAGAGAGAGAGAGAGAGAGAGAGAGAGAGAGAGAGAGAGAGAGAGAGAGAGAGTGCTTTTTCGTACGTATCGGAGGCTAGAAACTTGCCAAAACACCGTGTGCGAGCCACGAATGGCTACAAGCACACAACTAGACAGTCCTAGAAAGCTAAAAGGGGCAATGGTGTGTGTCAGTCATCGCTCAATGCTTCCGTTGTGAAGGATCCTATGCCGTGAAGAAGAAGGAGTTATCACCATCTTCGTTGTCGCGCTCAACCACCGATGCCACCACAATGCTCTCTCTCTCTCTCTCTCTCTCTCTCTCTCTCTCAAGCATACACACGTGAGCACACGAAGGAGGAGAAGATAGAGGTAGAGCAAGAGCACTTCTTAGCTTGCACCTCAAAGAATGAGGATTTTAGGTCAAATGGACCTTTTATAAGAGTTTGGCCCATTCACACATGGGTGCCCACAGTGGCCGGTCGTTGCAAAAATATTGTAAATATAAGATAAGTGGTGCGCCTCTCCTCGACGATCACCTACACCCGTATTGGACCGACAAGCCCGGTCCATAACTCAAATAAGTAATAAGACGTCCATCGAAGGTGATAGGGTGTCAGTAAGGGTTCACATGACCCCCTTCTTGATGTAGATTCCGTCCTCGAAAGCTATTGAGATGAAGCCCGTTCGTCGAGGTGGAAGAGCATCTGAGTTTGTAGTCTTGAGCTTTCTTCAAACACTACAAAATCAACCAAAATTCTCATAGTAATTGCAATCTCATATACAATAAAAATAATATGCAGTGAATAGGCACACAGATTGATTGGTAACAAAATATTGAAACAATAAACATTAAACTGTAATATAATCAAACGCATAAGCACTTGTAAAGGTAAAAAATAAACAAGTCTAGGGTTGCTAATTTAACGGTCAAAATACACGAGAGGTCAACTATTAATACCATGGGCAAGCTTCTCAATTCTCTCTGGTCAATTAAGATATTTAATCGCGAGAGCAAAGTATTTCATGTTCAAGGGCTGACTAAAGGCTATATTTAGAAGACCTTGTAGATAAGCTACGATAAAAGGAATGACTCATGAAATCATCGCCTGAATTATTCCCTTTTCTTTGACCCCCCAAAGTTTTTTCACATTGAATCAATTTTTGATGTGTGTGCTTATTTTGTATGCCTTGGGCTTTTTGCTTTTCAAGGAAAAGCGCCCACACTTGGAACCTTTAGGACTCTAGTACTATATGCAATACATGTGAGTGAAGTATCAAATTAAGATTTTATATTCTTGGCACTTTTGGTTTTTTTTGTTTCTCATTGCCTTTCAATTTTTTAACTTTGGGGGGTCATATTGACATTGTTACCCTCCCCAGGCTCATCACACTAGTAAACTCCCTTTATAATAGAAGATCTCTAACGCCTAACTTGGTCAAGCTATCTTAGTCAGACTGCTTGATTCTTAAACCTATACAAGGGATTATGACAGAAAATTATATTGAATCTAATGTTTTAATACTAAATAAATGTGTCGAATATTGTGCTACCAATCACAGTTAAAGCAGACAAACATGGATGCTAAAAAAGAGGCAATGCAAATGGACAAGAAACACATGTTTGTGTTGATGAACGTGCTCGATTTGAAGAGTGAATTAGACAAAGATTCAAAATCCCAACAACTACAATACGTCCTTGTACACACTAGAAAACACAAGGAATACCTCTAGGAGGTGTATCAGTGGGAAGAGGCACCAACCTTTATTGAACACAATCAAATAATATAATGAACCCTAACCTAATTATTTGCACCCCCCTAGAGAGTCAAGGGAACAAGACATTGAATAGATGGGAAGGTAGCCCTAGGTCTAAACCCTTATCCCCATCATCGTCAAGAAAAACAAAGTCATCATCATGAGACTATACGTGCCATCCGTATAATCATGTAACTCTTCCTCATCATTAGAGGCATAAATGCTCACTAAGAACGTCACTAGACGTCTATAGTCATCTTGGTCAAAAGGGTAAGCTTGTGTAATCGAAGAGATGCTCTCTACTAAGTAGGGATCAGTTGTGGTCAAGAGACGTATCAACCATTCTCGTTCCTCAAAATTCTTCTCACACGCTAGCGTATCTACCAAATCCCATTCACAAGCAAGCACCAGGTAGACTATGTGCAACACTTGTAAAAAGTAAAGAGGGTACCTTTCACCCAGGGTAGGAGTGAATGACTCTAGCGTACTAGCCATATCGATACACACAGATAGATTTTGGTTAGAGTGCAAATATTATAAGGGTCATGTCAAAAGGTCGTGTCCTTGTGCATAGTGTGTTATTATGAATTTGTAGGTTTCCATATTTTTGTTTGGTGGCTCTTGCTCTTTTAATTTTTTATTTTTATTTTCTTGAGTATAGGGCTATATATATATACATTCCCTAAGATTGGGAGATTGAGAGGTCAGGGAGGAAGGTTAAGAGGGGAGCAAGTGAACACCCACTTTCCCATGACTTAAAGTCACTTTCTTCTTGGATGACACTAGGTATGGCTAGTGGTCTATGGTCATTGTGAGGTTGATTTTGCATAGGAAACACTGCGTCTGTAATTTGGATCTTCCTAGGTGCTGGCTCTAGATCCCTTTCGGCCTCTTCTACCAAACCTATTAATTGCTTGACTCGCTCGATCTCCTTTGTAGGGTTTGGGTAAGTTCCTATCTTCTTCTTGGGTCCTGGCCATTGTGGCTCATGACAATCTTCCTTGTTTGTTTCTTTTTTAGTGGTTGTTTTAGTCTCTATTGTCTCATTCAAATTAGAATCTGCTTCAATGTCGTTCATATATATGGGGTCATCACTAGTTCCTATGTTGGTCTTTGAACTGGGGTCTGATTTGCTACTTTTTGCGATCTCTTCCTTTGTGTTTTCTTCTTCTTTTGGAATTGGGCGATTGATGATGTGTCTCTTTCTTCAAGAATATAATTTTGGTTTTGGAGCATCAATTGTGTGAGTACATTTACTAGTACCATAGGTGTACTTTGTGTTGGCTCCTCGATAACCTCAATTAAATTCAATGGCGTGATCTTTAGCACATTTGGATTATTAGGACATTGGGCAATCAAATGATCTATGCCACATTGATTACACATGAGTATCGGCATTGTGGATTTTCTCACTTGATTGGTTTGCATGTGTGGCATTCTTTTGTAATCTAATAGGACATTCGGCTACACGATGTGGACCCCCACACTTGTAGCATTGGGGAGGTGGTCTCTTGGAAGTGAGATTGCTATTTTGGCCTCTTGCTGCAAGAGCAGCTACTTGATAGATAGGTTTGCCTTGTCCCCAATGATCCTCCATGTAGTATTGTGGGTTTTCTTCAAGTGCGTCAATCTCTTAGGAAATATTAAGGTTTAACTCTTCCTCACATCCTTCCAAACAAGCAATAGATGACCACAACCCACTTGATTCACATAAGTGATTCTCGGATATGGGGGTTGTGGTCCTAACATAGGAGGTGGTAAGGGTGTTGTTTGAACAACATTTTGGTCCCTAGGGACCATGTGTAGTGACAATTGTTCAAGAGGTGGGATTGACACCAATGTTGGCACTCGAGCTGTGTTCGTCCATGCTAAGGTTGGTCTACTGGCCATTGCGCGCTTAAATACTATGAACTCCTTGGCTTGATGACCATACCTCCCACATGCATTGCAATCGCCATTAAATTTTACTATGAATGTAGGGCATTCACTGGTACTATGTGGACCATAGCAAACTGAGCAACATTGTTGCTCCCTTCTTGGATACATATGATTGTTTTGTGGAGCATGATTGTCTCTAAGACTTTCTTGAATGGCCTTGGTGAGATCTGCTAAAGTCATCTCAGATATCTTTGGCTCTTTAGCAATAGGCTTTATGGTCATTGGCTCATGCCCCGATGCTTGCAAGCTAGTAGATTTAGGCTCAACAAACACTCTTTCTCCTTGAATCATTAAGTTGTCCTCCAATTGGATCGCATTGGTGGTGACTCATTCCCAAGTGGTGATACCTCTAATGACTAGGCCATTTTAGATATCCTCATTTCGTAGTCCCCTAATGAATCTATCAAGAAATTGGTTATTATTGAAGTGCTCATTTGGATTACAATGAGAATTCAAATGCTTCAAGCGATTAATAAAGTCTGTCACGGATTCCCCTTCCTCTCTTGGGCTTTCTGGAGCTGAGATGCTACACCCCAAAGTACTCCCTCTTGTATGTACTCTTTCAAGGATAGTCCACTAAGAGTAGGGTAAATTGTTTTTTCTTCCATCATGACGAAATAGCCTGTGCAGTACTGCCTGTAGTGGAAACGGAGGCCGAAATGAGCCCAAATCAAAATTCTGAGCAGAGCGAGCTCTTTGAGCTTGCCCAAAAAATTTGTCGACCTGCGAACGCTCGCCAAAGCTCACTGAAATCGGAGAAAGTGAGCAGGCGTGTGCTGGGTTCTATACCAATCCCCAGCCTTTCCACTCAAGGTCATGCTTAAAGCATTACTCTTATGCAGGATATTGTGTTCTCCTAGGGAATCGTATATTTGTTCAAATACTTCGATATGCTTTCTCACATCTCCGTCTCCACTAATTTTTTGTGTGAGCTTGGCTATTTGTATTGCCTTACTTTTAGGCTCTCTATCAGGTGTGTTATGCATATTTTCAGCAATGGATCGACCAATAGCTTGAGAAAATGTTGCCAAGTCACCTAAGTGAGTAGGTGTGGTGGGGACAGGCGCTCTCGGGACTACATGTGGAGTAGGTATTGGCCTTGGGGTTGGATTATAGGCAGCCCTTAGGTTCCAAGTTTGGTACGGTGTTGTGTCATGTGGTGGCCCAAAGTTCATATGTGTGGCCTTGGGCGTAGCAGACGCAGGATGTGACATGCTAATGCTAGCTGGTATGGTCCCATTGAAATAAGAGCTTGGATGTTGTGGTTGTGGAGCATAAAGTTGTTGAAACAATGAGAGGGGTAGGAGCTACATGAGCATGAGGACCCATAGGTGCATATGATTGATACACACTTGTAGGTACTATTGCAGGCATTGAGCTACCATGTAGCGGTGCTTTACTAACAAATGAGGTCCATGGTGTGTTTTTTGTCATGCCTATCACTGGGGTAGGCAAGGTAGCCATGGTGTCATTAAGAGAAAGATGAGCTAAACTTGGAAAGGTAAAGCTATCACTTGTACTGAGACCCCTGGCAAAACAGCATATGGAGGATCCATCGGGCGAGGGAGTCTCCATTTGTGATAAAGTTGGTTGCTTAGCCTTCCCTGTATCCAAGAATCTCATGAGACCCGTTGAAGACATGTGGATCCCTTTGTTCTGCCTCTCTAGCTCAATAACCCTATGGATGACATCACAAACTCTTTGTTGTTGATCCTCTACGCTAGTAGCACCCATTGTGGATTGTAGGACATCTAACCAACCCACGTGATAGGTGTGATCTGTGTATAGGTAGGTTAAAGTCTCCATTTGTAGTTCATACTAGTACCCAGTTCTCATTTAGAAACGCTCCATTTAGGATTAAGCTACTAGGGGTGTCCTTTGAACTAGATGCAATGTGGCTCTCTATGTGTTGACCCTTAGTGGTTGCTTATTCAGGAGCACTTGATCGCTCGACTAGCATGGATGTTGACATAGGGGCCTTTGTCTTAAGCTCTCTCCATTGCTCCGCCTTGCGTAAGCTCTCAATTTCCTTTTTCCTAGCTATATCGCTCAACCTCTTACACTTAGGCAAGGTTTCTACCATTAGGTAATATAACCTTGGAGGGGAATAGCTCTGAAGAGTTAGGGGATGCAGTGAATGGAGTATTCACAGGCACACTCTCCAGGAGCATGGGGTCTACGTTGGTCATGAATGGTGAATTTACTTTCCCACCCCCTTCATTTACATCGCTAGCTCCATGTTCGAAGCGAGTGGCTCTACTCAAAGTCTCTTTCAAGCGGCTAAACACGCTCGGCCCCAGACTGTGGACCCATGGCATGCATGTCTTGGCTTGAACTATCGGAATTAGGCATTGGGTAACCTTCCATGACGTCATAGTCAGAGGAAGAGTCACTAGATGTAATATGTGGGTCTTGAGTGGTACTACCTTAGGTTCCTGCTGAGGGCCTAGAGCCTAATGTGGAGGAATAATGAGTGCCCGTATAAACGGAGACACTCTCTATGTGATCGTCTTCTAGCACACAACCAGAGTGTAGGTGCATGTGACCTCAACACTCTAGAAGTGTTGGTGAGTGTCCATGAAGGTGGCTCACCTAGTTTTTTGGGCGTTTGCAACACAAATTTATCCTTAAACTTTTTTTGTTTTTTAGGTCCTTTTTTCTAACCAAACCACAAAATATGGAACGTGAAAGCTCAAAACGAGCATCTTGGGTAAAGGGACATGTCGTGCTTTACAGCCCCCGATTCGGTTATGTAAAGCCCTCAGAATCTTAAAAATAGTCTTTTCCTAGTCGGAAAGAATGCTAGAATTAGTAAGTCCAAGGGTGAGTGTGAAGGGGATGGTGGAGGACTTGAGGAACTTGTCCCACATGCCCTCCCTACACTTGAGGTCCTAGTCATTATATATGTAGTAGTGTGTATACTATATCATAAGGCTGAGGACTAAGGACTAAGGCCTGGGCTCGGGCTTGAGGGAATGATCCCAATCCCGATCCTTCCTTTTAAAATAAGATTTTTAAAATTTTCTTTTTGGTCCCAAATTTTCCGAACATGTTTTTTAAAACAAAAAAGAAAACTTTTCTGTGGATAATACTGCGCTTGGACGCCGAGCTCACATGCGTACACAGCAGCTCCTAGCAGCTATGTCTAACCTCCTTACAACTAACAGAGCTAATTAACTCTAATTACCGCTACTCACACACTGTCTAACACAGCACTGCACACTGTCTACACTAACTACTTCCTTACAACTAACAGAGCTAATTAACGCTAATTACCTCTACTCACACACTGTCTAACACAGCACTGCACATTGTCTACACTAACACAACACTGCACACTGTCTATACTAGCACAGCACTGCACACTGTCTACACTAACTACTGCACAATGTCTACACTTCCTAACACAACAAAACTGCTCACTCCAGACTACTCAATCTACTCATTCTCTACTGCACATTACAAATTTACACTAACTAACAAATCTGCTAACACCTACACATTGTAGAACTTAGAAAATCTAACAAAAAAATGTACACTGCAACACTTAATAGAGCTTACAAATCCTGCACATTACAATCATTTGATAGATCCTAATCCCAACTCAAAAAACACGAAAACAGATGAAAGAATGACTTCAGGAGGTAGGAATGAGTGCTTCTCAAGCTTAGTGCAAGGCAGTTCCCGGCATCGGTGCCAAAAATGTGCGATTTGTCGTACGTGTCGGAGGTTGGGAACTTGCCAAAACACCGTGTGCGAGCCACGAATGGCTGCAAGTACACAACTAGACAGTCCTAGCAAGCTCAAAGGGGCAATGTTGTGTCACTCATCGCTCAATGCTTCCGTCGTGAAGGATCTTGTGCCGCGACGAAGAAGAAGCCACCACCGCCGCTATACTCAACCGCCTCACCGCCGCCGTAATGCTCGATCACACACACACACACACACTCTCTCTCTCTCTCTCTCTCTCTCTCTCTCTCTCTCTCTCAAGCATACATACACACACACATACACACGTTGTGACATGTTTTTACGGAATGATGCAAGCCACCCCAAGGACTTTGGAAAGGGTTTTTTAATGCTTTTGGGTCCCTTATATGTAAATAAAGCATGCTTGTACAAAGTGTACAAAGGTGGTGTGTGCCAGCTGTCTCTACGCATGCGGGCCAGTTGTGCGGGGTGCATAGTTTTGCTGTTTTTGTACATAGACGTGTCGAAACTTGAAAGAGTCACTTAGTACTTGAAAAATATGAACAAAACAGAGTTTTTATCAGCTTGAGGTCATGAGTGAGTGGGGGATTTGATAGAGGAAGATCTAGCAGCAAGAAGCCCTGATTGCCGCGAGGGATAGAGGCGTTTGGGAGTAGAGCAGCCTGTCTTGCTAGTCGAGGGCCCGATGTGGTGAGTTGAGAGTGTGTCCCTCCTCAATGGGCTGATGAAAGTGGGTTCTTCGCTCTGCATATTGACCTCTCTTCATCTTGTTTTGAGGTATGGTGGCTATGGTGTGTGCAGCTCCTTGTGGTGCAGCTAGTCGAGGGTAAACTATGTGCTGCAATGCCTTGCTTGTACATATATCAAAGGGCAAGGTTTCCCCCAAGTTTTCCATCACTTTTTTTGATTTTTTTTGCTGAAATTTGTGGGTTTTCAAATTAAGCTTGATTTGAGTGGGTTTTGGTCAAGCTATGTGTATATATGGGAGCGCCTATGGAAGCCCTACTAGCGCATGGAAGGACGTTTGAAAAGAAGTGAAGCTCTTTGAGTTATGGTCAAAAGTGCAGAGATTTCCATGGTTTTTTTCTCACTTTTTTCCTTGATTTTATTGCTTCCTTGGTGTCTTTGAGTGCAATGGAGTGTAGTGGGAGTTGTAGCGGTGTAGAGGGAAGCTAGTCGGAGCTAGTCGAGGTTGAGTGTGTGTGAAATTGAGAAAATTAGTGAGAGAAGATCAGCCCATATTATCTCGAGAGAGCTATACTCTTCATCCTCTTTTCTTGGTGTTGGTTTGAGGTGTTGTAGAGGCCAGCCCCCCAATCCTTCACATAAACTGGTGCCCCCACGGAGGAGAAGAGAATCCTTCTAACAGGGTTTTGATCTACAGATTGGCATCCATTTGAAGATCAAAGCAAGGCCTATGGCGGGAGATGGGTATGAAGTCTTCAAGGGTGGGAAAGGAGAAGATGTGGACAAGTTCATCCGAAGGATCGAATTGATTGCATTGAAGAGCAATAGGGACGATGGTGCATTCAAGGTACGTTTGGTGAGTTTGCTACTTGAAGGTGAAGCACGTGAATGGTATGAAGATAGGCTTGAAGGTGATGTAAAAGGAGATTGGAATCTTCTTTCTCATGCCTTGAGAGAAGAGTTTGAGAATGAGGATGATCCTGAGTATTTGTGGAGAGAGCTAAGCAAGCTTCAACAAGGAGAACATGAAGACATCAATGTGCACATAAACAGGTTTGAAGCTTGTTGGAGAAAGATCATAAAGGGACTCTAAGAGAATCAAATGCCCCCTGATTTCTTGAAGAAAGATAGGTTTGTGGTTGTCTTACATCAAAGCATTAGAGACAAGGTGGAGCTCAAGGACCCAGGGACCTACAATGAGGCAGTACAGGTTGCTAGAGAGCAATGGAGAAAGAAGGTGAGAAGGCATGAAATGGCAAATAGGGAAAGAGAAGCAAATGTACATCAAAGGGATGGTTATGTATCAACAAATAATGTGGTCGAGCCTTTGCCTTTGGATATGCATGTTGAAAAGGAAATCCATGTAGAAGCTCCAAGAGTGGACAATAGAGGACATGAATCCTTTCACCAAGACATTCAAAGATTGACAAAGCAAATAGGAAACCTCAACCTTGCTATGCAAGCTATCCAACAACAAGTAAGAAGACCTCAAGGAGAACGGCCTCAAAGGAATAGAGGTGATAATGTGATATGTTACAATGGTGGGGAGAGAGGGCATATATCGCCCAATTGCAATCAACCAAGGAGAGAACTAGGAGGTATATATCCTATCATACAAAGACAAATAGGTAATGAAGGCAATGTAAATGGAAATGTGCAACCTCTCCAAGGTCAAGGACTTGCACAACAACAGGGACAAAATCAAGCTCAAGCACCTCCACAATTTAACGTAGGAATTTTGGAGGCAGTTGAGGAGGGAGATGAAGATGATGAGGTTGATGTCTTTGCAAATAAGAGAACAAGGGAACAAAAATCAGGGAGTGAAGGCCTTTTCAAAGAGGAAAGAGCAAGGACAAAGCCAAGGAGAGATGTAGATAAAGGCAAGGCACCTATGGAAGAGGCTGAAAGTAGTAAGCAGGCAAAGGTAAGGGCAAGAAGAAGGAAGATATGCATGGATGATTTTCAACTTGGGAAGGGTCAATCAGCATACAATCTCTAAGAAGACTTGAAGAACAAGAGGGCCGACATATCATATGGGCAACTCTTGCATTTGAGCTCAAGTATGAGAAGGCACTGGCATAAACTAGCTAGTGTTAGAAGGGTGAAGGTAAAGACACGCGATGCACATGTAGTGCAGCTTCATAAAGTTACTGATGTTTTGCCTGTGTTTGATGCTTGGATACATGGAAGGAGGGTGAATAAGGCGTACATGGATGGTGGAGCCCAAGTGTGCGTTATGACAGAGGAAACAATGCAGCAATTGGGATTGCAGCTCACAGGAAAATCCTTGTTCAGTGTGAAGATGGCAAATAGTAGTAGAGTGAAATGCTTGGGAGTTATTCATGACTTGGAGCTTAATGTTTTGTGTCAAAGGGCTATCATGGACATTCATGTGATGCCTGCAAAGCTTGGGGCATATCCAGTTATATTGGGTAGACCTTGGTTGATTGCTATGAGGTCACGACAGGACTGGTACAGGGGATGTATTGACCTCTTTGTCGACATGCCTAAAGAGAAGAGGATTAGATATGATATGAAAACATGTAAGGTGCTGGAAATTGATGATGAACCAGCTGTGCATCAAGATTTATCGCCATCCACTTATGACATGTGTGACAATTCTTCTAGTGCATCCTCTACATGTACTGACGATGAGGTTTATGATCAAAGTCTTCTTGATCTTGATGTAGATCTTTGTGGGATACATGTATATGATGAAAATTGTGATAAAGGGAATGCTATGAGATCAGAAAATGACCACGGGGCTGATCATGAGCCGAATGTACCAAAAGCTGAATTAATGGATATGCTTGCAGGTGACAAAACTAGTCGAGAGAGAGAAGCATATGATGCATTGTTTGATAAGTATCCTAAGTTGTTTGCCAAAGATTATGCTCAAATGAGGGGAACAAAGAGTGTTGTTCATGAAATAAAGCTTAAAGAAGGTGCAAAGCCTGTTGCTCAAAAGCTAAGGAGATTGGGCACCATTCAACGAAAGGTATTGGAGATAGAGGTGAGTAAGCTTTTGCAAGCTGGTTTTATCTACCTTGTGGATGATGCAGAATGGGTTTCCCCTGTGGTTATAGTTCCAAAAAGGGAAATAAATGGAGAATATGTGTGGACTATAAGCCATTGAATGCGGCAACAAAGCGGTATCACTATCCCCTTCCCTTTCAGGATGAGATTTTGGACACTGTTGCACGTCATGAGAGATATTCGGTATGTGATGGGTTTAGTGGGTATTTTCAAATTGGGATTGCATATGAAGATCAAAAGAAGACCAGCTTTTTGACCCCATGGGGAGTGTTTTGCTATAGGGTGATGCCCTTTGGCTTGATGAATTCTTATGAGAGCTTCCAAAGTTGGATGGACAAAGTATTGGGGCCTTACCTTGGAAGCTTTGTAAAAGTCTTTATGGATGATTTTTGTGTTTACAGTGATAGAATGCTTCATGTGAAAAATCTTGATATGGTGTTTGAAAGGATTGATGATGATGGGGGTCAACTCAATCCTTTGAAATGTAAAATTGCAAGAGCTAGAGTGATACTTCTTGGCCATGAGGTAAGTGAGAATGGGATAGCTCCAGATCCTGCAAAAGTGGAATGTTTGCTTATGATGGAGAGTCCTAAAAGTACAAAGGAATTGATGAGTTTTGTACAAAACTTAAGGTACTTGTCAAGGTATTTTTGTATGCTTGCTGAATATGTGCACCCTTTGTAAGAAGCAACACAAAAAGACCCTTTTCTTTGGATTGAGCATGAGCAAACAACTTTTGAAGACGTCAAGGAAAAGCTATCTACATTATCTTTGATGATGCCTCCTTGTTGGGATGAAATGTTTTACTTGAGCTTGAGCGTGGGTGAGCATGCTATTGGTGCAGTATTGATGCAAAAAGGAAAAAAGCAATCTTATATGAGGCCGATTTACTACATAAGCCAAGTGAAGAATGATGCACAAAAATCTTGGCATGAGATCGAGCAATTGGTTTGGGCATTGGTATATGCAACAAAAAGGCTGAAATCTTATCTTATTTGTAAGCCTTTTGTGGTGTTAACATCATGTAGTTTATTGCCTCATGCACTAAGGTATCCTGGGGATAGTCCTAAATTGCAAAAGTGGATACTTAGTTTGCAACAATTGGACATGCGCTTTACTAAGGAGGATAGTGTGAGAGCAAATATGGCGGATATGCTCACTTTTACAGAGATTCATGCAAGGAGTGAGTTGAAGAAAGATTTGGAAAAGAAGATAGCACCAAGCCCAACTATGCATGCGGAGCTTCAGGATGTAGAGGGTACCTTATACTTTGACGGGGCTTTCAAGAGGAGCATTAATAAGGGCACTATTGGTTATGTATTTGTGGATAAAAATGGCATTGAGTGCTTGTTTGGAAGCCAAGAAGTGGATGTAAAGAGTAATAATGAGGCTAAGTATGCAAGCCTCTGTTTGGGCTTGGAAGAATGTGTCAAAAGACATGTAAGGAGGTTTTTAATCAAAGGTGATTCTATGTTGATTGTGCGGCAAGTTCAAGGTACCTGGAAGGTAAATCAAGAAGGCATGAAGGGTTGGTTTTTCAAAGTGAGGAATTTGTTAAAGTCTTTTACTTCCTTTCAAATATGGCATGTACCACGAAATATGAATGTAAGGGCTCATGAGTTGGCGGAATAGGTGTTCACAAAGGATGTGCATGCGGTGATAATTAGAGAGCCAAGGTATCTTGGAAGGGAATCCCTCCATGAGGAAGAACATGTGTTGCAAACAGGTTTTGCAAGAAAGGGATTGGCTTCTCAACAAAGGCATGCAATCACATGAAGAGCTATGAGGTATGTCTTGATTGGAGAGAAAATGTATCACAAGGGGGCTGATGGTGTCATGAGAAGAGTTCTCTACCATGATGAAATTTTTGATTGCTTAAAAGCATGTCATGAGGAAGGATGTGGAGGCCATTTTGGAGTGGAAATTACAAGAAGGAAAGTATTGAATGCTCAACTTATGTGGCCAAGTATGAATAGGGATGTTGTGCATTGGCGTAGAAGCTGTCACGAGTGCCAAATATATCAAAAAAGAAAGCTGATGCCCGAGCCTTTGAGACACATTGTAAGCTATGGACCTTTTGAGAAGTGGGGTGTGGATGTAATTGGTCCTCTTCCAAGCACTAGAAATAGGAAGCACTACATACTTAGTGCAGTGGATTATATGACAAGATGGCCAGAAGCAAAGGCTAGTAGAGGGGCTACAAGCAAAGATGTATGCAGCTTTATCTTTGATTGCATGTGTTGTAGATTTGGAGTGCCGTTGGAGCTTGTAAGTGATCAAGGGAAAGAGTTTAGGAATGATCTTATCACTGAATTGGTGGAGAAATTGGAGATCAAACATAGGTATGCTACTCCTTATCATCCACAATGCAATGGGTTGGTGGAGGCATTCAATGGAGTTTTACAGAAGATATTGTTCAAGCTTGTGGAAGAACATCCAAAAGATTGGGATATGTATTTGGAGAGGGCATTGTGGGCATGTAGAGTGACTCAAAAATCATCCACGGGCTTCACTCCATTTCATTTGGTATATGGAAAAGAGTGTGTTATGCCGATTAATGTGATGCTTCCTTCATTGGAGTTCATTTTGAAGCATAGTTTGGTTGAGGAGGAGCATGTAAAAGAGAGATTGGCATCGATGCATAGCCTCTTGTTGGATAGAGAAAGTGCCATTAGATACTATGAAGACTTGGGAAGAAGAAGGGCTGATGTATTCAATGAAAAGATAAAGGAAAAAGGGCTATGTGAAGGCATGTTGATTATGAGGTAGTGCTTTGGACAATACCTTTCAAACAAAGTTCAAGGCAAAGTGGGAACGTCCTTTTGTGGTACATAAGGTGTATGACAATGGAAGCTATCAGCTCAAGGACTTGGATGGAAAGATGCATAAAGCAAGAGTCAATGGGATCCGAATCAGGCCTTATGTGACCAGAATCATGTGATGAAGCAAGAAATGCGTATGGAACACTTGAAAGTGTTCCATGCTTGTTGGGGGGGCAATATGTGACGTGTTTTTACGGAATGATGTAAGCCACCCCAAGGACTTTGGAAAGGGTTTTTTAATGCTTTTGGGTCCCTTATATGTAAATAAAGCATGCTTGTACAAAGTGTACAAAGGTGATGTGTGCCAGCTGTCTCTACGCATGCGGTTTAGTTGTGCGGGGTGCATAGTTTTGCTGTTTTTTTGTACATAGACGTGTCAAAACTTGAAAGATTCACTTAGTACTTGAAAAATATGAACAAAATGGAGTTTTTATCAGCTTGAGGTCGTGAGTGAGTGGGGGATTTGACAGAGGAAGATCTAGCAGCAAGAAGCCCTGATTGCCGCGAGGGATAGAGGCGTTTGGGAGTAGAGCAGCCTGTCTTGCTAGTCGAGGGCCCAATGTGGTGAGTTGAGAGTGTGTATCTCCTCAATGGGCTGATGAAAGTGGGTTCTTAGCTCTGCATATTGACCTCTCTTCATCTTGTTTTGAGGTATGGTGGCTATGGTGTGTGCAGCTCCTTGTGGTGCAGCTAGTCGAGGGTAAACTATATGCTGCAATGCCTTGCTTGTACATATATCAAAGGGCAAGGTTTCCCCCAAGTTTTCCATCACTTTTTTTGATTTTTTTTGCTGAACTTTGTGGTTTTTCAAATTAAGCTTGATTTGAGTGGGTTTTGGTCAAGCTATGTGTATATATGGGAGCGCCTATGGAAGCCCTACTAGCACATGGACGGGCGTTTGAAAAGAAGTGAAGCTCTTTGAGTTATGGTCAAAAGTGCAGAGATTTCCATGGTTTTTTTCTCACTTTTTTCCTTGATTTTATTGCTTCCTTGGTGTCTTTGAGTGCAATGGAGTGTAGTGGGAGTTGTAGCGGTGTAGAGGGAAGCTAGTCGGAGCTAGTCGAGGTTGAGTGTGTGTGAAATTGAGAAAATTAGTGAGAGAAGATCAGCCCATATTATCTCGAGAGAGCTATACTCTTCATCCTCTTTTCTTGGTGTTGGTTTGAGGTGTTGTAGAGGCCAGCCCCCCAATCCTTCACAACGTGAGCACACGAAGGAGGAGGAGATAGAGGTAGAGCAAGAGGACTTCTTAGCTTGCACCTCAAAGAATGAGGATTTTAGGTCAAATGGACCTTTTATAAGAGGTTCACCCATTTACACATGGGTGCCCACAGTGGCCGGTCGTTGCAAAAATACTGTAAAAATAAGATAAGTGGTGCGCCTCTCATCGGCGATCACCTACATACCTATTGGACCGACAAGCCCGGTCCATGACTCAAATAAGTAATAAGACGTCCGTCAAAGGTGATAGGGTGTCCGTAAGGGTTAACACACACAGATAGAGAGAAATATCTCCTCCCTTCCCAGGCTCAAAATCCCAGCATAAAATTTCAAAATGCCCTTCAAATTTTTCAAAATTCCCATAGATTAAAAAATTGTACCTTCATTATCTTTAGACGTCACAGTCTAGGGCGGGGGCAAGGGATTGTGGCCGTCCATCTATAGGCGGTTAAAAGCCGTAAATTCTTGCCTAAATCCGCTCGATGAGTGACACATCAGCAGATGGAACATGTTTTTTCAAAGGCCAATCATTGACACACACATCAACCACCGTAACATGGAAGGTCACTGTCAACCTCCCATAATCTGCTTTTCAGTCAGTGTCCATGTCTCGTAATCTGCTTGGGGTCGCTTTCTCTACTCCTAATGCTCATGCACATCACTGTCTCTAGACTGTGACGGTTGGGAATGGTCACTAAACGACCATTCCCTGAATGCTTACACCATAATTTCCTTTAGTGCGAGGTAATTTGTCACAAATTACATGCTAAGCAAGCAAAAACGGATCTCAATTGTAAAAAAGGAACGAAGATTATAAAATCTTGAACAAATCCAACCAAAATAGATAAAGGGTATTTTGGGAATTTTTGAAACGAGAGGGGTGTTTGGGAATTTCCACAAGTTAGAGGGGTATTTTGGTAATTTTCCCATAACTTAATAAGAGAGAGAAATATCTACATGGCACTGTATGCACGTGGAAAGAAGTTTTCTTTTGTTTAAGCTTATCTATGATCCAGAATTTTTCCTTTTCCTTTTCTCGAAGCCAGGTATCTTGTGAGATTCCTATTAAAAAGACATGGGTTAGAGACTAAGGCTTCAAGAAATATATATTTACTACTTATGTAGTGCAAGATACTAAAAAAATGCTAAAAGAAAAACTAAGGAAAAAAAACACGCATGCATCATTGTGCACTCGACGATGCTCGTCACTATATGGCACCGCTCTAGATCAGAGGGGATCTAGGGACCAAATTTGAGGGCACGAGGCGGCTTCAATTTCAGACGTCGGATCACGCAGTGAACTAGGGGTGGGTGAACTGGGGGTACTAGGGGCGGGTAAGCTAGGGGTGGGTGAACACGTAGTGAACTAAGGGTGAGAACTAGGAGCACCTAAACTAAGGTATGATCATGTGCCATGCCAACATGGACAACGACGCGCGCTAGCGTGGTGGTAGGGCATTCGTGTGGCAACCGAGACGTCCCAGATTCGACCCACACCCCGCGAGGTGGGTGAACTAGGGGTGAACTAGGAGTGAACTCGGGGCGCCATTTTTGCCCCGAGTTCACCCCTAGTTTACCTCCTAGTTCACCCCGAGTCCATCCCCAGTTCACTGCATGATTTGACGACTAAGATTAAAGCCTCCTCGTGGCCCCAAATTTGGGCCCTAGATCCCCGCTGGCCAGAGCCGTGCCATATAGTGAGGAGGCTCGACCATCTCTTTTATATGTTCACAAAAAGTTAAAAATTATCTGTTCACTTTCATGGTCTTTTTGTTTTTTGGTCTCACCCTTCACTTATGCACTTAAGATGTTTTGAAAGATTTTGTATTTTTTCCAGATTGGGGAGAGTAAAATATAAAAGACAAAAAACTTCTTCTTTTTTGGTTATTTTGGCCAAACTCACGTAATGTGAGTGAATATATTAACAACAAACAAAAAAATTAAACCTGCTACTACAGATCACCAAGATTCCATATAAAATATACAATTTTAAATATTCACTGAGGACTTGTTCTTCTCACCAATGGTCTTCAGCTTTCTCTTTGCCTTTTTTTGCTTTCCATTCTCTGCAGTCTCTTTTGATGTGACCCTTCTTGCCACAATGGTAGCATTCTATGTCACTCTTGCCTTTAGCACTGCGGGACTTGCTACGAGACTGATTCCTCTTTCCACCTTTGTACTTTTCTTTGGTCCTTCCCCTGACAACTAAGGATGTTCCTTTGCCTTTGTCCATTGTCTTTCTGTTGGTTTCTTCAATAAGAAGACTGCCTTCTACACCTGCTATGGTCAAACCATCTGGAGGTGCAGAATTACTCAAAGCTGTGCAAAAAGTGTCCCAACTTTCCGGTAATGTGATCAACAGGAACATAGCTCTAACAGGTTCATCAAACTTGACACCTTGAGCTGACAACTGACTGTAGATGGTGTTGAATTCATTTAGATGATTGGACATAGGTGTCCCTTCTTTCATCTTCAAGTAAACAAGCTTCTTAAGCCAGTATACCTGTGAAGCTGCACTCTGCTTCTCATAAAGATCACTCAGCTTTGTCCATGCTTCATAAGCCGACATCTCGTCTGCTACATTGAAGTAAACGCTTTCTGCCAAAGTCAGCATAATGGTAGAAAGTGCCAATTCATCCATTTCGCTCCATTCATCTTCGTCCATATCTTCTGGTTTTATTCCCTTGAGCTTTATAGGTTTTATCTGCTTCTTTTGTACCAACACGTGCCAAATTTGCTTCTTCCACAATGGGAAATTGGTTCCATCCAGCTTCTTGATATTGTAAAGAGCAGTGTCCTGTGATCCAGCCATAGCTACGCTTCACAGTAGTTTACTTTCCTGGGAAAAATTCAGCAGAGTTTCCCCTGTAAACTGACCTCTGAACCAATATCAACGTGTCAAATGAACCAAGAAAGCTTCAGATTCTGCATAAATTTTGGCAGAGTCTCCTTTGTAAAATGGCTATGGTGTACTCAAAAAACAGACCAAAAACAGCTCAAAAAACCACTGTCTCTCTAACACTGTAAGCTGTGGGTAAACCTGTCCTCCACCTATATTGTCTGTTACTGTCCTGTCACTGTCCTGTAAGCATAGACTGCGACAATGCCTCAACGACAGTAAAGCAAAGATGCAATCCCAACTGTCTAACTCACAGTCAATACATCCTAGCTGCCTATCTAAGGGTGCTCGAGGGATCGCTCCAAGACCTGTATCACCGAAAGGATCTCAACATTCGAGAATCCCCCAGCTCAATAAAACCTCACTTGACCCTCAATAAAGGCTGCAGTAAATTTGACAGTACATAGACTTCCCACAAAGTCATACATCCACAAATTTCCCACTGTATGTTGTAACCGCTATGGCGGTTTTTTGTTGCGTGACTCACAGCCAGCAAACCCTCAATAGACATACATCATCTCTGACAATACATCCCATGTGGAAGTACCTGCAATGTCAGGATGAAATCTGGGATATCAAGCAGCAAACACAAGCTTCCTGATGAACTAGTGGATGTCGCCTACAGTCTGTGTGTAGATGCACCCATGTCGTATGTGACACGCCTCCAAGAACTGTGAGCCGTCCTTCGTTGTGTAGACAGCCACAAATCAGCACTCTGGAAGTGCAGATATCCTCAGCACTTGTAGTCGTAGGCCGAAACCCCAAATTTGCAGAGTCGGATCTTCACCCGCCGAGACCACGTAGTCGAAAATGGCCTGCGCAGAACTTTGTCGAAGCCGAACGGTGGTCGAGATAACCTCAGATTTGGGGCCATGTCTTCGCATGTCAAATCTCACCCCAATCTGAGCAGGTGACTCTAGCTTCCTGCAATGCTGCCGCGAGCCTCGATCTGAGCTCTGATACCTGTTGTTGAAGGAGTACGAGCGGAAGTGCGATGCGAGAGAGAGTGCGAGAAGAAGAGCACGACGATATGGTGAACTCGCTCTACTGTAATGTGTAGAGCATAGTGAGTTCTTATTAGGTTTTACAAAAGAATATGTGTACATACCTGGCGGCCCGCCCACTTACCTGGGCGACCACATTGGGCTTTATACCCCAACATTCCGATCATGCTCATGGCAAGCCATGACGTCTCCCAGTAAGCAAAGATACATCGGTTGACAAGGGAGCACCCCACATTACTAGGAAGTATTCGAGGGACCAAGTTGGTTAATTATGGCGACGCTAACTAGACAAACGACATCAACCGCCCTAATCCACTCATCAAATTTGATATGCATCCCAAAGGCTACAATCTTTCCCTGCTTTCTTGGAGGATCTCCAAGAACCCAAATTTTTTCAATACATTCTCAAAGACCTGACAATTCTTGGCCTTCTAGATGTGTTTCAAGTTAGACGAATCCGACCATTTGCATGCTGATAAGAAGCACTTGGCTCTTGAACACCTTTCCACCCAAAAAGAGATCGTTCTTGAAGAACCTGATCTTCCAGGTCTTTTGGACCCATTTGCATATCTTCCCTAGTAGGCCACATATCGTCGGGCAATCCTTGAATAGGTGAGGGGGGTCCTCACTAGCCTTTCTACATTGTTACATCTATCAGAACCAATCCCTCTTGCAAGGACCTTAACAGAGTAGGTAGGGCTCCCCTCATAACCTTCTAAAGAAAGATCTTCATCTCAAGCGGCCAATGTGGACACCAAATGTTCTTTGTCATTGCCACCCACCTCTTTCATGAATTTTTTTTTTTTTTTTGGGGCCATACTCACAATTGTGAGTTGAGAGAATTTATATTAATCCCATAAGAATACAACAACCCTCAAGCACTACATGTGCCTTGAGGGGGCTAGGGCTCCATCAGAGACTTGTACACAACGAAGACCATATGTGTTACTCCTATCCTCTTGGGTGTTCTAAATAGCATAAATTATGCATCTAACCTTCATCTTTGTCAAATACCCCTCTTCTTGCTAGGCTACCATGTGAATAAGCTCAGTGCTTAATCGCACAATATCATCGAACAGATCTACCTCCAGTTTGCCCTCAAAGACTCGAATGTTCCTTGACTTCCATACTTGGTTCAAGTAGCAGAATCTGACCATTTGAGTGCATACCATAACGGCCTGGATTTGGAAACCACACTCTCCCAAGATCAGGTCATCCGTAACAAAGGTGATCTTCCAAGTTCTTGTTACCCACTTGGACACTCTAGTGGCTAGTCCCCATGAAGTAGGGCACTTGAAAAACAAATGAAGGGGATCTTCCAAGGCTGACTTGGAACCTGAGCAAGTGCCTGAGCCGATACCTCGAGCTTGCACCTTAATCCAAGTGGGAAAAGCTCCCCAAAGCACCTTCCAGATGAATACCTTTATGTAGTCCGGCCCTTTAGTCTCTCAGATGGTAGAAGCTCCAGCATTCTTCTGACCAATTTTTCTTCCAGATTCTGCTGAGTGGGGCAAACTAGTTAGCTTGGTACACCAACACATTATATGTACTCCGGGCCTTTGGAAGCGAGAACACTTTGTCTCTCAGCCAATGCCAGGCTCTCCAATCTATTTCTGATCTGCATACAAAAGGATATGAGGATGCCAACACTTCCAAGAGTCTACCAATCAGAAGCCTTTCCTAGATCCCCAATTTATGCTCCAACACCATGAGCTCCCCATCCTTCCAGAAAAATCTTCTATCATTTCAGAGATGCGAAATCTTATAGATTTCTTTCTTGCTCACTTACCGTGTAACATCCCTCCAAAAAGGGTCCAAGGAGCCCTTTCCAAGTTTGGAGAGCCATGGGGAGCTGCAAGAGGAATCCATGAAGTATCTGAAATTCTCTCCCCATTCCAAAGTTGAGGCTACTTTGTTACACTTCCGTGCTAGTTCCCCTATGCTGCCACCAAACTTGAGGATTGTACACCAAGGTGCAAGAATCTTGTCCGGCATCGTGGCCATCTTCCATACGCCCCCTCTTGAGACAAGCTTTGTGTTGTTTATCATATCCCAGGCCACAAAAGCCCACTCTTGTTTCTGGTTTGTCACTTTTTCTGTCTTTCTTTCTTTCATGAAATTCTTAAGAAAGAGTTAGTAAAAGCCCCTTCTTATGGTATTATTATCCCTAATGTGGTGTACATACCTCCTTGGGTGCACAATGTCTCATAAATATTGGATCTACTGTGGGATGTGCCACCTCACTAAGCCCTAAGGGGTATTTGATGAAGCTAGAGAGATGTGATCAATGACTGCAAGCCGAGCGGGGAATTTCGAGGCAATTGGAGGGTAAAAACAAAAGGCCACGCTCAACGCCCGCGAGGCGACTCAAACACACCACTTGCTCGTTGACAAGCTGCTGCCCTAACCATGCAAGTGCATAGCTTTTGATGGCATCTAAGTCAAAACAAAACCTTATATTGTGAACACAAACGAGAAAAAGTAAACTCGACCAAAAAATGTAAAGTCAGATAGCATCCGACGGTGCACATTGTTTTTATATTTTTGAGCCTAGCTTGCACGTCGTCGATCCCATGGCTTGGGGTTCATTAAAGACCCTATGTTCTTTAGTGGTGCTAAGGGGGGGTGGGTGCTTGCCTCCAGCAAATACTCTTCAATTGTACTATAGAGAAATAGCAAAAAATCTTTAGACACTCTATGGCGCAAAGAGAGACTCCACCTACTGCATAATGGCTCTAGTCCGCTGTATTATATGGAATCTTTGAAGATCCCATATGATCTTCTCATATGAAAGCCGTCATGCAATCCTTGGCGGTCGAGCTCAGGACCTGGCAGTACAAAATTCTTCATTGAGCTGAGCCACTTCAACGCCATGATCTGGTTGTCACCAACACAAGCTCAAAGATATAAAAAAAGGGAGTTGCTGATCGTCCACGTCTCGATGCCGTCCTCCACCTTTATGCGACACCTGACTGCCCCCCCCCCTCCCCCCCCTCCTTTTTCCTTTTTTGATTTGCCTTGCTTCTCTTTACCTTAGAAAAGGATCTCCCCTGATTCTTGCTATAAAAAAAAATAGTTTCAAATTTTTTAATTTTTGCAAAACTCACCATACGTGAGTGAGAATAAAATCAATATAGCCAAAAAAAAAAAACAAGACCTGCTCATGCACAAACCGTGCCATGAGACCAAGACAACCATAACCATGAAAGTCCACACCAAACCTCAGATACATCGGCTAATAGGGGAGCCACCCCAACCCAAGATAACAAGTCTATCATCCGGCTGAATAGGGAGCCACTCTCGACATGAAAAGACACCCTCCAATGTGATGTCACTAGAACCCTGCCCTATTCCACCGGGGAGGATCCCATCCACACCAGAATGCCAAAGAGGACCGAGAGAACGCTTGCCACAATACGAGAAGAGCCTGAAGCTCCATCATCGACCGCACAGGGGCCAACCACCAAAAAGAAGCACGCAAACCCATGAACTAGAGCTGCCACAAGACAAGCCCCTAGCTGCCACCCAGAAGCTCCTCCACCTTTGAACAAGGCCTGATCCACAACCAGAAGACCCAAGCATAACCCACAAGGAAACCGAATACTCCAATCCCGAGAAACAGGTAACAACGGAAAACCCAAGAGCCCCAAAAGACGACCTGCAATCCTTGACTAGGGCCCGAACAACCCTGCCACCATCAATGGAAACAACCCCTGCATCCAACCCGAGTAAGTTAAATGTATGTGGTGGTCAATTATTTCATTAAAACAAGCCCATTTATAAGGTTGTTGCATAACTATGTTTTTGGGGTCTATCTTATGTATGTAGTGGATGGATGATGAGCTCTCTTTTCTAAGTGTTTTTGCCATTATGTCTCTTGAGTCACGCACCCTCTCTCTCTCTCTCTAAAATTATGGCCGTAACATGTTCATCAAAGAAGTGATCTCCAAAGTTGTGTTATGCACCAACTCTCTCTCTTTCTATTAGATCATCTCTCTCTCTCTCTCTCTCTCTCTTTCTCTCTCTCTCTCTCTCTAAACTTGTGGCCATAACATGTTGAAAGAAGTGATCTCCAAAGTTGTGTTATGCACCAGCTCTCTCTCTTTCTATTAGATCCTCTCTCCCTCTCTCTCTCTCTCTAAAATTGTGGCCACAACATGTTGAAAGAAGTGATCTCCAAATTTGTGTTATGCAACAACTCTCTCTCTTTCTATTAGATTCTCTCTCTCTCTCTAAGTGGTCATGCTAATTTGGTGCACAAACTCCTCTCCCCTTCTCTCTCTTGCCTCTTTCAAGGTGTATAGATTTGCCTCTTTCAATCTCTCTCTCTCTCTCTCTCTCTGCGACTTTTTGGGTGGTCTTTGTGAAAGAAGTATCCCCCTCCCTCTCTCTCTCTATAAAATTGTGGCCATAACATGTTGAATGAAGTGCTCTCCAAAGTTGTGTTATGCAGCGACTCTCTCTCTCTCTCTCTCTCTCTCTCTCTCTCTCTCAAAGTGGTCATGCTGATTTGGTGCACAAGCTCCTCCCCCCTCTATAATCTCACTCCTTTTAAGGTGTATATGTATAAATACATCTCTCTCTCTCATAGTTTCCATACATGAAACATGAGAGATGGACATAGAGAGAAGATCCACTCTTTTCTTAATTCTGCACATTTAAGATTACTTATAAGAGTTCTTTTTGGGATAGATGGCTATTGGTCCGAAGGTGTTGTCTCCTGGACATGCAAGACGTAGTAGGATATGTCAAGCCTCTCGAGCTATGCGACGTGAGGTAGCAAGAGAGAGAGTTCGGTTCTCTCTAGGGGGGATTAATGTAGCTCGCTTGGAAGATTGCCAGCAGTTGATAAATGTGGATCAATGCCATAATTTCTCTCAGGGAAGGGTTGGAATGGATGTAGATATTGATCCAATGCTTCTGCAAAATCGAGAGGAGATTGAAGTGAGAAGCAAATTGGAAGCCAATAATGGAGATGTTCATGGGGAGCCCAGAGTTGTCTCTAGAGAGGGAGATTACTCCAAAGTCAAAAGGCATTGCCTATCCATCACCTACATATATCCTAAAAACACACCTTTGATGCATAACTCTATGTTGTCATTTTTTCACAAAAAGTCTATATTTCACAACATAGGCAGCTTGGATTTTTCATGTTCCCTTTTTTTGGTGCTTTTTTATGGAAGATAGAAGCAAAGACCATTCGCACATTTGTGGGGAAAAGTTGTTGCAACTCAAGGAGTGTTTCTTTGCCACCATTATGTGAACCTCCTTTAGAATTAACAGAATTAATCCATGGAGGTAATACTACAAGCAAGAACATATTAGAGCATGCATTTTCTTCTTTAGGAGCTCATATAGATAAATCTCTCTGTCAAAGAAAGGAATCTATACCTTCAAAGTGCATGGATCTATCTATCATAAAATTGGTCCACTGATGCCTGAAGAACAGCCAGATCAAATCTCTCACTTTGCTCAGTTGTATTTTTTTGACACTGAGAATGAGTTGCAAAACAGGATCATCATGTTTCTAAACTCAAGCTAGATGTTTTGGAAATCTTGCAATCAATGATGCATCACGTAAATCCGTACTTTCAAGCTTTGAGGCTGTTTGCATCAATGGTTCAAACTCCAATATTCCTGACATAAGGATGGTCATCAATGAGAAACGTACGAATGGCTTGCAGTACCTTGCTTCAATAGGTGCGGAAGTTGCTGCAATCATGCCTGGTCAAGGCGATGAGAGCAACATTGGCCATCGTGATATTGTGTTGAATCTTTCAAGTGGTGGTCTAAAAAGAATCTCAAATTGCCACAAGTCGTACATGCCTCTCTTATATGTGTTGCTATTTCCAAGTGGTGAAGAAGGTTGGTATCCCTACATATAGGCATTAGACAGGCCACGAGAAAATAGAGAGCAAGGGGGAGGGAATACAAGGTATATTTCTACAATGGTTTTCTACAAGTATAGATTGCAAATCAGGGATGACACGACACAATGTCTTCTACGTGGTGGTAGGCTATTGCAACAATATATTGTTGATGCATACAATTGTATGGAGGAGTTGAGACCTTTATGGGTTTGCAATCATCATAGTGATTTACGCAGTGAGGTGTATCAAGGTTTGGCTAACATGATCGGAGCAACAGATGGAACAAGGAGTGATAGAGAACCGTTATTGGGTGCTAATGTTGGTAGGAGGGTGGTATTGCCTTCATCATATGTTGGTATTCCACGCTATATGCACCAACTCTATCAGGATGCCATGGCAATTGTACGCAAAAGAGGGAAGCCTGATCTCTTCATAAAATTCACATGCAATCCTGGATGGAAGGAGATAGAGGACGTGTTATTGCCTGGACAAACGTCCAACGATCGTCTTGACCTTACTGCACGTGTTTTCTACCATAATTTCAAGGATTTGATGGGCTTGCTGATTAAGGGGGAGATTTTTGGTAAGGTCATTGGACACATTTATGTGATTGAGTTCCAAAAGAGAGGCCTTCCTCATGCCCACATTCTATTGATACTTTCTCTCGAGCAGAAACCAATAAAGACATCTGTTGACCGCTGGGTCAACAACACAACATAACTCAAGTTTCGTACCAAAGTCTTATCTTTTGTGAGTTATGAAATGCTGCGGATTATGGCTATAAACGTCATTGTAATGAGTAGTTATTCTAGTTTCAGAAGCCGGGGTGCAATGGCACTTCCAGATTGTAAATACAAAGCCATTTGACCCTTTCAACCCCATTTTTGGTTAAACATAAGGTAGCCTTAGTATATAAGGTACCTAGGTCATTTTGTAAAGAAGACTTTAATCATAATCAAAACTTTAGCGCTTTCGTCTACTATATGTGAGAGAGAAAGAGAGTGAGTGTGAGCTTTATCCTCTCGCTACACCCGACTTGCTCAACACATTGGAGATCCGACTGCACCATTGCTGTAGGATCGAGGAGAGCTACGCGACAACGCCAAGCATTCCACGCGAGACGAAGCGCACACGCCGACGCATCTACGAGCTATTGGTGGCCGTAAGTGTATCAAACGATGTCTGTTTTCTGCGTGCTAGTAGTCTATAAAATCGTGGCAACATAAGCTACGCATAGGTACTCATAAATTTTAGTTTCGAGCACTTTCAAAATTCTGCTGTATCATCCTACGCGTTTTCCGCAAACGGGTTTAAAGTGAGGGTTTTGAGTGTAGAAGCGTAGGGACAGGTGTATCCTAGTGAGGGGATGGTGTTCCTTAAGTTTCGTACAAATCTGGCATGATTAGGTGAGTTACCTTCCGTATGTGTGTATGTGGCTAGGTGGTGTAGTTGGGAGCAGTGAGGTTCTTAATTGTGGTTTAGTTGGCCTTCCACAGTGTTGTATGTGTAGGATGGTCTCAGCCTGACAAGCTAAAGAGATTTCCTCCGTGTGCCTATCGTGTCATCTGTGTCCTCGATTGACATTATGTTGATCTAGGTAGTGTTTGCATGCACTTCATGGGTGTGTGAGTCGCTTTCGCAACATTGGCGCCGCTGCCGGGGACACAAGGACCTAAGTAGGTTTCCTACTAACACTCGTGTGATGGTTGCTTGATTTAGTTTCGGCTAAAGAAAGCGTTTTTCTTAAGTGGATTCGGAAGAGGATATTCCGCGATCAAGTGGATAGCCAGGAAGCGTGTGTCTTGCCGATGGTCTGCGACTAGATAGGTTTAGTTAGGATCTGTGTATTAGAGTAGTTGTTGGTGGTCGAGTGATTTGTGAGGTGATAAAAGCGTTTACTAGTCCGTGTGTGGCAGTGAAGCGTTTTTCTACTCATAGATGCAAAACCCCATATGATTTGTAGGAGTAGCTTTAGGTAAGTGATCCGATTTTTGTGGATATTTTTGTATGAGTGACTGATGATGTGCATATAAAAGAGCATTTGCAAGGGTTCTGCGAAGAAAACCTGCAATTTTGTAAACATATACATCCTACGCGTAGGATGTTTCAAGGGGGTTCTGGAGACCAAATTTGAAAATTCTGACTGCACCAGTGTGTTCAGAAGGTGGGGTTTACCCTAAGTATACATTGAAATCAGAGTTTTGACCAACTCTTGACACCCAAAAGACCAAAGACGGAGTGTCAAAAATGCGAAAACAAGAAACTTAAGATTCTGAGCACAATTTTGCATAAAAACTGGTAGGAATGCTTGAAAAGTAGTGCTCAAGACTTGGGGATGCGTGTGGATGAATTCTGCCAAAAATTTCATCAGTAGACATCCTACGCGTAGGATGTCTAAAGAGTGATTATGGAGGCAGAAATCAAGTTTTGACATCATACCCATATTCTGCATGTTGTGTTGGACACACACACCAAAGCTCATGTCATTTGGACATATAGACTGAGAGTTAAGGGGATGTTACTCTTTTAGAGATATATTTTCCCAAAAGTGGTGATTCTGAGCAATTTTGACATCCAAAATTTGATGTGATCACATATTCTTGTTATATGCATCAAGAAGCACCTTGGGTAGAAACAAAAGTCTATTCTGAGAAAAAAGACATCCTACGCGTAGGATGTCTACAGGGTGATCTGGTGGAAATTTTGAAATTCTGAGTTGACCAGTGTGTTCAGAAGGTAGGTTTTACCCTATTTTCACCTGGAAAGGGGAACTTGACCATATCTTGACTATTTTCACCTGGAAAGGGGAACTTGACCATATCTTGACAGGATAAGACCAAAACACGAAAATTGCCAGACATCCTACCCAAATTGTGCCCAAGGCATAATTTTTGAGACCAAACCATAGGGTGACTTCATGTGCATGTTATACATGATGTTTTGAGTGCATGTGAGAGTTTTCAGCTCATTTGGGTGAGAAAATTGGGTTTTAAGCAGACTTTAGCGTTTTTTTTTGAGAAAAAAACGCTAGAACAGCTAGTTTTGGGGTCTTTTGACATCCAAATTAAAATCTAAGCATAACATTGGGTTGCTGACATCAAGGGGAAGCTGTGGCTCAAGTTTGGGGCAATTCTAAGCACTTAGACATCCTACGCGTAGGATGTCTTCACCATGATTTAGCACTCCAAATCAACCTCTGAGCATACCACAGTGATCAGCACCTTAAGGAGAGTCTGTGGTTCAAATTTGGGGCAATTCTGAGCAGTTAGACATCCTACGTGTAGGATTTCTAAGGCATGATTTAGAGGCCAAATTCAAACTGTGGACATAACAGGGTGTTGTATAGCCTTAGGCAAGCCTCCTAGTCAATTTTGGTCCAATTTGGAGTTGATTTGACTGGTGAATTCATCAGAACGGACATCAGGCTTTTGGAACAGATTCTTGATCATTTGACCAATCTATAGGTGTCAGAATCAAAAAGTAAAAATAGCTGTGAGTTTAGCACATCAAGGGGAAGCTACAGTGCAAGTTTGAGCTGAAACAGAGCAAAAAGACATCCTACGCGTAGGATGTCTCCTGGGTCATAAAGTGGTCCAATTCTACTGTAGCCATAAAGGGAGGTTCTAAGTGTCTCAAGGATTCCAGAACTTTTTTCAAAAGTGAATTTGGACCTTGTTTGGCCTATTTACCAAGCAAAGACAAGAATTGTCAGACATCCTACTCTTGGAGTGCACTAAAAGCTCTTGCAGCCTAAATCTTGACCTATTGGCATCCAAATTCAATTTTGAGTATACCATTGGGTTGCTGAGCACTAGGAGAATCTTGGGATCAAGTTTGGACAAAATCTGAGCAGGTAGACATCCTACGCGTAGGATGTCTCCAGCTTGATTTAGGACTCCAAACCAACCTATGAGCACACCACTGTGATCAGCACATCAAGGAGAAGCTGGGGTGAAAATTTCAAGTCATTCTGAGCAAAAAGACATTGTTAAGGCGGTTACGCCGCTAGCGGAAGCTAAATAGTGAGAACTCAACCAACAACAGAATTTGTCAGACGAGGACGAAGCTTGACCCGCAGGCGCATGGAAACAACTAGGTGGGTGTCAAATCACCTACTCGACCTTCTAATGACAATCACTACTAAGGAAATCAAATCTAAGTTCTAGAATACGCAAGTGACTGAAATCCTTACTACGAACGAATGCTATAAGAAACAGGATCTAGAATCATTGAATCGATCTCAAACTCAAGGGGAAGTCTATACACTAGGTAAGAACAACACCTTAAAGACTTGAACTGCAAAATCAACCTATAATCACTCCGTGCGGTAAACGCGTATGAAGACAGGTCGAAAAATACAGGTGACCGAAACTTGACTCCGATGGTACTAATGTGTAGCTCTACTCGTTGTGGTTCTATAGATATGCTGCACACTCCATTCCGACACACGAGTTGGAAGAAAAGTCACACCGAAGCTTGTAGGAACTTACCACACATAGAAGCCGATAGCGCGCACTCTTGGTATCTGTGCGTAGCTCTCGCCGTTGCTAACACAATGGCGGTGTCGCTTCTCCAATGGAGGCTCTGTAGCTCGCGTAGCAAGTAGATAAGACTCTCTCTCTCTCTCTCTCTCACTCTCTCTCAGACACAGTCACGGCGCTCAAAAACTCACCTAGATTAATAAAATTGAATCTCTTAGGTTACAAAAACTTTGGCTTATATACCTCAGCCTTGGAGGTGAGATCATCTCTAACTAATTACATCAGCGAGTGAAGTTACTTCGGAATTACAAGCTGGAAACTCAATTGAGTCCCGTTACTTAATGAATGGCTCCAATCAAAATCAATGTCGGAAAGATATTCATTACAATCAATGGTTACAAAAATGATGAGTATGAGCAAAATTGTGGGTGTGATCCTCTGCTGGCTCTGTTGGCTCAACACTCCCCCCCCTCCGCGTTCATGTCGTCCCTGACATGACTTTTATGCTTGGTCAATAAAGTCCTGTCGTCTTGAGCATCTGCAAATGTGATTCGTATCGTAGGTTGCCGATGGTCAAGGTTGGGCCGAATATTTTACTTTCGTGGGTGAAAAATCCGGTGTAGAAAGCTTCTTCGAATGATTGCATGTGGAAGCTAGGCAAAAACATAATCCTCTGGTATAGGAGGTGCAGCACTTTTGGAGAAGGTTGCAATGAAAGATCATACATCATATCAGTCACTGTGTCGGCCGTCGATAGTAGACTCGAGGTCGTGGCTTTATCTGGCGCGAACACTTCAATGCAAGCTAAGAGAGTCCTGCAAATTTTCTTGAGCATCTGACACGAAAGGTCAGGAGAGCCAGTAAAGATCTTGATGGTGCCCGTTAGGGTTTTCACCATGTAGGCTTTACCTATTCTCTCTCCTGCCTTTGGTCCTGGCATCCTGGGGTAATTAAGCCAATTTGGCTTCTTTTCTGCAATCCTGCCATGCTCTTTCCAGCTTCTGACTCTTGGCACCGGGCAGAAGGTTGCATCCTCCCGAATCTCCTTTGGTGCCTCTACCAAGTAGATGAGGTAGGCTGGGTATTTGTTCAACCAACCTTTCCTCCATCTAGGCTGCGAATCTACAATCTTCTTTGATTGTTCCTCTTTTGTGATGTCGCCTTCGTAAAGAGCAACATACTGCTCCTCCTCTATTCTCTTTTTCGTTTTTATCACTTCAAACTTCATCAAAGGGAAAGGCAGGCTGGGTTGCATCCACTCTTCATGGAGCACTTTTGTGTCTAGTCCCTGAAGTCTAATGGAGATTAGGAGTCTCCTCTCCCATTCCATTTCCGCCTTGGCACTCTCCTCTGCTGACTTTTCTATTTGGTCATGGAGCCTTTGTTCTTCTTCTTCAGAGATTCCTGAAGTCGCGACCACCTCGTGAACTGGGGCTGGATCTCCAATTGTGGTTGCCTCTCCAGTTTCTGGTAGCTCTATGGCTGCTCCACCTGATTCTTCTTGTGGTGTCTCTGTCTCTCTTCTTTGTTGCTCTTGTAGATCTTGGAGTTGTTTGCGGAGGGTCTCATTCTCTGTTCTTAGTGTTTGATTTTCTAAAGTGAGCCTCTCCTCTGCTGCCAATGATCCCTCCGCAATGTGCAACCTTTGCACTTGCTCCAATCTTAGCTCTCTTTGTAAGCTTCGGACCTGGTCTTCCAGAGCTGGTACAAGAGCTCCCTCTTGATCGGTTCCTGCTCTGCTAGCTCTAGGAGTAGTCCTGAGTCTAGTGATTGTTCTTTCTTGGAGCTCGACTCTTTCCCTTAGCTCAATGAGCTCATCTTTAGCCGCCTCCAAGTCGTCTTCCATCCGCTCCCTTGCTTCCTGTGCACTTGTTACTTCTCTTGAAGCCTCGGCTAGCTGGAGTATCAAGCCGTCTCTCTCGTTTTCAGCGTCGTAGAGTGATGCTTTATGACTTTCAGATTTAGTCATAGCATCCTCTAATTTCCTCTGCAACTCGGCTTCCCTTTGTTTGGCTGTCTCAATCTCCACTTCCTTTGCCTTGTATTTTTCTTTGATCTTGCTGATCAGTTCATGCACCATGTGCATGTCTTTTTCATCTTCATCTGTCAACTTTAAAGCTTTTTCTGCCACCACCTCCGCTGGCTTCGGCTCTTCTAGTACGTTCGGCTCGTCCAGTTTCTATTCACTCTCTTTTGTACTCTTTATTTTTTTCTCTGTCTCTCTCCGATCATCTTGTTTTTGTAGGTGGATCCCATAGACTGCCTTAAGGGCCTCTTCTACTCAAATCTTGATTTGGACTTGAGTATGTTGGATTTGGGCCAAAAATAGGCTTTAGGTGAAGGATTTTCCTTCAATTGGGCTAATGGGGTGATCCTCTTGACCAAATGGTTCCAAATTTCATATGTAGCATGTATTAGGTATATATAATGGATGCATGATGACAAATGAGCAGTTTTGGCTCTGTAAGTGCAAATAGACATCATACGCGTATGATGTCTTTTGTGTCAAAATGGTGCTTTTTGGTTCCAGATAGCTTGTAGATGTGTTAATCAACAATCCTACAAAGTTTCAACGAGTTTGGAGTTATTTTGACAAAATTAGGACCAAAAATCAATTTTATGGCCTACTTTGCGTCTTTTTGGTTTTCCTTGGGTTTTCTAACTCCAATTCTCATGATACTTGGTTCATAGGATGTGATTAACATGTGGAATGAGGCTATGCACTCAAATGTTGAAATGGATGTGAAATTCATGCTGTGAGACATCATACGCGTATGATGTCTTTTCTTGAAATGTTGGTCTTTTTGTGCAAAGAATGCTCTGTGCTAGTGCCTTAAGCCCTGCTAACTAGTTTTCAACTTAAAAAGTCATCAGTTTAGCTAAAAAGCCCCCTTATAGGCATTTCAGTCTCCGAAGTCGTCTTTTTGCCTTGGAGTTGAATTTCTTCAACTTTTCTTCTTGAGAGTTGCATTTCCAGCTCATTGGATATGTTGTGAAGCCACCTATTTGGTTGAACTTGACTTTGGCTCCCCGTTCTCCATCTTTCTCCATTTGGTTTCCCGAAAGCGTCTTTTTCACCATCGGTAAGTGAATCAGCTTTCTTTTGGGTTTTGCTTGCAAACATAAGTCATCCATGTATATTTGAAGCTGCTTGTGAAGTTTCATGTCATTTGGTCGTCAATTTTAGCCGTTATGCCAAAATGACGCTTTGTGTGTCCGCAGCCGAATCGGTTGTTCCGACCTACTTTTGGTGATCCAAACCCGGAGATACCCCATGGTTGCATTGCCCTCGATGTTGTTAAGCTTCCTGAGAAGTTTTGTGTCGTTTCGACAACTTTTTCCTGTTTGCCTCTTGCAGGCTCTGTTGACCTAGGGTTTTTCAAGTCGTTCTTTCTCGAGCTTTGAGTGTTAGAAACCCATCTTCTATGCTAGGGTAACCCACCTCTAAGTTCTTGCAAGGTTTGGTTAGGCGGTTGTGCCCCTACCTAGCGTTCTTTCCCATTCCCCGTCTGCTCTTGTTTCTTGGTTTTGGTCAGTTTTCGCGACAAAAGTTAACGATAAGCATCAAAAGCTTGTGGCAACGAGTCTACCTCTCATGTCTGGTGTCCTCTGAGCTCTCGTAGCAGTCGTAGAAGACAGTAGAAGGTCGGATGCTCCTGTGTGCTCTTTGCTCTCTCCAAGAAGGTAATAGTGGAAATGAGCTTGAAAGTGATGTGAAAAATACTTAACTTCGGGCTTCCCGGATCACTTGTTACCAAATTTGACATGTGCTCCTATCTCGTCGTGAAATGCACTTTAGGATTTGAAATTTCTCAATTTGGACTCCGTTTGACCTGTTTCTGAGAAATCTGTCCACTTTGCCAAAATTCTGTCATTTCGGGCTTTCCGCAACTTTTTCAGAATTGTACCCAATTTTTACCATGGGTTTCCCTTGTCATTAGGACCATCACCGTCTATTCTTTTCTTTTTTCCGATCTCGTTTCACCTGCTTTTTAATTTTTCTTTTATTTTTATTAAGAAAATCATAAAAAATAAAGGAAAATAGCAAATTGAAGCCAAAAAATTCCAAACATACACAATAAATAGTTGGTAACCCTGTGGATATGAATATACACTTATTTGTGATTTCTGGACTTGGATTACCACTTTTTTCCACTTTTTAGCTCCAAAAACACTCTTATTTAGTGATATTTACACGTCTAGAGACCCAAATTCATCATTTGATCTCTTCTTGTTGCAAAACAAGGTATATAAGGGCATAAATATTATCAATATCCGCAATCAAACATAAAAATTACAAAATCATGTAAGACACTGCCCTTGTAATATAATTTTTGTTTTTCTTTGTTTTTGGCGCTTGTAGCAGCTTTGTAACTCCTGTATACCTGTATACCTCCCCCCTTCCTAGTCTGAGTCCTCCCGGACGACTATGAAGTGTCTGTGGGCGAAGCATTGTAGTTGTTTTGGTCATAAGTTCCTAATGCAATTGCAGAGCGATGATACAACAGTCTTTCCAATAAAGCTGCTCTTTGTTTGATTGAAAGATTGTTGGTCGGGTTTCGGGTTGGTTTTGGCACTTCGGTAGTAGAATCAGTAGATGGATTCTTCTCTACCTTGTTGTTCTTTTTCACAATCCAAATCTGCTTCCGCTTTGCTTGTGCTTGCCACAATCTCTTTGCGACCCAAACCTGCTTTGTCCTTTGTGTTGATTTCCTCGCCTTGAAATACCTAGGAGTTTCCGTTGATTGTACTGAAGGGAGTTCCTGTTTACAAATCTTTGGGATCCAAATTTGCTTGCTATAGCTTTGTGCCGTCATGAACTTCTTTGGAATCCAGATCTGTTTCACTATTCTTGATTGTCTGGAATCACTCTGTTGTCTGGTATTGAAGACTCTGTTTTCCACCTTTGTGTTCTCTGGCACAACCTTTTTTGGTCTCCATACCAATTTTGACTCCGTTTTTTCCCAAGGTTGAGCTGTTATATTATTGCTTGTCTTCCTTATCCAATGTTGAGAGTTCCTCGTCGAAGAGCAATCCAGTTGTGTAGAAACTTTTGGTTGCCATTGCTTCTTCTTTTTCTCTGGTTGTTGTTTGCCCTTGTTCGTGGATTCTTCCTTTGGAGTTGGCTCTGCTCCTTTGGTGAACTTAACTGATTGACTTTCACCTTCGTATTTGATAAGCACTGATTCAGAACTCCAGTCAATCATTGCATTGTATTGCTTTTGCCATGGTTGTCCTAGCAATAATGGATGTTGTGTAGCTTGGTCTTCAACCACGTAAAACATATGAGGATACACATAATGGTTAATCTGTATATGTAAAACTGTGCATCCGACAGTTTTGATTGAATTCTCAGAGTAACTCTTTAACTCTTGCTTGGCAGTCTGTAGTTTAGTGTCATTTGTCAATTGTCTATACAAACTGAGTGACAGTAGGTTAGCTTGAGCTCCTGAATCCAATAGTGCTCTGGCTTTGATTTGGTTGGTTCCTACTTTGCATTCAATGATGGGTTCTTCTTTGTCATTATCCATTTCTGTTATACTGACTGCGTTTATTCGTATTGCTCCTTCATTGCGCTGTTTCTGACGCAGTAGTCTTCTTTTCTCCATTCTTTCCTTCGCCTCGGCTTGCGCTTCCTCCTCAATCTTTTTCTTTTTCTGGACACGCAGCTTTTCTTGATGTATTTTGAGAAGCATGTCTTGGGTTAGCGGCAAAAGATACTTTTTCACTCTGCATCCACTAATCCAATTGGGCATTTCTTCTCCGTCTAATGTAGCAAGCTTGACGGCTCCACTTGGTGATAGATCTTTAATCACCAGAGGTCCCATCCCTCGCTTTTTAAGCTTCTTAGAATACTGTTTCAGAGTGTAAACTAGGACATAGTCCCCAACCTTAAACTCTTTAGTCCGCATATGCTTATCAAAAAATTCCTTTTGTCGCCTTTTTTGAGCGTAGATAGAAGCTACTGCTTTTAGGCGAAGCTCGTCTAGCTTTTCCAGGTCATCTATTCTATCAGAAAGCTCGTGCCCTGTCCACTCTAGATCCTTAGCCACCCTTAAGGTTGAAATCAAGAATTCTATTGGTAAGATAGTGTTAACCCTCACGGCACACGGACACCCATCACCTACGATGGACGCGTATTATGTATTCGATAGAGTCAGGTACCGGGCTTGTCGGTCCAATAGGGAAAGGTAGAGTGATCGCCGATGAGAGGCGCACTTTAACTTGGACATTCAAGGGATTAGTTGGTTAAGCATGGGCGCCCAAGTGTGAATGGGGTGAGCTCCTATAAAAGCCAACTAAACCTAATTTTTACTCATTCTCTCATTTGTGCAATTGAAGAGTGCTCTTGCTCCATCTCCATCTTCTTCTTCTTCACCTCCTTGTGTGTGTGTGTGTGAGAGAGAGAGAGAGGGAGAGTGTGTGTGCGATCGAGCATTACGAAGGCACGACGGCGGCGAAGCGGTTGAGCGCGGCACGACTGCAGCTTCTTCTTCATCGCGGCGAGGAATCCACCACGAAGGCGAGCGTAGAGCGGTGAGTGACACACCCTTTGTTTTCTTGAGCTTGCTAGTTTAGGCTTGTTGTGTGCTTGGAGCCGTTTGTGGCTCGCATACGGTTTGTATAAAAGATAGATCGGGATCGGGATCATTTGCCCAAGCCCAAGCCCAAGCCCAGGCCCAGGCCTCAGTCCTCAGTCTTATGATATATACTAGACTCACTCTTATATATATACCCTACTCCCTCAAGAGAGAATGAGAGCATGTGGGACAAGTCCTCCACTCTCCTCCTTTCTCTTCCCACTTGCACCCTTAGACTTTCTAGTTTGGGCCTAGTTCCCTACTGGAAATTGACAGTTTTAGGGATTCCGAGGGCATAGAGTGACCAAACGGAGGGCTGTAAAGCACGGCACGACCCTCTGACCGATACGCTCGTTTCGAGCTATCACACGGCCCATTCCACGACACGCTCTAAAAAATCTAGCAAAAAAACAAACAAAAAACACGCTAAAAACTAGTCACAAGGCCTCCTAGAGCAGCTTTTTGACACCTTAGGGTATCAAAAGCACATGCACTTACGCTCTGGGCGGGTGCTAGAACACGAGCATATTGAGAGTGCCTCTATTCATACGGACACCCATTACCCATCCACGATAAGCTCTAGACCCTCAGCAGGGACACAAGGTAGCACCACCCAAGACCCTAAAATAGCCGCTAGTGATTCCTCCTCCGACTCAGAAATCATGGAAGCATACCCTAACCAAAACACTGAGAGAGAAGGCCATGCACCTCCCGAAGCTCCACAGCCTAGTACTAGTATGTTTAGCCGTTTCATGGAAACATTAGGTAGAGCTACTCGCTCGGAACCTGAGGCAAATGAAGCACACGAAGGGGGTGGGGAAGTGGACTCTCCTTTCACATCGCACGTGGACCCCACACCCCCAAAGAGTGTCCATGTGGATATCCTGCCAACTTCTTACCAAGAAGGCCCTGTTGAGCTGCCTCCTTCAGAAGTTCCCTCTAGAGTACCGTTGGTGACAAGTAAAACCACGGGGAGCAACATTGCTTCTACCTCACAAGAAACCGTTAACACGTTGACTCTAGAAGGATTGTTCATTAATGATCATTGGACATACGACCTCCACACTGAGGTGTTGACGGATGTACACTCTGGCCACGCCTACCATGTAGGATGGATAGAGATTGTACAATCCACCTCTAGTGCCACGAGCATCGAAGATCAACAGAAAATGATCTGTAATGTTATCCATGGCATTATTCAATCAGAAAGGCAAAACCGAGGGGTAAATATACTCTCAACTGGCCCCATGAGATTTCTGGATACGAGCAAGGCTCAACAGCCTACTCTATCACAAATGGAGACTCCTCTAATGAGTCCCATGGACCCATCTTACGTCATTTCACCTGGGGTCTCTATGCAATCTGAGCCTCCGAGCGAAAACTTTAGCTTCCCTAACTTGGCTCAACCCTCTATCAAGGAAAACACAGTGCTCACTCCAGGGATAAGCCTGACAGAGAATGTACCGATGACATCTACGGTTAGCGCAGTGCCACTACCTAGTGTCGTAGTACCTAATATGGGGCCTCGACCATATGTGCCTCTAGCCCCTTATGCACACATGGCCCCCACACCTCCAATTGTACCACTTGCTTATGCTCCTCGAGTGCCGCTCCCTAGCCCTTATCCGAGTGGACCTATGCCCGGTTATGTTCCATATCCTGCATCATCCACACATATGCCAAGACCGGTACCCGTTCCTCTCCCACATATGATTCCAAGAGTACCTCCACCGGCCCTGCCTCCTCACATAGGTGACTTGGCAGCGTTTGCTCAAACCATAGGTCGATCTATCGCGGAAAATATGCATCATGCATCTGATAGAGAGCCTAGAAGTAAGGCAGTACAAATTGCCAAACTCACGCAAAAATTCAATGGGGACGAAGATGCTAGGAAACACATTGAAGTGTTTGAACAAGTATGTGATTCCTTAGGGGAACGCAATGAACTACATAAGTGCAATGCCTTAAGCTTGACATTAAGTGGGAAGGCTGGAGATTGGTATAGGACCCTAAGGGTGGACGAGAAAACAATCTACCCTACCCTTCGAAGGTTGTTTCTAAAGGAGTACATACGAGAAGGTGTGCTTTGGGGTGTAGCATCTCAGTTACAGAAGGCCGAACGTAAGGAAGGAGAGTCAGTAAGGGACTTCATTAGTCGTCTAAAGCACTTAAACTCTCGTTGCCCTGTAAATGAGCGCTTCAACAATAACCAACTGCTTGATCGATTCATTCGAGGGTTGAGGAATGAAGGAATCTATAATGGACTAGTGATTAGAGGTATCACAACCTGGGAAGATGTCACTGCCAATGCAATCCAATTAGAGGACAACTTGATGATAGCAGGCATGAGGGTGTCTACTGACACGAGATACACTAGCTCACAAGCCATTGAGTATGAACCCATGACTGCAAAGCCCATTGCCAATGAGCCAAAGGTATTTGAGACATTCTTGACAGACCTCACCAAGGCAATCCAAGAGTCTCTTAAGGATAATCGACCCCCTCAAAATAGTCACATGTATCCAAGAAGGGAGCAACAATGGTGTTCCATTTGCTTAGGTCCACATAGCACTAGTGAGTGCCCTACGTTTAGAGTAAAATTTAATGGAACTTGCAACGCATGTGGTAGGTATGGTCACCAAGCTAAGGATTGTTTAATGATCAAACGTATGATGGCAAATAGACCACCTGTAGCCTGGACGGATGCGCCTCGAGCTCCTGTATTGATGCCTACTCCACCTGTTGAGCAACTACCGCAACACATGGTCCCTAGATCTCAAAATGTTGTACAAGCTACGCCGTTACCACCTCCTGTGCTAGGACCGCAGCCCCCGCATCCAAGAGTCGCCCCTATGAACCAAGTGGGTTGCGAGCCATCAAATGCTTATGCAGATGGTTGTGAGGAGGAAATAGACACTAGTATTGCCTACGGACTTGATACATTGGAAGAGTGTCCTATATACTACATGGAAGATTGTTGGGGACAAGTCAAGCCGGTTTATCAAGCTGCTGCTCTCGCATCCAGAGGTCAAAATATCAACACCCAGGCTAGGAGGCCACCTCTTCAATGCTACGAGTGTGGTGGACCACATCGAGTAGCGGAATGCCCTATTAGGCTGCAAAAGAATGCTGCACAGATGCAAGTGAATCAAGGGAGCACGTCTGCAATGCCAATACTCACATGTAATCGTTGTGGCATAGATCACTTGATTGCCCAATGCCCCTATAACCCAAATGCACCTAAAATCACACCCCTGAATTTGGTCGAAATTGCTAGTGTGACATCGCCAATGCCACCCGTCGCACCCGCTTATGCGATTACACGGTCCATGCTTCAAGGGCCAGGACATATCCTCGAAGAGAGAGATACCGCGTCAGTTATCCAAGCAAAGAAAAAGAAGACACGAAGGAAGAAGTCGCAGAATACGGAAAATTCAAAGCCAAGTTCCAAAACAAACATAGGAACAGGAGATGACCCCGTGTATATGAATGACCTCGAGGATGATTCAGATTCAGTCGAGACAATGGAGACTAGAACCAATACCACAAAGGGAAAGACCGACAAAGAAAACCGTAACATGGAACCAAATGAAAACCGAATAAGAGAAAACCATAAAGAGCCTCTGAAAACACCACAAGTGTTTCCAAATCCAATCCACGACCCCCAAGATAAACCGCAGGGGCAAAAAGGAAAAAATCGTAAAAAGAAGATTGGGACGTACCCAAACCCAGTAGATGAGATTGAGCAGGTGAAACATCTAAGAGGTTTAGTGGAGGAGACTCAAAGGAAACTAGAACCAGAACCCATGCAGGTCAAAATTCATGACACAGTGTTTCCCACGCAAGTTCATCCACCCCACATGAACCATAGACCGTTAGCCATATCTAGTATCATCCAAGAAGGGAGTGAGGACAGGACATCAGAAAGTGAGCATACACCTTTCTTGTTGGAAAGGATGTTTAACGAAGGAATACCTGATCCCATTGAGGAATATGAGATTCCATCCTCACCAGTTCCTAGTGAAGGACCTACACCCTGTAAAACGCCAATGAATGTTGCCAAACTAGTGGACTTCATGTCTTCTGAGGTCCGAACCACGATCATAGCAAAGCTGTATGGAGATCCTGAGTTATTCCTTGCACTTCGAGCATTCCTTAACGGAGAGCTACGAACGGGATTACCGCAGTTTGCGCAACCAAATAGGCCTGACTCGATTATGATTGATGAGGAAAATCATGTGCAATCACTTGACTTAGATGGACACGAGTCTGTGATTGAGGTACCCATTAACGAATTAGGGCAGTATTTTGAAGGCGACGAGTCTAATGCGACCCTACCCATCACTACCAAGGGATTAACTATAAAGGGAATTCTTGATGGTGGTGCGGGAGTTAGCATCGTTACAAAAGATTGTTGGGAATCCATGGGAAAACCCCGCCTCAGTGTTACTAACATTGTGGTAAAGATGGCAAATGGTACCATAGCCAAACCTATGGGGATGCTCAAGGATCTTAAGATCAAAGTTCTAGGACACAAGGTACGACATACGTTCATTGTAATGGATTTCTCTAAACACCTTATGTCATATGAAATGATTTTAGGACGACCATTCATGAGGGAAGCACAAATGGTTCACGATTGGTCTAAAAATCATGTCTATTTGCAATTCCAAGACTCTGTCCTTAGAGTGGATTTGGTGACTGGTAAGGTACACCCCTTAGGGAGTAAAACCATTATTGATCATCGCTCTGACACCACAGTTCACTCGGCCCCACTACAATATTGTTACACTTGTAAGAAGGATACAGACATTGGTCAAGATTCTCCTTACATGGCTGTGTTACCGGGTATGACGGAATCAGACAATGTAGACTGGGTCCACCTAGCATCAACCATAGACACTTGGGGAAATAGAGGGACGACCTGGGTAACACCTGAGGGGGATGAAATGCATGTACCCTTAAATATGCTACAAGCAATGCATATCGCTTCCGACAAGACTCATCCTAATGTAACGAAGAAAACATACAAGTGGGTCCCTAAAGCTTCTTTAGTGACCATAGCTAGTGCTAAAAAACAGAAGCCTTGTAAGAAACGTACCACTCGCTCCAAGAAAAGTAAGAAAACGCTGCGTTGGATTCCTAAACGACTATTGGAAGCCCAAGGATACTATGAAGGAAATGATCAAATCTGGGTGCCAAAATGTAGATTGTGCTCTTACCTATCACCTGACCCATGTAAACCCAATGCCGTAGCTCCAAAACAAATCAATGATAGTGGAAAGAAAAAAATCACAGACTGCTACCCACCCGCTCCCGAGCTAGTTTGGGTACCAAAGAAAGAACGATTTGTTCCACCTAGCTCAGGTAGGGGGGAGTCCCATGAAGATTCTAGCTCCTCATGTAATACATCCATAGAGGTAAAAGCTTCTACACCGCCTCCATCTATAGTAGTGGACCTCAATGAAGCTACAAAAGAATCCACACCTCCCAGTGTTCAAGAATCACCTAATGAACCACTTCAAGTTCGATCCTGGGAGAGTACCTTACCACCGTTGCAACTTGACAAGGCACCTAGGGTAATAGAAAACTACTGGCAAAAATCCTCACCTATTACCAACTGGAACAATTGGTTTCAAAGGGTGACAAGCTCATTTCAAACGGTATGATCTACCCAAGGAAGGGGGGAGTGTTTGCTGACAGTCATCATTCACTTGCTTCCCTCTCAACCTTTTTCCCTGACCTCTCAATTCCAATCTTAGGGAATGTACATATAAAGCTTTATACACAAAAAAAAAAAAAAAAGAGCAAGAGCAATTAGCAAACGAGTATGCACATTAAAGTCAAAACATTGACTCAGACCTACACATGTCACATCTGGTACAGTGAAACAGAAACCTATGCCATAAACCACCTTTGATCCTCATCACTTGAGTGATGGAGGGTAGGTAAGATTAGTACGATAGGAGTGTTTCTGTTTTAGAGTTGAGTGATTAGCGAAGTTCTCTTTTCCCACTGATGTGCCTCCTAGAGGTATTGTTTGTGTTTCCTAGTGTGTACAGGAGCGTGTTGCTATTGATAGGATTTGGACCTTCATGGAATCTTTCTCTCGTTCACACTTCAAATCAAGCGCGACCATCAACACAAACAGGTGTTTCTTGTCCATTAGCATTGCCTTTATCTTTTTGCATCCATGTTTGTTTGCTTTGATTGTGATTGGTAGCATAATATTCAGCGCATTGGCTTAGTATCAAACATTTAATTCAATGCAATCTTTTGTCATAATCACTTGTCTAGGTTTAAAAATCAAGCAGTCCGACTAAGCTAGTTTGACCAAGCTAGGTATTAGAAATCTTCTCTTAATACCATGGGGAATGCCTTCCTAATAAACAATGGTTACTTAGGTTCTTAATCCGATTTAGGCAGCATTGTATGAAATGTACTAGGGCTTTCTAGTGGGCTTAACCCTATTGACCTTTAGCTTAAGTATTATAAAGGGAGTTTACTAATGTGATGAGCCTGGGGAGTGTAACAATGTTATATGACCCCCCAAAGTTACAAAATTTAAATGTTGAAAATGAACAAGCAAAAAATCAAAGTGCCACAATGTAAAATTTTAAGCTGGAAGAGAAATCTCAGCTTGATTTGGTACTTCACTCACATGTATTGCCTATGGTACTAGAGCCCTAGAGGTTCCCAGTGTGGGCGCTTTTCCTTGAAAAGCAAAAAACCCAAGGCATACAAAATAAGCACACACATCAAAATTGAATCAGTGTGAAAAGACCTTGGGGGGTCAAAGAAAAAGTAATCAGTCAGGCGATGATTTCATGAGAAATTCCTTTTATGGTAGCTTAACTACAAGGTTTTCTAGATATAGCCTCTAGTCAGCCCTTGAACATTGAATACTTGGCTCTCGTGATTAAACAACTTAATTGACCACAGAAAATTAAGAAGCTTACCCATGGTATTAATATTCGATCTCTAGTGCTTTTCGACCGTCAAATTAGTGACCCCAGACTTGTTTAATTTTCTGCCTTTACATCTGTTTATGCATTTGATTACATTGCAATTTAATGTTCATTGCTAACAAATTGTTTGAAATTCTTTGACCAATCAATTTTTCTATCTAAAACTGCATATGCTTTTTAAGAGAATGCCATTACTGTGCCAATGTTGTTTGATTTTGCAGTGACTGAAGAAGGCTAAGGACATTCATCTCAAATGCTCTTCCACCTCGACGATCCAGCTTCAACTCAATAGATTCCGAGGATGGAATCTACATCAGGAAGGGGGGCATGTTAACCCTCACGGCACACGGACACCCATCACCTACGATGGACGCGTATTATGTATTCGATAGAGTCAGGTACCGGGCTTGTCGGTCCAATAGGGAAAGGTAGAGTGATCGCCGATGAGAGGCGCACTTTAACTTGGACATTCAAGGGATTAGTTGGTTAAGCATGGGCGCCCAAGTGTGAATGGGGTGAGCTCCTATAAAAGCCAACTAAACCTAATTTTTACTCATTCTCTCATTTGTGCAATTGAAGAGTGCTCTTGCTCCATCTCCATCTTCTTCTTCTTCACCTCCTTGTGTGTGTGTGTGTGAGAGAGAGAGAGAGGGAGAGTGTGTGTGCGATCGAGCATTACGAAGGCACGACGGCGGCGAAGCGGTTGAGCGCGGCACGACTGCAGCTTCTTCTTCATCGCGGCGAGGAATCCACCACGAAGGCGAGCGTAGAGCGGTGAGTGACACACCCTTTGTTTTCTTGAGCTTGCTAGTTTAGGCTTGTTGTGTGCTTGGAGCCGTTTGTGGCTCGCATACGGTGTATTGGCAAGTCCCTTGCTTCGACAGTGCGGCAAGGAGCGCACAGATAGCATTTAGCCCAAAAACCATGTTATATGGGGTCGTTCCTATCGATGTTTTATATGCTACCCTATATGCCCATAATGTTGAATGCAACTTCTGGTCCCAGTCAGTTCTCGACTTAGATACAATCTTCGTAAGGACAGTGCATATGGTTTTGTTTGTTGCTTCAGCTTGTCCGTTTGCTTGTGGATGATACGGGGCTGATTTCTTATGGATTACCATGAATTCATCTAGAAGGATCTCTATCACTTCATTTATAAAATGTGTGCCTCGATCACTCACAATTTCTATTGGCAATCCATATCGTACAAAGACGTATTCATATAGAAATTGTGCCGTGGTCCTGGCATCTGCTTTTTGAGTTGCCTTTGCTTCGACCCACTTTGTTAGATAGTCTGTAGCCACAACGATGTATTGTGCATGAGTCTTATATGCAGGAGGTGAAATGGGTCTGACATAATCAATCCCCCATTTTGCAAAAGCTCTTGCCCCCATCATTGGTCTAAGCGGCATATCATCTCTTTTAAGTGGTACTTTGGTCCGCTGACAGTCATCGCACCGTCTAACATATTCCTCAGCGTCCATATGTAATGTTGGCCACCATATTCCTGCGGCTAAGACAAGTTTTGCTGTCTTATCACCTGAGAAATGGCCTCCACCTACTCCTCCATGAGCTTGCTCTAGGATTATCACACTGATGCGCAAATCCTAAGCTGGTTGTCTTTACCTCTCTTATAGAGTTGATCTCCTATTAAAGCGTAATCTCTAGCTTCTGTCTCTACAAATTTCTGACGAGCTTTTGACGTTCCTTCTGGGAAAGTTCTATTTGTGAGATATTCAACAATATACTGACTCCATTCCGGAGCGATCATTATCTCATATAATGTTGAATACTCTGCTGGCGGTTTTGAGGAACATACAATACATACAGTGACATATTCATGTACGCTTTCTTTCATTCCTGGCCAATAGACTCCCAATTGTAACAAATTCCTATATGTGTTCCTTCTTGAACAATGAAATGCACATTCCTGAACATGTGCTTCGCGCAGATACATATTATATTCCTCAGGATTGATGCATAGTCGTAAAACATGATCATTTCCCAATTGATACAACCTTCCTGCAACCAATTGAAGATTCTTGGATTGCTGAATAGCAATATGTTTCTGGTTGTATTCTCTTCTATCAACGACTCTCCTCCATAGGTTAATAGGTTAATGACATTTTGAGACCACTTCGGTATCATTTCTATGTTGAACAAGTACGCGTCTGGCATGTCGTCATCTACTCCTATAGGGTCTTCTCCATTCGTCAATCGCGAAAGATGATCAGCTCTAAGATGTGTTTTTCCTTTCTTTACTACTACCGTGAAGTCGAATTCCAGTAAGATAATGAACCATCTCACTATTCTCTCGGTATTGCATGGTTTATTCACTAGGTAGAGCAAGGCTTGGTGATCCGTAAAAAACACAAACTTGTTGGCTAGAAGATAATGCTGAAATTTCTTCACAGCATATATCATTCCTAATTCTTCTCGCTCTGTTGTGGTATAATTCTTCTCTGCATTGTTGAGCTGTCGACTGGCGTAACAGATAGGAAAATCCATGTTTCCTTCTTCTGGCTGAGCCAGAATGCATCCTATTGCATATGCCGAAGCATCTATATGCACATGGAATATCTTCTCCCAATCTGGTGATTTCAAGACTGGAGCAGTAATGAGTGCCTCTTTCAATTTCTTGAACGATTCCTCACACTCCTCTGTCCATTCAAAGTTCACTATTAGCCTGTAAAGTGGTTGGCCTATTATAGCGTACATGTAAATGAATCGTCTATAATATCCACAATGTCCCATAAAGCTCTGTACTTGTTTCGCATTGGTTGGTCTAGGCATATCCACTATAACTTTTATTTTCTCTAAATCCGTGGATATTCCGTTTTGTGAGACAATATGTCCCAGAATTCTGTCCTGTCGGACCATAAACACACATTTCTCAGGGTTGAGACAAATGCGATATGTCCTACATTTCGCAAATACTTTTCTTAGGTGTGCTAGATGCTCATCTCTCAGAAGAGAATGTACACATAAATCATCCATGTATATTTCTAGAAACATCCTTAAGTATTCTTTGAAAGCATGCGTCATCAGCCTCTGGAAGGTTGCGGGAGCATTGGTTAGACCAAAAGGCATAACCCTATAAGCATAAATTCCCCACTCTGTTGCAAAAGCTGTTTTATGTTGATCTTCCAGTGCTATGGCTAGCTGGTTATATCCTGAAAAACCATTAAGAAAAGAGTATGCTGTTTTCCCTGATACACGCTCTAGAACATGATCAGTTATCGGCAGGGGATAATTGTCCCTGATTGTTGCAGCATTCACTTTCTTTAAGTTGACACACACTCGGAGTTTTCCGTTCTTCTTGGGTACTACCACAATTGGAGATACCCAATTGGTGTGTTCAATCTCGTATATGAATTCAGCTTCCATTAGCTTATCTATCTCTTCTTTGATTCGCTTAGCAAACGTATCATTATATGTGTATGGTCTCTGTCTGCTAGGCTTTGCATCTTGTTTTAGTGGGATTGTGTGCTGGCATATCGATGGGTCAACTCCCTTTAAGTCCTTGTAAGACCATGCAAACACATCCCTGTACTCTCTGAGAAGACTCAAAAGTCTCTCTTCCTCGCCTGGAGACAAATCTTCCTCGCTATGTACACCGGTCTAGGTGTCTCACTTGGAGCTGCTAAATCAACTTTTTTTGCATCCTCCGGTCCGTCATAAGATTCGTTCTCCCTTCTCTCTCGAATAGGTTGGGTTAATACCACCTTCCTATCCTCTATTGTGAATTTCCTATAGTGAGAGGGAACATCCATGTTTTCCTTGATTTTGGCGTTTTCGTCCTCTCCACTCTCAAATTCTGTCATCTAAACTTCTTTCAGAGTTTTCTTGAGCTCTCTGTACTTGTTTCTACGTTCTAACTTGGACTCCGTGTGTTCTCTGTTGCGCTTGTTCTTTTCTGATTTTTCTGTTTCTGTTTTCATTCCATTCCTTTGAACTTGATTTCTTGAGCCTCTTTTGTCTTTTCGTAAGCTCTTTTGATCATTGCCTCTCATTCTTCTAGAAATCTTGTCCTTAACACAATCTTCTGCCTTTACTAGCATTAGGAATTGATTTTTTCCTCTTATTCTAGGCATCGGATTGGTTCTAACCCCTTTTGTTTTTCTCTTTGCTCTATAGCGTTTCTGGCGTTGTTTAGTTTGGTTCGGAAAATCATAAAATCGGACATCCGTTATAGTTTCTTCGTTTTCGCTTGAATTGTCCGTTGACTCGTTGTCTGCTTCATTTTCCCACTCAGGATGATCGGGAATGTCGTGAAACACCTCTTTTTCATTTCCCTTTTCCAGTGTATCGTTCTTTTCAGTTTCTTTTTCGAGTATCATTCTCAGCATGAAGTATGGAACCACGTCGTACCCGTCCTTGTCGCAAAATTTCGTTGTGGGACCATCCGGAATTGCACAAACATCTAGGGTTGCTAGAATGTGTGTCCATTCTAATGGTTCAAGTGTGTCCTCTGGAAAGGGTTCTCCAATATAAGTTTCGTCTTCGATAGCCCTTTCTAAAACACATTCTTCTCGTTTCAGACTTCCACATTTCGAAGCTCCACACATCCATAACTCCTTGGGTTTACCTAACCAAGCTGGAAATTCGGATCCCGCCAAAGTAGCTGAATCAAACTCCTCCACCGGTGTTCGGTTCACATCTTTGTAGCTATGGTCTTTCAGGTTCACACGTGTAGTGGTTTCCATATTTCTCAGGTATATGTGATCGTAGCCCCAATCCTGGACCATTTTCAACTGTCTCATGAATGGTCTTCCTAGTATGATATCATAGTTACTCTCCTTGCCAAAATCGACAATAGCAAAAGTATGTTCGTATTCAATGCCGCAAGAAGTCACTACGACTTTCTCTAATAACCCCATAGGTTTCTCCATGTGTCCATCTGCTAATTGGAGTTTCAACCTAGTCTTCCTTATTGCTGGTTTCCCCCATTTTTTCCAGATTTCTTTTGTAGCAATGGCTACCCCAGCTCCGCTGTCTAGTATTGCCATTGTGTTCACTCCTTGGAATTCAACTGGTAAGGTTGTATTCCCCTCTTCACCTTCGCAATACTCTCCGACCTTGTTTAAGGGTACATGCTTAGCGTTCTTTTGTGGTTTGCTCAGCTCTTGTATACCCTCTTGCAGTCTCGATGTTGGGTCTTTTATCCCAAATTTCTCCAAGCATTTTCCTACAGTGGTCCACATATGTGGTCTTAGCCTCAAAAGCTCAGCTAGAGTGATAGTGCATGTCACTGGTGTTGACAAGATCTCTATCAATCCTTGCGAGTCCATGACTTTTTCTGATGAGATTCTTCGTGAGGGAAGTGCTCTAGTCTCGGATTTTGCTTCATACTCTCCTAAGTATGAAGGTAAGGTATTCAGTGAGTGAGGTTTGCTTTCCATTGTTCTAACAGAGCCCCCATCTCCACAGTAAGATTGCAGATCCAAGTCCACTTGAGATCCTGCCTCAAATTCCACTATGGGAGGATTCCTCATGTCCTTTTCCCAATTTGTCTGATTAGCTTGGCAACTTAGCTCGTTTGCAAAGTTTGCCTCTCTCACTTGTTTCCAAAATTCATTGTAATCCTCATCTCTTCCGTAAGACCTCTGTATGACTGGATGAAAACTCTCTATCTCCTGATCGGTTGTTTTCAACACTATGCGGTCATCCTTGTGTATATTTTCAGGCTTTTGTGCACTGGGAGTCCTTTCAGCTACCCGTGAAACGACAGCCTCTTGCTAAATTGGTGTTTCCGTTCCACAATTCATTGTTTCTTTTGGTGGTTCTAATAAGGCTTGTGCAGTCTCGATCATTCTCTGGCACATTTCAAGTCTTTGCTTTTCCAATTCCGCATTTGGGTATGTCATCCACCTCTGTTCTTGTGTTTGGTTGTTCTTTAACCTAGCTTCGTAAGCTCTCATCAGTGCGTCCAATGGTTCGTGTACTTTGTCGACTAGCACTGATCCCCCTGAGCTTAAGCTCGTTGTTTCTTTGATACTCTTTTGTTTCGTTCTTTCCGGGCTCCTCTCTCGTTTCCCGTTTTGACTCTCAAGTTTTTCTAATCTATCTTTAGTTTGCTTTAGTTCCTCAGCTAGAATAGCGTCTTCACATTCTTTTCTCAACTTCATGCGTGCTTTTCTAGCTTTCCATGTGTTTCTCTGACTCCGCGGTCCTTGACTAACCATTTCAGTCGCTAACTTTCCATTCTCAGGTTCTCTAGTGGTTTTCTTAGCTTGAGCTCTAGTAACAACTTGCGTTGGTATCAGAGTTTCATTTTCAGACTCACTGCTGGTAGGAATAGTTTCTAGCATATTCAATGTCGTCTTTTGCACTTTGTTTGGATTTTTTGAACAATCCTCAATGAAGTGAGTAACCCCACACTCAGTGCAATAAGCGTTAATTCTAATGATTTCCGTATGTGGGCAAACATTCATTAGATGGTCACCTACGCACTTGTAACAGGGTCCTAGTGCTGGTCTTGGTCCCCTGGTCTTGGTCCCATTTGATTCGTCCTTTGTGGATAGGATGGTCTTTGTCCTGTTAACCCTCCATGAGCTATGAACATCAATGTTCTTGCGTCCAAATTGTATCTCTCTTCATCAGAAGCACTTATAACTGTTGGTATTCCAACATTCCCAATCATGCCCCATGGTTCTGGTTGTTTGGGTTCTTCTGGTGGGTAATACACAGTTGGAGACATGTGTGCACCAGATTCTTCATAATAGGCTTGAACAGGCACTAGGGCTTGTTCTTCCTCATTCTCTAAGGTTGGTGCATATCTAATGCCCACTGGTCTTGCTCCTGGTAAAGGTGGTTGTTGTCCCAATACCGGTTGCGGTCTTTCTATCCCCATAGGTCCTAGTACATTTCCCATTGGGTATCGAGGTATTGGATGTACTTGAGGTGGTGCTAATTGAGCAGGAGGTGCATACTGACGCTCCCTTACATACCCTTTGTTGTAATAGCACTCCTCTGTTGGATGGTTTGTCCATTTTTGTTCAATAGCACACCATTTCAGTGTTTTTGGCAATGGTTTTTGGTATGGTGCCATCCTTTTTAGAGCATCTTCTATCATTTGCTCTACATTTGGCATGGTTGTTGTTTGAACATTCTTTTTAGTGGTAGTCTCGTTCGCTACGGAGGAGGAGCTACTGGATGCAAAATCTGTATCCGTTGACACCTCTCCATAAACTGTACAGTTATCCACTAAGTACAATGCCTCTCTCGTTACTTGCTCAAAACTTGTACAAGCTTTCAAGTGCAAGTCCTACTTGAGAGTGTCGTTTCTCAGTCCCTCAATAAAGAGAACAGATAGTCTGTCATCTTGTGGTCGTTCACGTACTGGACATCTCTCAATGTATTGTTTGAAGCGAAGTGAAGCTTCCTTCACTTTTTCGTGTTCTCTCTATTTAAAAGCATATATTTGTGAGACCGTATTGTGCTTAATTCCTCAGCAAACTCTCTTAGCAAATGGTCAATGTCATGGAATCCCCCTATGTTCAGTGGTTGAAACCATGTCAATGCCGTACCTTCTAGAGTAAGACCAAATCCCTCGTATTGTGTATGGAAATCTGTTATCTGCTCAGCTCTTAAGACTTGCTTAAAGAGTGACACATGGGCATACGGATCTCCTGAACCACCATACTTCTTTGGCATACACTTCGCTACTTGAGATGGTCTCATACGTCTATGGTCTGCTACCAATCTCATTGCTCCTGTGTCCCGGCTAAAGCTTTCTCTAGCATCATGGACTTCATGGGTTACCCTTGTCGGTTCCCCTGCCCTGAATCTACTACTAGGAGGTAAATGTGATGGTTCCGCTTCGAACCTTGGACCTGGAGTGGTATATGTGGGGATTGGAACTGCACTACCTCGATTCGTATCCATTGACTCTCTGGAATGTAATGATCCCATTGGTCCAAGCTTCGAGTACGGAGGTTGGCTGAAAGAGTCAGCAACCTGAGTTCTTTGTCCTCCTGTTGTCATTGGGTTTTGCACTCCATTTGTTGGTGCTGGTCTTTGTGAGCTAGAAGTAACATAATACTGATGTAGTGGTCCCCCAAAGTATGTATATCCTTCTAATTCTTTCTTGCCCATTGTTGAGTATTGCCTCCTATACTTGTCGTAAGCGGCAATTTTCACTTCCGATCCCTCTGTGTAGGTAAAGACATAAAGTCTTTTTCGGTCTGTCAACTCTCCGGTGTAGGGTTCTTCACATCTATAATAGAGATCTTGCTCCCCATTATTATATTTATATAGCCCCACATAGATGTTATCAGTGTTGATCCTTGTAGTTTCATTCTCTCTTCTTAACCTCGCATCAGGGAAGTTCATTATTGGTGCTTTCTCCTCGAGTTCTTCATCTACTTTGGCTTTGGTGCCCATCAATCCCCACTTGTCCACAATGTTAGGGTTTAGGACTACCAAGTACATGGTACCCTCGTCATCTAGGTATCTATCTCCGCTATAGCTCACATGCACTAAGTTCTTGAACTCACTAGGTCTCTCCTCTATCTTTACACAATAGCGGTCCATTCCATCTTTGTAGATCTTGGCACCTTGCTCATTGTCGTACTGGTATTTTATGAACAATAGCTTCATTGTGGCGGAAGGGTTTGATGATCCTGCTGCCATATTTTCTCTGTTGTTCAGGTTCAAGTGTTCCAAGTGTTTGGTGAAAATCTCGTAAGATCTCTCCGAAGAAGTATCAGAGACACTTCCTTCAAAGATCGGCTCTAATGGTTGCACCCAACTTTGGTTTACACTTCCCTCGGTCGATATGACACTTGCTGGTTCCCCTTGTTTTGGTTGGTTATTCTGGAGGTTCCTGCCCGATCTCAAATTCATCAATCCCCCTAAAGGACTTTAACTTTTCCGTCTCGGCAATTTGTTTTCCTCAAGTTTTTGTGGTCAGAATTGATCCAAACTGATTGATACTTGGTCAATTGTTTAATCTTGTCAGTTGGACAACTTCTGTTTCATCAAGTGAGAATTTTGTTGCAGTTATGTTGAAAAAGACATTATACGCGTATGATGTCTTTTTTCACAGATTTAGACTATTTTGGTTATGCTCACTCTCAGTAGCCCCCTTATGCTCTTTCCACTCACAAAATTCAGTTTGAACTCTGTTTGAGCAAGTTATGGCTAATTTAGGCTTTTCTTGGCAATTTTCCGCTTTTGACTTGTTTTGGGTCAATTGTGATCCAAATGAGATGAAACTTGAAATATAATCTCTAGACAGCTATTACAATGGATCTGTGTTGGCAAAGTATCAAAATATGTCCAAAATTAGGTCAAAGACATCATACGCGTATGATGTCTTTTTCATCAATTTGGGTCAAGACTTGATATTTATGCTTTCTACAGTGTTTGTAACAATCTTGTCAGGTCAGATATAAAAAATAAGCAGTGTATGTGCTAAAAGACATTATACGCGTATGTGGTCTTTTGTCCCAGATTTTGACTATTCTTGGTTTTAAGCCTTCTCCAATGTTTATAATTGAGTTTCAAGTGTTTTTGTCAGGTTTGAATATAAAAACAAGATCTGAATCCAAAATTTTCTGTTCTTTGCGTTTCTTGGGCTCCGACTTGTCTTTTTGGGTTTTTTTGAGTGTTAATGCTCTTGTTTTAAGTTGAAATTAGGGTATAACCCCCCTTTTGAACACTCTGGTAAAGTCAAAATTTCTGTTTTGGTCTCTGTTTGGTCATTTAGACATCATACGCGTATAATGTCTAAAGTTGCAGATTTCCAGTTTTTTTTTTTGGCACAGAATCCTTCCTAAAGCTTCCTCTAGTGCTCAGCAACTCCCAGATACACAAAAAATTTCTCTGGCTTTTGTTTATTGCAAGTTTCACTACTAACTCGACGGTTTAGTGATCTAACATGCAATCAATCATATCAAGCAAATACTCCAATGATTGCTAGCTCTAGATCAGGATCAAATGAAGTCCTACCTAAGCTATTCCTAATCATAAAATGGGTTTGGTAATTGTGATTTTAAAGAGATCCACTGCCACTCACGGACTAGCAAATTCTTCTTCTATCAACAACTACTCAACACCAACAAAACAACAAACAATTCTAAGATAATCTAAAAATACTGTCAACACGGAAGACCCAGGAATACCCCACTTCCTAGTATCTCTCGAGATCTTCGGAGTCCACCACTCCTAGATCTTTTCTAACTAAAGTATACAAAGTAGTTTATACGACTCACCTCGTAGGATTAGTCTAATGTCACCTACTTAGGGCTCTCGTCCCCGGCAGCGGCGCCAAATGTTAAGGCGGTTACGCCGCTAGTGGAAGCTAAATAGCGAGAACTCAACCAACAACATAATTTGTCAGACGAGGACGAAGCTTGACCCGCAGGCGCATGGAAACAACTAGGTGGGTGTCAAATCACCTACTCGACCTTCTAATGACAATCACTACTAAGGAAATCAAATCTAAGTTCTAGAATACGCAAGTGACTGAAATCCTTACTACGAACGAATGCTATACGAAACAGGATCTAGAATCATTGAATCGATCTCAAACTCAAGGGGAAGTCTATACACTAGGTAAGAACAACACCTTAAAGACTTGAACTGCAAAATCAACCTATAATCACTCCGTGCGGTAAACGCGTATGAAGACAGGCCGAAAAATACAGGTGACCGAAACTTGACTCCGATGGTACTAATGCGTAGCTCTACTCGTTGTGGTTCTATAGATATGCTGCACACTCCATTCCGACACACGAGTTGAAAGAAAACTCACACCGAAACTCGTAGGAACTTACCACACATAGAAGCCGATAGCGCGCACTCTTGGTATCTGTGCGTAGCTCTCGCCGTTGCTAACACAATGGCGGTGTCGCTTCTCCAATGGAGGCTCTGTAGCTCGCGTAGCAAGTAGATAAGACTCTCTCTCTCTCTCTCTCTCTCTCTCTCTCTCACTCTCTCTCAGACACAGTCACGGCACTCAAAAACTCACCTAGATTAATAAAACTGAATCCCTTAGGTTACAAAAACTTTGGCTTATATACCTCAGCCTTGGAGGTGAGATCATCTCTAACTAATTACATCAGCGAGTGAAGTTACTTCGGAATTACAAGCTGGAAACTCAATTGAGTCCCGTTACTTAATGAATGGCTCCAATCAAAATCAATGTCGGAAAGATATTTATTACAATCAATGGTTACAAAAATGATGAGTATGAGCAAAATTGTGGGTGTGATCCTCTGCTGGCTCTGTTGGCTCAACAGACATCCTATGCGTAGGATGTCTCAAGGACATTTTTAGGTCCAAATCAACCTCTGAGCATACCATTGTGTTGCTGAACTTAAGGGGAGTCTCTGGACCAAATTTTGTTAAATTCTGAGCATATAGACATCCTACGCGTAGGATGTCTCTAGGCCAGTTTTAGGGTCCAATTGTACTTTTGACCATATAGGAGTGTTCATAGTGTCACATAGATCCCAAATCTTCTTTTAAAATTGAATTTGGACTCATTTTGACCAGTCTAAACTGCATTTCACTATTTTGGCCATAATTTTCACAAACGGTATCGGATCGGAAAAGTTTTTATATCAAAACGTAGCCTAAGAGCGACTCTACAGATCTTAGAGCAAAACTTGAATTAAATGTATGCCAATGGCAACCATTTAGGTCAACTTTGAAAAAAACGTCGTTTGAGGCCTCAAAATACATCCGCAAGTTAGGGGTGTCTAAAAGCGACAATTTGCGAGAATTGTAACAAAACGGTTGCAGTTTTGGACATAGTTTCGACTTTTCCCTAACCAAAGCACTTGAACACAGTGGTTAAGTCTACTTGAACCAAGCAAAAGCTCTTAAGCCTAGAAATCATGTCTACCCTAGATTCAAACGCAGCTTACACAAGCTTGGAGATCCCAACGATAGAGGAATATCCTCCCACAATGGATCTTCCAAACTTGCAATTGATAAAGATCCATCTTGTTGAGAGAGTTTGGATGATTGGTCATGAGAGTGAAGGACTATATAGATACATTGACGACAATGAGGTCAATCTTTATAGGTGCTCAGATCCATATCTAGAAGAGATAACGGATTACAATCTCTTATATGTCTCCACATACGGAGTCGACTGTCAATGGAGATCTATAGTTGTCGACAAGTATGGACAAGAATACAGAGTTGTAGAAAGCACAAATCCACAGACTGTACTAGAAAGAGGTGGATATTTGGTCAATGAAGGACCACAAATGCCTCCACCAAACACGAGAATTCCTATAGGAATTCCAAGAAGAGAGCCACCAGGATTCCCTTCAAGAGCGATAACGAGAGAAGGATTGGGAGAGTCTCTGGTTAGACTTGTAGACAATCGACGAGTTAGACCATCCCAAGTCCACAAATGGGTAAACATAAAATACTCCGGAGATAAAGATCCGAGAGATCACGTAACGGATTTTAGAAGAGTGATTAGAGCAGAGGAAGTTTAAAATTTTGCGACACAGTTTGCGGGATTTGGATTGACTCTAGAAGATGATGCAGCTACATGGTTCGACTCGGTGGAAAAATGGGATTCTGAGACCCTAGATGAGCTGTTTGAGGAGTTTATTGAAGAATTCTCGCCAAAAGGCATTGCTCACAACACGGTCTCGCAAATCCATATATTCAAACAGAAAGAGGATGAATCAGTACGCAAAGCATCATTACGGCTCAAGAGATATGTTAAGCTTTGTCCGAGAGCGGAATTACCTACGCAAGCACGACTGATGCTGATCTTTATATAGGGAATGAGACATGCGGGCCTTCAGAAGGATCTGCATATGATAAGGAGGATGACGCTAAACGCATTGATCAAAGAAGCTCTCTATCTAGTGGATAACTGTGAGGCATACAAAGAAAAGGACTTAAAGAGTCAAGGAGATGACACATCTTCTCAGCACAGTGTTTCACAGATAAGTGACTCCATTGCCAAGCCAACGGCACCTATTGATCAAGAAAAGCTTATCGATGACTTGGTCAAGAGGTTGATTCCTCTTGTAAGGTCTGATTTGGGAGAGCCGAAGTGGTGTGAAATTGAGAGAAAATGGACGAACCATACGGGGGAAGAGTGCTATTATATCATGGAAAATGCTAGGGAGAGGTATGTACAACCTGTTCCAGAAGCACCTACTCCACCTAGATACATTACGGGGAATGCGCCAGGACCAGTAGGAGTTTTAAGGCCACAGCTTGTCTTAGGACAACAACCTCCGCTGCCAGGTGCTAGAATGCCGGTAGACATGAGATACATGCCAATGATGGAAGCATCAAATAAACCAACGCCAGTACCAGCTACAATGTGGTATAGCAACCAAAGCGAGTACTACCCTTCGGAGCAACAAAATGTGAGAGAAACACATGGAGTGGTGAGGCCGGTACAACCTCCATCTCTTGGGTTTCAGTCGAAAGAAAGAAGGTATGAAATGGACGAAAGGACATTGCGATTCATTGCAAATAGCGGCTTATCTAAGCCAAAGCTTGCTTATAGCCAAGAGGAAATGCTAAAAGAATCTCCTCAACCAGAGACAGATTGTCACAAAAGTCGTGACAACCACTTGGTCAAATAATGTCCTCATACGGAGATCACTGAAGTAAATGCCTATTGTCTTGAGTGTGGCATCACTCACTTGATCCCCGATTGCCCGAAAAACCCAAACCAAATCAGGAAAATCACGACAAATGTATTAGGGATTGTTCAGCTACCTAGTAGCTCAGAAAATGAAAATGTCGTACCAGTTCAAGTGGTTATGAGAGCACAAGCTCAAAAGAAAGCTGATGAGAATCCAGAGACATAACACGGAAAGTGACACGAGTCCAAAGATAGATGATGGACCAAAGACAAACGCACCTAGTAAGAAAACCAAGGGCAAATGAAATAGTTGGAAAGCTAGAAAGACTAGGATGAAAGCACGCAGGAAACAAGAGCAAAAATCCCTAGCTGAGAAGCTTACCGAAGCTGAGGAGAAGATAAAACAACATGAGGAAAAGGAGGCACCTTCTCTTACACAGATGGTTAAACCTCTAGAAGAACCATCCACAGATGAGAAACCGAGAAGTGCTAGTTCAGGAGGATCTGTGTTGGTAGAGAAGGTTAATGAGACATTAGATGCCCTCTTGAAAGCCTATGATGTGAGGCTCAAAAACAACCAAACCCAAGAACACAGGTGGATGACAAATCCCTATGCGGAACTAGAAAAGCAAAGGTTAGAAATGTGCCAGAAAATGATTCAAACAGCCCAAGCTTTACTAGAACCACCAGTTGCAAAACCTAAGGATGTGATCCTGTCCTGCCTACACAAGTAATCCCACCAAACCAGGAACTAAAAGAGCCAGATTCTAGTCATGAGCACATACCAAACCTCAAAGACCCAGCATTAGAACCAAGAATAGTAGTGAATACCACGGATAACTCTTCCGAGGGATTTCACCAAGCTATACCTGAGGATTGTAAAGAGATAGATGGTCTTGACGAATTGTGGAAACAAGTTAGAGAGGCCAATGAAGCCGATGACCTAAGAAGACTAGTAGACAAAACTGGTGATGAACGAGGAGTGTTTCTACCACCAATAGAGGAATTTGAGACTAGATCTCAAATGAATCTAGACGTGCAATCGTATTGGGGCGACAAAGGATCTGTACAATCTATGGATAGTCAAACCCATTCGCTAAGAACACTACCATCCTACATGGGAGAGTACGAGACTAAGTCAGATGTGGTTGCAGTCCCATCACAGAGACTGTCTCCCAACAAGGCCATCGATTCAAAGGGGCTAGCAGATATGCTATCTACCCGAGTCACCTGTACAATAATGTTAGCCGAGTTGCTCAGAATAAGACCAAACTTGTGGGCTAATGTGGGTAAATGTCTAGAGAAATTTGGTGTAAAAACCCGAATGACTCAAATCGAGTAAGGCATCAAAGAGCTTGAAACGACTCACTAAATACTAGGCCAGTGCCATTAAACAAGGTAGGCGAGTATTACGAGGGAGAAGATGGAAACACCACCCTTCCTGTGGAATTCAATGGTATAAAAACCATGGCAATCCTTGACAGTGGAGCTGGCGTGGCCATTGCAACCAAAGAGGTTTGGGAAAAATGGGGAAAACCTGCCTTGATATCCACACGAATGACCCTGCAGCTTGTAGACGGACACAAGGAAAAGCCCCTAGGACTACTAGAAAAAGTACTTGTTACTTCTTGTGGCATTGAATATGAACACACTTTTGCTATTGTTGAATTTGGCAAGAAGAACAACTATGACATCATTCTGGGAAGACCATTCATGCGACAATTGAAAATGGTCCAAGATTGGGGTTATGACTATATATACCTAAGACATATGGAAACCATAACAAAGATAAACTTGAGGGACCATAGCTATAGGGATGTGACGAGAACACCGGTTGAGGAGTTTGATTCCGCCATAGTAGCAGGATCAGAACTTCCAGCGTGGTTAGGTAAGCCTAAAGAAATGTGGATGTGTGGAGCTTCACAATGTGGTAGCTTGAAACGTGAGGAATGTATCCTAGAGCGGGTTATAGAGGATAGGGACTATATCCCAGAACCATTTCCTGAAGAAGAGTTAGAGCCTTTTGGATGGGAACACATCTTGGCTACTCTGGACGTGTGCGCCGTGGAGGATGCTCCCACAACAAAATTTTGTGATGAAAATGGCTATGATGTCGTTCCTTATTTTGCAGTGAGTGTAATCCAGGAAAACGAAGAGATCCAGACATCAACAAGCTCTCGAAATAAGGAGCAAACAAAGAAATGTGGAGAATCAAAAGATGAAGAAGACGAGGAGTTCTATGACTCTGTAGAACACTTTGAGCTTCAAGAAGATCAACGACCCAGGAATCAATGTCATCGCTACACGAATAAAGTGCATCAAAAGTGGATTCCGTCCTCGGTGAAGACACAGCCACCACAAGCATCCTCATACATGGCTCCTAATAAGGATGCAAAGACTCAGCTAGGAGGAATACGACCAGAGCAACGAGCTAACAATGCTCTAATCAATGGGCTAGAAAAGTCCTCCAAGAAACTACCACCCACGAGCAAACAGACAGTAACTTTCCACTACCAGCCAAAAAATCAAGGGAAAGTACAAGAATTCAACCTTGCTGAGGATAGTAGCAATAGTGATGAATCTTACGACATCCCCTATCATCAACTCATGCCATCACTATCACCAACCCCTCCAGCAACAACCATGGCAGGTCAAAAGAACAGGACAACAAGTCAAAGCCAAAAAGCTCGACAAATCTAGATACCAAAAAACCAGATCGGCCAAAAATAGATATGGATCAAGAAGACAAAGATCTCTAATGACAAATCACAAAATCCAACACCAAAACAAAAACAAGGAAAGCGTGCACGAACGGGTAAGAATATCACAAAGTCGCAAGCTTTCACAACTCAGGTTTGGGCTCCAAAGAAGTTGATTCAAGCACAAAAAAGTCAGGAATTCATTTGGATTCCAAAACAACCACAGTATCAACTTTCAAAGCCTAAATCCTGTCCCCAACCAAGCGTACAAGGGCTGAAGCAAAGACCACTGTCGACTCACACAACAAAAAGGTGGATCCCAAAGAAGTCTCTTCAAACACAAACGAAGCACGGGCAAGTATGGGTTCCCAAACGAGCGTCAATAACAAAACAACCAATAATCGCAAAGAAATGGGTCCCAAAGAAGAACAACAAAACTGCTGTCAGTGCATCACCGCTTGAATTCTTACAATTCATCCTACGATTACAGTACAGCTAGAAGAGAGCAAGTCGCTTCAATCAAGCAACGATACAGGAGCTTCAAAGACCATTACATTGCTTAGAATAGGAAGCCTCGCCAACAAATGCCAATAAGCAAATTGCTTATACCCTCATCTTGCACAACATAAATCTTTTCCATGCATTGACTGTGTATGCATAATAGGGCTACATTACAAGGCCTGCATAGGCACAACTTTTAATTGCCCAAGCACAACATATACCCTTTGCGATACCCTGTCGTAAAGGATGACTCCAAATAGGAAGGGGGGAGGCATTCTGAATGCGGACCTAACATTATGACTATTAGAGGGCAATGTTTTGTGAGATGCATTGAATTTTTGCGTTTTATTGTGATAATTTTTTGACGAAATTTAGAGTATATGCCCTCATAGTAGTGTTACAGAGGAGTATGGGGACAAAATCCATATATGAGCCCCTAGGGACATGTGTATAGTGTACATAGCATTTATATTTCTATTTGAATGATTTTTCTTTTGTTGAGTTGTTTTAATATTTTCTTTGTTTATTATTAAGAAAAAATAAAAAATCCATAATCCACATGAAGAAAAGACTGACGAGAGGCCTGAGCACTACAAAGAGAAGAAGGTACAGGAAAACGATGAAACTTCACGAAGTATGTCTCAGCAGCCACTACAACAGCCGAAGAACTTGTCACAAAGCAGTACCAACATGCAACCGACAAGTCATACAAGTCAGAGTCGAGTAGCTAAGCCACAAAATGAGTGAGGTGTTAGTCCCAAAGCTTCAAGTAATATTGTCTGTGGTCTAAGTGTCTTAGCTATTCTAGGTACAGCTCAAGCTAGAAGAGTTGAGCATATTTACATTGTGTCGCTCATGCTGGTATAGGTGAGCAAAAGAGTCGAAGTATAAGTACTTAAGTCTGGTGAAGTGAAGGAGAAGGTCCAAAAGACACTCACGTACTAAGCACAGTGAGATACGAGTGGAAAAACTTCTACATCGACAACCCTTCTTGGAAAGGTGGAATCTATTGAGACATCTTTTGATGTCACATGTGCTACATTTATTCCTCGAAACACCCATCATCTCCTTCTTTCACATTGCATGCTTTTGGTGACAAATTTCTCATATGCATATAGAGTGTCCCATAATTGGCACTTGCATCAGGCACTCTTTCCGTGTTTCACCCAAGCACTCACCTTTCATGAACATGTACTTCACGTTCAAATGCTCAACTCCAATAAGAGCGTATGCCAAAGGCATTTTTTTCCCCACCGGGTTTTTTTCCCTTTGGTCATCCAGGTTTTAGACCCTAATCTAAAGACACCTATCACCATCCTCTTGTACATATTCCTTCTACATCAACAATAAGGAAATGCTACTCAAATCAATTGACAAATGAATTGGAGCACCAATTTTAGATCATAGCATACTTCTTCTCAATGGCAAGTCGAAGAATGGCCTACAATGACAAAGCTGCAGACAACACTAACAACATGATTGCACACGAACAAAGAAGTCCCAAATGAAGAAGAGCAGACATAAAAGTAATCAGAGGATCTCAAAAGATGAATGGTTATGATGATAGATGTCCGCTCTAATGGATCATAGTTCTTGTTGGTGTTCAACAAAGTTACAAGCAGTGCAACAGATGAAGCCAAAACGACAGCAAAGACCACATCGCCATCAACAATCAGGTCATGTCGGGGACGACATGAACGCGGAAGGGGGGAGTGTTGACCACTGGGTCAACAACACAACATAACTCAAGTTTCGTACCAAAGTCTTATCTTTCGGAGTTATGAAATGCTGCGGATAATGGCTATAAACGTCATTTGTAATGAGTAGTTATTCTAGTTTCAGAAGCCGGGGTGCAATGGAACTTCCAGATTGTAAATACAAAGCCATTTAACCCTTTCAACCCCAGTTTTGGTTAAACCTAAGGTAGCCTTAGTATATAAGGTACCTAGGTCATTTTGTAAAGGGGGGGAACTTTAATCATAATCTAAACTGGAGCGCTGCCGTCTACTGTGTGTGAGAGAGAAAGAGAGTGAGCGTGAGCTTTATCCTCTTGCTATGCCCGGCTCGCTCAACACATTGGAGATCCGACTGCACCATTGCTGTAGGCTCGAGGAGAGCTACGTGACAACGCCAAGCATTCCACGCGAGACGAAGCGCACAAGTCGACGCATCTACGAGCTATTTGTGGCCGTAAGTGTATCAAACGATGTCTGTTTTTTGCATGCTAGTAGTCTATAAAATCGTGGCGACATAAGCTACGCATAGGTACTCATAAATTTCAGTTTCGGGCACTTTCAAAATTCTGCTCTATCATCCTACGCATTTTCCACAGACGGGTTTAGAGTGAGGGTTTTGAGTGTAAAAGCGTAGGGACAGGTGTATCCTAGTGAGGGGATGGTGTTCCATAAGTTTCGTACGAATCTGGCATGATTAGGTGAATTACCTTCCGTATGTGTGTATGTGGCTAGGTGGTGTAGTTGAGAGCAGCGAGGTTCTTGATTGTGGTTTAGTTGGCCTTCCAGAGTGTTGTATGTGTAGGATGGTCTTAGCCTGACAAGCTAAAGAGATTTCCTCCGTGTGCCTATCGTGTCATCTGTGTCCTCGATTGACATTATGTTGATCTAGGTAGTGTTTGCATGCACTTCATGGGTGTGTGATTCGCTTCTGCAACAACATCCCTTTATGATAAGATGGTGTGTGCGGAACTTCCTAATAAGGGGATGCTTCCACAATTGTATGACATTATCAGTCGGTGTAATGTACATGGTCCATGTGAAAACTTGAATAAAAATGTTCCATGTATGGTAGAGGGAAAGTGCATGTTTAAATACCCTCTAGGCTTTAATGGATCGATTAGTGTGGATAGGGAAGGATACCCAACATACACGAGGAGGGATGATGGAAATCACACTGTTTATAAGAATACGCAAATGAATAATAAATGGATTTTTCCATACAATCCATTTTTGTCATGAAGGTACAATGCGCATATCAATGTGGAGGTTTGCTCCACTATATCCGCTGTGAAATATCTCTACAAGTATGTGTATAAGGGACATGACAAGGCGACTATTGCTCTACAAGGGACTGAAGGGATTTTAGATGAAGTTACAAACTATCTTAATGCATGATATGTATCAGCATCTGAGGCTATCTGGCAGATATTTGGGTTTGACTTGCATCAAGAGAAACCTGACATACAACGCCTCCATGTTCATTTACCTCATCAAAATCAAGTCTTCTTTAATGACAAAGCGACTATACACAGTGTGGTGGAGAGAGAGGCCAACAAAAAGGCTACGCTCACTGAGTGGTTTATTGCAAATCAAAGATATCCAGAGGCCAATGATTTTTTGTACATAGACTTCCCAACAAAGTGGGTTTGGAAGTCAGCAAGCAGAACATGGACTCCAAGACAGAAAGGAGACATGATTGGAAGAATGTACAACATCATTCACACTGTCGGAGAGTTTTGTTAAGTATGGAGCCTAATTTACCCTTGTAATTTTCTGTGGTAAAAGCGCACATTTGTAAGGTCCTCATTATGAGGAGAAGCCATCGTGCGTGAAGGAAAATCACTCGCCGAAAACCAAAATTTTCACGGCAAAAAATCAGGGGCAACTTTAGGGGCCTCAGGGGCGGAAGCCCCCGAGACTTTTTTTTCCCTCGCCGGAATATTCCTTGTCGCCGGAGTATTATGACCGGAGGGTGGCCAAAAAGTGGTCGGAAAACAACCATCGGTTGGCCGGTGGCCGATAGTCAATGGCCGGTGGCCGGTGGCCGAATTCAAAAGCGGACTTGTCTTCTTAAGGGCGGCCACACATGGGCGGATTGGAGGGTTTGATTTGGACTTATCTACACAAGGGCGGCTACACATGGCTGCCTCTCATGAGAGAGGGCAGCCCTTTTGGCCTATAAAAGGAGGCCATTTCTACACACATTTCATAGTGTGAAGTTGATGCAACAAGGTGAGTGTGAGGTGGTGAGAGTGAAGCAAGGCGGAAGCTCCATTAAGGGTATAATCCATTTGTAAACTACTTCTTGTTTTGAAGTACTAAAGCCATTGAGTGGCTGCTTTCCCGTGGACGTAGCCCACACTGGGTGAACCACGTATATCGTGTGTACTCTCTCTCTCTCTCTCTACTCTATAATCTCTTGTGTGTGAAATCTATCTCTCTCCATTAAGTAATCTACTCAAATATCTATTTAGCTACGTCATATTTCCTAACAACTGGTATCAGAGCAAGGTTTGCTCGTAGCTAAGTTATCTCAAGGAAAGGATTCCTTGAATTGAGTGGGAGTTATGGCGGAGGAAGGGAAGCTCAAGATAGAGAAGTTCAACGGCAAAAACTACCAACATTGGAAGATGCAGATTGAAGACTATCTCTACCAGAAGGACCTCTATTTGCCACTAGACGGTCTTGCAAAGAAGCCCGCAACGATGGCAGATGAAGCATGAATTGTCCTTGATCAAAAGGCATTGGGACAATCCGGTTAAGCTTGGTGTCAATGGTGGCCTTCAATGTTTCCAAGATGAAGACCACGGAGGACTTGATGAAGTCACTTGACGACTTCTACAAGAAACCATCGGCATCCAATAAGGTATTTCTTATGAAGCGCTTGTTCAATCTAAAGATGACAGAGAATGGTTCAGTTGCAGAACACCTAAATGACTTTAACACAAACATAAGTCAACTTCGATCGGTAAAAATCAATTTCGAACGAAGTACGAGCTCTCCTTATACTATCATCTCTATCAAATAGTTGGGACAGCCTTGTGATGGCTCTAAGTAATTCTATTTCTGGCACAAATACTCTTAAGTTTGATGATGTTGTGGGTGTTCTCCTAAGCGAGTAAATACAAAGGAGAAGCACAAGAGAATCATCAAGTGCTGCACTGTCAGTGGAAACAAGAGGAAGGCCTAAGGAGAGGTTCAAAAACCAAAAGGGTCGTGATCGCTCAAGGCGGAGCAAGTCACGCACAAAGTCAGTTCTTGAATGTTGGAACTGCGGCAAGAAAGGCCACGTCAAGAAGGATTGCTAGTCCAAGAAGAAAAGGGAGACAGATTCTCAAGACAACAAGCCAACATTGGAGGCCAATGTGGCAGGTAAAGTAGAGCAAGATGCTCTAATTCTCTTATTAGACAATGTGTCTAATTCATGGATAGTAGATTCCTTGGGCTTCATTCTGTGCGACACCACACAAGCAACATTTCCAAGACTACACCAAAGGTAATTTTGGGTATGTATACTTGGGAGATGATGAAGCTTGTGAGATTGTCGACAAAGGTACAATTTCTATCAAAACTGCTAACGGAAATGAATGGAAGCTTAAAGATGTTAGGTATGTTCCTTCTCTTCGGAAAAAATTGATCTCTACAGGAAAATTGGACGATGAAGGTCACAACATTGCATTTGGAAACAAACGGTGGAAGATTTCAAAGGGATATTTGGTGGTTGCCAAGGGAGAAAAGGTCGGTACACTTTACTTGTGTACTGTTAGCACGCAACCTTCAGCATGTGCAGCAACTACAGAAGTTGACAGTGTGGTGTGGCACTACCGGCTTGGGCATATGAGTGCCAAAGGAATGAAAATCCTTCAAACAAAGAAGCTTCTACCAGGTTTGAAAGAAGTGGACTTAGAGTTCTGTGAAGATTGTGTTTATGGTAAACAAAAGAGGGTAAAATTTTAAAAATCAGGAAATGAAAGAAAATATAAAAAACTTGATTTGGTTCATTCTGATGTTTGGGGTCCTGCAAGTACACCATCACTTGGTGGCTCATTGTACTATGTAACATTCATAGACGATGCGACTAGAAAAACATGGGTTTATGTCATGAAGAATAAATCCGATGTATTTTCCATATTTCAAAGGCGGAAAGCCTTTGTGGAGAATGAAACAGGTACCAAGGTTAAATCCCTCAGATCCGACAATGGAGGTGAATATTGCAGCCAAGCTTTTGAAAGCTTTTGTGCTAGAAATGGCATTCGGAGGCAAAGGACAACCCCAAGGACACCTCAACAAAATGGTATTTCGGAAAGGATGAACAGGACAATCATGGAGCGAGCACGAAGCATGCGGCTACATGCAGGCCTACCGCTTGAGCTTTGGGCGGAAGCTGTAAGTACGTCTGTGTACTTAATCAACCGGTCACCCTCAACGGCATTGGATGGGGGAGTTCCAGAAGAGGCATGGACAGGTAAATCGGTGAATTATGCATTTCTCAAAGTGTTTGGGTGTGAGGCTTTCATGCACATAGATAGAAGCCTAAGATCAAAGCTAGATACAAAGTCCAAAAAGTGTTTCTTCATTGGCCATGGAGAAGGTGACTTTGGGTATCTCCTATGGAATCCTGAAGATGGTAAAATCTTAAGGAGTAGGGATGTAATTTTTAACGAACAAAATATGTACAAAGATTACTTGGAAAGAAAACAAACAAAAGAAACAGGTGATGAGTACATGGAGCTTGAGGACGATGAAGACTCAAGGACTGCAAACGGTGACAATGTGCAACAACGTCAACCAAATGAGGAGCCTCAACCTATTCCCCGAAGATCTACAAGAGCAAGTAGACCTCCAGAAAGGTTTGTTCCTTCCTTCAACCATCTCTTGATCTCAGATTCTGGAGATCCAGAATCATACGAAAAAGCTATGCAACATGAATCCAAAGAAGAATGGACGAAGAGCATGCAAGTGGAGATGGACTCACTACATCGCAACCAAATATGGGAGTTGGTTGAGTTCCCTAAAGGTAAGCGGGCACTTCAAAACAAATGGGTGTACAAGCTGAAGAAAGAAGAAGGTGGGAAGAAAAGGTACAAGTTTAGGCTTGTGATAAAAGGGTTTTCTCAAAAGAAAGGTATTGACTTCAATGAAATATTTTCTCATGTTGTAAAAATGAACTCAATTAGGCTTGTCTTAAGCCTTGTGGCTGCTCATGATCTAAATCTCGAGCAAATGGATGTAAATACGACATTCCTTCACGGTGACTTAGAGGAGGAAATCTACATGCTTCAACCAAAGGGGTATGAAGTAAAAGGTAAGGAGAAAATGGTTTGCAGATTAAAGAAGAGCTTGTATGGTTTAAAGTAAGCATTAAGACAATGGTACTTGAAGTTTGATCGATGGATGTTGCATCATGGATTCACAAGATGCAACTCGGATAACTGTGTCTACACGAAGAATTTGGGAGATGGGAAATTCATCATCCTAATGTTGTTTGTTGATGACATGTTGATTGCAAGTGCTAACATGCAGGACATCAAAGAACTAAAAGAGGAGCTGTCTAAATCTTTTTCAATGAAATATTTAGGTGCTGCAAAGAGGATACTTGGTATGAAAATATCAAGGGACAGGACGAAGAAGACAATAAATCTATCTCAAGAAGATTACATCAAGAAGGTACTAGAAAGGTTTGCAATGCAAAATGCAAAACCAGTTTCTACACCTTTGGCTGGTCATTTTAAACTAACGAAGGATATGTGTCCAAAGACACAAGAGGAGATAGCCTATATGTCTAAAGTTCCATATACTGCAGCGGTAGGTTCTCTAATGTATGCTATGGTCTGGACAAGGCCAGACATTGCACATGCAGTGGGAGTTGTGAGTAGGTTCATGGACAACCTAGGTAAAGAGCATTGGAAAGCTGTGAAGTGGATACTTAGGTATCTAAAAGGGACAACAACAAATGCTTTGTATTTTGGAGGAGCTGATATTTTTCTAGAAGGGTATGCTGATGCAGATATGGCAGGTGACAAAGATACTCGAAGGAGCACTACTGGCTATGTGTTCACGGTTAGAGGCACAACAGTAAGCTGGGCTTCAAAGCTGCAAAAAGTGGTTTCACTTTCTACCACGGAAGTAGAGTATGTAGCAATGAAGGAGGTAAGCAAATAAATTTTGTGGCTTCACAGATTCTTAGAAGAGCTTGGATTCAAACAAGACAATTGTGTCTTGTACAGTGATAGCCAAAGCGCTATCCATCTTGCGAAGAACTCAGCCTTTCATTCAAGGACAAAGCACATTGAGGTGAGATATCACTTCATACACACTCTTTTGGAAGAGGGACAACTAAAGCTAGGAAAGGTGCATACAAGTGAAAATCCTGCAGACATGTTTACAAAGGTGGTCAACAAGGAGAAGTTGAGCTTTTTCTCATCTTCAATCGGCATTCAAGGATAAGAAGCCAGAATGGAAAGCAGTCACAGGTTTGGTTTGGAGATCAGTTTCCAAGTGGGAGATTGGTAAGTATGGAGCCTGATTTACCCTTGTAATTTTTTGTGGTAAAAGCGCGCATTTGTAAGGCCCCCATTATGAGGAGAAGCCATCGTGCGTGAAGGAAAATCACTCGCCGAAAACCAAAATTTTCACGGCCAAAAATTAGGGGCAAAAATCGTAGCGAATCTTTGGCAGATGCGCGGAGAAGCAAGTGGCGCCATGTGGCATGAAGGTCCCGATTGTAGGTTGTGCAACGTAGAAGCGAGAGGAGCACATGCAGACATAGCATGCAAAGCCGACGCAAAGTTGACAAGAAGATACGAAAGCATGAATTTTTTTTAATCTTGTTATACGATAGGACCCCTGAACCAGATCAACTGGGTGCTGAAATGGTTACAGGAGTTTCACTTAGTTACTTATAGATCGGTGGGGGCTCGAAACTGGGAAAATACTTTTGTTAAAGGTAGCGAAGTATTCACTTGAGAGGATAGAAGGAATCCCAGATAGCATCTCAAGAAGTAATGAATAAAAAGAGAGTAGAGCGAGTATATGAAACGCTTAAAGAAGCATGAAATGCACAGAGACTATTGCAAGTTGATGATGAATGGTTTCTTTGTTTAGAAGAAGCTTCATTTCAACAAACAAGAAAACAATTATGTCTACTATTTGTAGTCATTTTGGTTTTCTGAGAGCCGATATGTCCTGGTGCATTATGGAATCACTTTTGTAATAAGGAGCTTTCTGAGGACCATGTACATCATAGGAGGGCTTGCACAACCAATGAGCGTATCTGTGAACGCATGGCACAAAACCAAGCATTGTCGAACTTAGAGACAATGCTTCAACAGTATGGAAAGAGGCTCTCAGATTACTCTTGAATGCCCCAGGTGGATTGCACATTGCAAGTAATGAGTGATCATGGAGTTAATGAATAATGTAGAGGAACAAAGAGGCATGTTTGCTCGAATGGAATCCTCTTTGAATGTTGGACAAAGGGAAGCTTACAATCGGGTTTTACAAGCCATTGGCATGAATAGTGGGACTGTGTTCTTCTTGGATGGGCCACGTGGAACAGGAAAGACCTATCTTTATAATGCCTTTCTCTCTCGCATATGCAGAGAGAGAAAAGTTGCTTTGGCATTCGCATCATGTGGTATTGCGGCACAATTCTCAGCAATGGAAGGACCGCACACTCTAGATTTAAGATCGCTATTGATATAGCTTTTGAGTCGACATACAATATTAAAGTAAATAGCCAGCTTGCTGAGCTATTGCAAATGGCTTCATTGATCATGTGGGATGAAGCTCCCATGACTCATAGACATGCTTTTGAGGCTCTTGACTAGACACTTGGAGATGTCATGCATAATAACATGTGGTTTGGCGGAAAGGTTTTCCTCCTTGGTGGTGATTTTAGACAGATCTTGCTTGTTTTACGTAGAGGAGGAAGGGCAGACATTGTTGATGCATCTTTGTGCCGCTCATACATTTGGTGTTGTGCAAAAATTCTGCGTCTAATAGAGAACATGCGAGTGGTCAATTGTTGCAATAATGTCAGAGAAAGAGAATTTGTATAGTGGACACTTGATATTGGCAATGGCAATGTTTGTGATGGGGAGCTACATGATAATGTAGCTTTGCCAACCTGCATGATGCTACCACAAAATAGTTTTCAAGGAATTATTGGTTGCATATATGGAGACCTTGAAACACTCTCTTGCCATGCAACCTTTTTCAAGGACAGGGCAATCTTAGCACCTCGCAACAAGGATGTGGATGCTATAAATAGTTTGGTATTGCAAAAATTTCATGGTACTTATAAGGAACATGTCAGTGCACACTTAGTGTGTGAATCAGATTGTGATAGCATTTTATTCACAAGTGAGTCTTAAATAGTTTAGATCTTGGAGGAGGTTTTCCATCGCATGTTTTGCATTTGAAACAAAATGCTCCATTTATGTTGCTCCGCAATTTGGATCCAATAATAAAGGAGTATCAGCGGAAGTGCGACGCGAGAGAGAGTGCGAGAAGAAGAGTACGACGATATGGTGAACTCGCTCTACTGTAATGTGTAGAGCATAGTGAGTTCTTATTAGGTTTTTGCAAAAGAATATGTGTACATACCTGGCGGCTCGCCCACTTACCTGGGCGACCACATTGGGATTTATACCCCAACAACCTCCCACTTAAAGTCCAATGTGGTAATTTAAGTGTGAGAGAAGCTACTATACAAGCTAATATACAAGAGATGTAGAGAAGTGATGTACTACCCTACACCTAACTGCTTGTGAAAATGCGCAAAGATCTCTGAGGGAAGTCCTTTTGTAAGTAGATCAGCAGGATTTTCTGTGGTGTGAACTTTGACAAGCTGAAGTTGCTTATCCTCGAGCATTTCCCTGATGAAATGATACTTCACATCCACATGATTTGTCTTTGAGTGATAAACTGGATTGCGAGCCAATTGTATAGCACTTTGACTATCACAATGTAACACAAGCATCTCTTCTTTGATTCCCAAATCTGTTACTAGTCGATTAAGCCAAATTGATTCTTTGCATGCCTCTGATGCTGCAACATATTCAGCCTCTGTAGTAGACTGAGTAACACAATCTTGTAATCTAGAACGCCATGATACTGCTCCACCAGCCAATGTAAAGACATACCCTGACGTAGACCTTCGGTTGTCTAAGTCACCTGCATAATCTGAGTCTGTAAAACCCTTTACACTTAGCTCCTAACTCCCATAGCATATGCGCATACTCTTTGTAGCTTTCAGGTATCTCAATATTCCTTTCACTGCCTCCCAATGTTTCTTGCCTGGGTTTGACATGTATCGACTTACTACTCCCACTGCAAATGCAATGTCTGGGCGAGTAGCAATCATTGCATACATCAAACTACCCACTGCAGACGCATATGGAATCTTATCCATTTCAGCCTGTTCTTCCTCAGACACAGGACAATCTTGTTTGCTAAGTTTCACATATGGTGGCAATGGAACACTCAATGCCTTTCCCTTCTCCATATTGAAACGTTGCAAAACCTTGTCAATATACTTTGTTTGAGATAACCAAATCAACTTCTTTGATCTGTCTCTCTCAATGCGCATACCAAGTATATGACTTGCCTCACCCATGTCTTTCATGTCAAACGATTTTGCCATCTTTGACTTCGAAGCTGAAATTTCTTCCAAGTGCTTGCTAGCAATCAACATGTGATCCACATACAAAATAAGGATCAGCCAACTGCCATCCTTAGCCTTCTTTGTATATAGACAGTGATCGAACTCACTACGTTTATAGCCTTGAGGAAGCATAAACTTGTGGAACTTATGGTACCATTCCCCCGGTGATTGTTTTAAGCCATAAAGACTCTTTAACAACTGGCATACCAAATCTTCCTTGCCTTTCTCAACAAACCCTTCTGGCTGTTGCATGTAAATTTACACATCTAAATCACCATGCAAGAACGTTGTCTTGACATCCATTTGGTGCAACACCAAATCATGTAAAGTCTGCCACACTTTACTCCATGTGCTACTGTCATAGAACCCTTGGATATCTTCCACATGTTTTATCCAAAAGTGGTGACGTAGCCAGCATCATCAAGTAAACCTGTGCTGATCAAGCTCTTTGTAATTGCGGGAACATGTCTCACATTCTTCAGCGTGAAAGAAGAGCCATTCTGAAACTTCAATTGAACATCTCCAACACCTAAGATCTCACATGTCTGCCCATTGCCTAGCCGAACATGATCTTTAGTGGTCACATAAGAAGTAAAACACTCCTTGTTTGGAGACACATGAAGTGATGCCCCTGAGTCTATAATCCAGTCACTCAGTGCATTTCCATCAGATGCTGTAAGAAGAGCTGAGTCCATTGTATTCTTCAAGAAGTAGATGTCTCCTCACACTAGACTGTCATCCTCTGCAACAATGTTTGTCACATTTATTTCTTGAATCTTCACTGAGGACTTGTTCTTCTCACCATGGTCTTCAGCTTTCTCTTTGCCTTTTTCTGCTTTCCATTCTCTGCAATCTCTTTTTCATGTAACCCTTCTTGCCACAATGGTAGCATTCTATGTCACTCCTGCCTTTAGCACTGCAGGACTTGCTACGAGACTGATTCCTCTTTCCAGCTTTGTACTTTTCTTTGGTCCTTCCCCTGACAACTAAGGCTTTTCCTTTGCCTTTGTCCATTGTCTTTCTGTTGGTTTCTTCAGTAAGCAGACTGCCTTCTACGCCTGCTATGGTCAAACCATCTGGAGGTGCAGAATTACTCAAAGCTGTGTGAAAAGTGTCCCAACTTTCTGGCAATGTAATCAACAGGAACATAGCTCTACCGGGTTCATCAAACTTGACACCTTGAGCTGACAACTGACTGTAGATGGTGTTGAATTCATTCAAATGATTGGACATAGGCGTCCCTTGTTTCATCTTCAAGTCAACAAGCTTCTTAAGCCAGTATACCTGTGAAGCTGCACTCTGCTTCTCATAAAGATCACTCAGCTTTGTCCATGGTTGATAAGACGACATCTCGTCTGCTACATTGAAGTAAACGCTTTCTGCCAAAGTCAGCATAATGGTAGAAAGTGCCAATTCATCCATTTCGCTCCATTCATCTTCGTCTATATCTTGTGGTTTTATCCCCTTGAGCTTTATAGGTTTTATCTGCTTCTTTTGTACCAACACGTGCCAAATCTGCTTCTTCCACAATGGAAAATTGGTTCCATCCAGCTTCTTGATATTGTAAAGAGCAGTGTCCTGTGATCCAGCCATAGCTACGCTTCACAGTAGTTTACTTTCCTGGGAAAAATTCGGCAGAGTTTCCCCTGTAAACTGACCTCTGAACCAATATCAATCTGTCAAATGAACCAAGAAAGCTTCAAATTTTGCAAAAATTTCGGCAGAGTCTCCTTTGTAAAATGGATCTGGTGTACTCAAAAAACAGAGCAAAAACAGCTCAAAAAACCACTATCTCTCTAACACTGTAAGCTGTGGGTAAACCTGTCCTGCACCTGTACTGTCTGTCACTGTCCTGTCACTGTCCTGTAAGCATAGACTGCGACAATGCCTCAACGGCAGTAAAGAAAAGATGCAATCCCAATTGTCTAACTCACAGTCAATACATCCTAGCTGCCTATCTAAGGGTGCTCGAGGGATCGCTCCAAGACCTGTATCACCGAAAGGATCTCAACATTCGAGAATCCCCCAGCTCAATAAAACCTCACCCGACCCTCAACGAAGGCTGCAGTAAATCTGAAAGTACATAGACTTCCCACAAAGTCATACATCCACAAATTTCCCATTGTATGCTGTAACCGCTGCGGCGGTTGTTTGCTGCGTGACTCACAGCCAGCAAACCCTCAACAGACATACATCATCTCTGACAATACATCCCATGTGGAAGACCTGCAATGTCAGGATGAAAGCTGGAATATCAAGCAACAAACTCAAGCTACCTGATGAACTAGTGGATGTCGCCTACAGTCTGTGTGTAGGTGCGCTCGTGTCGTATGTGATACGCCTCCAAGAACTGTAAGCCGTCCTTCGTTGTGTAGATAGCCACAAATCAGCACTCTAGAAGTGCAGATATCCTCAGCACTTGCAGTCGTAGGCCGAAACCCCAAATTTGCAGAGTCGGATCTGCACCCGCCGAGACCACGTAGTCAAAAATGGCCTGCGCAGATCTTTGTCGAAGCCGAACGGTGGCCGAGATGACCTCAGAATGAAATTCTGAGTACACCAAGCCCTTAAGGTTCTCCCACAGGAATTGGGGCCGTGTCTTCGCCTGTCGAATCTCACTCTAATCTGGGTAGGTGACTCTGGCTACCTGCAAATGCTGCCTTGAGCCTCGATTTGAGCTCTGATACCAGTTGAAGGAATACGAGCGGAAGTGCGACGCGAGAGAGAGTGCGAGAAGAAGAGCACGACGATATGGTGAACTCGCTCTACTGTAATGTGTAGAGCATAGTGAGTTCTTATTAGGTTTTTACAAAATAATATGTGTACATACCTGACGGCCCGTCCACTTACTTGGGCGACCACATTGGGCTTTATACCTCAACAAAGAAGTGGTCTTTGTAATGGGACACACTTGATTTGTAAGCAATTCCACATCAAAGTGATTGAAGTAGAAATCATTACAGGTCACATGCAGGAAATGCAGTGTTCATCCCAAGGATTGATTTTCTCATGGGAGCTAGAGAAGGCCTCCCTTTTGAGTTGAAACGTTGTCAATTTCCCCTGAGATGTGATTTTGGGATGACGATCAACAAGGCGCAAGGTCAAACATTGGGAGTGCTTGGATTGTATCTCCCAACACCTGTTTTCACCCATGGTCAATTGTATGTGGCAATGTCTCGCGTGAGATCGTCTTCTGCCATCAAGATTGTGGTTGGTGATGGTCACTCCACAAGTGCGAGGAAAAGGGGAGACCAAAGGACATACACTTCCAATATTGTCTACAAGGAAGTGTTGCAATCGACCTCATTATGAAATGAAATGCAAGTGTAAAGACCTATTCAGCCTTGCAAGGTTTGAATTATGCGGTAGCTTTGTAGATATAATTTATAAGTTCACCCATGTCATTTATAAGCTTTGTAAACCTACATTTTGGTCTATCAATTTTCTCATGAATTTCACAGAGGTGTCTTCTTTGGATATTACATTTTGAGGCCTTAGATAGTGATATGATCATAATTGTGCTATGTAGTTTTTATCTCTCTCTCTCTCTCCCCCCCCCCCCCCCCCAAAAAAAAAAAAAAAAACATAGCACCAAACTTTGACCTTCATTTACTTTTTTTTATGAATGAAGTTGGATCCTAACGCCTCCGTGACCTACGCGCTAGGAAGGCGACCTCGGCACATCCAAGGTAAAAGTTTTTACTCTCTCTGTCTCTCTCTCTCTCTCAAGAATTTAAAACTCACAATCACCAACTATATTTTTAGATCCACTACTATGGAGGGGCCCTATCAGAGCCATGGAGGTTATTCATCTGCTAGAGGTTTTGGATGTAGTAAGGTAACAGTGGTGATTCAAAGAGCCGGTCTACCGAGCCTTCGTGTTGTTCTACCAAGCCTTCAAGTACATCAAGCAAGGAACCACCGGGTGTTTGAGGGGGATCTGGCTGTGGCAAGATTTTGTGAAATCATACAAGAGAGAAGAGTGACAATCCACATGATCGGAGGTAAACAAGCCTCATAGGACTGGTCTAGAACAATACATATATCATGATGACATCTTGTAATAAGTAAAGCCTAGGAGTAGTTGTGGTTTTTCTGTCAAGCAGAGAACTTGTAATCCTTTGACCCTCAAGGCTCGATCTGAGCTCGAGGTTGGTGTATATTTCTGATGTTCTTAATACTATCCACTCACGATTGTGAGTTTTGCAAAAAAAAAAAAGGTAACAATGTTGATGTAGTAAAGTAATCAGGTTTTATTTTGTCTCTATTTTGTTTATACTAATAGATTTTTGATTGGATATAGATTACAAAATTATCCACATTTTTTGTTGGTGGGATTTTTTGAGGCCTCAAATGATCCAAGTTTGCTCTGCTACGTCCAAGTTTCTATCCAGAGAGGATTCAAAGCATGTATCACCATTGCAGAGCTAGGAAGAACCCTCCCAATCAATGTTGTGTTTTCTCAAAGTCTAACCCATGATAGTTGGTTCCTACACATTTTTGTTTTGGGGTCTATCCCCCCAATGATTGGTCGATGTGTCTTACATCGTGAACCATGGGTGGTTCGATACCGTGGTACAACATGTCGTAGACTGCGCTTTAGGATGTAGAAAGCTTGCATCTCTATGTACTGCGTATAAATATTATTTTGGACATTTTGACATTTTGATTGAGTATTTAGAGACCTTCAACAATATCTTGCCATGCAAACTTTTCAAGGATGTTATAAATAAGTTGGTATATCAACAATTTGGAATATGTCAATGCATACTTAGTGTGTGAATCACATTGTGATAGCATTGTATGTTTTGCATTTGAAACATAATGCTACAGTTATATAGCTCTGTAATTTAAACCCAAGATGTGGTCTTTGTAATGCTATATTTTTGGACATATGCCATTGCATAAAGGGTTGAACAAAATCTTTTTAAACATTCATTTCCAAATTACATGAAAGTTCTTTTATATGGGTCATACCGCCACTGGGGGCGCAATCGTAAAGTAATATACTCTCTAAAATTTTTGTGTTGATGAAAAATAAAATAAAAGTTGAAGAAATATTAGGGTAGCTTCAAATGTTCATTTCCAAATTACATGAAAGTTCTTTTACATGGGTCATACCGCCACTGGGGGCGCAATCGTAAAGTAATATACTCTCTAAATTTTTTGTGTTGAAGAAAAATAAAATAAAAGTTGAAGAAATATTAGGGTAGCTTCAAATGTTCATTTCCAAATTACATGAAAGTACTTTTACATGGGTCATACCACCACCGGGACGCAATCGTAAAGTAATCTACTCTCTAAATTTTTTTTGTTGAAGAAAAATAAAATAAAAGTTGAAGAACTATTAGGGTAGTTGAAACTGTGTGGGTAGCTGAAAAAATGACCTGTGGGTGAAATGGAGATATAGATAGAGAGAGAGGGGGAGAAATTGACAAATGAGAGCAAAAAGGTAATGAGAGGGAAATACAGAGAAGAGGGGGGATATATATAAAAGTAGAGAGAGAGAGAGAGAGAGAGAGAGAGAGAGAGAGAGAGAGAGTACATTTTGTACTCACCATCACCTAAAATTGCCAAGATTTGTAGGCTTTTTCACCATCAACTTTATTAGAAAAGGGGATTTAAAGTTATCGAGGTGGGATTACACTAAACGTATGGCAAGGGGAGAGAGAGAGAGAGAGAGAGAGTACTTTTTTTCATCTGCTTTTATGAAATTTTTCAAGAGAAAAAGGTTTGAGGGTAAGAGGGGCCATGCCGTTACAGTCGAAGGCAGCGTCGTTTTACTAGTAGTAAGTTTAAATTTCTTTATGTAGCAATCTTCAACCACCATAGAAACTTTTGTAGAGCTATAAGATCTTTTTGGTGGATCTTCTTAGTCCCAACACGCCAATCAATGGTATGGGAAGGCCAAAAAATTGAAAGGACACATTTGAGGCTCTTGAATGAAAGGACCCCTTTATCAACTCAAAAAGCAATGCTTCACGTGCAAAAATCAAATGTATGCCGAACTCTTCTTCATTAAGGCTTATTTTAGAAAGCTCGATGGTCGAGCCTCATAATTGGTTATTGGTTTACAAGAAGAGGCTATGCTTCGCAAGTTTTTTTTGCCGGACTATGTCTAAATTTGGGTAAAAGTACATGTATAGGACATTGAAATGACAAAATTGCAAACAAAAAATTGAGAGAGTGATTTGCAAGAACTTACATTTGGGTGCTTTTCATGTTATCATAGACTTGTAAGAAAGTTCTTGCATATTACAGAAAACATGCATTTAGGCCAAAATCGAATAGATTGACATGACACTACTTTGAAGACGATAATAAAATCTCTCTCTCTCTCTCTCTCTCTCTCTCTCTCTCTCATTCATGGGACACCGATGTGTGTGTGTGTGTGAGTGTGAGTGTGTGTGTGTGTGTGTGTGTGAGAGAGAGAGAGAGAGAGAGAGAGAGAGAGAGAGAGAGAGAGAGGTCATCTATACATTAAGCAACCCACCTCACATATCACAAGCCAATGCACAATACAAGCTCTTGGAGGTGCGAATAGCATGTTATGAGCGGGTATAGAGCTAGAAGAGAGCAAGAGGAGGCGCTCACAATGTACAAGAACTTGGATTTGATGATAAGCTTAATATTGATTACAAGACTTAATACTTTATTAAGAGAGCTAGATACAAGACTTGGATTACATGACTGAGTACAAGACAAGGCTTGATTGCAAGGACAAGACTTCAACATAAGAACTAGAAGGGGGATTTCTTCATAGAAGGCTCACAACTGGTGTTGGCAAGACTGAGGGGCTTGTGGCCCAAGACCCCTATTTATACTAGTGCTTGAGGAGGTTACTTGAGGAGGTTAGGACTTTCTAGGTTCTTCTTGAGGAGGTTAGAATCTTCTAGAACCTTCTTGATCCTTCTAGTTCTTCTAGAACCTTCTCGATCCTTCTTCAACTTTCTAGAGCTTTCCAGAAACTTCTAGGTTCTTCCGGAATCTTCTCCAAGCTTCTAGAAACTTCTTGATCCTTCTAGTTCTTCTAGAACCTTCTAGATCCTTCTTCAACTTTCTAGAGCTTTCCAGAAACTTCTAGATTCTTTCGGAATCTTCTCCATGCTTCTAGAAACTTCTAGAATCTCCTTGATGCTTTTAGAATCTTCTAGATCCTTCTAGATTCTTCTAGAGTCTTCTAGCGATGATGTAGGCGATGATACAGGCATCGACTCACTCTCAAGCATCCATGACATTACCCCCTCCTCTAGCGACGAGTTCCACGAGGAGCAGTGGTGTTCCTTGAGTTGGGATTCCATGGATGTTGTTGATGGAACTCTTGGACTTTCAGAGATGCATGCTGTAGATTGTGTGCTGGTTTCCAGGTTCGTTCACTAACATCATAGACTTTCCAATGCACCAAGTACTGTAACCTGCCACGCGAAACTTGAGAATCTAGGACTTTCTCGACCTTATATTCGTCATGTCCTTGAATCTCAACCGGAGGAGGTGGTTGTAGGGCTCTTCTTGGGATCTTAGATGTGTGACAAGGTTCTAGGACTGAGACATGAAAGACCGGATGGATTTTCATGGATGAGGGATATGTGATTGGATTGACTTGATGGATAATTTTAAACGGGCCAAGCCTTCGATAATCAAGCTTTTGACAGGGACGAGATGAACGCAGATCACGTCGGAGGAGCCACACTTTATGCCCTTCTTTGTATTTTGGATGCTGCATGTGATGGAGATCTGCACTTTCCTTATACTTGGATTGAGCTTCTTTGATATGAATTGTAAGTTCTTTGTGAATTGCAGATAATTGTTGTGTAAGATGAATAGCAACAGGATTCTTGACTTGATAGTGTATGTGGATATCCTGTTTGGGATGTTGACCACAATTAGCAAAGAATGGAGTGTGACGGGTGGAGGCATGAAAACTGTTATTATAGGAGAATTCTGCTAACGGTAGGAGCTCGACCCAATTATCTTGGTGATAATTGATAGTACAGCGGAGATACTGTTCCAAAACTTGATTTACTCTCTCTGTTTGTCCATCACTTTGTGGGTGATTGGCTGAGGAGAGGTTGATTTGTACTCCGAGTAGCTTGAATAAGCTTTTCCAAAAGCTAGAGATGAACTGTGGGCCTCGATCAGAAACTATGTCATCCGGTAATCCGTGATAACGATAGATATGTTGTAGGAAGAGTTTGACTGTACCTTCACTGGTGATGGTTTTAGTGGTTGGAATGAAGTGTGCCATTTTTGTAAACCGATCCAAGACTACTAAAATGGAGTCAAATCCTTGTGACAAGGGTAGCTCTACAATGAAATCCATGGAGATGGATGACCATGGTTTGGTTGGAATGGGCAAGGGATGGAGTAACCCATGAGGACGATGACGAGGGGCCTTTGATCTATTGCAAGTGTCACAAGTGCCTACATACTCCTTGACAAGCTTCCACATTTCAGGCCACCAAAAGTCACGGGAGAGAAGCTCAATTGTCTTATTAACCCCAAAATGCCCTGCTGATGGAAGATCATGCCATTGCTGAAGTACCTCCAAGCGTGTTGGTCCTGGCGGAATATAGAGAAGACCCTTATAGTAAATTAGTCCATCAATTTCTTGAAAGTCCCCATTAACCTCTTGTCCTTGTAGTTGTTGTCTATATTCTGAGCAAGTGGGTCTTTGGCAATTTGCGTCTTCACCTTAGAAAGAAAAGTAGAATCTTCAGGAGCTTGGATCATGGTGGCGTTTAGCTTATGCTCAGGTTTCAAAATCACTGACTCTTGTTGATCAAATGCTGCGTCGCCTTCTCTAGGTGCAAGGTAGGATCTTCTTGATAAGGCATCTGGCTTAGCTTGTTGACGGCCAGGTCTATAAGAGATAAGAAATCAAACCTTGATAGGATACCACTCCACCTGGCTTGGCGACGATTCAAGACGTGGGATGTCATGAAGTATTCCAAATTCTTGTGGTCTGTATAGACACTGATCTTATGAAGAGCTCCTTCAAGTAGGTGACGCAAAGTGTCGAAGGAGTCGATGATTGCTAAGAGCTCTTTGTCATGGATTTCATAATTGATTTCTGCAACTTCTGAGAACTTGCGGGAATGAAAAGCCACTGGATGTACTCAGCGATCCTCTCCTACTTGGGATAGAATAGCGCCAAGGGCAAAATCTGAAGCGTTTGTTTCTAGGATGAAAGGCTTTGTAAGATCTGCGTGAATTAGAATGGGTGCGGTCATGAAAGTTTGCTTTAGAGTCTGAAATGCTTTCACAGCCTCTGAGTCCCAAACAAAATTATTATGGCCTGTCAACCTTGTGAGTGCTATAACCACCTTGGAGTATCCTTGTATAAATATACGATAAAAATTTGCAAATCCGAGGAAACATTGAACATCTCTTACCGAGGTGGGTGTCTCCCAATCAAGGATGGTTTGAGCCTTCTTTGGATCCATGGAGATTCCCTTTTTTTCAGAAATTACATAACCAAGAAATTCCACCTTAGATTGATGAAAAGAGCACTTCTCCAACTTTGCATATAACCCTGTTGCACGAAGCTTTTCAAGCACTAATCGTACATGGTGCTCATGCTCTTCTTGATCCTTGGAAAATATCATGATATCATCCAAATATATTACCACAAAATAATACAAATACTCCCGGAAGATATCATTCATTAAATGTTGAAAAACAGCTGGGGCATTTGTGAGACCAAATGGCATGATGGTATATTCAAAGTGGCCATACCTTGTCTAAAAGGCTGTCTTCCATTCATCACCTTCTTTGATTCTGACTAGGTTGTAAGCACCACGAAGATCTATTTTTGTAAATATTCTTGCCTTGCCAAGGCGCTCAAGAAGCTTTGGGATCAAGGGAAGGGGATAGCGATTCTTGACGGTGATCTTGTTTAAGCCCCTATAATCCACGCACATCCGGAGAGTTCCATCCTTCTTTTTTACAAAGAGTATTGGAGCTTCTGCTGGGGACTTTGAATGCCGTATGAACCCCTTAGCAAGATTCTAATCAATATTTTTCCGTAATTCTACCAATTCCTCTTGAGATAGCTTGTATATTGGGTCAAAAGGGGGTTGGGTTCCCTCCTGAAGCTCTATAGCACAATCATAGGGTCGATGCTCCGGTAAGAGGTATGAATTCTTCTTCTCAAAAACATCATCGTAATCTTGATATTGACGTGGCAATGCCTCCATGATTTTTGTTGTCGACGTGTCGGTTGGTGTTGCAAATATCAGGAAAGTTGGATACTTTTTGGCTGCACGCACGAAGACCTTGGCTCCAAGATATATAGGCCTATTATGCCTTTCCTTCTTCTTTTGGACTTTTCGTGGTTCAATTCTCCGAGCCCTCCAATGGGGCGAGTTTCATACCTGACATCCCCTGAAGCAAGGGGACGACCATCAATGACTTCTATAGTTGCTGGACTAGACTTCTCCACAAGTGGTATGCCTTGTTCTTTTGCAAATTCTTTGTCCATGAAGCACGTTGTTGCGCCTGAATCTAGTAATGCTTCACAATCCATGTGCCTACCCGGCATATGGATCTTGACTAGTAGCATAAAACTTGAAGTGGAATCAGTGGGAAGAAAGAGACCTTTTTTGCTTGTCTTTTGTCCAATCGGTCGGTCTCTATTGGGGTTGGACGTCCATGTTTTCTGAACACATTGAGGCCATTGCACCATGAACCTTCATCCTTATCTTCCTTGGACACTGTTGAATTATGTGCCCCTGCTCTCCAAAATACATACAGAAGCCATTAATGCGTCGCCTTTGCTTCTCCTAGGCTGAGAGAGGTTGAAATAGTGATGAATCGATTTGCATGGGCTCAATGCTTGATTCATGGCTCTGTTGAGGTGTGTAGCCATCACTTCTGTTTGGGGTCGCAATGGTGCCCCAAGATGCCTCTCTTGTCTCCTCTCAAATAGTCGATTATCACATTCTATTGCTTGAGAGATGAACTCGCTTAGTGTGTGAACCTTTGGCATAGTCAATAAAAGATCTTTTACGTCATTCTTTAATTCTCACCGAAATTGGCTAATGAAATATTCCTCATGCCAAGTCAGATCACAAGTGAGCTGTTGAAATTCGGATGCTAGACGAATGCAGGTGATTTCTAAGTTTGGTTTTAGCAACTCTTGCTCTATCAGAATCCCCAAAGGTTGCAGAGAACCCCCACACAAAAGCTTCAAAGTCATGAAGAAGAGGAGATTCTTTTTCAAGTAAGGGAGCAAACCAAGAGAGAGCCGTACCCGAGAGGAGGGTCCCAATAAGGCCTACTTGAGAGGCGTCATCTGGATAATGCTCTCGTTGCATTCGAATGAAGAGACGCACTTGTTGGAGAAAACCTCTAAACTTTGATCTAGTCCCATCAAATTTTTCAAGCATGCTGACCTTCGGCTCCTTCTTATGTTGTTGAGAATAGCTAGATCTTGCAGCTTGTGCTTGATGTGTGCTTGTCTCTTGAAGCTCTTGAATTTGATGTTAAAGATTTTGCAACGCGGGTCCCAAGATTAGGGGTTGCCCTACTTAAAGTTGAGCGTTACTCTTGCGAAGTTCTTGTAACTGATCTTGGATGCTTTGCAATGCGTTGATGACACCTTCCATTGTCGGCTCCATGATGGCTTGAGAAGATTAAGAGATGGTAGTCTTGCCAAACTGTTATGAGCGCGTATAGAGCTAGAAGAGAGCAAGAGGAGGCGCTCATAATGTACAAGAACTTGGATTTGATGATAAGCTTAATATTGATTACAAGACTTAATACTTTATTAAGAGAGCTAGATACAAGACTTGGATTACATGACTTGAGTACAAGACAAGGCTTGATTGCAAGGACAAGACTTGAACATAAGAACTAGAAGAGGGATTTCCTCATAGGAGGCTCACAACTGGTGTTGGCAAGATTGAGGGACTTGTGGCCCAAGACCCCTATTTATACTAGTGTTTGAGGAGGTTACTTGAGGAGGTTAGGACTTTCTTGGTTCTTCTTGAGGAGGTTAGAATCTTTTAGAACCTTCTTGATCCTTCTAGTTCTTCTAGAACCTTCTGGATCCTTCTTCAAATTTCTAGAGCTTTCCAAAAACTTCTAGATTCTTTCGGAATCTTCTCCAAGCTTCTAGAAACTTCTTGATCCTTCTAGTTCTTCTAGAACCTTCTAGATCCTTCTTCAACTTTCTAGAGCTTTCTAAAAACTTCTAGATTCTTTCGGAATCTTCTCCATGCTTCTAGAAACTTCTAGAATCTCCTTGATACTTTTAGAACTTCTAGAATCTTCTAGAGCCTTCTAGTGATGATGTAGGCGATGATGCAGGTAGCGCCTGACTCTCAAGCATCCATGACATAGCACACTCACACGCAATCCTATAGTGTGTGTGTGTGGGTGTAAGAGAGAGAGAGAGAGAGAGAGAGAGAGAGAGAGAGAGAGAGAGAGAGAGAGAGAGAGAGAGAGAGGACTCCTTGTATCAATTCTTGCAAGAAGAAAATGGCAATCCCTAATGTCAATAGATAGCTAGAGGAGAGAGAAAGAAGAAGACGAGTAGTTGGTAATTTAATTGTTCATAGGACTCCTCCTTTACCATATTGATCCTACTATCATTAGTCAGATGGAGAAACTTATTGATGCATATGAGAAAGATCATTTACATAGTGGAGCATCACCATAGTGGAAGCATTAAGAAAACATATTTGAAACTCCTTCACTTTGGAGAGGAGGATCATTTCATGATTCACAAGAGAAGGGACATACTAGCTTGCACAAGGCCATAGAGGGATAGTGGGGCAAATGGTACAATATTTCAGTTGTTGATATAGAGCTTGCCGATGGTGGACATGTGTCTTCTATGGTTGAAAAGGACGGTTTTGTAAAGATTATATCTTTCTTTTATATTGAAAATGGGTTTTTTCATCATTATAAGTTGGTCCCTTCATTTAAGGTTCACTTGACTTTTTTAATCTTTGTTTAATTTGTAAATGGGTCCCTTCATTTAAGGACCTAATGAAGTACTTTTGAAAATTTTGGTTTAAACTGTACTTTTTTAGTTGTCATTTCATTTAAGGTCCCCAAGACTTTTTTTTCAAAGTTTGGTTTTAATATGCATTTGTCACTTTCACCTTGTTGCTTTAGTCCAGTCTGTAGCATCAGTAGATCTGTACCCATGTTAGCAAGGGTGGATCGGACACAGACGAAGAAAGAATGCAAAAGAGTATGGGCATCATGAGGTTTCTACAATCTTGGGATCAATTTCATTCAATCATACTTTGAGGAGACTCTATAATGCCAACCTACATTGCAATAATCACATTTATTTATTTATATAGCTTACATAACATTTATATAAAAAAGCAACAAACTGCAACTCACATTGAAATATTTTCAACCTACATTGAATAATCACATTTTTTTTTAATATAGTTTACTTTAACATTTATATCAAAAAGTAACTTTAAGTCGGGCCAAATGTGATCAACAAGTAACTTCTCCATAATTACCATTGAAACAACCTTGACCTATAGTCATCTTTTTTCCATATATTTATTAATTACTCCCTTTCTCATAGACCCTTTTTAAAACCTTTCAAAATACTTGTTGTAAACAAAAAACATAATAAGTTTTATAAATGCAACGTTAGTCTACTTCTATGCTATATAAAATGGAGCTTAAAATTTTCAAAAAAGGTGAGGGCCTCGGTTCACTTCAATAAAAACCTAACAAAACATCTAATGTAAAATGCAAAAGTGAAGGGTAAGATTTAGAATACAAACAAATTAAGAGGTAAGATTGTAAAATTATTCATGGAATGTGTGACTATCAAAGGCCTCGTAGAAAAATATGCAAGTGGGTCCAAAGAACATGGAAAATTGGTTTTTTAAGACTCATTTATTCCTTGGAGGTAAGAAGTTGGGAAGTCTTGCCCTCCTCATCAACACTCAAACTATCAGGTACTTCTTCTTCCATAATGTATCGCAGACAAGGAAATGCAATGTATTTGAAGGAGATCTTGAGGTGGCAAGCTTCGCAGAAATTATACAAGAAAACAAAGTGCTAATATGGACGCTCGGACACAAGCAAAACTCGGATGTTTGGTCTAGGACTACCCATGTTTGGTCTAGGACTACCCATGCCTTGTTGTCAACAGATGGTAATTAAAGCTTAGAAATTTTGTCCACATTCTGGGGCGATAGGCCTCACTAGGAGACGATAAATATCCACCTCAAGGCTCGATTCGAGCTTGACGTTAATATTGTAATATTATGATATGATTAATACAATCCACTCACGAATTTTGAGTTCTGTAAAAAAAAAAAGATTGTACAAAATGATAAGCCTTTTTAGAATGTAAAGTCAAAAGACTTCCTATTTCACATAGAGTAAATGTTCCAATTTAAATGCATATAACAAAAAAGGGATAATTTTATTATCCCTTTTATTATCTCTCTCTCTCTCTCTCTCTTTGATTTTTGATAGGCACCCTTGCGTGTCAAAATTCATGAGAATTTAATTTTTGAAGATACCTTTGGCGTTATCTTTTTAAGGCGTTAAAAAAAAAAGTAATATTGATATGTTTAGAAATTTTAAAAGTTTGTATTTCTTTTAAGAGTTTGAGCGGGGGAGGGAGGAGATGCTTGCATAGCATTGATTTCAACTTGTGGTTGTCTTGCTTTGAGAACATGCATGCAAATGAAGGGGTCATTATCCACGTTATTGACCATGAGAGAGAGAGAGAGAGAGAGAGAGAGAGAGAGAGAGAGAGATTTTAATGTCGAGCTCATAGGGACTCCATCTCACCAATGGCATCCTTCAAGCCTTTCAGAATTCAAAAAAATATTATTTTCTTGGCATTATATTTTATTTTTTAAAAGGGTAGCTAACATCTTTCACCCATGGAAGATGGATAGAATGCCTGATAGAACCAACCCTCACATTGGTACACAAAATGGAGAGAGAGATTGCCCAATTGACAGACCTTTTACCAGTTCTGAGATATTTTGCCTTTTTATTTTTAAGAGTTAAATTGTGGGCCATGCTTAAAAATCTTTAAATTCTCTAAATTTTGACACGCAAGGGTGCCTATCAAAAATCAAAGAGAGAGAGAGAGAGAGAGAGAGAGAGAGAGAGAGAGAGATGACAATTTTTTAGCGCACAATGAATGACACGACAAGGAGAAGAAGGGATAGAGAAAGAGAGAGAAAAATGCTTAAGGGTGTAAGAAACATATACAGAGATGTTAAAGTTACTAAGTCTTCAACAATTTAATATCTAGAGAGAAGAAGAAGAGGAAGAAAAAGTTTAATGCCATAGGAACAATCCCAAAAGATATATCTGACAACTTGAGTGAGAAAAAGTTTATTTTTGTTCATTATTTGATTCTCTCTCTCTCTCTCTCTCACACACACACACACACACACACACACACACACACACACACACACTGTGGTAAACACTAAGGAGTTGTTTTTCTCCTTCTCATATGGGTTTTTTCGATGAAAAGGAACCCCCCCCCCCCCCCCCCCCCCTATTGGCAAAATAGGGCCCTCATTGCTACACTGTGCCACCGACTTTGGTATGGGACAAAATAATAAGGACTCTTTTAAAAGAGAAAGAGGAAATCCTCAAACTATCATTACAATGGGAAGGCAACTCCTTCCACCCTCGGACCGTGTACTGGCGCTCTCTCCCCAGGCAGTAATGGCTTCTGACGCTTGAGGGGCTCTCAGAGCAAGGGGCGGCTCTGCTCTTTCGCTTCGGACGCTCAGGAAGCGTGCAAACCAACCTATAAATACTAAGGTGAGGGCACTCCTTAGCCCTCACTTAGCTTGAGATTCAGTTTTTTGTTGTAGTTAATCCCGCTCTGTGTCATTACTACTTGAACTTCCTAAAGCTATGGAGCTTGCAGCTCAAACTCCTCAGTTACTATGGTTTACCTTAACTCTCTTTTGCCTTCGTTATGACTTACTATCAGAGACCGACTGGTTTTTTTGGGATTGACTGGCTCCTCTTGAGCCAGGCAATGAAAAGAAATAGAGGTAATACCATGGCATATACTGAGTATTAATTGGTGTTCTGCTGCTTTGTGTGGAAGAAAGTAACTAGGAACTGTCGAACTCATTAAAATACATATAAACATAGGAAAGGATGTTTTTTCCCATGTGCAGGAGAATACCATAAACAGGTTCTTTCGGCACTGTTGGTTATTTTGCATAAAACTGTCGTAACCCTTAGATAGGGTAGCAAAGCATTCTCTGACTGAATAAAAGGACACCTAATGGGACTTAGGAGAAGGATTGGGGGGATTTGCTGTCGACTGTGTACAAATGCTATTTTTCTATTGATAATCTTTTACAAAGCTTGATATGGTAAACCTAGGGATATTGTACCCCCGCCTTGTATTAAAGCATCTCCTGACCTCAGGACTGAATAGATTGCCTATGTAGTATAATTGAAGGATTTGTAGATTCTGGTAATTCGTTGCAGGTTCATGAGCCTGACTGGTTATTTTATTAAAGCCTTGACATCATGGCAGACCTTGGGTCTCTTATGCATAAGAAAACGTAGTTCAGTGGTTGTTTTGCAATAAGGGTAGCCTGAGGAAATTGTAAAGGGCTTCATCTCCGCATAAAGCCTCTTGAGCATATATGGCAGTATGTGTATGTATATGGTTGTGAACATGATGGATGGCTTGGTGGCCGTTCCTAACACATGCTACAGTTGGATGTGTTTACAAAAATGGGGACTGATACGATGTCCAGACTGTATAAATGGTGGCAACATAAAGGTTATGACCAATGGGCCACTTGACTCTGACTCTGGCGGAAATAAAAACTTCTTTATGATGACTGGTTTTTTTTCGCTGTTATAACTGGTTGTTTTTTCTCTCTCTCTAAGGAGGTAGAGGCACCTAATTGATTGGCAGCGTTCGAATGGTTGGTTTTTTTCTGTGATTAAACTGATTATCACTGAGGCTTATCACAAAATGGGGAGCTCATATCATGCCGGACATTAACAGTCCGTGATAGCCTGGCATTTTGTGAAGGTAAGTATACAGCAACTCACACGTTTTTTTTGGCTTTGTAAAAAAGATATTATTGGTAAGGCCGGACATTACTGGTCTTGAAAATTGATAATGATTGATGGAAATAAAGGTAAGTATATGGCCAGTTTTATTTTAGCTTGGGTATAGCTCCCAAACTTTTTTCGAGGTTTGTTTTAAAAAAAAAGGGGGGGCCTTACTACTCTTGACTGGTTACATGGTTGTCTTATTGGTTTTAAACATAAAGGTTGTCACCACCCTCATCTGTGACTTTGTTGGATGACAAAAAGAAGTCGGATTTCACATCTCTCTGTCTAAAAGGAATACCCTTTTATACCATGGGTGCTACTGATCTTGAAGGTAAGTATATGGTTGCTTTTATACATAGCTACTAAGCTATGGCTCGTAGTATTACTACTGATGGACTTCACCATAGACTATAAAGTGATATAAAAGACTGCTAAACATACCAAAACTAATGAATAAACTTGCTTGTCTAAAGTGATTAAAAACCTATAAGATGGACATGGATAACAATTGATATAGTCCATTGATACCTGTAAAACACATCCAAGGCTAACAGAATTGTTGTCTTGTTTGGATGGATGCAGGTAAGGACTCTATCTTATCTTGGAGGGTTTCTTTTCTTTGGCAAGCAACATTACTCTTATGAAATATCCATTGAAGAACGGGGAAGTTTTTTTACTACCAACCCCACTGAAAGAGGATCTCTTTCTTACAATCATTGTACTTAGATAATTCTGATACTGAGTTATTTTTGTACAAATCAGTGCATTGTTCCTTGGCCAGTTGTCTTTTGAATGTAAAAGTTCAATTATGTCTTATTAAGTAAGATTTAAAACAGCTACACACACACATGTCTTGATAAAAGGAGCATTTAAAATGTTGTAGGAATGATCCAATGAGATCTCAAAGATCTATTCGATGGTCTCAAGTTCAAGACCTTAGAGAGAGAGAGAGAGAGAGAGAGAGAGAGAGAGAGAGAGACCAATCACAATTATCTATACTTTTCTTTGAAGAGACCGAGAAAAAGAATTTTGTTCGTCCTTTTCACTCATTGATTGGGGGTCATCACTTCAACCGCAATGCTAATTTGTCGACTACTATGCCACATTGATGAGTCGTATGTGTATGCACACACGAGTTTCAAGAAAATTGCTATCCACCCAACATATGTGTGTGTGTGTGTGTGTGTGTGTGAGAGAGAGAGAGAGAGAGAGAGAGAGAGAGGGAGAGAGAGAGAGAGATATATATATTTGGGGGTATGCAAGGAGCATAGAAATTTTGAATGACATAGTTATTGTACGAAAATAATAGCAAGAGGCCTCAAGACCTATGTGACAAGTCTTTGATTCAAGCACGCACACACACACACACACACACACACACACACATACACACACACATACACATCTCTCTCTCTCTCTCTCCCCCCCCCAAAAAAAGTATGTATCACTTTTAAAAATGCAATAGACTATACATGTAGGAAGAGAGTATTGATAGTGTTTCCACTTGGAAGAGAAGATAGCCATATGAGAATAGAGTTGATGTTTCTTTGGCCGCATCAACGCACGAGTCACATACTAGTTTACTTGCACTTTCTTAGTAGGCGAATGTGATTCTTCACCTTGTCTTTTTGAAGTGAAAAAATGAAGGTATAACAAGTGAAAGAGAAACGATGGCTTTCTAAAACAATAGGAAAGTGATAAAATCATTAGGTTGAGCTTAACTAAAATTATATAAGGTGAAGCATTGTTTGAGAGTGTCTCTTTTATTAAGCAATGGAGTTTCCTCCTTCAAAGAAGCAAATAAAAAATACCTGTAAAAATTTTGAACTAAATTCTCACATATTTCACCGATTTTTCTTCTCTTGACCATGATTTGCTCATTAACACATATATGTGTGTGTGTGCGCGCTTGCACATTTCACCGATTTTTCTTCTCTTTACCATGATTTTCTCATTAACACATATATGTGTGTGTGTGCGCGCTTGCACGCACATGTGCATGCATGTATTTATGCATGGAATTTACTAGTATGATGCAAGGTGAAGCTTCACTTTAGCATTCTAACAAGGTGAAATTTCACTATGTCCTACATAAAGCTATAGAGAGGTCTTTAATATAAGCTATATAGAGGGCTTTGATATTTATAAGAGAGTTCTTTGTGTGAGAGAGAATGAGAAAGTGACACTTAGTTTTTTTGAAACATTTGTTGTCACTCTAAAGTATTATAATTTTGAAAAGAAATGCAACAATAAACCATTTAGATTACAGTATATTCCAAAAGATTAAAAACTATGGATAGAAAAACACCTGGCAGCATCAAGTAAGAAATCAAGAAAAAACAAAGTGAAATTAGATGGGAAAGATTGTGCATGGCCCCAGCACCCAGCACCTCTTTTAAAAGAGGGAGGTAAACAAATGTCAACACCCTCCTACAAGGACCTACAAAAAATACTAATAAAAATGTTTTTTATCATTAACTTGCTATGTGGGAGTTTGTGTTGCTTTCCTCATGCTTCGTCCCTTACATTGCCTTCACCAACCCTCTCCTCAAAATCGCAATTGGAAGGAGTATTTGAAACCGGTTAAAAGATTCTTATGGAAGAACATCACTAAAGCCTTATCACCATGGCAGTGGGCAAAGTGGAAAAATATAGCTCGCCCAATTATCCAAGGGGGCCTCGGAATCCTTAACCCTACAGTCCATGTCAAGGCTCTTTGCGCCAAGTTTGTGGTCTCTATAGCTAAACAAGAGTAGGGCCTGAGCTGTCATGACCAAGGACATGTTAACAAGTCAAAGCTTTTCTCTGAAGGCGGTCAATGGAAAGAGATTGAGGTGCAAGACAAGTTATTAGACCCGGGGTGGTCTAGTCTAAATATGGGTGGCACAACGGCGGAGCTGGTGAGAAAGTGCAATAAAGCGTCATGGGTGCTAGAATTGGGGGAAGCAATTAGTTATTTTTAGAGCTCCATCTTGTAGTGGTCTCTTTGGTTGACAAAAGCAGCTAGAGTTAGCTTGAACTCTTAATGGAGGGAAATTGCTAGAAGGCTAAACAATAAAGGAATCTAGCATCCGATCCATTTTTGGGACAAAAATAGCAAGCGCTGGAAATCTTTTGACCTTCTAGCTGACCGGTCTCAACTAAATGGCATGGAAGAGGTGCTCATGTGTAAAATGGCTCGAAGGATTGGACAAGGGCCTGATACCGATTCTGGAATCCACTTTTGAGTGGAAATCTTGGAGACAACCCCTTACCATGGGGGGAGATGGGAATGGGTAGCAAGACCTAAGAAGTAGGGCGGTATCGGGATTATTGACCCTATGATTCATGCAGAAGCTTTGTGTGCCAAACTTGTGGTTTCTTTCACGAACCAAAAACAAGAGTAGGCTATTATGGCCTCGGATATGATGGACAACACAAAGCTTGCCTCAAGAGAGGGCATATGGAATATGGACACGGTGCAAAACAAGATTCTTACACCTTGTTGGACTTCCCTCAAGCTTGGTGGCTGCACAGGGGAACTAGCATGGAAGTGTAACAAAGCAGCCTCGAATTTAGAATGGGGAGAGAATTTCAGGTACTTCAAGGATTCCTCCCGCAATTGGTCCCCATGGCTTTCCAAACTTGGAAGGGGCTCCTTGGACCCTTTTTGGAGGGAAGTTGCACGGCAAGTGAGCAATAAAGGAATATTTAAGCTATCACATCTCCGGTATGACAAAAGTTGTTGCTGGATGGGGAGCACATGGTGATGGAACATAAATTTGGGATCTACAAAAGGCTTCTCATTAGTAGACTCTTCGAAGTGCTAACATCCGCATATCCTGCTATAGTGAATTGAAAATAGATTGGAGAGCCTGGCATTGGCTGAAAGACAAAGTGTTCTCGTTTCCCAAGACTCGAAGTACATATAAGGTGCTAGTGTACCAAGCTGATTGGTTTTCCTCACTCAATAGAATCTGCAAGAAAAAATGGGCAAAAGAACGGTGGCAAAAGAGGGTTTCTACCATCTGGGAGACTAAAGGGCCGGACTACATAAAGGTATTCATCTGGAAGGTGTTGTGGGGAGCTTTGCCCACTGGGATTAAGGTGCAAGCTAGAGGTCTTGGCTTAGGCACTTGCTCAGGCTGTAGGTCAGCCTTGGAAGACCCCCTCCATCTATTTTGTAAGTGTCCTACTTCGCTGGGTCTAGCCGCCAGAGTGTCCAAGTGGGTAAGAAGGACTTGGAAGATAACTTTTTTTACAAATGACTTGATCTTGGGAGGGCGTTGTATCCAAAGCCAAGCCGGTGTTAGATGCACTTGTTAGCGGGTCACCGTGACGGACGTCTGCTGCATAGCTTTCTGGCACTAACATAATGTCAATACTCAGGGAAAGTGACTCGGATGGAGCATGGAGACTCTATGAGATCGTCAATCTCACGAAGTGAACCTTAACAAGCAAACACACTAGCTCAACAAGCAAACCAACACTCAAAGATCAAGGAAATCTGCCTATGTCCTTTCTCACAGCTCTAGGTCATCACACCATTTCGGCACTCGAACGGACTCGAAATGCAACAAAACTTTAGGAGGAGGTCTAGGACACCTAGGGGCACTATCCTAGCACGTCTGGTTGCAATCTAACAAGGTATCAAAATCACGATCCATCATGAAAAAGGTCTTGAAAACTGCAACAGAACTATCCAAAACTGTCGTCCTATGGTCTAAGAACACTCTCCTATGGTCAAAACGACTAAAAACAACGATTTAAGCACTCAAATCTATAATTATAGCTCACAGACGCGTAGTCGCAAACCACAACAAAACTGACAATGCTTACACTTAAATTAAAGAGCAAAGAAAGAGGAACACAATGCAAGTTTCGGAATCAAAAACGGATTACCCATTCAGTAACTGCGATGATTACAAGGTGGAGCAGCTCGTAGCTTGAGCGTACGTTTTTTGAGCTCCCTTCCTCTTCTCAAGATAAGTACCCTTTCACATTAAAGTTATTGACCTTTATACCTAGGGCATTCTAAATGGCCAGTGGCCGGCTCACAAGGACCCTTACAAATATCATTACATCATTGCAACTCAGGGGATTGATCCATTACTATGGAATCAAGATTTACACAGAGTATCACTATACTAGCTCGGACAAAATAATAGACGACAAATGTGGTGTCTGGCTACGTGTCCAACCAATTGGGCGCCCGTTTGATTTATCCTCAAACATTCCCCCCTTCCTAATTCGTGTTGTCCCTTGACACGACCTTGTGCAATCTTGTCATAGGGTTGTCTTCAGCTTTGTCTTCAAGGTTGGTCTTCAGCTTGGGAAGTGCTTTGTCGTTGATGACACTCCCCCCTTCCTTGAGTAATTCATATCTTTCGTGTTGTTGATACGTGATTTGAGCGTGATTGTTGAGGCAACTTTTGTTCTTGTTGCACATTCTCCTCTTTGTTGCCAGTCTTGGCCGCCGGGAAGATGGATGTTGATGTGTCAAAGCTTACAGAATTGAACCTCTTTGGGGCATGGACTTTATGATGGATTTTATTTCAAGGTCCACTGTAATTTGAGTTGTCTGCAATAGGTCTCTAATGTTGAAGCGCTGTGTGAGCTACGTATGGTTGTTGTGGATAGCTCGCTTGTTGAATTTTTCATTGCTTGTCGTTGTAGGACATTCTTTGAATTGCCATTGTTTGATGGAGATTGTTGTCATCCTTGAAGATAAAAGATGCTCTTGATAAGCATATGGAGACCTGCTGTGTTTGCTCCAAGTCGTTGTCAATTGATTTGGGAAACTACTTCCTTATTGTTGATATAGAAGGAATATATACAAGAAGTTGATGATGAGGGTTTCTAGATTAGGGTCTTAAAACCTGGATGACCAAAGGGAAAAAACCCGGTGGGAAAAAAGTGCCTTTGGTATACGTTCTTATTGGACTTGAGCATTTGGACTTGAAGTACCTGTCATGCAAGGTGAGTGCTTGGGAGAAACAAAGGAAGAGTGCCTAATGCAAGTGCTAATTATGGGACACTCTATATGCTTATGAAAATTAAACGAAAAAAAGCATGTAGAGTAAGAGATGGAGTTATATGGGTGCTTCAAGGAACAAATGTAGCATGTGTGACATCAACAAACGTCTCAATAGCTTCCACGTTTCCAAGAAGGGTTTTCGATGTAGAAGCTTCTCCATTCATACCTCACTATGATGAGTGCGTGAGTGTCTTTTGGACTTCCTCCTGCACTTACCAGTATACTACAATGACTTTGACTCTTATGCTCACCTATACAAGCATGAGCGACACAACGTAATTATACTCAACTCTTCTAGCTTGAGGAGTACCTAGAATAACTAAGACGCTTAGACCACAGAGAATATTACATGAAGGTTTGGGACTAACGCCTCGTTCATTTAGTGGCTTAGCTGCCCGACTCTGACTTTTGTGCCATGTATTTTTAATGGCGACTTGGACTTACCTGTTCAAGGCCAGAAACCCAATTCCATAAGTTTTGGAAATTTAGGCCTTTTCCATTGTGTTGGTCTTTGGATGCCACCATTTTGTCGAGTAGGTTGGCATACTTTGGCTCCTCTTGACTTGCTTGTTGTATGTTCACACTACTTTGTGAAACCAGTTCTTCAGTTGTTGTAGAGACTGATGTAGCATTTGCTTTATCTTGCATGAGAAGCAGTTGTCGAGATTTGTGGGTTCTTTGTAATTGCGTTTCCACGAGCGATTTTGGAACCCACCTTGTCTTTGGTCCTTGTGTGACCGTCTTTTGTATTCGCTCTTTTTGGTTGATGACTTGATGGACACTAGGCTTCGGTAGCCAGATTTGATGATCTCCTTTGTGGAAGCCTTGCTTTTGTAATTGATGGCAAGGTATCCATCTGTAAATGGCTGCAGCCTTGGTTGTAATTGGCTTCTGTTGGCTTTTGGTTGTCATTGCTTGCTTTGGGGTAGAAGCTTGTGCTGCTTGATTTCTCTTCGTTGTTCCAGATTGAGCTCCAATTTTTGGTAACCATATTGGAGTGTTACCTTCGTAAAATCCTTGTGCTTCAAGTAGCTTAACTGGAATCATCTACTGCTGCATCTGTTTGTGCTGGGTAGCTTCGTTGAAGTTTGACTTTGGTACCCATACTTATTGTGTTGCTTTTTTGGAAGGTTTTTTCTTCTGTCATTTATTGTTGTTCTTTCTCTTGCTTGAGTTGTTTTTATTCCGTTGATAGCTTGGCTCGCTCATTATAGAACTTCTTTCTTGAGGTGAGTACATCCAGGCTGTTAGTTTAGGCTTTTTGGCCCAAACATTAATGTTTCCTTCGAAGTAGCCTTGAACAGTGAATGACTCGTTTGATGCTACCCACCCCGTCACCTTTTTTTGTTGAGGCTGAACTTGTGCTTCATGTATCCAAACTGGGTCTTTGACTTTGATGTGCTCTTTGGATACCAACACCTGGTTGAAATTCTTTGGCTTCTTTTGGATACTTTTTTGTGATGGAAACTTTGGTTGATAGACTTTTTGCTTTGGTTTCCATTGCATTGTTGGTGATGTGGCTCTTGATGTAGAGGCTTCGCGGGAATTTTGATGGAGGCTCATCGAAGGTAAAGTTGTCTTGCGAGGTTGATATACTTCAATGTTTACCTTTGATTTACCTTTTCTGCAATTCTTGGTTGCTCCTTTTTTGCATTGACTGGAGGTGCTTTTGGGGTTTTTGATGGTGTTGTTGCTGAAGCTTTTCCTTGTGGCTGAAAGAAGACGTTTCTCTAGCTTTCTGTCAGGATCAGAATCTCTTTGATATGATGGGAGTCAATTATGTGGAAAGTATCCTTGTACTCCCCAGTACTCAACTTGAGTATAGCTTCTACCACTCCGAAGCTAGGAATCGACATTTTTGGACTTGTGTACACGATGTCCTCTAGCTCGATGATTGGTGGCTTTCCCATCATGATCCACGTTCCATAAGTCATTATATTCTTTGTTGCTTCTGGATCTATCACAGTTGAACATGTGATTTTGAGTCCTGTTTCTCCGCATATGCAAAATTTGATCATTGTAGGAGACAATCGATCTTCTTCCTTGTCGTTGTTCTTCTTTTGATATTGCGTTTGTTGAAGATTTTCCGTTGAACTTGGAAGCTTTTCTCCTTCATTTGCTTTCATTTGCACTTTTTCTGGAGTCGGCTTCTTTCAAACAACTTTTATCAATTCTTTAGGTATGTCAATGATGACATATTCTTGTGGTTTCCCTGCTTCCTTCGTTTGCACCTTGGAACCATGCTCCAGGATGTAGCTATCTGTCTCACCTTTTCTACTTTCACACTCACAAACTTCATTAGCTTCCTTCAACACCTTTATCGTAAATAAGGGAGTTATATCATACCCATCTTCGTTGCAAAATTTAGTCAGGGTTGCCTCATTCACACATACACACATCAAGAGTCGTTAGTATTTGATCCCATCCAAAGGATTCAAATAACTCCTATGGAAATGGTTCTGGTACATATGCTTCATCTTCTACTGAACGCTCTAGGATGCAATCTTCCTTTCTAAGACTTACGCTCTCAGGATCTCTGTACATCCAAATATGCGCTTTGCTTTCCAAATCAATTGTGGAGTTTAAGTCTTCCCCCGGGGTACGCACTACATCTCTATAACTATGATCTTTGACACTGATTTTTGTTGTGACCTCTTTGTATCTCAAGTAGATATAGTCATAGCCCCAGTCTTGTACCATTTTGAGCTGACGCATGAATGGTCTGCCCAATATGATATCAAAGTTGCTGCTCTTGTAAAAATTCATTATGGCAAAGGTGTGCTAAGTGACTCAATGCCACACGAGGATACAATGATTTTTTCTAATATTCCAATCAATTTCTTCGTGTATCCATCCGCTAATTGCAGTTTCATTCGAGATTTCCTAAGAGAAGGCTTTCCCCATTTTTTCCATACATCTTTGGTTGCAATGGCAATTCCTGCCCCACTATCTAATATAGCAACCGTCTTTACTCCTTTGTACTCAAGTGGTGTTTTCTTCGTCTCCTTCAGAGTAGTCACCCACCTTATTTACTGGTACTGGCTTTGTATGTCGCTTCTTTGGCGAGGTGTCATCCATGTTTTTGTCCGCAAGTTGGTCATGAGAAGGGATTTTCAGCCCCATGTTTCCAGGTGTTTGCCCATTTGGCCCCATAGATGCGGTCTAATTTTTAGTAGCTCTGAGAGATAAAGTGTGCATTGTATAGGAGAAGACATCAATTCATGCAACTCTTGGTATCCATCATTTTTGGTGTGGCTTTCCACTGAGAAGGTACCATTTTAACTTCCGATTTTGTCTTGTGTTCTCCTATGAAAGATGGCAACGTCTTTAGGGAGCATGGTTTACTCTCTTCGGATGTGACAGTCCCAACATCCCCATTTAGAGATCGTATATCCCCTAGGAAAAATTCGTGATCCATGTTTATCTCAGGGATAGGTGCTGACTGTAATGTAACACTACCATCCTTTCGGTTTCTGATTGATTCCCACAAGGATTGTGGCCACGGTTCTTCTACCTCCAGAATAGGCATCACTGCTTGTGAACCCACCCCATATGTGGTATTGGCTACTTCACTTGTATCTAAAGGTGTCTCAACTCCTGGCTCTTCCTGGTCTCTGTTTACAATACCCTGGCTCTCCAATTCTTGGACTTTATCGCGGATTAGCACCTCCGTTTTTGTACCATCTGGAACATGTGGTTTCATAAGAGATTGGGCCTTCTGGATAAGCTCCTTGCAGATTTGCAACCTCTCTTTTTCATACCGTGGATGAGGGTACGTTAGCCATCTATCCTCTTGGGTTTGGTTGGGTTTTAGCCTAGCTTCATAAGCTTTCAAGATCGCATCCAAACGTTCAACGACTTTGTCGACCAAGACTGAACCTCCCGAGTTAGTCTTTGGCTCTTTAGGTCCCTTTGTGTTTTTGTTCCTTTATTGCTCTTGTCTAAGCTACTCTCTTGTTTGATTCAGTTCAGTTTCCAAAGCAGCTTTCTCCTTCAGCCTCTTCAATTTCATTTTGTCCCGTCTGCCTTTCCATAATCTTCTTTCGAAGCTTCTCACCGGTTTGTTCTCAAATTCTGTTTGAACAGGCAATGTGGCCTTTTCAGCTGGTTTGTTTTTGGCAGCTTATTAAGCTTGAGCTCGAGTCATGACGTTTAAAGGAATGGCGGGTTCTACCTTGGATCCGCTTGAAGAAGGCATCATGCCTACAACATTCATTGTTGCTTTCCCTTTGTAGTATGGTTTTTTAGCATAGTGTTGGCATAGATGGTCTAGACCACAACGTTCACAGAATACAAATAATTTGATTTGTGGACCCTTGTTTGGACAACTTCGTGCCCAATGATCACCTCCACACTCATAGCATGGACCTTCTTGTTTTACAGCTGGTGATCCAGCTAATGGTTGTTCTTGCCTTGTGAGGATGTTCTTTGAACCATACTCCTGATGATTGGCTATGGACATGAGAGTATTCGCATCGGAGTACTGGTTTCTCACGGATTGTGGCACATGTGTTGGTTGAGTGTAGTTGACTACCACTCTACCATCATTCAAAATAGGTGGTTGGTGCCCTAGCACACATTGTGGCTTTGGCTGAGTACTACACCATGGATTGGGGTGATCCCCTCCACAAGTATTACATATCTTCAATTGAGACTGTCGTACAATCGGGTTCTGGATGTAGCCTTGGTTTATTCTTCTAATTACTCCCTCAACCACTTGATCAATGATTGGTTCCCAAGGAGTTTAAATATCTCTCTTTGTTGTTGATTCGCTCTTTGGAGATGAGGCACTACTAGTCGTGTTGTCTGTATCTTCAGTCACCTCTCCATAGGCCTTGCAATTCTCAACTAGATATAGAGCTTCTCTAGTGACTTGCTCAACCGTCGTGCATCCTTTCAAATATAGGTCCTTTTTGAGAGTTTCATTCCTCAAGCCCTCTATGAAGAGAATTGATAGCCTCTCATCTTGCGGTAGCTCTCGTGTAGGACATCACGCTATGTATTGTTTGAAGCGAAGCAGAGCTTCCTTCACTCTTTCATTCGCTTTTTGTTTGAAAGCGTAGATTTGGGACACAGTGTTGTGTTTGATTCCCCTTTTCAATAAATCCTCTACAAACTCTTGTAAGAGTTGTGCTATGTTTGGAAAATCATCTCTATTTAGTGGTTGGAACCAAGTCAAAGTTGTTCCTTCCAATGTCAACCCAAATCCCTCATATTGAGTATGGAAATCTGCAATCTGTTCAGCCCTCAAAACTTGTTTAAAGATTGAGACATAAGCATATGGATCCCCTGACCCATCGTATTTTGTCTTGACACATTGAGCCACTTGATATGGTCTTAATCGTTGTGGTTCAGTCACCAATTTAACGAATTTGTGGTCTCTTGGAAAAACGTCTCTTGCTCTCTCCTCTTGTCTTGGAGACAATCCTGGCGGAATCCTCTCTCAAGTGTACTCTGGCGTCTTTTTTGATTGAGAGTAGTAAGTAGAGATCAGAGTACCCTTGTACATGTATTTCTCTAAGTCAATTGGATTGACAAGTTTGTACTCACGTCCATACTTATCTACCATCAAAACTTGCACTCCGTTGGCATCTGTATATGTGAATGCATAGAGATTCTTATGGGTGGTCAACTCTCTAGCATAGGGCTCTACACACTTGTAAAAGATGTATGGATCTCCGTTTGTGAATCTATATAAGACCTCATGAGCGTAATCTGTAAGCACTCTCATGGATTCATTGGCTTTGATGAATCTCACGTTTGGTTTGTCGATTAGAGGATGCCTCTCCTCTAGGTATTCTCCTAATCTCCCTGTTGAAGGCATTGCAACGTTTCTTGCGTTTTTCATGTCTTCAAGTGGAGTAGAGAACCCTAGTGGTGGATGATTTGTCATGATTAAGGATCACTCAAATCTTTCAAGATAGTCCTTGACAAGCTCACTTTGGCTTAGTGCAACTTATCCCTTTTTGCTCCTGGTAAGGTCTCTCAGAAGTTAGGAATTTTTTACTTTTTGGTCTCTGGAAAATAGTTTTGGGTACCCTAAAAGTTTGGATTTAAGAAACCTAGAAAAACTCAGCTCTAAAACTCAGCTATTACCCACAAGCTTTCTTCCTAGCTATACCTGACTCAATTTGGAATTCTCTATCAAAAGTTACAGCACTTTTAGTGAACCGCACTTAAAACAGCACCCAAGAAACTTTGGCTTGTTCTTGGTCTCTAGAAGGTATTTTTAGCTCAAACTTGAGATTTGGGATGTATTCAAGTATGTCTATAAGATCACCAAGTAGGATACCCCCACTATGCTGAGAGGTACATGGATCGTGATCCATGTTCCTGTCAATTTTTTTTTCAAATTTTCCCAAATTTTGACTATGTGTAGACAAGGTCATATGCAGGCTATATACCAATTTTCAGCAAATTCTGAGGTGGAGGTACATGGATCACGATCCATGTTCAACCACATCTAGACTTGTCCTCTTAGGAATTTGTTCCTGACTATGTCCACAAGCTAAATCTCAAGTCTTTTTGGATTTGGACTTGGTTTGATAGGTCAAATAGCCAACACTAGGTCTGCACCGCGGTTTTCTGTGTGTCACCTGGTTTGCTCCCTTTTGACCCAAATTTGCTCAATTTTTTCCAAAACTGGACTTGGGGATATATTTTCTTATGTAAGCACTACGGATCTGGAAAGTTTCAGGTCAAGCTGTCACTATGGGTACATGGATTGCGATCCATGTTTGGAGCCCAAATTGACTTCTCTTGGTATCATCAGATTCACCATGCTTAGGAGGTCCTATGGTATCATTTTTTTAAAATGGACCTCTGGATTGAAAGTTAGGTCAATTTTGGCACTTGCACATAGTACTTTGCAGTTCTGGGCTTTTAGAAAGGTTTTTGATATCCAATTTTACTTTTGAAAAGACCACTAGATTCCTTGTGATGTCCTCTAGCTATGGTGCAAGTTTGGTATCAGACTGTGACAAAGGAACATGGATCGCGATTCATGTACCTTTGTGTCAGATGGTATCATACACAAAGGTACATGGATCGCGATCCATGTACCTTTGTGTCAGATGATAATGAAACTTGGCACACAGCTTCCCCTTGGTCTCTTAATCCCTGCTATGTGGTTTTTGTATGATTTGGACTTGTTTAGGCTAGGCAAAAGTCAATCCCTAGGTCTATTTTAGGGTCTTCCTCTTTGAACAGTTTTTGGCTCTTTTCACCCATTTTTTGAACTTTTTTGGCAAAATTTCTTTGGGGACTTTTGTTCACAATGGTCTCTGCCTCCTACAGGCAAAAGTCAAACCCTAGGTCTATTTTAGGGTCTTCCTCTTTGAACAGTTTTTGGCTCTTTTCACCCATTTTTTGAACTTTTTTGGCAAAATTTCTTTGGGGACTTTTGTTCACAATGGTCTCTCCCAAAAATTTCTCATAGGTACATGGAACGCGATCCATGTTCCTCCACTTTTGGATCTGAATTTTTGGTGTGCTGATAGCTTATGATGTTTGTAGCTTGCTCACCAAATCTTTTTGAATTAGGATCAGTTTTGCCCTACCAAATCTGACTTCTAATGTGACAGTTTTGAGAATGTTTTGTTTTTGGCTCTTTTGACCACTTTTTACTACTTTTTTGCATTTGGTTCTTTTGGGAAAGTTGTTCCAAATGGTACCAGCTATCTACTGCTCAAATCTCAGCCAAAAAAATTTCAAATGTTTTTCATGAGGTGCATGGATCGCGATCCATGTTTGGAAGTCAAATTGACATTTCTTGGTACCAGCAGACTCAACATGTTTACTAGATGCTATGGTATCAAAAGTTTTGGATTTGGATTAGTTTTTGCCGTTCAAAAGCAAGTTTTTCTGTCTGTCCTGCGGTTTTTGACTAGTTTCTGTATTTGTCTATTTTGACCAACTTTTTTTAGATTTTTGATATGGTACCTTTTGGCAAAGTTGTTCCAAATGATATCAGGAATGTACTTGTCAAATATCAACCCCAAATGTCAAAAAGGTGCAGGGATCGCGATCCATGTTTGGCATCATTTTTTCATGAATTTTATTCTGTTGGTTCTTTATGCCCTGTAGAAGCCAAATCTCACCCCTTTTTGAATTTGGTTCCCAAAATTTCAAGATTTGCCCAATTTTGTGTCTGAAATGCTTGTTTTGGTGTTTTTGCCCTAACAGCCAATTCTGATGTGATTTTTGCTTTTTTTTTCAAGCAAACTTGATCATAGCAGTATCCTAGTGATGCTCAATGTCACTGATCACTTTTTTCCAAAAATGGTATTTGGGGTACATGGATCGCGATCCATGTTCCTCCACAAAATCTGGCCAAACTTCTCAAATTGCTTCTAGAGAGTCTGCTGATGCCTTTGATCCACAAATTTGCAAATTTGGATCACTTTTGAGCTCTCTACCATCAAATTTTCATAATTTCAGAGTTATGGTAATTTCAGCCAAAGTATGCTTTTCACCCTTTTTTCCTTCAATCTTTTAGCCCAAATTTGATGGTGGTAGTTCTACTTACCCTACTCCTAAGTACTGAAATGAAACATGAAACAAAAACAAACGAAACGGTACAAAATAAAGTCAAAACGAAAAACAGAACAGCACTCTGAAAGTAATGAGAAAATCGAACAATGAAATGCTTTTGGCTATTTCACTCACAACCCTCTTTACTTCTCAAGAATAGTTCTAGCAAGTCCTCGACTTCTAGACTCTATCAAGCACTAAACCCCGTGTCTAGCTACTTCACTGCTAAGGTGTAAATGGAATGGAGAGACAAATATTTAAAAAAAAAGACGCTCTGAATACGCACTAGGTCACTCACCATCTAAGGATAATATCCCCAGCAACGGCGCCAACGTTAGCGGGTCGCCGCGACGGACGTCTGCAGCATAGCTTTCTGGCACTAACATAATGTCAATACTCAAGGAAAGACTCGGATGGGGCACGGAGACTCTATGAGATCGTCAATTTCACGAAGTGAACCTTAACAAGCAGACACACTAGCTCAACACGCAAACCAACACTCAAAGATCACGGAAATCTGCCTATGTCCTTTCTCACAGCTCTAGGTCATCACGCCATTTCGGCACTCGAACGGACTCGAAATGCAATAAAACTTTAGAAGGAGGTCTAGGACACCTAGGGGCACTATCCTAGCAAGTATGGTCGCAATCTGACAAGGTACCAAAATCATGATCCATCATGAAAAAGGTCCTGAAAACTACAACAAAACTATCTAGAACTATCGTCCTATGGTCTAAGAACACTCTCCTATGGTCAAAACGACTAAAAACAACGATTTAAGCACTCAAATCTGCAATTATAGCTCACAGACGCGTAGTCGCGAACCACAGAAAAACTGACAATGCTTACACTTAAATTAAAGAGCAAAGAAAGAGGAACACAATGCAAGTTTCGGAATCGAAAACGGATTACCCATTCAGTAACTGCGATGATTACAAGGTGGAGCAGCTCGTAGCTTGAGCATAGGTTTTTTGAGCTCCCTTCCTCTTCTCAAGATAAGTCCCCATTCACATTAAACTTATTGACCTTTATACCTAGGGCATTCTAAATGGTCAGTGGTCGGCTCACACGGACCTTTACAAATATCATTACATCATTACAACTCAGGGGATTGATCCATTACTCTAGAGTATCACTACACTAACTCGGACAAAATAATAGACTACAAATGTGGTGTCCGGCTACGTGTCCGACCAGTTGGGTGCTCGTTTGATTTATCCTCAAACAGCACTCAAATGATCACATTCCGCTACCTGAACCAAGTATGGAAGTCCAGGAACCTACGAGTCTTTGAGGGCAAACTAGAGGTGGCTCTATTTGATGATATTGTATGATCAAGCACTGAGCAAGAAGAGAGGTAGCGGACAAAGATGAAGTATGGATGCATATTTTGAGTTGTTTAAAACATCCAAGATGTTAGGAGTTAAACATTTGGTAGGTATTCGCTATACAAGTCTCCGATGGAACCCTAGATCCCTCAAGGCACATGTTATGGTTGAGGGTTGTTGTATTCTTATTGGGTTAATATAAATTATCTCAACTCACAATTGTGAGTATGGCAAAAAAAAAGAAGTTTGTGTGAATGTAGAAAGAAAAGGGGAGTTTTTTAATGACCTTCAAAATGAAAAAAGTGGAATCACCCTTAAGATGACACTTATGTTTTTCAAACTCCATAAAGAAGTAGTAGAGATGCCTTGTCTGTTACGATGGGCCCACTCAAACAAGGTGAAAAGATCACATTGGCATTTTATAATAAAATAAGTAAAACAATAAAATAAAAACAACAAATAAAAAAATTTAAAATAAAAACAACAAAATAAAGAGACCCCATTACAAACTAAAAAGTAGATTTAATAAACATAGATCACAATAAAATAATTCCTTAAGGAAAGGTAGGTTTAATAAGAGTTAAAAAAAAAACATTTTTGTGAAATGTCCTTTTACACTACAATAAAAAAACGTGTTATCGACGCAGATATCGACGCGGCCCGTCGCTATGCGTATCGCTATCCGCGTCGCTGTGAAACCAGTCGCTATTAGCGACGCACATAGCGACGACCATAGCAGAAAAAATTTTTCTTGGGCAGAGGGCAGGTAGCCTGGCCTGTGCCCAGTTCATTTTCTTCGGCACCCCTTGCCCTTGCGGCTCCTCTCCCACCAGTCTTGCATCTTCCTCATCGCTCCACAGTCGAGGCATTTCTGGGTCAGAAACGGATAGAAATTCGATCGTCAATACAAGAGACTCTTGCACCAGCCATCCTTCTGCCATGCTCCCCTCTGGACGCGCTTTTTGGCGAACAAAACCCTTAAGTGTTTTCATGAACCGCTCTAGAAAGAACATCCAACGGCTGTGGACTGTACCTACCACTGCAACCTCATCTACTACATGGACGAGCAAGTGCATTTGGATAGTTAGGCAGCTTGTGGGTAGATACTTCTCAATCAGGCAAACTGCCTCAATGGAGTTAGCCCGTGCGACTGCAATAGATTCCTCCCGTATCTCCTTGGAAGAGAGCCACCGCACTAGCTCTGAAATCTTGTATATGCAGGTCCGCACTTCCTCCGTTAAACACCACTTGATTGCAATTGGAAGAATGAATTGCAAGAACTTATGCCAGTCGTGCGATTTCAACCCTGACAATTGATCGTCACGGGTGAATGCTGTCTTGAGACATCGCATATATCCTGTTGGCGTCCTGAACTCTGAAATCACCCTTTTCACTTGTCGCTCTTCGTTTTTTAGCAATACCCATGGCGCTCTTGGAAGTTTTGTTTGACCAGCTGCATTGGTGAAAGGCCACAGCTCTGGCATCTTTCCAACCGACTGCAAATCATCTCGTGAAGCTCGATTGTATTTCATTCCCATGATTGTCTTCCAGAGGAGCTCTCCCACATTCTTGAATATATGCATTGGATCCAGCAAATGGTTAATTAGTAGATCACCCCAGTACGGCAACGTATGGAGAATGGACAAACGTTTCATTCCTAGAATAGGTTGCCCCTCATGTTTCTCCCATCGGCGATGCCTCTCTTGTACATGCATAGGACGACATTCGACGCGACCAAGCTGGCCTTCGCGCAAGTGATGGCCATCTGGAAGATAACGGTGGTGGCCTTGATAAATTGTCTTTCGAAGAGAGGTAGAATAGCGCACATCCAAAGAATGCCCGCAAATTGGATATGCATTGTATCCCGAAGTTGTTAGTCCTGCATATATCAAAGCATGAATCAGGCCAAGGCAAAGGTCTTGCGAATAGCGAGAATTTTGTAAATCAATAACCATTACCAGAAGCTTCTCCGTATCCTGGCCAATCATGCATAGTCCACATAAGAAGTCCATGGATCCTTGCATGCTGTTGTCCTACTGGTTCAACCGCATCTGCTATGTTGATCCCATGCCATAACTCCTGGAGCTCGTCAACTAGTAGAGCTAGATAAACATCCATGTTTTTTGCTTTGAACTTACTAGGTACAATCAAGCTTAAAATCAAATGACCCTTCTTGATAGTAAGCCACGGTGGGAGGTTGTAATTGATAAGGCACACAGGCCAAGTGCTCCATGACGAGCTTCTCAAGCCAAATGGATTGACTCTATCCATTGCCATGCCCAAACACAAATTGCGTGGTTCACTCTTAAAATGTGTCCATGTATCTTCAATGTGCCTCCAAGCCTTCGAATCAGTGGCGGGCACCCTAAATGTTGCGTCAGTGGATCTATTCGTAGAATGCCACCGCATCAACTTTGCAATGGAACCACAACGAAACATGATTTTTATCCTAGGAATAATAGGGAAATGCCGCAACACTTTAGCTGGCACTGTCTCACCAACTGCATCTTGTTTGTAGCGCATTGCTCCGCACTTAGGATACCACAAACAATCTGCGAATTCATTGCGAAAAAGAATGCAATCATTTGGACATGCATGAATCTTGTTGTAGTCCAAGCCAACTGACGTAAGAAGTTGCTTTGCGTCTGGCCTGGAGGGGGGCATTTCATTGCCAGGCGGGAGAAGTTGCTCCCACAATAACCTGTTTAAGCCACATTAAATTAAAATTAAAGCTCTCCGAGCACATCACCGTTGCAATCGGAAAATCTCTTTTGTAAATTACGTACCTAAACAAAGCAGTGACGCTTGCATCTGACCACCCGTACACTGACTGAAGATTCAAAAACGCCAAACAAGTACGGAGCACAGATATTTTGGCGCCTTCATAGATTGGTTGACGTGCCAACTTTCTCAACATGTCTTCAGGAGATAGGCGCACGGCTTCTGGTGCTACTTCGTTCGCATTCTTCTCGCTTGTTTGGAAGAAGGCATCCAACATCTCCTCCATGCCGTCGTCTTCTGTCTGTAAGCCCTTTTCTGCTTCCATCCATGGCTCTATATTGGTCGGACCTTCACGCATAATCTTTTTTCTCTCTCTCTCTCTCAGATGTAGGTGCTATGTCGCGGAAATCAATGCCCGTTCCGTAGGAGTCGTATCGTAGATTCTGTACGGTTTCTCTAGCAAACTCTCCGTACTTGTGCACATGCTCATTACATATCCTACGCTTGCGCAGGATTTGATACTTGCAGAGCATGCATGAGCATGCAATCTTTTCCTCCATGTTAGTTGATGACGTTGCCATCTACAATGATTATGAATGTTGTTTTAATATATATATATATATATATATATATATATATATATATATATATATATATATATATATATATATATATATATATATATATATATATAATATATATATATATATATATATATATATATATATATATATATATATATATATATATATATATATATATATATATATATATATATATGCTCCTCACAATGTGAACTACCTCGCATTCTCTAGTCTTGCCCAATATCCGTACACCTCGGTCCAGAGGTGTACGGAAATCAGGACCACCGGGTCAAAATCTCATCTTTATTAGTCAAATCCTATATGGGTAGACACATACGTGCACTCCCAGGTGTACATGGCAATGCATGTAGTAGGCAAAACCCCTTTGCCTCTTTTAGTTCCATAGTTTCTTCTCTGTCTACGTACCCTATCTCTCGTTCTTTCTCTCTCGATCTCGCTCTCGCTATCTCTCTTTCTCTCTCGATCTCGCTCTCGCTATCTCTCTCTCTCTCTCTCTCTCTCTCTCTCGCTCTCTCTCTCGCTCTCGCTCTCGCTCTCGCTATCTCTCTTTCTCTATTTTCCTATCTCTCTCTATTTCTCTATTTTCCTATTTCTCTGCCATAACTCCTGGAGCTCCACTTCCCTATCTCTCTCTCTCTCTCTCTCTCTCTCTCTCTCTCTATATATATATATATATATATATATATATATATATAACTCTCTTTCTCTATCTCTCTATTTCTTATCTCTCTCTCTCTCTCTCTCTCTACTTACTCTCTCTCTCTCTCTCTCTCTCTCTCTCTCTCTCTCTCTCTCTCTCTCTCTCTCTCTCTCTCTCTCTCTCTCTCTCTCTCTCTCTCGCTCTCTACTTCCCTATCTCTCTAATGATCGAACGAGCGACTGATCTAGGGAGATCTAGACGCCCACGACTGCGGAGGACTACACAACATCGACAGAGGCTGCATCAGAGGATCTAGCTAGGTCACTTTGGCTCAACATGCACAACGTCCGGTCAGAGTACTGACCATGGAGGAGATCTACCTATCCCAACTAGCTCGTTTAGCCGTTTAGTCCACACCCAGCAATTTAGGATTCCATAATATTTTATTTTGTCATCTTCTTACTCTGACTTTGTATCAGATCCATCACATTGTAACTTTCTTGTCTCATGTCTCATAGGTCACTTTGGCCTTTCGAAGACGTTAATATAACATTTCATTTCATTTCTCTCTTTAATTTTTTTTTCTTTAGTTTTAATTTCCTAAGCATACATTAATTCTCTCTCTCTCTCTCTCTCTCTCTCTCTCTCTCTCTCTCTCTCTCTCTCTTTGATTACCTACACACACACACACATTTCTCTCTCTCTCTCTCTCTCTCTCTCTCTCTCTCTGTCTCTCTCTCTCTCTCTCTCTTTCCTACACACACACACCACTCTCTCTCTCTATTTCCTACACACACCTCTCTCTCTCTCTCTCTCTCTCTCTCTCTCTCTCTCTCTCTTTCCTACACACACACACGATGTAGAGAGAGAGAGAGAGAGAGAGAGAGAGAGAGAGAGAGAGCAAGAGAGAGGGGTTGGGGAGGGTGGAGATGGACATAATACCTGCGCAGCAGGTTTCGGCCAAGACCCAAGCAGGCGAAAATGGCCCCTGCGTGCGGGTTTCGCTTTTTTTCCCCAATTTTTTTGGCGTCGATATACACATCGCTATACGCGTGGCAAATAAAGCCTTTTCACGCGTATATCGACGCACATTGCGACGCGTATAGCGACGCCCACTAATGTCGTCGATATACGCGTGGAAAGGCATGGCCGTTGATATAGGCGCGTCGATATCTTCATTTAGTGTTGTAGTGTTAGGAGGTCTTAAGTAAAAGATTCTTTTCCAAATAAAAAAATTGCATTATTTCACAGCATAGGATCAAAATTCTTTGAATGTACTTCTAATGCTTTGTTTTTGAGGGCTTTTTAACTGGTCCAAATAAACAAAGACAAAAAAAAGTCAAGGGAGCTTTAAATGGCAGTGTCAAATTACAATGATGGAAGGACCCATTTACAATTTAAAAAGAAGATATAATGTTTATAATACTTTTCGTTTCAAGCTAAGAGGAAACATGTCCACCATTGACAACCTCTCTAGCTGCTCAGAAATTGCACCATTTCTCCATCCCTCCCTATAGCCTTCTTTAGGCCAAAATAGTACGACTCTCTATGCCCAAAAAATCTCCACCATCCAAATGGACTACTGAGGAAGAAGTGTACATAACATACTTCTCCTCTATGTCCTACTGCTTTTTGCAAGCCAAACAGAATAAGAAACTATTATTTTAAACTCTTGAGGAATAGATATATCAACTTATATTCTTGTACTCATTAAAAAATATCAAATTCATTTTGGATATGTCATGGCCCGGCATGTGCATGACAAGAGTAGTCTATGCTTGACTTCATATTGTATTCTATTTTTTGGGACTACATAAGTAGTCCTTAGTAAAGGGTTGGATTTTGGGTGCAAATCTAAACCATTGAATAAAGCTTGCACTTTAGTGTCGCATGGTAAGTTTTTTTTTTCAAAACTCACAATTGTGAGTGATTGTATTAGAATGTCGTAGAGAAAATTACAACCTTCAACCTCCAACCTCAAGCTCCTGTCAAGCCTTGAGGATTCTAAATTACATCATATTCAAGCTTACAAGCTATTATCAAGGACTTATTTGAACGTCCTGAGTTACCCTAACCCAGTCATCCGAGTTGTGACCATTACCTATCACATATATGATCTCCTCCTTTCTTGTACAATCACCAAGAAACTAGCCACAGAAAGATCGTTATCAAGATGCAACAATTCTTGGCTGTCCATATATTTTGGAAGAAGCAAAATCTTACAATTTGAGTACAAATAAGAAGGGCACTACTTTGAAATTGTTTCCCCCTTAGACACAAATCATTCTTGAAGAAGCCTATCTTCCACGTTTTTTGTATCTACTTGCACACCTTTCCTGCCATTCCTCTAATAGCCGGACAGACGAAGAACAAGTGTGCGAGATCTTTGCTAGCCCCTTAGCACCCTAAGCACCTATCGGATCCAATGACCGGTGCTTGGATCTTGACGCCCGTCGGCAAGGTCCCCCCATAGCACCTTCCATAGAAACACCTTCATATATTGGGGCCATTGTGGTCCCTAGATATTCATTGTGACCACAACCCATCGGACTTTCGACCATTGTTTTTTCTACTGTTTGTTCAAGGGCGTGAACGAATCCTCCTTGTGCATGAGCTCTTGATGGATGTTCTTGGTGTGAGGTTTGAAGAAAAGACAACTCTTGGGCCATGGTCTTGATGTTACTTTTCCATATAAAACACATGATAGGCTTCAAGAATTCTTTCCAATTGGATTTGCTTATTTTAAGCAATGGCGATACAAATGAAATGTACGGCATCATGAAAGCATTGATCACCGGGAGGAGCACAAACTTCCATCTTCTCATTTTGTCATTGATTTTAGTCAAGATCCAGTCACCTCTCTGCTTATATGTAATGCCCACTCCAAGTGTAGCACCAAGGTGCCTGAATACAATGCCCTTGCCTATTCCCTGTTCGGACCATTCCACGGCATCAAAAGGTGTCTCTTTCACATTTACACAAACTTTAACCTCACTATTTGTTGACCATTTCATCTCTATGTAGATGTGTGTGCATTTGTGTGTGGGGGACTTGGGACAAAGGGAAAGTGCATTTTCCATATCCATAATGTGTCGTCAAAGGCATACCAATCGATAGGTCGGTTTGAAACTGCTACTTTCTAACACCTATGTCACACTAGGGCATGCAAACAACGTTTATTCTCTTCCCAACCAATCAATGAATGTGTTGACGGAGTCACTTGTTACACCGGGGTGTTGTCCATGTTTCTATAGCTTAGTTGGCCATCTAGATCAATGGCACACTTTTTCCAAAAGTGTATCGGCCTCCCATGCCCGCCCAACTTCAACTCCAACACTAATCCTGCAGTTTGATTGGACACGTAGCAACTTTTCCAATTTCTCGCACGCACTCAATGTGACAGCATTTGTGCTAGCTGCTGTAATTCAAACTCTTCTTACGCAAGGGCATGCTGGTTATGGTCATCCAACTTATGATAGGTGGGCCTAATTATGTGTGTATATGGACAATACAATTCTATATTAAAACAAGGTGAAGTAATCACTCACAGGGGCCTTCAAAAGGCAAAAAAGTCACTATTGAGGGGTCATGAGAGTTAAAAATCTATTTAAAAAGGTAAAAGCTCATAACGATCTCCGCCAAAGAGAGAGAGAGAGAGAGAGAGAGAGAGAGAGTGGATACTATTTAAAAGAAACCTTTTATTTAGTCCTTAATGTAAATTTGTACAATTTAGTTTACTTCTTAAGCAGTGTTAAAAAAAGCTCGGGGTTTAGTGTATTTTGCAAAATCTTGGCTAGATTATGAGATGGCCTTGACAAACACCTGTAAATATTTACAAGTTTTGATGTAAAAGCTGACAAATCTTTAATATTTTGACCTAAACAAGGTGAAGAATCACAATGTCGTGCTAAGGAAATGTAATGCAAAAGTAGATGAGAGTTGTGTTTGTAGGATTTATTTTTTCACAACAAATATTTTAAAAAGTTGTAGAGAGAGTATATTACAAAGGGAGTAATAGATATATGGAAAAAGGTGACTAGTAGGTGTAGGTCAAGTTGTTTTAGTGGTGGACATGGAGAAGTTACTTGTTGACCAAATTTGGCCAAACTTAGAAGTTCAGTTTGTTGTTTTTTTAGAGAGAGAGAGAGAGAGAGAGAGATAGATAGATAGATAGATAGTTCTATTATCGTCCTGGGAGGTCAAATATGACCTATGGGACCAAATGAACATGTCACGTGGTGTGAGTGGAGTTCATAAGTGACTCTCGATGCTCAAAAATGGCTGAAATGAGCGTCGCAATAGAGAGTCCACATCGTGGTTGGGAGAGGAAGGTATGTAGGGAGAGCTCATGGCTGAATATATGGGGAAAAGAGGACCTAATGTGGTCAAAAGCTGAGCACTCAAGTAGTGTGTGGTACTCACTCTCTCGCACTTGACGAGGGCATAAGGTGCAAAGTCGATGACACTCCTCGCCAGTGCCCCAACGTCCTGTCTCGTAGCGTAGAGAATGGGAGCTAAGACGAATGGAGGCAATGGTGCGGATCGCACTCAACGGGATGGGCTCAAGGATGTAGGAATGGGTTCGGTTACCTCGTTCCGAGAAGAAGAGAGATTTGTAGTTTGGGGCAACGTGTGTGGTGTAATGGCTGAAGCGAGAACCTCCAGATTTCTCCCAAGCCATGATACATTGGCGTTGTAAGAAGGCCTCATTAACTTGGGAGTCGATCGACGCATCCTTGACCAAGTGACATGCATCCCATCTTCCAAACCATTTCTTGATATCAAGCATCCACCCCGAACTTAGTATTTTGCTCTTGCATGTCTTTTGAACCTTTTGACTTGCTTCATATGCGATTCTAGGAAGTCGATGCAAAGGGCTACGTTGTGTCTTACGCATGTACTCCACAACCCTTTCCATGCCCAAGACCTCAATGGGAAGCGATCCGGACTCAAGAAGTAAGAGCATGTAGGGTGTTTGTGTCTTGACTTGGAGAAAGTTGGTGAGAAAACGCTTTTGGACATTCTCAAACTCTTTCCAAGTAGACTTCCCGATGCTTCCACCCCACACCTCCACTCCATAAAGAAGCACCGGTGTCACCAATGTGTCAAAGAGGTACTTTTTGAGAGCCCAACACTTGATCTCTCCTGCATTGCACATGTTCTCAAATGCATAATAAGCCCTCTTTCCGGCTTCCAAGCGACGCATTGCACAATCCTTCCATTTATGATTGGATGGAACCTCAAGGCCAAGGTACTTGAAGTGATCTACCACTTCAAGTTTCTCATTGTTGTATACAATGCATGGATTTTCGTCATTGAGGGTCTTTACAAGCATAACCTTGGTTTTGGATCCATTCACGATCAGCCCGCTATGTAGGCAAAAGCGTTCCAAGACACTCATAAGCTTTTGTGCATCTTCTAAGGTATGTGCCAAGAGCACTACATCATCGGCATAAAGCAAAAGCATGATCACCGCATTTCCAATCTTAACCTCTTCTATGCCTTCTTGCTGCATAAAATCAAGAACCATGTATTCCAATTCATCAATGAGTAGCCCAAAGAGGGTTGGGGAAAGTGGGCATCCTTGTTTGACACCAATAGTGCTTGCAAAAAATTCTGAAATTCCATCTCCCATACGTAATCGACAAATCACTTTTTGGTAGATGCGAAAGACTGCATGCATAAATTCTCTCGGCACTTGAAGGCTTTGCATACGTCTCCAAAGATTTCCTCGCGGTACCATGTCAAAAGCTTTCTTGAAATCCACAAAGCAACAATACAACTTTTTTCCTTTCAATCGAGACGCTTCCATAAGAACTCGAAGAGTGACAAGGTGATCAATAGTGCTATGATGCTTTCGAAAACCTGCTTGGCCAAGCGCACGTTTGCCATTCTTTTCAGCCCATTCACTTATCTTCATCTCCATGATACATCCAAATAACTTTGCCATCAAAGAACCAACCATTATAGTGCGATAGTTGTTCACATTGTTTACATCTCCTCCTTTGTGCAAAGGTTTGATCCAATTTGCACTCCAATCATGAGGCATGCCATACTGAAGTGCAAGGTTAAACATATCGCATATCCAATATCGTGTTTTCTTGCTTGTCCATTTAATCATTTCAGCCTTGACACCTTGAAGGTCACCTGCCTTGCGAGTAGCAAGTTTCTCAAGCGCGCGGCATACATCTTCAATGGTAAAGAAGGGAGACATAAATGGAAGGGAGCTACAACCCTCCATCTTATCAACATTGGGTTGCTCATAGAGGTTCTTACAATGCATATACATATCCTCAAGAGTCAAGTCACCAAAGCTCTCAACGCGCTTGCCTTTTAGATTTTGCCAAAACTTGCCACATGCATGTGCTTTCTCTTGTGCTAAAAGAAGTTGTTTTTCGACTTCCCACCTTCTCCTCTTCTTTTGAACAAGTGCTTTGTATGTGTGTGAACATTCCAAGTAAACTTCCTTGTCTTTGATTGCATCCAATCTTAGCAAGTGTTTTCGGGCTTGACTACATTCCATGTCAAACCATTTCTTCTTGGTGCTACCCTTCTTAGACCTTTTGCAAGACATGTGTTTCGCCGAAAAGCATTCCTTCGCACAAGAGAAAATTACTTCTTTGAAAACTTTCCACTTGCATTCTAATGTTGGGCTCCCTTGATGCTCTATCATGCTTAACATTTGGTCCACCATATCAGCATATATAAGTGCTCGTTTGAAGTCTAGACGTAGGTACAAATGATTCACATCATGATTGGAGGCTACATGCTCGGGCCGTTTACCACACTTGAGGTCAATACATAACATCCTATGATCCGATTCCGGATTCCATTCACCAAGTGTAAAGCTTTGTATGCATTCTAGAGTGGCTTCTGAGAACAACATATAGTCAATCACGCTAGCACCATTGTGCTTTCTACATGTAAAGTCATTGGTGCCTTGCCATAGAGATACACCATTTGCAATGAGCATTCCGGTACTATTGCACATATGTAGAAGTGACTTTCCATAGTGATCCACTTCTTTTGCATCATTAGAACTTCGATTATACATGTATGAGTCATCCACTCTTCTTGATACATGCGGCATGTCGACTTGTTGTGTGTCGTGTTGTAACATATTTGTGCGAGCATTCATGTCTCCAAAAACAATGACTTCACCTTGATCCTTGTAATAAGCAATGTCTTCCTCTAGTTCAACAAAGGGCTGATCTCTATCCATATTCAAGCGAGCATAAAAGTTGGAGTCATAGTGAGGAATGTAGCAGCCGGCCACAAACATGACTTGACCATTTGGTGGGCTGATTTTCAGCCATAAGTAGCGTTTATACTTATCTTCTTTGACAATGGAAACATCTTTCAAACCCTTTTTGGTCATACATGCTATGCCTCCTTGGCCTCTTCGTTGCTTTGCATTTTTGGCCCACATCAAAGAATGTACATCGTATTTGTCAAATCCAAGAATTCGTTGCGCATCATGCTCCCATGTTTCGACAAGAAGTATCACATCGGAGTCATTGGTAAGCTCATCAATGCCAATCCCGCATTCCATGGATACCCGTTACAATTCCAAAAGCTTATTCGCAAGCGTGAGTTGGTCTCATAGATCATGTGTCCCTATTTGTTGGGTGGACTTGCATCCTCCTCAAGTGCCTTTTCTTCTTGAGATGATACCTTAACCTTCTTGCTTCTTTCCTCGTATGCTTTGCGACGTACATTTTGTTGCATAAGAGTGCGATCCTCATATACATTACAACCCGTTCCTTTGAGGTAGATCCAACCATTGTCAAGGATGATCTTTCTCTTTACCTCATCAGCCATGGTACATACAATAGGTCTTTCTCCCGAGCGAGGGACTCCTTGTTTTCCAACTCGATGTGCACCATAAGCCATGATTCCTGACATGCCAAAGTGTGTAGCAAAAACTCTTCAATAGCAACCGCAAGAGATTGGGGTGTTTCCATGCTTTCCTCCTTGATTCCACGAATGACGATGTTCTTTGAGCGTTTTTGTCGTTCTTGCAATTCTTGAGTGTCCACATTCTCTACATTCTTTGCTTGGACAACGGCTTGCGTGATAGGAGATGTAGAAACCACATTATCCTTACATATATCAGCCCATGATTTGGATGCATTTCTCATCTCACATACATCATGTCGTATTGTATCTATCGTTTCCTCTTTCAATACATGATCACTCTCAACTTTGCTCAAGCGCTCTTTCACTACATTCATGTCCACAAGAGAGCGTTTACATTCTTGAACTTCATTCTCAAGATGCATCAAGCGCGTTGTTTGCATTTCAAGAACCTTCTTGAGGTGCTCATTCTCCACAACGAGAACTCTTAAAGTACCATTCTCCATTGCAAGTGCGCGCAACTCTTCACCTTGCTTGTTGACGGTTTCTTGTAACGAGATCAAGTAAGCCATGATCATTGCTTCCGTTGTTGTAGACGATGTGGTTGGATTAGCATCCAAATTCCTTGGAGATTTTGCATCATTCTCCATGGCGAGTGTGGCTTTTCCACCCTTGCGAGTTTTGTCTGACATTGCCTTCAAGTCGGCAACAAAAACGCAAAGTTTTGACAGTTTTTTCAGTTCTGAGATGCTGTTACAGCAAAGCCTTCCATTACACAGAAAAATTTTGTCTTTACATCAATGCGTAGAGGGCTTCGTGCTCTTCGATTGAGGCTATAGATCACCTAAATCGGAGTTCGGATGAGCAAGTTATGGTCAAAAGAGTGAACTGCTGTCTACTAGGTCAAAAAACGGCTGTGTGTGTGTGTGTGAGAGAGAGAGAGAGAGAGAGAGAGAGAGAGAGAGAGAGAGAGAGAATTTTCCTTGAGTTTTTGCATGACGTCCGCATAGCATGGCATCTCTACATGAGAGAAGTATTAGGACCTTGAAAGCAATGTTGCCAAGATGACCTAAAATAGTGCAAACTCAACGATATCATACACAAAATTAGCAATCGTTGTAGAAAACTCTAAATGTCATCGACAAGGTAGAGGCATTCAATATTGCGACAATTATACATGCATGCATAAGAGACAATGGCAAAGATACCTAGAACCCAAAAACCTCAAAATAAAGAGATCAAAGCGTTTGAGCTACTAAACCAATATCATATAGAGATAAGGAATTTGCATACCTTTGAGTTTTAAGTTGTAATGGATGCTAGACACTATCCAAGGAAGTAAAAGAGAAAGAAGATGGGAATGATGATGATGACATGATAAAAATGGCCACCATCCTAGGGCACCTCCCTGCCCCATGCCACGTGGATAAGGCAAAAGACCAGTCCATGGCTCATTAATCACTAATTGAAAAGAATCATCAACAATTACCGTGTAAAGTCTTCATTTATTAAATGCATCCTACAAATAGTTTATATGCAGAACCAGATGCCTTAGCTTCCCAAGAACTCCAGGTAACATGGTAAGACCTTGGCATTTTTGGACAGCTGCCTTTGCATTCAACATTTATGAGTCTTGTTGCATAGTCTTCCAAGATGTCAAGACAGCGCCATAAGGTAGGGAGACCAACAATTTATGGAGACCAACACTCACTTCTATTGCTTCTTGCTTACAAGAGGCTTGGGCCTCCTTTATGACCACCGCATCCACCCTATCCTTGACCCTTTTATTCATATGTCTCTCATTCCTAGCTTCCCAAGCACGCCAGGTATTCACTTGAAAAGACCCTACATATGGACCTAAAGAAAGGGCTTTATCTAGTGCAAATTGACCTCAACCTACCTCTCTTGTTTACGTGGTCAAGGGCATGTGCTGCAGAAAAGCGTTGGTGGGTGAGGTAACATTCGGGGTCGGGGTTGGGGACTGGGGGGCCCCAAAGAGTCTATTGTTTGCAATCCACAACATGCATCTCATTGTTGCATCACCATCATAGCATCTAGCATGCAGCCATGTCAATGACCTTAAGAGAGGTGTAGCACAGACATGTATTTACACAAAGTGTGCACACACATGTATTTAAACAACATGTGCACACACATGTTGTGACATAATTACTCAAACAAGTGAGGGAAATAGGTATAGCCGTAAATCAAGGCATGGTAGGTAGTGATTGGAGCAACAATAGGGTCATCCTCATTTCTAACTCCATCCATCCACCCATGATGAATTTTGTACTTTGAAAGCACTATATGCACTCAATACCCTATGCTTGGAAACGCCTCAATGTCAAATTGAGTTGCTCGAGCAAGATTCCACATAAGGAGCCAAAACAACATAACCTTGAATCCATTCAAAATGAGAAAGAGCATAGATGACCCTATGTTGTACATGGTTAAACGTTATGCAACACAACAATAACATCTCAGACTGACTATTAACAACATCTTTGGAAATGTTAGTTACTCTTGTATCATCTATATTATCATAACCTATATAAAGTAACAAAGTTTTGAGCCTCAAAAAACATTAAGCTTACGCTCATTTTCCTACAAAGTCTTGTTTCACAATGTTTACGATTTAAGATACTGTCTATGTTGAGTCTCCACCTTCTGCAAACAAAATAGAGGACTTTGTTCATGTTCTTCCATGTTCATCTATCAACTGTCATGGTAAAACTTGTAACATAGAAAACATGACCTGAAGACTTTCAAAGATTAGTAAAACCCTAATTTTCTAGGTCCATGACATTACAAAGACAAAGAGAGAGGGCAACAACAGTGAGCGAACCCGATGTGGTTGGTAAATGGTCGCTTTAGAGGAATATTGAAAAATTTCATCTGCTCTTGCTTTTTCCCTTTTGGCATCTCAGCTATATTTTGCTCCTCTGAATCATCAACAACACTTTATTACCAAAGTGAGCACTACAGGGGCTCCTTGTCAACATGTAGATCATGGGATACATGCAGATTCAAATAGGGTAACTAGTACTTGCACATATCTCAAATGAGTGATTGGGATGTATGAAATTGTGAGGTCAAACATAGATGTGAGAATTCTCAAAGTTTTGGGTAAATGTAAGTCTTGCAAGATCCAGATTGATGGATCAGTTGTGTGTGTGTGTGTGTGTGTGTGTGCACATGCACGGCTTGCGTGCGTGTGTGTGTGTGTGTGTGTGTGTGTGTGTGTGTGTGTGTGAGAGAGAGAGAGAGAGAGAGAGAGAGAGAGAGAGAGAGAGAGAGATCACCTGTTGAACTCTTCTCCTTTGCCATTCAGCTAGGCAAGTCCGCACTCCTTGAGTTGTCGCACGGTGGCGCTCGTTAGTCTCAAGCTTCTTTTCTTTGACGAAGCCACTCCAGTCTTCATCTCTTTGGAAAGATATAGCTCTGGCTACTACTTGGCATGCGGCTGAGTAGTCGAACGAAGCAGTAGAGCTTGCCGACATAAGTTCAGGCGAGGTTTCATCGAAAAGACGCTCGCATGGCTCTGCAAGAGCTCACAGGGAGTAGCAATTGTGAATGTGCAAAAGTCCAAAAGTAGCTCTCTCTCTCTCTCTCTATCACACACACACATTGTGCGCACGTACAATCTTACGTCTCTCTCTCCGTCTAGATCTATCACACACACTATCAAGAGTCAAGTCTCTTGCAAAGGGTCGACAGGAAGGCTGCATTTCATGCAAGGCTTCTCTCTCTCTCTCTCTCTCTCTCTCTCTCTCTCTCTCTCTCTCTCTCTCTCTCTCTCTCTCCATACTGCGCGCGCACACACACAAAACTCACTGACATCGACGTGCTGATAGAATTTATCCTCTCTTGCTCTCTAGACTCTCACACACACAACAGCCAGTTTGTTGAGACTCTCTCTCTCTCTCTCTCTCTCTCTCTCACACACACACACACACACACACACACACACACACAACACACACACACACACACACACACACGTACAATCTGACATGCACAGCATTGAAGCCGTGCTCTCCCTCTCTCACACACGTGCACAAACTGTCAAACACACATTGTCGCAGTAGAGAGCGCAGTCAACGGATACGATCACAAATAAATGACAAAGAGCTCATTGACTGCCGCCCGGGTGTATTTATGTTGTTTTTCTTGCCTAGGTAGACCGTAGAACTCAGCGTGAAGATTTAATTACTTTTGTTGTTATGAAAGGACATCTTTTTGAGTTGAAACTTTGAAAGCTTTTTTGAGTTGAAAGCCCTTCATTGGATTTGAAAGCTTTTTGGAGAAGTAAGGAGGAAGCGACACATGGAGGGGCTCTTTAAGCTTCAAAAATTTTTGCTGCATTATAAAGAGTATAGACTAGTATGTGACCCGCGCGTTGTTGCGGCTAATCACAAGCCAGGAGAAGTCTCTGACACTTTCCTCTCTTCTCTTTCCCCAAGGTGGCAATATGTGCAAACATTCTCTATGCATCAATGAGGTAGTGCCAAATATATTCTTGGAAGATTCATTATTAACTAAGATCATCCTCCAAAGCTACGATAATGCAACTATAATAACTAACTATCAATAATGACATCTCATATAGAAAAATGGAGGATATGACATCTAAACCCTCTAAGAAGACAATCCAATGAAAATCCACCCAGATCAATGTGTTGATCCTTATAACCTTTTTGAAACTTAAGGTAATTGTTGGCTACTTTAAGTTGCTATATTGTTCCATTGAACTGGTTATTCTTTGATGTTCATTGGTTGGCAAATGACTTAGAGGTGATACATTTTTTTGCTCGTAGCATGGCCTAATTGTTGTAGGATCTATATATGGGATGTATAACATTGGTGTACATGGTGTATACTTTATGAGGATTTGAAGACTTGCATATTACTAAATTTCTAAGAATTTGTTGTTCAATTTGTTAAGATAGATATATATATATATAATATATATATATATATATATATATATATATATATATATATATATATATATATATATATATATATATATATCAATCACTCTCTCTCAAAGCAAAAGGGGATCTTCACATACAACATTGTTCCCCCCCCCCCCCCCCCCCCCCCCCCCCTCTCTCTCTCTCTCTCTTTGAGTAACAAATCTTGAGTTTGACTTGTCAGATTGATCTCTAAGATCCCTTGGTTTTTTTCTACATTAGATTCTTCTCATATGTATGTGTGCGTGTATACATCTCTTCTCTCTCTCTCTCTCTCAGACACACACACACACATATATATATATATATATATCTGTGTGTGTGTATGATATGTATATAATATACATAAACATATGTATGTGTACACACATAGACACACGTGTGTGTGTGTGTGTGTGTGTGTGTGTGTGAGAGAGAGAGAGAGAGAGAGAGAGAGAGAGAGAGAGTTTGCAGAGTGTGCTCTTGATGGAAGTGCCTATCTTTCTGAGGCTACTATCATCCTCTCTCCATTTAGCTTACCATGGGAAAATTTTAATCCTTTAAGAGAGAATTTTTCATTTGGTTTTGGTTTTTTCAATTTGTCCATATGGCTAGTTGCACAATTCTAGGTTGTTTCTTAAGTGCCCTCAGAAGCATCACCATTTGTATTATTTCTTAGAGTTGTCTTTAAGTAGTACAAATTAGCCTCTTCTCATTGAGAGAGAGAGAGAGAGAGAGAGAGAGAGAGAGAGAGAGAGAGAGAGATTTACTGAAGGTAGAACGTATCTTCTTCTTCTTCTTTTCTCTCTCTCTCTCTATGTATCTATATATGTGTGCGTGTAGTCGACCCATGGTTTCATCCCAAGGAAAATTCCATTTATCATCTTTTACAAAAAATTGAGGATATTTTAACGTGAGAAATGTTGGGATTCAGGCCAACTGGCCGGACATCCCACTTACTACTAACCCATCTACTAATTTAATCCATGTATACACTTATTCTTTAATACAATAGAATAAGGAGTTGCAAAAAACAGGATAACGTTGTTGTGCGCTCCACCCAAAGTAGGTCTCTCTCTCTCTCTCTCTCTCTCTCTCTCTCTCTCTCTCTCTCTCTCTCTGTCTCTCTCTTTGCTCTCGCACTTGCACTCGCACATGCTTTTCGTGGCACCTTCAACTGGTATCAGAGCAGGGTTTGTGCTTGCCTTTTTCGCATCCGCGCGCGCGCACTTTCAAAAGTGCAAATAGGTTTTTGATTTCGGCATCGGCAAATTCAACGTTCCAAGAGCGTTTCCATCTATTGTCCTGGGGTTTTACCCCCCTTTTGAAGCTGTTTGTGTAGTCGAAAGATTCATCCAAGCTACGCTTCAGGAGTTGTATTTTTCAACTCCACTTTTGCTACAGCTACAAATACAGGTACAAGACACAAGTGCAGATTGTTCAGAGACTATTTTGGGATGGTATATAGCCGTTTTATGGCTATTATGTGCTATAGAGACGGTGCTTATGGGTTGATTAGGATCAGTTTTTGGCATCAACATTGTCTCGGGTTTTTCAAGCATCCATCTCCTCACAGGTTCTTACATACATACATGACATCCAGGTTTCTTACAGGTTGAAGTGTTTAGCATCAACACAGATTTCAGTGGGAGTACTTGATGTGCATATGCATTGTTTTGGCACTTTTCATAGTGCTTGAGCTCTTTTGAGAGCGGTTTTACTCCCCGCAGGGATTTGTTTACTACTTGCACATTTTGTTATTCGCCTGTTTGAGCGCGTGTACTGCACCTTGCAGTATTGTTGGCAGTGGATGTACGTTGAGTTGCGGAAACTGCCATATGTACCTTTTGTGGAGCCGATTTGGCTTGTTTTTGGCAGTCCCTACCATTTTTGAAGACTCGGTTCGGAGGCCCTTTCTGAGACTGGGCTGGTTTCTTGTTTGCATAACCTTTTGTGAGGGTCAATAGCGTGAGGTTTTCTTGAGCTGGGGGATTCTCGAATGTTGAGATCCTTTCAGTGATACAGGTTCTTGGAGTACCCCTTTTTCGTAGCCTCGCCATAGGACATGTATAGAGAGAGCTAGGTGCATTTGACCCCGTGTTGGCAGTTTTGGGTCAGCTTTTGACTTTTTATGCATAGTTAGTGGTTGATGCGCCTGTCTTATGCTCTGAAAGCATTACTTTTGATGCATTACTGATCTCTTGTGACAGTTTTGGATTGAGATTCTGTCAATTTTTCTAGGGAACTCTGTCGAACTTTTTCTAGAATTACCAGTGTTTATTGCCATATTATCTTTAGCTTGCAGCCATGTCATCTAGCGGTGAAAAGGATATTTACAATATCTAGAAATTTGATGGGACAAATTTTGCTATCTGGAAAGAGCAGATTCAAGATGTTCTTATACAAAAAAAAAGGCCAGTTGGATCCTATCATGGAGCACCCAGAGGGCGAGTATACAGATGTTAAGTGGGAGAAACTTGATGCTAAGGCTAAATCTACCCTCCATTTGCATTTGGCCGAATTTTTATACTTTACTATAGTTGGAGAAAGGACTGCTAGAGATGTATGGGATAAGTTGTGTTCCAGTTATGAGAACAAAAGTGCCACTAATAAGGTTTTCTTGATGAAGAAGCTGTTGACCTTCGTATGAAGGAAGAGGGCACTATTTCTACTCACATTAATGATTTCAATATCCCTCAGTTGACCAATCAGGATTTTTGAGACTATTTCTGAAGAGACCTCTAGAGGCAGCTTGGAATCTAGGTAACAACTTTGAAGAGTTGGACAGTGAGGCATGTGCTGCATTCAAGAAAGAGGAGGAAACTCAATCGACGGCCTCTTAATAAGAGAGACTTTCCTGAATATTGACTAGAATTAAGTTATAGAATGTGAGAAAAGTCAACCCATGTGAGGTTGTGAAATGAAATGTGAAATTGAGAAAACTCATATATAAATATATATGTGTGTGTGTGTGTGTGTGTGTGTGTGTGTGTGTGTTCATGGGATTTACTAGAATTATTATGCAAGTGAAGTTTCACTTTAGCATTTTAAAACAATAGAATGCAAGAAAAGTCAAGACATGTCACGATATGAAATGAAAGTGAAACAAAAAGATCCATTTACTATTTTAAAATTCAAATAACATTTAATGTAAGTCTCCTTCATTAGTGAGAACATTGAAAGTATGCCTAACCCAACTCAACTCTAAGGCTTCTTTTAGCAAGACAAAAAAAAATCATTAAGCACTCTCTTTAAAAACTTTTCGTTCAAAATAAGCTCTACCAACTTAACTTATCAAAATATTGATTTGAAAGTAAAAGTATGCCCTTTTTTGTTTCCTTTTTATTGGCTTTCAGAAGGCCATAGAAGAGTGGGTGGAGAATTGGTGCACTTTTTGGACCGTTGATTAAGAATCATGGATTGGAGACACATGTCACATGAGTTTGTTTTATGATGTATATGGGTCTTTCCATCATTGTAACTTGGTTCGTTCTTTTAATGCTCAATTGACTTTCTTGTTTTATAAAAGTTATATTTTCTTTTTATAATGTAAATGGGTCTTTCCATCATTGTAACTTGGTCCCTTTATTTGTTGCTCACTTGACTTTTTTTCTTTTTTAAATTTTTGTTTATTTTATAAGTTTTATGAAGGTTCTATTTTCTTTTTATAATGTGTCTTTTTTCATCATTGTAATTTGGTCCCTTTATTTAATGTTCACTTGACTTCTTTTTTTAATCTTTGTTTAGTTTATAAATAGGTCTCTTCATTTAAGGATTTAATGATTTCTTATCAACTTTTTGATTTGAAACATACTTTTTTTTGTAATTTTTTTTTCATTTACAAACAATTTCTAACTAACAAATTATAAATTGTCCTTAAATGAAAGAATTCTTTCACCACTAAGAAATTTTTTATAACTTTTGGTTTTGATATGCAAATGTCACATTATTCCTTTAGTGCATGTATTATTATTAGAGATTAGCTTTAGAAATTTTTCATAACTAAGAACTTTTTTTTCAACTTTTGTTTTGATATGTAAATGTCACCTTGGTATTTTAGTACATGTATTATTATTAATTTATACATTTATACATGTATTATTATTCATTTATACATGTATTAAGTTTATACATTTTCAATATTCATTTCTATCCTAATGATATTATGGATTTCTTTCTTTTAAAAGCATGCATCATTTTATTATAATTTGTTTTATTGAAATATTTATACAAGAATTAGATCAATTCCTAAACTCTCACTAATATTTTATATGTTTTATGTTTTCACGAGGTCAATTAATATAACACTCATACATAAGAACATAAGGAAAAGAGAAGATTTTTGGTGCAATTACTTTACCATTAAATTGAATTGTTGGATGTTCTCCATGTGACATTTGAACGTTTTTGGATTTTAATGTGTGTATATGGGAGTACCTCTCCACTCTCTCACTTAGTTGGAGTCGAGGTAGCTCCCTCGCTCTCTCTCTCTCTCTCTCTCTCTCTCTCTCTCTCTCTCTCTCTTTTCTGTAGGCCGCCGTAAATACTATACTATATATAATTGAGCTTAAAATTTTCAAGGAAGAAGAGGGCATCCATGTGTCACTGTATAAGTCAGAAATCATTTGGTTTAAAATGTAAAAGTGAAAGGTAAGTAGCAAGTACAGTGATGGTAGAAAATGAAAAGACTTAGTTTTGACTTCTTAGTTCTGGCAAAAAGTCACAATACTTAGTACTATATATATATTTATATTATTTAAACTCTTTAGCAAGGCCATGGAGTTCCGGTCCAACTTTCAATTTTCAAGGGTATCACTTTTGTTTTTGTAAAGGGTGGCTCTACTTCGCAGCTTGGGAAAATAACGAGCAACGAGTTATGCCACACGTCGATAAGTTGGTCCTTCTCGAGTACGCGCACGCGCGCGTGTGTGTGTGTGTGTGTGTGTGTGTGTGTGTGAGAGAGAGAGAGAGAGAGAGAGAGAGAGAGAGAGAGAGAGAGAGAGAGAGATGTGGCACATCACAAATCTGAGAGAGAGAGATCATGTTTCATTTTCTATTCCACTCTCATGTGTGTCACAGGTCAGAGAGAGAGAGAGAGAGAGAGAGAGAGAGAGAGAGAGAGAGAGAGAGAGAGAGAGGTCTTTGTTATTTGTTGTAGCTCTGTGTGTGTGTGTGTGTGTGTGTGTGAGAGAGAGAGAGAGAGAGAGAGAGAGAGAGAGAGAGAGAGAGAGGGGGGGGGCAATCCCATTTAATCCTGTTGAGGAGTGTATATGTCTATTTCTGTTTGAGAGAGAGAGAGAGAGAGAGAGAGAGAGAGAGAGAGAGAGTGCCATTGATTGTCCTTGGTGCTTGACAGAGAATGCTTCCCCCTCTCCCCTTCCCCCCCCACCCCAAACTCGATCATGAACACAACCCACCACTTACTTCATGTACAACTTCTCAAATGTTGCCACAATAGGCCTCATATAGTCTCCTCTATCAACACCCCTGGCTGCCAATAGTTAATCCGCCACGAACCCCACATCCAATACATGTCCCACTGGCCACAAGCACTTGCTGAGCCACCTACTCCTCTACCGCTGCCTATATGCTACCGTTGATCCCAACGAGCTCCATTTTTTCCTAGATGCGGCCCTCCACACCATGAGAGAGAGAGAGAGAGAGCCTAGATGCGGCTCTCCATACCATGAGAGAGAGAGAGAGAGAGAGAGAGAGAGAGAGAGAGAGAGAGAGAGAGAGAGAGAGAGAGAGAGAGAGTCCCACATCCGTCTCCACACTTTCTTCGTCTTTTTTTGGCCAGTCAGCGGATGCTACAATGTTGAGAGCTCCAATGTGACCGTCCGGGCTTTTTAGCTCTCCCAAGTTTTTACATCTCGAACTCCTGACATAGGCAAGAAAAAAAGGGTTCTGCAAGGGGACATGTGGCATTGCCTACTACTACAGTGCTCACAGCAACAATCATGCAAGGCGGGTCTTCCATTCACTGTTTAGGAAAAATGTGTCTCAGCTTAATATCATGCCATTTTCAATTAAAAAATGTCGGTTGAGGGCAGGGAAAACGGACAAATCCCGCCCCAAATTGAGAAAAATAGTGTAAACACCTGCAAAATAAACCTAATTTTCTAAATTTCCTCTTTGAAAATTAAGGGAAATCAATTTTGTATGTTTGAAAAAGTGATTTTTCCACAACACTGATGTGATTGCATTGGAGTATGATCATTGCCAGTTGAGGGCATTGGCCTTGGTCTTGGAGGTAGAAATCCTTTGCTCATTTGGATCCTCCTTAATGTTGCATACCTAATGTGGGCCCTTTGTCTCCCCCTGGAAATGATGACTCTCTTATTGTAGGGTTGCCTCCATGCATGTGCCTCCATTGTAGGACTGCCTCCATGTCATTTTGCTTACATTTGGAGCCTGGTCACTTTGGAATGGCTAAATAGCCTTCTAGCTTTGTTTGCAAGTCAAAAAAATCGGTGGCTTTTTTAAGATAAATGCTTGATTTGATTGAGTGATGAGACAGATCTTGAGTAGGTTCTTGCTAACCATGTGAAAGGCTACGCCCATTTTGAGGCTCTTAACTACGTAGAGAGAGAAGATCCGGCTCGTGACCAAGCAGAAAGCAGGCTCGCTGCCCGGGGGATTCACTCTATATACAAAATAGGACGCCACCTACGAGCGGACAACTTTGATAAAACCCTCTATATACAAAACGGGACGCCACCTGCGAGCGGACAACTTTGATAAAACCCCTATATACGACTCATATTAGGGAATATGACCCCCCTTTCTACGCCTATACGACAATCCATGCAAAAAACTATCATACCCCTATCTTACATATAAAATTAGGTCTTACATGATGTAACTGAGTAAAATTAGTCAAAGAGCGTGTAGCATAGTGATTGGCAACGTACTAAGTAACCACTTCTATTGATAACTAGATGTACCCTCAATGTGTCTTAGTTTGACTTTCAGACTATGTGCCCGTTCAGCCTGCACTCTAGCTATTCGTCCAATTCTGACCCATCTGAATTACTCTAAAAACATGGTTACGAAGTTTTGTTAGGTTCTCCATGTAAATTTGCATCTACATAAACTCTTTATAGCTTTCATTCCTCAACAAATGAACTATATGCAAAGCAGGGTTATTTCTTGCATGTATCTTTGTAGCTATTGACTCACAAGTTCGAGGCCAGAATCTCTTGGGAAGCCATGATTTTGCATGTTTCCCTTTCCTCACTCCCCCCTCCCATAAATATGATACCCCCTCCCTTATTTTTAAGCTTGGGAGATAAATTACTGGAGGCCTACCCCTAGCTTATACGCTTATGCAACTTATAAAAAAATCCCCCTCCCCTGCACTTACGTGGTACGGTAAGTTTTCCATGGTGAATCCCCCGAGGCTCGCTGGTACACACGACCAGGCTCATCGCCTCTCACATGCTTCATTTTAATACTACAAACTAGACGGGCAGCATGAGAGAGAGAGAGAGAGAGAGAGAGAGAGAGAGAGAGAGAGAGAGAGAGAAAGAGAGAGAGATTTTTCTTCCTACGGACGTGGTTTGAGACCCGTTAATTTTGAGATCGACCAATCTCGACTCTTAGCTATTAAGTTTAGGCAAACCTTATCCAATCCAAACAATGTTGACAACAAGTCGTCATGTTGCATAACAAGTTAGAAGAGAGAGAGAGAGAGAGAGAGAGAGAGAGAGAGAGAGAGAGAGAGAGAGAGAGAGAAGAAGAAGAAGAAGAAGAAGATCACAAGAGACCTAAAAATTTTAGTCGATGAACGTTTATTCTTGAACTCAAGGGCTTGCATGCTCACATACTTATACAAGGAGAGGGGGACACAGTGACCTCAAAGGTTAACGAGAACGAGAACGAGAGAGAGAGAGAGAGAGAGAGAGAGAGAGAGAGAGAGAGAGAGAGAGAGCGTCCTTAAAGATCAGATTGATCTTTGAGACCGAGTACAACATGTAACATGCTTGAAGACTATGGATATAAGGGTGGCCACTGACAAGTTAAATCCATGAGGTGGCTAGGAGAGAAAGGTATGTAGGCCATGGTATGGGCTAAAATGTGGGTAAAGCAAGTTTGATGTGATCAAAAGCTGAGCACTCATGTAGGGTATGATGATCGCACTCTCAAATTGTTAAGGGATATAATTCGCGTACAAAAAGAGACTCTCCTCCATGTAGTGCCTCAATGCTTTGTCTCACATTTAAGGGAGTGGGAGCTAAGCCAAATGGCTGCTATGGTATAAAATATGGGTAAGGGCAAGAATGTGAATGGTTGAATACAATCTTCTCTCTCAAAGAAGAACATGCATGTGTGTATGTTTGTGTGTGTGTGTGTGTGTGTGTGTGTTTTTTGTAGCACGCCCTTTCTTTTAGCATGATGCCCAAAACTCTTGCAAAGAAAAACGATTGAGTGAACTTTTTTGCTTTCATTGCCCCCACATTTTAAGGTGCCAATGGTGCCCAAATGTACACAAAAAAACAATATGCACCTTATATTACTAACATGCTTATGGTCAAGTGCATGAGACCTCAGCATCCATGCGACGAGTCTTGGTAGATGCAAGTGTACATGCTAGCTAGATTGAGTGCAATCCAACGTGTAAATTTTGAAATTTACCCACATATAGAGACAAAGTTGCTATAGCCATGCAATCACCCCCAGGTCACACACCCATCATGAATACTGCCTTTGAGAAGCAAACGACACACTACTCACCAAATCAATTGTGCGTACCAATGGCAAATTTTCTTCTACTACTTTGTGGTGTAATGTTGGCATGTTAGGGCCTGATTGGTACATGCATCCTAAGTGCCAACAAATAGCAGTTGATGACTTAGTTGATCGTGATGCCCCAATTGCAAGACCAAAACTACATGAGAGAAGCATGGGAGAGTTGCTATCATGACCAATGCCTTGATTGGTAATGATGGTGAGAGGGGATGCTAATGCATCTAACGAATTCGTTGTTCAATGAAAACAATATATCCAAAAAGGATATCAGCTCTCTATTAGTCTATTTAGAGGGCCACTACCACTCACCAGTCCCATATCAATTGTGTGAGGGGGACGTCTCTAGCGTAATCGCAAATTCGTTGCCTCCTTAGAGAGAAACATAGGATGTTAAGACAAGAAATTATGTGAAGGGAGCCCATTACTTAATTCATTTCCAAGAGACCTCAAATTGACCGAATAATTCTTGAACTCAACACACACACACACACACACACACACACACACACACATAGATAGAGAGAAAGGGGAGGGGGGGGGGGGGGGGGGGGGGGTGGTAGGGGGGGAGGGGAGGGACAAACTTGCCATGATTAGGAGGAGTATGTTGGCGTTTGGCATGACCAACTAGAAGGAGATTTGTCCTTGGTCAATCCACAAGAATGTGGAGAGTAACTACACTTCATTAGTTGTTCGATCTTACACTAAAAAAGATAGACATAGTGTTGATCCAAAAGATAGATTTGTGCTTGGTTGATGTGAATGTGGAGGGCAGTTGGACCTTGTGTGTTGTCATACATTGTCATCTAGAAAATAGTTATAGTGGCGGTTAATGCACAAGTGTATTAAAGAGCTATAAAAGCTCACATGAGACTCATAGGCATTTGCCCACATTTGCGAGCCTCCTGTGAAGGGAAGGAGAACAATGGTTGCTTCAATTTACGAACATGTAGCTGCGACAATGCGCGGGTCACATACCAGTTCCCCTTAATGAGACTTTTGGCACGCCTACATCTACACCTAGTAGCTTCAAGGTTCTATAAAATTTTCAAACATTGACACATTGTAGCAGTATTGACTTTGTACATCGTATTAGGGTGGCAGGCAGACGCCTAGGTTCTAATAACCAACATAGGAAGGGTCGCTACTCGCCACCAGTATTCGGGAAAAGTGTGCCTCAGCTTAGCCTTGAGCCGATTGCAAAATCAAAGTAGCCGGTTGAGGGGAGGGCAAGAAGGAGAAAATTCCGCTTAAAATACATGGAAAATAGTGTGATTTTGCAAAAATAATGGCTAGTATTGTAAAATTTCCGGTTCAGATTTGTCTTGGAGGAATTTTTGGATGTTTGTGAAAATGATTTTTCCCGAACACTGCTCGCCACTCGCCACCGAGGGGGTAAAGGTTCCGTAGTTGTTTGGGACTTTGGCCCGTGCAATCTTCTGAATAATTTCGACAACTCTGGAGTGACGAGTGCCAGCCCACGACACTAAGTGACACATGACATTAAAGAGGGGGAGGGTAAGAGGATCGACGGCGCGGAAGTGGATGCGGAGAGCCCGAAGCAGATTAAACCCGGACGCGCGGCAAGTCAACGCGAAAAAAAACCCGAGCGGCGACTCGATTTGAACCCAGAGCCTCGTCGCCCAGATTGTGACGCATGGGGTAACCATCCCACCCGCGCGCACATGTTGAAGCCATGGCCCGAGTTTTTGAGGTTTTATTATTAAAACATAGGTGCTGCCCGGGTTTAATCTGTGGTCGAGTTTAGTCTACGGCCGGGTTTAGTTTTTAAGTGCCTATCTACGGCTGTAACCTCTCCGATTTTCGTGCGCGCACTTCTCTGCCCTCGATCCCCTTACCCTGCCCCCTCTTTAATACTATGTGTTATTTAGTCGCGAGTATTGCCAACAACACCTCTCTCTCTCTCTCTCACACACACACCCTTCGTTGCATTGTGTCAACATGAGCTCCAGCGGCAGTGCCAAGCAGCAGCCCCATGCCTTGATCTTCCCATTTCCCGCACAGGGTCACATCAACCCCATGATGCAGCTCGCCATGCGCCTGCTGGATGAGGGATTCTTCATCACATTTGTCAACACAGACCACAACCATGATAGGATGTTCCCCAAGCCGGCAGCAGACAATGTTGCCCATTTCTCGACATCGCCAAATTTGCGCTTCAAGCATATTCCTGATGGCCTGCCAGACCTGCATCAGCGCCTCAATGAGCAGCCAAACGGAGTGGTCGAGACGGTTGCGGCGACTTTGGCTTTGCCAGGCCCACTTGCGAAGCTGGTGCGGCACATTTTGAACAGTAATGAGTCCCCTCCCCTGACTTGCATCCTTGCTGATGCCTGCTGCACTTGGATTCAAGATGTGGCTGACCTATTTCACATCCCTCGTGTCTCTCTGTGGACGACTCCGGTGCATGCCAGTATTGCCTACACCTTCCAATCCACTCTTCAATCACTTGGCATCATCCCTGTGAAAGGTTTGTTGATTTCCACTCTTCTGATGCTAATATTGAATAGCCATACTTGTCTTAGCATATCTTATGCAAGAAGATTTAGAAATTTTCTCATGCAAAAGAACGGAGTCGAGTCTTTTCCAGCGTTTTCCATACAATGAATAACATCATGAGCTTCTGCTTGAGAGGCACCGCATACCTAGCTAGGTACGATTGGGGGCAGGGGACCCTGCCCCTCTGCCCCCCCACCGGGCTGGTGGTCCCCTGCCCCCAATCGTACCTAGCTAGGTATGCGGTGCCTCCCTCACAGAAGCTCATGATGTTGAGGGAAGTCACAATGTGGGAATTATTGTGAGAATTTGTCCAAAACTTCTTGTGAATTATGATGGGGCTCCTTTGCTGCTGTGGATTGAGTGGAGACATGTGTGGCAAATCTTTGGTCAATTTGCATACATGCATACATACATATGGAGAGAGAGAGAGAGAGAGAGAGAGAGAGAGAGAGAGAGAGAGAGCACTCTGGTAATTCTGTGGTAGATGACTCTAAAAGTTTTCTGCCCTCATGAGTGCTTCTTTATTTGCTAGCAGATCAAAGCAAACTACAAGAGGTTGTTCACTGCATTCAAGGCATTACTCCAATGAAACTCGAGGACTACATCTCGTTCTTCCTCGTGGATTCCTCGTGGATTCGACAACAGATTTTATGTTTCAATGGTTTTTGAGACTGTCTCTGAAGAGGCCTCTAGAGGCAGCTTGGAATCTAGGTAACAACTTTGAAGAGTTGGAGAGTGAGGCATGTGCTGCATTCAAGAAAGAGGTCCCCAATTTCCTACCGATTGGCCCCTTGCTTCCGACAGACATCCGCCATGGTAACCAACATGACATGGAGTCAACAAGCATTCGCAGCATGTGGCCTGAAGACACAACATGCAAAGACTGGCTCTCAAAACATGAGAAGGCTTCTGTCATTTACATTGCCTTTGGAAGCGTTGTCAACATGCCTGAGGGAGAGGTTGGGGAGCTCATCCAGGGCCTTGAAGAGAGTGGAGCGCCGTTCCTCTGGGCGGTCCGCCCCGACCAATATGGCGCTGCTCTTTCGCGGTTGCGGGAAAAGCTAGATTCAGAGGCAGTGCAAGGGAAGCCGAGCAGCCAAGGAATGCTCGTGTCGTGGGCGCCACAGCTCGCCGTTCTGACACATCCATCTGTTGGCCTCTTTGTGTCTCATTGTGGATGGAATTCTGTGATAGAGAGTGTTGCGGGAGGTGTGCCAATTTTGGCGAAGACTCCCGGGTTTGCGGAACAAAGCATGAATGCACATTACATTGCTGATGTATGGAAGATCGGGCATCGTCTGCCGAATGGGGCGAGTTCGAGTGACATAAAATTGCTGATAAGCTCATTAGTGGGAGACTCTGAGGAAGCTGCAAGCATGCAGGGGCGCCTGTCTGCTCTGCGACAGAAGGCATTGGCTACGGTTTGTCAGGGGGTTCGTCCATGTCCAACTTCAAATTGTTCATAGATGACATTTACAGGCGAGCGGCGGCGGAGGCAGCAGCAGCAGCCAGGCAGGGCCCCGCCGCAGGGGTAGATTGTTAGTGCCCCGTTTGAGGAACATGTCTTGAGTTCAAAACTTACAAAGATTTCCTAATAAAAAGCTTCTTTGCAAAAAAATAGAAAGTGACACTATTATTTTTAAACATATAGTGTCACAATACAAAATTATTGTTTTTTTTAAAAGTGTAATAATGAACTATTTACATTACAATATATTTCAAAGGCATAAAAACTAATGTTTGACACAAAACTCACTTCTCCTCTTTAAAGACAGAGGTACACAAATGTCAACACCCTCTGAGAAGGCTCTATAAAATATAATTTAAAATTATCATTAGCTTGTCATGTGGCATTAATTGACAAGCTTTTTTCAATGGTCCAGATTTGCACCAAAAATTCCACCCTTCACTAAGGACTCTTATGTCGTTCAAAAAATTAAATACACACTTGAAAGTTTATCGTTTTTGGCTTGCTGAAGGCCATAGTAGGGTGCAGTGTTCGGGAAAAATCATTTTTTCAAACGTACAAAATTTCTTTTATTAAATTTGTCAAGAGGAAATTTTAAAAAATTACATTTATTTTTCAGATTTTTACATTATTTTTCTCTATTTTGGGACGGAATTTCTCCTTTTCTCTTTGTTTCCAACTGGCATTTTTCAAATTGAAAACCGCATGATATTAAGCTGAGACACATTTTTCCCGAACACGGGTGGGGTGGGTGGATTTTTGGTGCAAATTGTGGATCGTGGATGCAAGTCGATCAGATGGAGGATACGTGTAAAATTTGCTTGTTTTTTAATATTTTTTTTAGGTTTTTGTGAAAGGTGTTGACATTTGTGTACCTCTTTCTTTAAAGAGCACCATTGAAAATCGGGTCACACAAAATCTTTTTGTCCTCTTCCACTTTTTTTTTTGGTTATTTTAGTTTGTAAAAAAATCCTCTCATTTAAGAGCATGGACTCATTTCATTAAAAAAAATTAATATATCAATCGATTGAATTGTTTTTTATATGTTAATTTAATAAAGACCTTTTAATTTAAGAGCTTCAGATGTGTCCATTTCATTAAATTGTTTTAGTATACCAATGTGACCCTTCACCTTCTTAGTTTCAATGGGTCCCTTCGTTTGAGAATTTAACGATTTTCTTTGAAACTTTTTGGCCTACCCCAATGGGTAAGGTATTAATGATGCCTTCCCTTTTTGCTAATAAAAAAGGAAAGATAATTTTTGAAAAACGGTACAAATTTTAAGGTGTATGAAAGAAATAAAAGATCCTCATTAGGAAGACTTCTAAAGTCTCAGCTTTATATCGTGCCAGTCGAGGGCAAAGGGAAAAGGAGAAATTCCTCCTCAAAATAGAGAAAATAATGTCAAAATCTGAACCTGCTCCAAGGTTAGGGTAGGTCTGTAACAAAGAGAGAGATGGTTGGTTGCAACATTTAAGTGTCAATTGGAGATATGGTTGCTTTCCCATGCACAAACTGTTTAGCATGAGCAACAGCTTCTTGCTTGATCCTTGACCGGTCTGTGAGTAAATTCAACATACTCTCTTTCAAGTGTCATAAAGGCTTTCCATCAACTGAATGCTTTGTCTCAAAGTGCCAAGAGCGATCTAGTATATTAGAGCTACCATTCTCATCATGCAAGCTGTGCAGGGCATTCTCATCATGAGAGCCCTGCAAGGCCGCCCTCAATCTCCATAGCATCAATCCTTTGCTGCTCTAATGCACCTTCCAACTTTTCAAGAAGTGCCTTTCTTTTGTTCTTTAGCTCTTGAAGCTCTGTCTGCAAGCAATCCTCTCTCTCTCTCTCTCTCTCTCTCTCTCTCTCTCTCTCTCTCCGCTCGCCAGGACAAGGTGGCAAGGGTTTATGACTTTGGGATTGCAAAGCTCTTGCATTAGGGTGAGGTTTTCTCCAAGGCCAGGGAACGATGGTGTATGTTGCTCTAGGTAGAATTTGCAATATGTGATGTGTACATTTGAATCATGAATGCTTTTGTCCCTTTGGGTCAAGGTGTTTGCCGTTCGTTTGAGGGTGTGGCAAAGTTTACTGTTTGGGTGTTGTATTCCATTGTATAAGATTGCTGAAAACTTTGCCTATGCCAAGGGAGATGTTTCCATCTTTGGCATGGACCTGTTGGAGATACTGACCAAAAAGATATGCCCTTTTCAGCACCATGGGAGTCAGCTTGACAATGTGGTTCATAACTACTACAACTTACTGATGATGGGGGCACTTGTTGATCATGATTGGTAGTATCAATTATAGTGACTACTTAGTGCTTGCACAAGTTTGGAACATCCTCATCTCTAGAGTTGACTACAATGTTTGCAGAGGGTTTAGCAATGGATTTGGAAATCAAAAGAGGGCAAGAGCTTTAATTGAGCAATATACTGCATGCCAATGCCGCCATTGTTGAGCAAGGAGCAGGAGGATGAGTTAGGGGCTATTGAAAGCAATATGCTGCTTGGAGATGCTTTGGTTGCATGTCCAACTATGTGTACTTTTGAATGAACGAGTTCTTAAGGAGTTTACTGTTTTGGATGTTGCCTCTTGAATTGCACTTACTGTGGGATATGCCCAATATGGGAATGGCTAGAAAGCTCTACACTATTTTTAGCATGAGTGCAAATGCAAATGTGATTGCTTGTGCTTGCATTTTTAAGGCATGTAGCATTATGCAAGACACTCACATGGGTAAACAACCTCATGATGCGATTGTTAATCAAGGTGGATAAAAGACAATGTTTGTGCTTGGAAAGGATTTGATCGACATGTATGCTAGGTGTGGTGTATTTTGAAACACAGTTTGTTCTTAGAGATGTTTCTTGGGAATGGCTCTGTTCAGATGCACTTATTGCATGGTACGTCCATCGTGGGTATGGCCTACGATGGAGCTAGCCTACAGGGCTCGAGGAACATTTTTTGTGGACCGGCTTTTGAACCTTTTCGCATGCATACGAGAAGACTAACTCTAAATTTGAGAGGGATAATCACACTAAAAATCTCATAATATAACTAAAAATTCCATAATTTCAATTGGCTTGAGAACTTTCTTGCCCAAATTTGAGCCGGCCATTTTTCGTTTTGAACAAGCTTTGGATAAAGCAAACCTATCGTTTCCCGAGCCCTAGAGCTAGGGCTTTTGCTATAGAATGCTATATTTTAGTCTATTGATTGCAAGATCTACTTATATGTGTGTGTTTGTGTGTGTGTGTGTGTGTGTGTGTGTGAGAGAGAGAGAGAGAGAGAGAGAGAAGGGAGAGGTGTGCATGAAAGGGTGAGTGTGTCCTCTTGACGAAAAATGGCCAAACAATGCAGGTTTTGGTTAGATGTGGTCTCATATTAAAACACGCTACTCTTTTTAGGTAAATCATAGCTATATGCTACGACTATTTGTATTTGACATCTCCATTCTTCACCTAAGATGATGAATAGTGACATCGACATTTCCTATACTCCAAATTGGGCGTTTTTTTCAAGAAAAACTAATCATCTTTTGAACTATCTACTTTCTTTGATTACATTTCACAATAATGGAATGCTTTTTTGTCCAAGGATGAGATGGATGCAAGTGCCTAATCCGTTTGATGTAAGATAAGGCACATTGTGGGTTATAAATTTAAGAGACTGATGTCATACCCTACTTGAGCACTTGGTTTTTAATCACATCTAACAACTTTTTGACCACCCCTTACATACTCTCTCTCTCTCTCTCCATAATAAAAGAGTCTTTTGTACATTGCCAATGTATCGTGCCAAAAAATATAGCAATGCCCACTTTCCATATTGCACAACCCACATTGTCCCTTATCACAAAATTATTGTTCTCTAAGATGCACCAAAGATCGCACATTATATCTTGGCATTGCTTGGGGAGCTCAAATCAAAAGATTAGTACTAATAGTCAAGGCTAAACAATAATATGCTAGAGATAATGGCAACTCTATTTACCCAGTAAGTGACACTAGGAATCATGAAAGGGCTTTCTCTTTATATATCCGTGAGATTTAAATTGCTAGAGAGCCTCAACGCACACCATAAATGTATTAATATCAAGAAACATTGCGAACACTTTCGTGACATAAAGATAGACATCATATAAATAGCTTTAAATTAGTTTTCTTTGTTGAGGATGTGGGAGTTTCAATTGTGTTTGATAAGATAACAAGAATATCTATACCTTTTTGCGAGGAGATTTAAAAAACTTTGGACGATGGAAGAATCCACATATCGTTCTATGGACTACCACCCAAAGGACACAAAGAAAATGAGGGGGGTTGTGGTCAGTCTATTGTTGCGTTAACCAATTTGGCAGTGCATGCACGTGTGTGTGTGTGTGTGTGTGTGTGTGTGTGTGTGTGTGTGTGTGTGAGAGAGAGAGAGAGAGAGAGAGAGAGAGAGAGAGAGATAGAAATATTTTATCGAATGCTTAAAGCTTCCACACCTCGTGCTCATGGAAATCTAGAAGACATGCACAACCTACTATGTGAAGAGAAGGGATCACCTCCGAAAGCTGTGCATGCATGCATGCATGCATATGTGTGTGTGTGTAGAGAGAGAGAGAGAGAGAGAGAGAGAGAGAGAGAGAGAGAGAGAGCCTCTTGCAACAATTTCCACAAATCGTAGGATGTTAACTATTGCTCCATATCAGGACCATGTATGGCATGCTATAGTTGAAGCTCAATAACAAGGATGTTTTCATTCAACGACGGGTTGTTTGCAAGTGGTCAATCTACACTCAGAGGTGTAGTCTGGAGGTAATTTGTTGGGGATCTTATTACGATTTATTAGTTATTTGGTGCTTGCAGTAGTGTGCTTTTGATTCTTAATAGATTTTTTAAAACTAAAGAACGTGAGGGTGAACAAACAAACAAATTTGTAAGCAACGATGAAAAAAAAGTGTTGATCGCCCACCCAGAATGTCACTACCAACAACTAAACTTGACCATCTCCAAGGATGAGCACACACTTCAGGGGGCTGTCTGAACTTGGCTGGTAAAAGGGTGTTGGACAACCTTGGATTTTGGCCAGTGTGATTGTGTTGGCTATGACTCCATCGGTGTCAAAAGTAGCTCAAAACCACAACAACATCAATTTATTTGATACTTTTAATGACCATCCAATCATTCCTTTTAACGTGATTTGGCTCCTCTTTTGTTATTTGTGTGTGTGTGTGTGTGTGTTTGCGCACGAGCGAGAGAGAGAGAGAGAGAGAGAGAGAGAGAGAGAGAGAGAGAGAGAGAGAGAGAGAGAAGAAGAAGAAAAAAAGAAGAAGATTAATTTGTAATCATAAGAGATCACAAAGATCTAGCCAATCAATTTTATTTGATTCTTGAGCACTTGCATGCACACATATACACACACACATAGAACTTTTCCTTTTCACTCTCCTTTGCACCATCTGCCTCAGCAGCTCAAGACTAATTTAAGACACTTTTATTTTCAAATACTACTTCCATATCATTTCTAAAGCGCATGATAAACTCTCAAGCTTGGTATCAAAGAAGGATTTGAAGCCTCGTGCACAAACATATATAATCTATCAAGAAGCCACTTACTCTCTACAACACTTGCATAGGGACTGAAACCAACATCTCCAGAGGGGCACAAACTCCACGCAGTCATGGATCACATTTAGAAATTACTTTGATTTTATATATGTAGAGAAATCATTAATATTTTTTAGCATGCAAAGGAAAATAATGAATAGGATTATATGAACGAATGCCATACTCTTTTTGGTGTTGCAGTGACGTGCGGGTCACATACTAGTTATATATAATGGAGCTTAAAAATTTCAAGGAAGGAGAGGGTATCCAAGTGTTACACACAGGTTGATTTCAAGTTTCATTTGAAATGCAAAAGTGAAAGGTAAGTAATAAGATTGTAAAAAATCTATCTATACTATATATGAAGCACCGTAAAATTTGCAAGGAAGGAGAGGGTATCCAAGTGTCACATAGAACACACAGGTTGATTTCAAATTTCAAATAGGTTGATTTCAAGTTTCATTTGAAATGCAAAAGTGAAAGGTAAGTAATAAGATTGTAAAAAATCTATATCTATACTATATATAATGGAGCTTAAAAATTTCAAGGAAGGAGAGGGTATCCAAGTGTCACACACAAGTTGATTTCAAGTTTCATGTGAAATGCAAAAGAGAAAGGTAAGTAATAAGATTGTAAACAAGAGAAAAAAAGAAGAAAAAAAGTGATAAAATCACGAGGCCTACCTATAAGCATTCCTATATGGAGAGAGAGAGAGAGAGAGAGAGAGAGAGAGAGAGAGAGAGAGAGAGAGAGACGGATGTTCTTCCCAATCCTCGAGAGTTGGGAATCATAGTCTGCGACCTTTAACTTGTCAAACGTTCAAGCCTTCAAGGCAAAGAGAGAGAGAGAGAGAGAGAGAGAGAGAGAGAGAGAGAGAGAGAGAGAGAGAGGCATTGGTCAATGCCCAACAAATTGATAGGGAGATGAGAGAGAGAGAGAGTGAGCATTGAGCACGCACTGAGAGACAAAGCAACACTGGTTTCTAGCCTAGAAGCCATCATCTATGAAAATGTGAAGTTTGCAAAAAGAGAGAGAGAGAGAGAGAGAGAGAGAGAGAGAGAGAGAGTAGGGGAATTCTAACCCCGGGTCTCTCTCTCTCTCTCTCTCTCTCTCTGTCTCTCTCTCAGATAATGGCACACAACAGAATGGAAAGTTAAGCCTGCCATACACAGTACTAATGAGAATGCCCCCCTACGGCTACAACAGCTGCATTTAGTTGCACCAAATGAAGCTCTCAACCTCTCAATATGAGAGCGAAGTGCGCACGTAGGGTTGCAAGAAAACACCCATGAAGATCTTAGTACGCACGCTCTCCAATACCAGAATATGCCAACGTCGACTACTGCAATGGTGTTGTTAAGGTTGCTCTCAGAGGCTTGAAGCACTAATTCATGCAGACTCTTGCAAGAGGGCACTCTATTTGCTGTAGTCAAATGTACTATTGTTGCAGCCTCTACTGATGTTCGATTCACAATCAAATTGCCACTAATCCTGTTTTGTTATGATCGATCATAAGTGTGAGCGCATGCACGGTATCCCAGTTCTTTCTAGAATCATCGCCAGAGAGGTCATAGCCATGAAATAGACGATGGTGATTACAAGGTTTGCAAAGGCAAAGATGAAGCTAAAGGCTTGGCCTAGGATGTATAGGCAATTGGCTTTGTCGTACTGTGTATCCTCCAAAAGGAACACTTCAGGAAGATGGCTCTCACGAAATAGACTTGGAAAATGAAGAGGCCCACGCCTTTAAGGAGCAGGAGAGCACTGACAAGGAAGAAATCAAGAGTGCAGGGGGGAAAGGGAAGCTGCCAAGGAGCACGATGGTGGCCCAGGTGAGAGTGTAGAAGCCAAAGAAGCAAGAGAGCAGGTGAAGGGCGGCGAGGAAGATGGTGCCACTCTTGGCACGGGTGACTGTTAGAAGCTGGACACACCCTACGGAAAATGACTGCTCAACAGATTATTATTTTTTGTAATTATTCATTTATTGAGAAGACCCGACATTTCACCTTTGTAAATATTGGGGCTTACAGAAGTTTCCAAATTGTATCCCAGTTTTGACACTTAGATTGAGTAGATGGTTTTATTGGAACATTAGGGTTTGAGAATTGTAAGGTATTTATACCACTTTTTGACCTTAATGAAAAACCTTTTGTCATTTTAAAAACTTTGAAGTCTGTGAGTGAGAGTATTGTGTACGAGAGAGAGTGAGAGCTTCATCTTGACGCTACGCGCGCTCTGGTGGTCGGAATCGAGTGCGAAGAAGTACAGCGTGTTGCCCCCGACGAGAGCTACGCGCCAATACCTACATTGCACGTGTACGGTCCGGTTTTGCGAGCTCCATCTATAAGCTTCATCTGGTGATTTGGTGAGCATACGTTGTCTGTTTTCGCATTTCAGCATATCCACGCATTCGCATTGAGTAGAGCTACACATTAGGCACTTTAGTTTTAAAAAATGACGACTTGCAAATTTTGGCCAGACATCCTACGTGATTCTACACCAGGTGTTTTGGGTTGGGATTTTGGTTCATAGACCTTAGGGAGAGCGACCTATTGGTGTTAGTAGGGTCTCCTTCAAGTTCTGTGGCATTTCGAGATCGTTTGATGGGTATTCGCCTCTATAAAGCGTTGTAGGAAATCTCCTCTTATGCACTCCTGAAGGCTGTAGCTTAGACATTGGGTAGAGACCTCTGTAGGAATTAGTTAGGAGTCGGTCGAGTGTAGGTTGACACCCTATGCTTTCTTCCACGTGCCTGCGGGTCGAGCTTCGTCCTTAGCTGACAAATCTTGTTAGGTGAGTTCTCGCTGTGCTAACGTCCATCGCGGCGTATCCGTCCAACATTGGCGCCGCTGCCGGGGACGAAAACCTTAGGTAGGTGACCGAAACTAATCCTTGAGGAAAGGGATTCTTTGGCTTGCCAAGCATCTCGTTTTACATTTAGATAGGATCAGAGGGTGGAGGACTCTCTATGTCTTAGAGGGAGTCTAGGGAGCGTGTGTCTGGCCTAGATCCTTCGACTTAGGTAGTTTTAGTTGAGTTGTGTGGTAAAGAGTAGGAGTTGGAGTGGTAGAAGCGGGGAAAGGAGAGCTTGAGAGTCCAGAGAGGACAGGAAGCAACCAAAAACACCATTATCACCATTTCACATGAGGAGTAGGAGTAGAGTAAGTAGGACATCATGATTCAGGATCTAGAGCACTTCATGCATGTATACTTGCTTGTTAGATTTATCACAAAGTTGTAAAAGAGGCAAAAGTGCGTTTGAAAGCTGAAGTGAAGTCCAAAAGTTTCTATGAGTGTTTCTGATAGAGCTGCAGAGCATTAGGAGCATTTCTGCCAGGAAAAAAATTAATTTTAAGCCAGGAGACATCCTACGCGTAGGATGTCTATAGGTTAATCTGGTGGAAATTTTGAAATTTTGAGTTGGCCAGTGTGTTCAGAAGGTAGGTTTTATCCTATTTTCACCTGGAAAGTGGAAATTTGACCATATCTTGACAGGCTAAGGCCAGATAGACAAAAATTGCCAGACATCCTATCCAAATTGTGCCAAGGCATTATTTTAAGACCAAAACCATAGGATGGCTGCATGAGCATGATCTGCATGATATATTGAGTGACTGAGAGAGGTCTCATCTCATTTGGATGAAAAAATTGGGTTCTAAGCCGACTTTATCACTTTTGACTGAAAAAGGCTAGAACAACTAAAATTGGGGACTTTTGAAATCCAAACCAAAATCTAAGCATACCACTGGGTTGCTGATATCAAGGGTAAGCTGTGGGTCAAGTCTGGGGTCAAACAGACCAAAAAGACATCCTACGTGTAGGATGTCATCTGTGTGATTTTGCACTCCAAATCCAGATTTGAGCATACCAACGTGATCAGCACCTCAAGAGGAGTCTGTGCTGTGCATTCGAAGCCATTATGAGCAAAAAGACATCCTATGCGTAGAATGTCTAAAGCAAGAAATTGAAGCCAGAAGTTGACTGTAGGCATAGCAAGGTGTTGTATAGCCTGAGGCAAGCCTCCTAGTCAATTTTGGTCCAAATTGGAGTTGATTAGATTGATCAAGACCAACATCAGGCTGTCGGAATAGATTTTTGATCCATTGACTAGCTTATATGTGTCCAAATCAAAAAGTAAAAATAGCTGTGGATTCAAAACATCAAGGGGAATCCATAGTGCAAAAATCCATGCAAAACAGAGTAGGAGACATCCTACGCGTAGGATGTCTACTGGGACTTAGTGAAGAGTAAATTTGACTAAGCTTATACAATGAGGTTCCATTTGACTTAAGGATTCTAGAACTTCTTTCAGAAGTGAATTTGGACCTTGTTTGACCTTTTGACGGAGCAAAGACCGAATTCAAACTTTTCATGTAAATTGACCGACATCCCAGGGAATTACAGTTCCAGATTAGTAGACCTAATCCAGAACATAAGCAGTGTATAAAATACAGTAGTGGGTGAGGTTAACTCTCCAGTTATACCAATCATTACTAAAATCACCTCTAGTGGTTAAATGCTTTGATTCCATTGCCGAAATTAAACGCTTGTGTACAGGTATATTCAGTAACAAAGCAAGAAGTTGTGCAGAAACTGACCTTTTGCTAGGTGAGTGGTTGGATATGTAATAAATTGCATTGCTAAGTTTGATGAATTTAAGATCAGGAAGATACATTTTTAGAGACCAAAAGGTGGCAGGTGACCAAGGTAGCTTAGTGTCCACCGAAGAAAGTGTAACTCAGGCAAGGCTAGATCCACTAGCACCGATTATTGAGGAGGGTAGCGATACTGACACTTCATCAGAAAAATCCTTCTTCATGATGGGTAGTCAACAGCCAGGAGGTTTCACCTATGACGGACCAATGCCAAGGGGAAGCACCTCCCTAAATCCTTCGAATAATTCCAAGTTCACTACGATCTTCTTAGAAGGAACAAACTCGAGGGAAGCCCTAGTTTATTCCGACTATCGAGGACGCAAGTGTATTTGTATTGAAGACCCGGCTCAGAGACTCGAGATAATTCGGGTCTATGATGATGGAGATAGATTCCGAGATGAAAAGGGGAACCACTATTTAATAGTTAGGAACCCTGAGGATTACAACAGATATGGAGATAACGTGGCAAAAGGGAAAATGGTTTCAGAAACTAAAGAACCACCACCAAACATTGATCGACCTGGAGCACTTTTTATGTACGATAAGAAAACAACCAGGGTTTCAACGTATAATGAGAATGTGGGGATTTACAAGCATGAGAGCGAGGGTATAGTTTCTTACTTTTGTTGCAAAGAACCCTACCCAAACGAGTTAAGCAAAGACAAGGTTCTTTACTTATTCTCTTATGAAATTGCTATGGGAAGGATATCGTTTTTGTTGATAGGTACGGGCGAGAATACCAACGTATTCTCTCAGAGGAGATAGAAAAGGCAACAGTTCCAAGAGCATCAACATATACCCCCAATGAAGTGCCAAGAGACACCTACACCCCTAGCAAGTCGACAAATCCCTTTTCAGAAGAGTATGACGCGACCTCACATTCTACTCGACCCCCGCAGACATTCAACAACCAAAACCAACCAGCAACTCAGCCATCATTGCAGGCATGGCTTCGACAGAGTGCAACATTAGAGCAAGACTGAAATTGAGATGGTTATCAAGCCGCACGAGGACTAAGGGATTTACAAGAACCACCACTCTATTCACGGTATCAAGGAGAGAGTAAGCCAAAAACTCAAGGGTCAACAGAGCTTGGAAGACCACCCATAGAACGCGTTCGAAGAGATGAACCATCTCTTTCAAGAACTGTTAGAAATTATGGCTTAGGAGCACCACTGGGAGAGGAACCAGCCTACTACAGAAGACCAGAAGAGGTATATCGATTAGGACGTGGAGATCCAATGATGAGATTTATAGACCATTGTAGAATTAGACCTTCTCAAGTGCAAAAATGGGTAAACAAGAAATACAGGGGAAACAGAGATCCTAGAGATCATGTAGCAGCCTTTGTGCGTGTAATTAGAGCGGAAGAGGTGTTAGACTTCCCTACCCAATTTGCAGGGTTTGGACTAACCCTAGAGGATGACGCTGCTACTTGGTTTGACTCTGTAGAGTGTAGAGACTTTGAGTCTATGGAGGAGATGTTTGACGAGTTTATCGAGGAATTCTCACAAAGGGGGATAGCTCATAATACAGTCTCACAAATCCATAAATTCAAACAGAAAGACGGGGAATCTGTGCGAAAGGCAGCCCTACGACTAAAAAGATATGTTAAGTTCTACCCGGTAGAAGAACTACCAACTCAGTCCAAACTTATGCTTATATTTATCCAAGGACTAAGGAATACAGATCCCCAGAAGGACTTACTTATGAAGAGGAGCACGACGTTAAATGAGTTAACTAAGGAGGCTCTTTACCTTGTGGACAATTGTGCGGTCTACAAAGAGGGTGAGTTCAAGGATCTTGACGACGATCCATCCTCACAACAAAGTGGAAGCAAGCCTTCTAAGACAACACCGAAAGGAGAGGTAGCTGTAAACCAGGAGAAGCTTGTAGAGGAAGTGCTAAAAAAGATTAACTTGTATGCCAAACCCCAGGCTAAACAGCCCAAGTGGTGTGCTATTGAACAAAAATGGACAAACCACGGGACGGAGGAATGTTATTATAATAAGGGGTATGTGAGAGAGAGACCTTATGCTCCCCAAGCTCAAGTAGCATCTCCTCAAATTCCACCGATGCCTAGGTATCAAGCAGGCAACCTACTAGGACCTGTAGGTGTAGAAAGACCACAACAAGTGTTGGGGCAACAACCACCCCTACCAGGATTACGACCAGTCAGCATAAGATACACACCAACAATAACCGAACAAGACGAGAAGGCTTTGGTGCCTATGCATGTATATTATGAAGAACCCAATGGATATGCTGCAAATCCTGTCTATTATCCACCGAAAGAACCCTCAACACCAGAACCATGGAGCATGATAGGAGGTGCAGGACCACCAACAGCTGCGCAGGCAGCAGGAGAAGGAAGATATAGCTTGGATGAACGAACATTATTGTTCATAGCCAAAGGAGGCATGGGCGGGCAAAGACATGCATACCAACAAAGAGGAGCTCAAGGAGCACCTCCACAGCCTAAAGGACCCTGCTACAAGTGTGGTGGAGACCATTGGCTAAGAGACTGTCCTCATGATGAAATCATTAGAGTCAACGCATATTGCACCGAGTGTGGAGTTACTCATTTGATTCCTGATTGCCCTAAGAACCCAAGAAAAGGAGCAAAAACTACCTTGAACATGCCATAAGCAGTGCCTTCCAGTGGAGGGTCAGAAAACGAGACAATCATACCTATTCAGGCAGTGACACGAGCCCAAGTTCAAAGAATGACAAACAAACTCATAATTGAAGAGCCAAAAACCGATTCCCCAAGTTCAGAAACGAAAAATCTGAGAAGCACTTGGAAAGTTAAAAAGGCGCGTATAAAAGCCAGGAGAGAACGAGAGCAAACGGCTCTATCCGAGGAGTTAAAACACACAAAGGATAGATTAGGGCGGTTAGAGGATCTAGCTAGCCTAAGCTCACACACTGAGGCAACCATAGCACCCAAGGAAATAGCAGAACCCAAAAGTGCAGGATCAAAAGGATCAATACTGGTAGACAAGGTAAATGAGCAGTTAGATGAAATTTTAAAAGCTTACGAAGCCAGACTCAAAAAGAACCAAATCCAAGAGAAAAGATGGATGACTTATCCATATGCTGAAATAGAAGAACAGAGGTTGAAAATGTGTAGAAAGATGATTGAAACAACTCAATCTTTGATAGAAAACCAGCTTGGTAAACCTGCAAATTGGCATGAAGTGCCAGCTCCAATCCCTATCAAACCAACTTTAGAGGAACAAGTAGAAACTAAGGAAAGACTCACAAGCCTATCATAGTGCCAAAAACAACAGATGAGGCAAGTGACGGGTTCCGGCCTAAAACATTGGTAGAAGTGGGTAAGGGTTGTAATGGTCTAGATGACCTGTGGAAGCAAATCCGTGATGCCAATGAAGCTAACAAGGTGAGTTACCACATGAACTACACGAGAAAAGAAAAAAATGAGATCTTACCTCTTATTGAAGAATTTGAGGAAAGATCACAAATGAAATTTGATATGCATTCACAAGGGGGAGACCAGGGATCAATTAGTTCGGGGCACAGCCAACCAGACTCGCTAAAAACTCTACCCTCTTACCTAGGAGAGTATGAAGCCAAGTCTGAGGTGAGAGCAATCCCATCTTAAAGACTTTCTTCTAACAAAGTGATGGATTCACAAGGGCTAATTGAGTTATTGTCCACCCCGGTGGCATGCACAATCACATTAGCCGAACTCCTAAGGTTACGACCAAACATGTGGACCACAGTAGGCAAATGCCTAGAAAAATTTGGAGTGAAAGACCCCACCTCAAAGCTTTAGGAAGGGATCAGAGAGTTGGACAGGCCTCAACTAAACACTACGCTAGTACCTTTAAACAAGGTTGGAGAATACTATGAGGGAGAAGATGGAAACACCACGCTACCAATAGAATTCCAAGGAGTAATTTCCAAAGTGTTGTGGGTTAGGTCAACACATGAACATCATACACAGCAAGAATAACCATCTACTCCACCATACTTCATTAACAACAATTCAGACACAGTAAACATGACTACTCAAAAATATCAGAGTAAGCAGAGACAATACATTGAATAGTTGCTGCACTGCACCATCATCATCATATTCATATCAGAGAACAGATACCCCTTGCGCAGATACATTCCCCACTTATATAGATAAATCCGACTTAACTACCCAGTCACAAGACATTCAGCAGACTGCAACTGAAAGACAGTTACATCCGACTTAGCAAAATACAGCTCAGTAAATATCCGATAAGTCAAAATCCGACTTAGCTATTCAGAGTCAGTTTCTAACATGTGCCTCTCAACACATGGCACGCCCCGGTGGTAGATTTCACAGAAATCTGACCCGGATTCACATATCCCTTGATCAGGAATCCACCCTCTGCTGCACAGCTTCTTCCTTACTCTGGTCCTCATCATTCACTTTATGATCCACCAGCTCTGCTTCCTTTACTGCATCTGACTCTGCTGCATCAGCTTTTCCCATTTCCACCTCTTGTGCTCTATCTACAATCACAGTATCAATCTGCTCTTCTGCCACTTTCTCCTCAGCTACATCCTGCATCAAAAAACTATTAGTAAAATTCTCCTCTTTCTTTTCTGCCTCTGCAAGCTGCTGTCTCTTATTCTCTTCCATCTGCTGAACCTGCTGCTTCAAACAGTCTCTCTCCTTTTGCAATTCCTCCACTTCCTTCAACAATTGTGCTTCTACCTCATGCACTAACCCTGCCTTTAGCACCTCATATGGATACTTAATGACAAATCTCATTCTTTCCTTGGTCTTTTGCCACATCTCCTGTGCAACCAAAGCTAACTGCTGCTTGAGAATAGACACTTCTCCTTCTTTCATTAATACTGCACTCAAGCTAATTTCCTCCTGTGCCAACATCTGTTGCTCTAGTATCTGCAAAGGTTCCAATCTCAACCTCTGCATCTCCACAGTGACCTGTAACTCTGCATTCCTCTTTGCCATGTCTTCCAATTCCAAAGCAACCGCTGCCTCCACTTTCTCAGTCCATTGCTTAAACTCCCCCAATGATCTCTTCACTTTTGCTAACTCCATCTTCTGTTTCCCCACTGTTTCCTCCATATCCTGCTCATACTTTACTTTCATCATAGCTATCTGCTCTTCAAACTCTTTCACCTGTGACACCTGTCCTTTAAACTCCATCAATTTTTTTGCATTCCTTTCAGCTTGCATACTCTGAACCTTCAGCATATTATTCTGCTGCCTCACAAATTCTTGCACCTGCTGCAGCATCTGAACTACTTTATCACTGTCCAATTTCCCAGTGTCTACTGATACTCCAGAGACTTCCTCAGCACTGAAATCTAATCTAGAAAACACTCTGCTGACTGGTTCAGACTTCTTCCTCTTGTTGGATAATGTGAAAGCCTTACCAAGCTTTATTGGTGTTTCCTCTGCTTTTACCTGCATTGGTGAATCAACATCCATGGTGCCAAATTATGCAAACTGCATTTTTGCTGTGATTTCTTCAAAGGCCTCTCCTGGAGTATATTTGGCTTTCACCAAATCCTCATAAGCCTCCATATGCTTAGCATTAAACTTCACAAATCCTATCTTTTCAGAATGCACCATGATGGGATGCTCAATCTGAACTGGCTGCTGCTTCTCCTGCACCAGTTTTTCTGCTTTCACAGGCCACCTTGCTTCACCATTCTGTACTCTCTGTGCAAAAAAAAACAATGCTGACAAGTAACCACATAACGTACTATTTGCCTGTGTCTTCCTCTTGTCTGAAGAATGAATCTCTGCTGCCAACTTTTCATACACCCAGTGAGCCCAGCTCACTTCTCCTCCCTGCTCTGCATAGCTTAATGGTGCAAAGTTTTCTTTTGACATATAATCAAACTTCACAATAAAGCATAGCCTCTCCAAGTACCACTTAAGCTGCTCTCTCCTAGCATATGCCACATTCTTTAACATGTAATACTGCCTGCCTCCTTCTCTTGGACCAAACTCCTTTTTCAGTGCTTCCTCTGAACACTTTGGAATAGGTGTATTAGGATGCAAAGGCAGCTTGAACACCTCAGACACCAACTCCACATTGAGTACCACATGCGGTGACACTCTCCCCTTAGTCTTCCTAAGTATTTCCAACTGAGACTTTGCATATACATTGTTTCTACATTCTTCCCAAGGCAGAATCGCAAACTCATACAATCCTACCTGCTGCAACCATATGGCGTTGCGCTCTGCCTGACAATCTATGTCAACTTTGAAGTCCATAAAAGGGTCCATTAATGCTTGCATCACCTTACCTTCTGACACAGGAGTCGGCGTTGGCGTTTCCTCTTCTGCAGAGTCACTGTTTTCGTCTGCACTGCTAACGTCAAGCCGCATAGGCAAAGCTTTGCTTCTCAACCGTCGCCCCGAACCTTCGGTCTGCTCCTCATCAAGCTGTGGTTGCATGGCCATCAATTGCTTTGCTTTCGGCATGGCAGGACTGAATAAAGCTTCTTCAAGCGAAAACCCGAATCCTCTGCTCTGCTGCATGTGAACTGGACGTACTGAACTTTTGTTGCATGTATGATTATACTCGCTGCACCATGCACACATATCTCCACCCGGTATCCTTGAAGTGCTACGAAACTTCTTTTCAGCACACTCCCCGAAGTTATTAATCGGGCCTAATAATTTCTTATTAAAAATTTCGACTTGGTCAGTTCCGACACAGGTACTCTTCCAACATCTGCAATGTTGAATCGGATGTGCCCTTTGGAACTGCCTACTTCCTCCAACCTGTGAATTATATGGGATACTATGAAAAGACCTCCTCAAATCCATGCAAGCCAGCATTTTTCCTTTTCCTTTTGCTGATTCTGAATCTCCTGGCTGTAGGGGTATTACAGTCATGCAGGCTACACTTGGCCAGTCCAAATGAGGTGGCTTTCCCTGAAATTTCTTCAGCCTGAAACCATTAACTGCCTTTTCCACTCTTGTACCAAACACATCAGCTATGATGAATGTCCCTTGTCCTTTATCCTGCACAATCTGATATGGTCCCTGATATCTCAATGACAATTTACCAGGATGTGGTCCCAGCTTAGAGTTGTACAACATTACCCAATCTCCAACCTGAAAGATCTTGAACTTCACATTCTTGGTCACCCATGCTTGTCTTCTTCTTTGTATGACTTCAGTAATGTAAGAGCTTACCAACCTATCCTCCTCCAGCTGCATCAGATACTTGTTCCTATGTAGTACTGACAACTTTGGAGACTGCTTCTCTGCTGAGACTCTTAAACTTGGTACCACAAATTCCATAGGCACCACAGCTTCCAGCCCATACACCAGCTTGAATGGTGTCATACCAGTAGTGACTTTGAAAGCTGTTCTAAAGGACCATAAGGCAGAATCCAACTTATCATCCCAATCCTTCTGATTCTCTGTCACAATCTTTTTCAAAATCCTTACCAGTGTTTTGTTGGAGCTCTCAGCCTGACCATTAGCCTGTGGATGATATGCTGTAGACTTCTTGTGCATAATCATATGTGTCCTTGTTAGCTCTGAAATTACTTCATTCAGAAAATGAGTTCCTCTGTCACTTACCAGCTCCACTGGACACCCAAACCTGGTCATAATGTTATGATAAAGAAATCTGGCCACACTTGAAGCTTTATTATCCTTCAATGCTACTGCTTCTACCCACTTAGTGCAATAATCTGTAGCCACTAAAATGTATCTGCATCCCCTCTTGGAAGTTGGTTTGACAGGTCCTACAAAGTCCAAACCCCACTTTTGAAAAGGTTCCAAAGGCAAAATAGGATGATCCCCCATCCTATCCCTGTTTGAATCAGGTTGACCTGTTTTCTGACAAATTACACATCTTTTGGCATAATCATGTGCATCCTTTAAAACTGTGGGCCACCATAATCCAGCCTGCAAAATCTTCTTCCCTGTAATATCTCCAGAGAAATGCCCTCCTGCTGTGCCTGAATGTGCTTCCTGCAAGACTGCACTTTGCTCAAATTCTGGCACACATCTTCTTATCACTTGATCAATGCCTTTCTTATATAGTGCCCCTGCAATAACTAAATAGGGTCTGGTTTTCAGTGCAAATTTTCTTCTCTGATCAGCATTGAACTCCCTTGGTATAGTTCCATCAGTCAAAAACATCAGCAATTGATCATACCAAGACTCAGTCACAGTAGTCTGCACATCAAACAGCTGAGCATCAGGAAGTGCATCATCTACCCCAGTAGGTGCTTCACCTGTTTCAATCCTGCTTAGATAATCTGCAATTACATGCTCCTTCCCAGGAGTATGCTCAATCTGAAAGTCAAACTCCTGCAACAACAACATCCATCTTGCAAGCCTTCCAGTAAGAAGTGGCTTCTTGATCAAATACAACAAGGCCTGATGATCAACATGAAAAACTATCTTGTTCCCCAACAAGTAATGCCTGAACTTATTCAATGCATATACCATCCCTAAAGCTTCTCTTTCTGTCACAGGATAGTTTCTTTCTGCACCTGTGAGAACCCTGCTTGCATAGTACACAGGTCTGAACCATCCCTTCTCCTTCTCCTGCATCAGTACAGCTCCTATTGCTATATCCGAGGCATCAACAAACACATGAAAAGGCAATGACCAATCAGGTGGCTGCAAAATTGGTGCTACTGATATCATTTTCTTCAACATCTGAAATGATTTCTGCTGAGGTTCATCCCATACAAATGCCACATCCTTCTTTGTTAATTGAGTTAATGGCAAGCATACATTAGACAAATACCTCAAATATCTGGAGTGCCACTTTGTCTGTCCAACAAACCTCATTAACTCTTTAACATTGGTAGGAACTGGTGCTTCTTGAATGGCTTCTATTTTCTTGACATCTATAGCCATTCCTGCTTCTGACACCACATGTCCTAAAAGTATTCCACTCCTCACAGCAATTACACTTTTATAAGGATTCAGAGCCATCCTGAATTGTCTGCATCTTTCAAAACAGAGCTTCAGATGTAGCAGATGTTTATCCTTCTTTCCAAACACTGAGAAATCATCCACAAAGACTCTCATAAAGTCCTGTAAGTAAGGTTCAAACACCTTATGAGCAACAAAATTAAATGAAGGTGGTCCATTGGTTAACCCAAAACTCATCACTGTGTATGCAAAGGCTCCCCATTCAGTTATAAAAGCTGTTTTATGCTGATCCGACTCAGCAACACTAATCTGATTATAACCAGAAAAACCATCCAAAAAGCTGTACATTTCATGACCAGCTACTGCATCCAACACAGCATCACAAAATGGCATAGGAAAGGGATCAGTAATGGTTGCTGCATTCAATTTTCTATAATCCACACATACTCTTAAAGCTCCATTTTTCTTTGGCACAACCAGTATAGGAGACAACCATGATACTTCATGTACAGGTTTAATGAACCCTACTGCCAGGAGCTTATCAAGCTCCTCCTTCACCTGTTTGGAAAAGTTAGGATTCATTCTATATCTTTGCTGCACAATTGGTTTTGCACCCTCTTTCAAATTAATCCTATGCTGATGTAGTGCTGGGTCAATGCCTCTCACCTGAGAATAATCCCAAGCAAACACATCCTTATAATCAACCAATAATTGCAACAGCTGTGCCAGAAATTCCCCTTGAATGTGTGCACTCACTTTGACCATTCTTGGTTCTGCCTCTATTCCGAAATTCAGCTCCTGAAGCTCCTCCTTTTCTACCCTGCTTGATGCCCCAAACTTCTTTTCATAAATTTTCTCAGCCATATCCCTGGCCTCCTTTTCTTCCTGCTGAATCTGTTCCTTATCAGACATAGCATATTTCTGGTCTACCAACTGTAACAGTTCCTTACCCTGCACTGTCTGTCCTGGTGCTAAACCTGTATCTGGCTCATCCTGTTCCTTACCTTGCCGTAACATGCTTTCCACATCTACTTCAAACACAGGTACAACAGTTGGATTGGCCTTCAAGAACTCTTCCTCTTGGTCATCTGTGACCTCATCAGCAAAATTAATAGTCTGAGCAAACAGTGGTTTCTCACTTAATGGAACCATCTTCCTTCCCCTCATAGGTATGGTTACTTTCTTTTTCCCTTTTTTCAATATGACAACATTTTCTCCCCAGTCCTGTCTTACTTTAGCCAATCTGAACCAAGGCTTTCCTAATAGCATTTCATATGCAGCTGCTGAGTCTGACATTCTGAGTACCACAAAATTAACAAAAAAGGATAATCCTGACGCCTGAATTTCCTGTGCTTTGAGAATTCCCAAAGGTTGTACCCTAGATTGGTCTGCCATTTTCACCTGAAAAGGTGCTGGAGCCATAGCTCCCAACTCCATTCTTTTGTACACTGCCTCTGGTAAAATATTCACCCCAGAGCCTCCATCCAATAACACATCATCAAAATTTTCTCCAAGAAAGTGTACTTTAATAACTGGTACCACAAAGTCCACATCTGCTGGATCATTTCTATTTGCTGCTGCTGGAGAAAACTGCCTGTCCATTGTGCCAAGTCCATTCAGGTTCTGCAGCTTTCTGAACAATCTGTCTTTGAAAGCTGGAACCAATTGCAACAACTGATCCAAAGATAATTGAAGAGGTGAGCTAATAAGTATTTCAAACCAATCCTTATCCTGTTTATTTTCCACCTCCTTACTCCCTTTATTCTGCTCTTCCTTTTCTTTTGGGTCATCCTCAATATCCACCTGCTTTGCCTGGTGTTTGGCAATCCTTTTTGTAACCCGGTCTCTTACCCCTTTTTGCTCCTTCCAATCCAAAGGTGCTTTATCCTTAGACCTAGTCACTGCTAGAACTTCAACATGATCCTCCTGCACACATTGGTTACAGTCACAAGCCCATTGATGTTCCTCTTCATTCCCTTGCTGCTCCTGTTCTTGGTCAGTATCTTGAATCTGCTCATCCTGAGAAAACACATCAAACAAGATTACATTTGCCTGAGCTGCTGGCTGATTTTGCTGCTGCTGCTGTTGTTGATTTTCAGGTTGATTGGGCTGATTATATCTCACAATGGGCATTCCCCTTTCTTCCCTATGCTTCACCCATAAAGCACAATTGGGACCTACCCAGTGATCTGGTGCACCACAGTACACACAGGGTCTCCTATTATTATTGTTCTCCTGCTCTCTCCAAGGAGGTCTAGGAGGTCTTGTCCTCTGAAATGGTGGTCTTCCCCTAAATGGTACTGCTTGATTTGCTCCAATTTCTGGTCTTCCTCTTCCTATGTTAGGTGCTGTCTGCCCTCTATTCTTTGGATTATACCAACAGCTAGCAGTACTATGTCCATCCCTTTCACAAATGTGACAATACACTTTTTCTTTAGGTGCTACAACAGAATAACCAAACTTTTTAAGTTTGCCTACCAAATCTTGCTCAATACTCTGCTTTTGCTTGACTTTCTTCTTCTTACTGCTCTGTTTCTTCTTTCTTTTTTCTGTTTCCTCATCACTGTCTGATGGTGAGTCTGAATCTGAGTTCCCACTGGAATCTGTGTCTTCAGACGCTTCTTCTGAATCTGAGTCACTGTCTTCTTTTCCTTTTGCTTTGGTCATGCCAAGTCTCTTCTCCACCCTTGCAGCAGCAGTAACAAGGTCATCCAGACCTCCAGCAATATCAATGCTAGCTACTGCTCCCTTTAAGCTGCTTCTCAATCCTTTCAAAAAATAACCTGCTAACATTTCATTAGTGGGTCTTTCATTCCCCTGCAATCTTTCTACTAAAATTCTGAACTTCTGTGCATAGTCTTCAACCAGCATCTTATTTTGCTTAATGTCTCTGAGTTTTCTCAGGACATCAGTCGGAGTCAGGTTGCTGCCCCTAAGCATCGGGTGATTGCTGATTGTCATGATCATAGTTAAATGGATCAATGTTTCCAGCCTGTGCTTGAGCCCTTGTGTAGTACACTCTTCCTACTCTCCTGTCTCCCTCTGACATGCATCATTACTTGAAAATAAACGTTAACCCAGCGGGATCGCCAAATGTGTTGTGGGTTAGGTCAACACATGAACATCATACACAGCAAGAATAACCATCTACTCCACCATACTTCATTAACAACAATTCAGACACAGTAAACATGACTACTCAAAAATATCAGAGTAAGCAGAGACAATACACTGAATAGTTGCTGCACTGCACCATCATCATCATATTTATATCAGAGAACAGATACCCCTTGCGCAGATACATTCCCCACTTATATAGATAAATCCGACTTAACTACCCAGTCACAAGACATTCAGCAGACTGCAACTGAAAGACAGTTACATCCGACTTAGCAAAATACAGCTCAGTAAATATCCGATAAGTCAAAATCCGACTTAGCTATTCAGAGTCAGTTTCTAACATGTGCCTCTCAACACAAAGCTATTCTTGACAGTGGAGCAGGAGTTGCTATCGCCACCAAGGAAATCTGGAAAAAAATGGGGAAAACCAGCTTTGAGAGCTACCAGAATGAAATTGCAATTGGCAGATGGGTTCATGGAGAAGCCTCTAGGACTCTTAGAAAAAGTGATTGTCACCTCATGCGGAATCAAGTATGAACATACATTTGCAATAGTCGATTTCGACAAAAAGAACAATTACGAGATCATATTGGGAAGACCATTCATGAGACAATTAAAGATGGTCCAGGATTGGGGTTACGACCACATATACCTCAGACATGGCGAGACAAGAATCAAAATACACCTAAAAGACCATAGTTACAAAGACGTGAACCAGACACCAGTGGAAGAGTTTGATTCAGCTACATTAGCAGGGTCGAAACTCCCAGCATGGTTAGGGCAACAAAAAGAGCTATGGATGTGCGGAGCTTCACATTGTGGGAGCTTAAAAAGAGAGGAGTGTGTCTTAGAAAGAGCAATTGAGGACAAGGATTATATTCCGGAACCGTTTCTTGAAGATACCTTGGAACCTCTGGAATGGGAACACATACTAGCAACATTGGATGTCTGTACCATTACAGATATTCCAACAACAAAATTTTGCGATAAGGATGGCTATGATGTGCTACCCTATTACATGGTAAGCCTTATACCAGGAGGAGATGAGATGGTAGAACCACCAGAACAAGAAGAGTTTTATAACTTCTCTGAGCATCTGAAGGTAAATAACGATGCAGATAATGAGTGTTCAGACAACTCAAGTGAGCATGGGGAGAAAACAGAGAATATCAAGTTTTATGATTTTTCCAATGAGCACCCTAGACGCCAGGAACGCTATAGAAAAAAACGAGCAGAAAACAAAGCGAGAGAGAACCTGATGCCCAGGATAAAAGATAAAACTCACTATCTAATGCTTGTCAAAGCAGAGGATTGTGTAAAAGATCAAATATCAGGAAGATTCTCAAAAGTTCGAAAGGAAGGAACGTGAGAGGAAATAAAGAAAGCACGGAAAGCTAAAACGGAACCAAAATCACAAAAATCTCAAAAATCAAAACAAGAAACAACAAAAGACCCAGAGTGGACCAAATTGGAGCATAAAAAGAAATACCAAGAACTAAAACGGTCTTTACGAGAGGTATGGACTACTGAGGGAGATAGTGATGGTAATGCGGAGTCAGAAAAAGGAAACATGAATGTAGCATTGCACTATCAGAAATTCACCATCCAGGATAGAAAAATCATAATGACACCACCAGTCAGGGAAAGAACAAACCAGGAATCTTACGATGGGCCGGAAAATGCGAAAAGGATAGACCTCGTTGAACCAGGTGAAGAGCCTCAACCGGTCTATATCGCAACCAATTTAGAGCCTAAAGAAGAAGAACTGCTAACACAACTTCTCAAGAAGTATAAAGATGTGTTTGCATGGTCCTACAAAGACCTCAAAGGAGTTGATCCATCGATATGCCAACATACAATTCCTTTGAAATCAGATGTCAAACCTAGCAAACAACGTCCTTATACATATAATGACACATTTGCTAAACGAATCAAAGAGGAGATTGACAAGCTGATGGATGCTGAATTCATCTATGAAATCGAACATACAGATTGGGTGTCACCCATTGTGGTAGTCCCCAAGAAGAACGAAAAACTGTGAGTGTGTGTAAACCTCAAAAAGGTAAATGCAGCCACCATAAGGAACAATTATCCCTTGCCGATCACAGAACATGTACTTGAGAGGGTGGCCGGGAAATAGGCTTATTACTTTCTAGATGGGTTTTCAGGGTATAACCAATTGGTAATTGCAATAGAGGATCAACACAAAACAACGTTTGCCACAGATTGGGGAATATATGCGTATCGAGGTATGCCTTTTGGCTTAACTAATGTCCCAGCTACCTTTCAACGGTTAATGACGCATGCGTTCAAAGAATACCTGAGAATATTCCTAGAAATATATATGGATGATCTTTGTGTATACTCTCTTCTACGAGAGGAACATATTGACCATTTGCAAAAGGTATTTGAGAAGTGCAGGACATATCAAATCTGTCTTAACCCGAAAAAGTGCATTTTTATGGTTAGGCAAGGCCGCATCTTAGGACACATAGTCTCAAGAAATGGCATAACCACTAACCTAGACAAAATCAAAGTCATAGTAGACCTGCTCAGGCCTACTAATGCGAAACAAGTGCAATCCTTCATGGGACACTGCGGATATGATCGAAGATTCATATATATGTATGCAGTCATCGCACAACCTCTGTAATAATTTGTTAGTCAATTTCGATTGGATTGAGGAGTGTGAAACTTCATTCCAAAAGCTGAAGGAAAACCTTATATCAGAACCTGTACTTAAAGCACCGGATTGGGAAAAGATATTCCATGTTCACATTGATGCATCTGCATTTGCAATCGGGAGTATTCTGGCTCAACCTGGAGACGGAACAATGGATTTCCCAGTTTGTTATGCAAGCCGACAATTAAATAGTGCAGAGAAGAACTACACAACCACCGAAAGGGAGGGGTTAGGAATGTTTTATGCTGTGAAGAAATTTCGGCATTATTTGCTTGCAAACAAATTTGTGTTCTTCACAGATCATCAAGATCTTTTGTATCTGGTAAATAAACCATGCAATACCGGGAGAATTGTACGATGGTTTATTATATTTCTAGAGTTTGATTTCACAGTGGTAGTCAAGAAGGGTAAAACTCATCTACGGGCGGATCATCTTTCAAGGCTACACAACGGGGAAGCTCCTGAAGGAGTAGATGATGACATACCACATGCTTATCTTTTCAATATTGAAATGATACCCAAATGGTCTCAGGAAATTATTAGCATTCTTTCCTTTGGAGGAAGTTTGATAAAATGGAAGACAGATCCAAACAACAAACAATTCGACAAACAAAAAACTTCCAACTGATTGCAGGACGGCTATATCATCTAGGCTCGGACCAAATTCTATGACTATGTATAAATTCGGAGGAATTCGAGTGTTATCTTGAAGAAGCACATGTCCATGATTGTGCATTTCATTGTTCAACAATAAAAACACACCAAAGATTGAAACAGTTAGGGGTTTATTGGCCAACTATGTACGCGGACACACATGTTTATGTTAACAATTGTACTATATGTAGTGCCAAACGACCAGTGGATCATGCGACATTGTTTCAGGTAAACAATGGAGTCAATATATCATTGATTTCTTAACCACAAGGACGTTTCCTGAAAACATAACAAGAGCACGAAAAGGGCTATAGAGCTGGAGGCTCGTGACTTTCAGTTAATTGGGAACCAACTCTATAAGCGAGGAAAGGAAAATCAACTTAGAATCTGTGCAAGTGAAAGTGAATACCTGCTGATTCTAGAACACGCACATGGAAGCATAAGTGGAGGCCATTTTTCAAGCGATAAGATGGTAAAAATTGCCTTAATCGCAGGAATATGGTGGCCTACATTACATATGGATGTTGAAGAGTTTGTAAAGCGTTGTGACGCTTGTCAACGCACCAAGGTGCTGATAAAGAGAGATGAAATGCCACTACGACCAATAATGGGAGCAAGGGCATTTGCAAAATGGGGCATTGATTTTGTGGGACCTATTTCACCCCCTCCATATCGCACCCATACCCAATATATCATTGTGGCTACGGACTATCTCACGAAATGGGCGGAAGCCAAGGCAACACAAAAAGCAGATGCAAGAACCAGTGCACAATTTTTGTATGAGAATGTCTTTATACGATACGGTTTACCAATAGAAATTGTCAGTGATCGAGGAACACATTTTCTTAATGAAGTCATTGAATATATACTAGAGGAATTCATGGTCATACATAGAAAATCTGCTCCATATCATCCACAGGCAAATGGACAAGCTGAGGCCACAAATAAAACACTATGCACTGTTTTGACTAAAATTGTATCAGAGTCAAGAACAGACTGGGATCAGCAGCTACACTCAACACTATGGGCATACAGGGTAGCTTACAAAACATCGATAGGAACGACACCGTACAACATGGTGTTTAGCCGAAATGCTATATTACCCATAGAGTTTTTAATCCAACTCTACGAGTAGCGAAAATCTTAGAATGGACAGGGCATGAGCTCTCTTCAAGAATAGATGATCTTGAAAAGCTAGATGAACTTCGCTTACAAGCTGTAGCTTTGATCTATGCTGAAAAGAGAAGACAAAAAGAGTTTTTTGACAAGCATGTGCGCACGAAAGAGTTCAAAACAAGTGATTATGTACTTGTTTATACCTTGAAGCAACATGCCAAGAAACTTAAAAAGCGAGGGATGGGACCCTTTGTGATTAGTGACCTATCACAAAGTGGAGCTGTCAAGCTTGCTACATTAGCAGGTGAAGAAATGCCAAATTGGATAAGTAGGTGTCGATTGAAGAAATATCATTTACCACTAACACAGGACATGCTTCAACAAATCCATCAAGAAAACAACGGATGAAGGAGAAACAGAGGGTACGGGAAGAAGCTCAAGAGGAAGCAAAAGAACGCATTGCAAAAAGAAGGCTTCTACGACAACAACATCAATCTGGAACACCGTTGCGAATCAATGCCATTCGACTAACGAATTTTGATGAAGACATAGTGGAGCCAATAATTGCAGTCAAAGTGGGTAGCAATCAAGTTGAATCGACGGAATTGCTTGATTCTGGAGCTCAAGAAAATTTGGTCTCTTACAGATTATATAAACAGCTCAAGCCCACAGGTCAACTTCATCCTACTCCACAAGTGCTAGAAAGTAGTACATCACATTCACTGAAAACATTGGACTGGACTATATTGCATGTACAAGTACATCAATATATTTACCCACACAAATTTTATGTGGTCGAGGATGAAAGCACACAACACCCCATGTTGTTGGGACAACCTTGGCAAAAAAAGTACAATGTGCAGATAGATTGGAATGCGAATGCAGTCGAGATTCAGCATGATCAAGAACAATAGGTGGTAGCCTTTGCTCAGCAACCCCAGAAGAATCAACTGCCAGCAATGCAATCACTGGATAAAACGCCACAAGGAAGGGTGCCACTAAAGAACAACATGATACCCATGGTAAACAAATAGGTAACTGCCAACATTGTTCACTATGAATATAAAAAGTCACCGGCCGCAGTGGAGAGATCAGAGTTAGCAGCACGAGAAAAACAAGTATAGGTGCGGAAGGATAGAAATGACCTTGCAAACAAACCACAATACAGCATAAGAATTCAACAGAAACAGATAGTTCAACCAAAAACCAAGGGAATAAAAAAGATATGGATCCCAAAGAAAATGCTCAGCAACAACTCAAATACGACTCGCATCTGGATCCCGAAATTGAAGCAAAAGGAACTCCCTTCAGTACAAGCAACATCAGAAGGCAAACAACTGCATATGAAACCGGCAAAACGATTTATGTGGGTGCGAATCAACAACACAACAATGACAACCAAGGCAGTAGCAATAAACCTACAAAAACCGGCAAGGAAAAGCTACACATCGAAAGCAAAAGAGACAATGTCTATGGCCAACTCTGCCATGAAAATTCTCTCCAAGGAAACAACTATGGCCATATCAACAGTAGCGGCAAAGCAAGCGACTTTTGCAAGAAAGACAATCAAATAAAGATCAGTAGAGTTACAGATTTTACTTGCAAAGAAAACAGGAAACCTCGACGGAGAATGCCAATAAGCATCTTGCTTATACCCTTCTCTTACACAGCATTAATTTTTCCATACTTGACCGAGTATGCATAAAATAGGGCCACATTACATGGCCAAGCATTAGCACAATTCTTTCAACCCGTGCACGGCACATACACCGAGGCGATACCTTGTCGTCCGGGAGGACTCCAGCTAGGAGGGGGGGAGTGCATTCTCAAATGCGGACCCAATGGCAGAAAGAGCAAAAAAGGGCATGTTTTTCGACTATTTTTAAGGGTTGTTGTTTGATTGTGAAATTTTCTGGAATAACCCAAGTACATATGCCCTTATACAACATGAATCTACGAGTATATGGGGCCAAATGCTAAATCAAGCCCCTAGGCGTGTGTATATAAGTAAAAATAGCCATTTTTCGGACAAAATATTAGTAAAACGGAGAAATCCGGTCATAAAAATTGCATGTGAGTGTATATAATGTTTTGTGGTGATGTTTTTGATTTATATGATTTTTGGGGATTTTTTAGATTTGATTTGCTATTTTCCTTTTAATTTTGCTAATTTTCGGCAGAAAAACTTCAAAAATACAAAGGCAGGTGAAAAACGGTCGTAATGTAAAACAAAAAATATGGGGATGATCAGTGACTATAGGACAACCTATGGTACAATGGGGGTGCAATTATGTGAATGAAGCGCAAAGCGTGATTTGGCCAGATCCGAAACGTCAAATTTCTTGGAAACTGGGCAAATGGAGTCCAAATCAAGAAATTTTTGAGCCTAAACCGCATCTTGCAAGAAGTTGGGAGCACATGTCAAATTTCATGGAAAGTGGTTCGGGGACCCCCATTATAAGAAATTTTCACTTCATTTTAAGCTCATTTCCACTATTGACTTTTGAGAGAGAGCTTCTGCCACCTTGAGCGAACGGAACTTCCAACAGCTTCTACGATGCACACGACTACCCGACGGGCTCTAGACATGAGAGGTAGGCTCACCACCTTGAGCTTTTCGCGCATGTTTGTCGTTTTGTCGCGAAAACTAGCGTAGGGTTCACACAGAAAGCGAGCAGTAGAGACCTACAAATAGAAGTGGCCACCTAACGGCTAACCCAAAAGCAATGAGACTTCATCGGCAGCTTAACCTAGCATAGGAGACCAATCTTGGATGCCCAAAGGCAGTAGAAAACCATCGGGAAAAACCCTAATTCCTAAAGCCCCGCAAGAGGCCACCAAATGGGAAATCGGCGGAGAGGCGCCCAAATGCTACCAAAATTCATGGGTAGGAGCATCTCGACATGCTCGACAGGTCTATGTAACCCACATGACCAAAAGGTGACCCTAAGCGGCACTAAACTTCAGAAACGGCATCAGATACACAAAGCGTCAAATAGCTGTCGCGGCCAAACTGCATGTCCGTTTGCCACCAAACTTCACGAGCGGTTTTCCTAGACCATCAACAACCAAGTCCTATGGTGGTAGACCACCACAAGTCATCGAAGACATGTAAACGCAACCACGGGTGCTTCTAGAGTGACAAATTGCCAAATGGAGCTCCGGTGAAGCCAAAGTCGACAAAAACCATACGGCAAGGATCCCCAAGGGATCGACAAGCTATGGAGATCAACATCAAGAAATTTCATTGCCGAAAAACACTCCAAAAGTCAAAAAATGGCTTGGAGGCTCTGAAATCCACACAGGGAGTTACTTTCTATCTAATTGACTTGTTTGTTGAAATTAGGCTTAAAAGGGATCCCGGGGGACTAAGGGCAGGCAACAGTAGCACCTTCAGTAAAAATTTCATCAAGAGACATCCTACGCGTAGGATGTCTCAAGGCCAAATTTGGGCACCAAATGTAACAACTCTCATCACACACATTATCTAAATAGCTTTTACATGCTAGCCACCAAGTTTCATCACATTTGGACCAAAATTGACCTCATATGCATGAAAGAACGCAAAGTCAGGGCATAGAGGCAATAATGGGCCATAGACCTACCAAAACTTGTCCAAATCACATGAAACTTGCACAATACACTCATGAGCACATTGCCAACCAATCTGTGCGGTCACCTGCAAAAAATGATGAAGTAGACATCCTACGCGTAGGATGTCTAAATGACATTTTTGGCCTGCAGAGTGTGTTTTTCAATTCCAGATCTATTCATATCACCTTCAAGAGCACATATATCAAGTTTCAAGCCATTCTAATCATTTTTGACCCCAAACACCTCCAAGATACACTTTTTGAGCCCAAAAACACTACACATGGTCTTACCAACACCAATTCTTGTCCAAATCAAAATCCAAGAGCAGGGCCATGTTCCACATGCCAAGAGCTACCCACAGAACAAATCTCAAGCTATTTTGATGAAATAGACATTCTACGTGTAGGATGTCTCTAGCATAATTTTGACCTTTTGTGCAAGAAATGACATCATGGGAGCCATTTCCATGGTGCAAGGAGCCCATATATCAATTTTCAACCCATTTGGATATCTCTTGCCACCTGTTGTGGACATCCTACCCAACTTGAGAGCCTAAAGCCTGAATCTGCCCAAAAATGCACTTTTTGATGCCCAAACCCAATTCCAATCACATAGCCATGTTCAACAGGTCAAGGACCACCAGCATGTCCAGTTTCACCAAAAACTGATGAAAAAGACATCCTACGCGTAGGATGTCTAAATGATAAATTTTTGCCAGAATAACACTGTGAGCACATGCAGGGTTTCCCAAGTTCCTTTTAAGTTTTATTTTCAATTTTCAAGTCATTTGGATAGTCAAAACTCGGTTTCTCAGCCGATATGGAAAAAACTCTAACTTCGGACTACTGAGTGCAACAGGATCTATGGCAAAATCACCGGCAAAGAAGAAGAGGATGACCATAAAAGACTATTTGGAAGAAGTGGAGCCGTTTGTCATCCCAGAAGGAACTCTGAAGCCAACCAGTACATGGATTCAGGAGGATTTGCTAGAGTCAAATGATATGAAGATCTACCAAGGCGTGTTCAAAGATACTGAAGGAAATGTAATAGAGCTACCCATGCTACCGCGGGAGCTCAATGAGTTTGTCAGAAGCAAGATGACAGAGTACCTGGAAAAGATGGATCTCCATAATTATTTTGAAGCTATGCCGGCAGGAATTGACATAAAAAGAGTATGGGAATTTGTGACTACAATCAAAGAAGATGAAGTTGCCAGAGTTAAGGCTCTACAGGGCAAGCCGGACACTGTGATTGTAATCACAGAGAAAGTGGTGGCAGCCGCACTAGACCTCTCCAACAAAGGGGATAGTGTGACAAAGCGCCGAGATGAAGTCAAGGTGTACACAGAAAAGAAGAGCAACTACACCTTTGAAGACATTACAAACCCTAAAGTGGCAATCATGAGCCAGTTTTACAACCAGTATTTCCACATGTGTACAAAGCGGCCACAAAAGTACAGAATGTCACCTAGAGCAATAGCCACAACTTTCACCTGGGCAATGCAGAAGAGAAAGCCAAAGGTGATCAACTATGCTGCCTATATCCATGATAATCGGGTGAAGATGGGCAACAAGAACCCCACCTACATTGTGTCGGGTGAGCTGATCACGAAAGTGGTTTATGGGGTATTGCACACCAAGGGATGGCCTGACCCTCCATCACAGAATGACTGGCTAAGGCTCAAGGAAGATAAGGAAGAGGAACATCCCAAAGAACCAAGAGTTTCCACAAGGTTGAAACGATGGTTAGAGACCGTGCAAGAGGAGCAGCTAGAGTTGAAGAAAGGAAAGAAAGAGAGTGTCCAAGTACCGGTCAAAGAGACAAAATCATAGAAAGCGGCACGGCTAGAGCGGCTAACGGAAAGCTTCAGAGCCGAAAGAGCCCTCAAGGGAGATTTGAGGGAATTATGGAAGCCATCACTGGAAACCATGTCGGGATCATCCCGAAGGGTGCACAGAGATAGTTTGAAGATTATAGCAAAAATTTTGAGATTCTGGATGCTACGGTAGAAAATATCCCAAATGTACCATTTACAGAAGCGAAAGTGGATGAAGTACGATGGAAACTGCTAGAAGAGCAGGAAGGCCAAGAAAGAGAGCGGAAGACAAAGGTGGACCGGGACTTCAAGAAGAAGCCACCAACTCCACCGTCCAGCCCGGAGTCCAGCCCACCGCCATCACCACCTCCTCGTAGCCCTCCACAAACTCAACAAAAGGAGGAGCTGGACAAATCTGAAGATCAAGAAGATTCAAGGCAAGAATAGAGCCAAGAGAAAGAGCAAGAGAAAAAAGAAGAAGCTAAGCCCAAAAGTGAGCAACCAGAGCCAAATGAAGCAAGGTTTAACACTTTTCTTGATCTACTAGCTGCTGGATATTCAAAATAAGAGGCAGCCACAATCACATTTGACTTGGCAAGCACATGGCCTAAAGAACAGATGCAGAGCTTGAGGTTAGTGGAGCTAAAAGAGATGGCCATTGATACAGTGGACCTGCATCCACCCACCAATGATTGGGATGTGGTGATGACCAAGATAACAGGGCTCATGGCGCAATCAATGGCCACGAAAAGTGAGATTGACAATCTCAAAGCCAATGAAATTTAGATCAAGGCTGAAGTTGACTCTCTCCAAAAACAAAGCCAAGGGCATATAAAGAAAGAAGCAGAGCTACAAGCCAGTCTAGCCACAACATTGCAAAGATGCCAGGAGATGGAAAGAGAAAATCAGGTAGCAGCTTAAAGACTGCAAGGAGCTGAAGACGAATACAGAAAACTCAGCAAGTCATTGACAGATGCAGAGAGGGAAAGGGACAACCTAACCCTACAACTTCACACCACTTCAGAGAGTCAGCTTTATGAAGAACAAATGAAAGAACTCCAAAAGGAGTTAACCTTAGAGAAAAAGCAGAGGTTGATGATGGCCGAGGGGTCAGTATTCATGCAAACCCGCATGGAAGAAGAGCACAAGGCAATGAAGAAGGAGCTGGAAACCATCAAGAGAAATCTCGAGGAGGCGGAGAAGATAAATGCCGATTTGAACGACCTCCTTGTGAATATGGGAGAGCAAGCTGAAGCAGAAAAGAAGACATTCCAAAAGCAAATAGAAGAGCTGAGAGGCCAGCAGATAGAAGAGCAGTCCAGCACCGGACCAACAGTCATGGAAGGAATAGAAGAGAATGTGGCATATCCTGTGGACACACCCATGCAAGAGGAAATCCTTGTAGGACCCTCTCAAGAGCCACAAGATCTAACACAAGAAGAAGAAGAGAAGTTGCGAAAGGCCATAGAAGTGGAAATGAGAGACACGGCCAAAGAAGCCTTGGAATGGGAGCAGAGGGTCTTTAAATCAATGATTATTCAAGAGATAGACGCCAACAACCTTCGACATGAATGGCTACAGCCCTCTCTCTTCTATCCTCTGCTAAAGTACGAAGCTGCTATAATCAACAAGCGAATCAGAGAAGAGCCAACAGTGCCACTGTACACAACAGACATCTCCAAGCCTGAAGGGGTAAAGTTGATAGTCGACTCTTAGCCTAGGTGGAGAAAGGCATGGCTAACAAAGTATCCACAATATCTAATCCATCTGGTAGAGGCACCAAAAGTCATAAGAGATAACCTAAGTTTCCGCCCTCTACCAAGGATGCGGACGTGGAAGGCCCAGGATCTATTGCAAAGAAGCCAACCTACTTGGCTAAATTACCCAAAGCTGCCAGGCTTAAAGGCAGGCGAGAGAATAAGTGTTCAATACATGGTGAAAACAATAACGGGCACAATCAAATTGTTCACTGGCTGGCCTGACCTATCTTGCATTATGATGAGAAAGATTTGCAAAACACTTTTGGCAGTCTTCGAGACATTCAAAATAGGCCAGGCGACAGACAATATCTTCTTCTTTCAAGATACATACAGTTGTGCATACGATCTGTCTGGTCAGCCTTCCAAGGAGGTGATACATGCATTGTATCAAAGAATCATGTTTTGCCATCCTATCACCTCCAGGCCTTTGAAGAAGCTTTCTACATTGGCTTCTTCACAATCAGCACTGACATATTCGGCCCGACACTCAACAGATTATTATTTTTTGTAATTATTCATTTATTGAGAAAACCCGACATTTCACCTTTGTAAATATTGGGGCTTACAGAAGTTTCCAGATTGTATCCCAGTTTTGACACTTAGATTGAGTAGATGGTTTTATTGCTACATTAGGGTTTGAGAATTGTAAGGTATTTATACCACTTTTTGACCTTAATGAAAAACCTTTTGTCATTTTAAAAAGTTTGAAGTCTGTGAGTGAGAGTACTGTGTACGAGAAAGAGTGAGAGCTTCATCTTGACGCTACGCGTGCACCGGTGGTCGGAATCGAGTGCGGAGAAGTACAGCATGTTGCCCCCGACGAGAGCTACGCACCAATACCTACATTGCACGTGTACGGTCCGGTTTTGCGACATCCATTTAAGAGCTTCATCTGGTGATTCGGTGAGTATACGTTGTCTGTTTTCGCATTTCAGCATATCCGCGCATTCGCATTGAGTAGAGCTACACATTAGGCACTTTAGTTTTCGGAAATGAAGACCTGCAAATTTTGGCCAAACATCCTATGTGATTCTGCACCAAGTGTTTTGGGTTGGGATTTTGGTTCATAGACCTTAGGGAGAGCGACCTATTGGTGTTAATAGGGTCTCCTTCAAGTTCTGTGGCGTTTTGAGATTGTTTAATGGGTATTTGGATCTAGAAACCGTTGTAGGAAATCTCCTCTTATGCACTCCTGAAGGCTGTAGCTTAGACATTAGGTAGAGACCTCTGTAGGAATTAGTTAGGAGTCGGTCGAGTGTAGGTTGACACCCTATGCTTGCTTCCACGTGCCGGCAGGTCGAGCTTCGTCCTTAGCTGACAAATCTTGTTAGGTGAGTTCTCGCTGTGCTGACGTCCGTCGCGGCATATCCGTCCAACAGTGACGTTGGCCTCGACTTTGATTTGGCTGTGGCTCAGGCATACTGCTTCTGCAGGTGACCATTGCGGTGGTGTTCGATGCAAAGGAAGACATCTGTTGCTGATTTTTTTCCTTGGCGGTGATGAGGAGGGCTGTCGGAGGAGCTGCAAAAGAGAAATACTGACACCTGAGTACATGAAAGTGTGTGTGTGTGTGTGTGTGAGAGAGAGAGAGAGAGAGAGAGAGAGAGAGAGAGAGAGAGGGAACTCGTAACATCGAAGAGACCTCGAACGGCTATCGACCAGTGTACAACAAGTGGTAGGATGGTTCATGGCACACATGCAACTAGTCCATTCATGACATAACCAAGATGCGAGTAGACTTGCATTGCAGACACCTTCCCTGCTCAAAATCATAAACGGCCACCAGCTTGACGGTCATGCCTGTCAGCACTCTAGTTTTGATGTAATCGACGGTTTCTACAGTAGCGTGAATGCGTTGGATCCTCTCTACAGCTTGTGCAAGATTGACAGGTTACGACCATTTTGTGTTGTCCTAGAAACTGTGAACTGCACATTGCAAGTTGCAACCCATATAAGTCAGAGGCAACACCTTGTACCTGCAAGATGGTAGGTGAAGAGCCCTAATGCGTGCATGGTAGGTTTGTGATGCATGTGTTGGTAGATGAATCATGGGAACGCTTGTCAAGCGGCAAGCTACCATTGGGCAAGACCGGCACGCCTTTCTCTTTTCTCGAGAAGAAGGATGATTATATTAAAGACATGTTAGTCTCCTTTTTCATCATTCAAATTTACTCTCCTTTTCATCACTCACTGAGAATGTGAAGATATTTGCATGTCTTTGGAATGAGTATCTTTTATTTCTTTCAGCCAATCAAAATACACAAATTTTTTCTAAAAGAAATCCTCATTTTTCATTAGCAAAAAGGGAACTCATCACCATGGCCTTACCCCTTTGGGGTAGGTCAAAAATGAAAAGACTTGTAAAGTCAAAAAGCTTTGTACTCTATCAATATCTATATTATATATACTTATACTTTATCTATACTACTTCTTATAATAACTTGAGTCAAACTTAAATTGAAAAGTTCTAAACTGTCCCTACATATGTTACTTCTTTATTTCGCTTGAAAAGTCCTTGAGTAGAGAGCACTGTCGTATGTTGTCACATTGAGGTTGGAGGAGAAAAAAGAAAGCCCATAACTTTGTGTGGAGAGAGAGAGAGAGAGAGAGAGAGAGATGGCATCTATATATTAAGAAATCCACCTCATATCACGAACCAATGCACAATACAAGCTCTTAGAGGTGCGGATAGCACACCCACACATTCCTATAGAATGTGTGTGTGTGTGTGTGTGTGAGAGAGAGAGAGAGAGAGAGAGAGAGAGAGATCCCTCTAAGGAGCTACGGGTAATTTGTAATGGTGACAATGAAATGAGCAACCTTGGAGCAGATAACTTGGGAGTCGTAGGGAGTTCTGCCTTAACTACAAGTTGCATGGAGCATCTATTACTTTTGTCACTTCTTCTTTCTCTCTCCTCTAGATATCTATTGAAATTAGGGGGTGCTCTTTTCTTCTTGCAATCTCTCTCTCTCTCTCTCTCTCTCTCTCTCTCTCTCTCGTATACACACACACACGCACGTATATACTTCTTCTATACTATATATGAAGCAGTTTAAAATTTTCAAGAAAGGAGAGACACTCCATGTGTCACATTCTGCTTCATTTCAAAGAGAACCTTTAAAAAACATTTGATTGAAAATGCAAAAGTGATGAGTAAAGTACTAGGATGGTAGAAAATAAAAAGACTTGTGAGATTCTCTTGGCAGTGGAAAGTCAAAAAGACCTTAGTACTCTATCTAAATTTATAATACTTAAGCCTATAGTTTTTGGGAAGCCATTTCACTCAGAGTCCAACCCTCAATTTCAAGGCTGCCCACTAGCTACTTCTATTTTTGGCCTGCCAAAGGGCAAGGCTATAGTGATGCCTTCTCTTTTTGCTGACTAAAATATAAAAAAGGTTGAGTTATATTTTCAAGCATTTTTTGATAGGGCAAATAAGCTGATTGGTTGAAATAAGATAGTGGCCACTCATTTAAATGAAGAGTGTGTAAACCTAATGATAGACATGTCTTGAGTTTTGAAATATGAATGAATGCTCATTTACCATTTACCAAGAAAAGATTTTGGGCTTCCATGCTACCGTATGAGTAGGTCCTGCCTGTCAAATTTGGGAACTTTGGGAAGGAGGTGAATTAAGGAGAATCACACTGCTGCTTGGTTGCACAGTTTCTTTTTAAAATATCTACAATGATGCTCACTTTGGTTTGAACTAAAAAAAGGGGGCCAGTGACACGAGGAGGAGGGAGAGTTTAGTTCCCACGGCTGGGCAGGGTAGAAAACGATGCGTGCCTCGATAGTGCGGACAAGATGAGCAACAGAGGCGACTAGGACGAGAGGCCAATAGTGTGCAGGTAGGGCAAAGGGCGAGGAGACTCTCTCTCTCTCTCTCTCTCTCTTTCAGGCATGCGCTACTAGATTTGTAGCAGGGATAGGGGGAGAGGCTCTTACTGATGTAGGTGCGCAAGTGGAGCACGCATTCTCCCTCTCTCTCTCTCTCTCTCTCTCTCTCTGTCTAAGCTAGGGTGGACACTGTGTCTATTTCACAATATTCCAAGGCAGGCAGAACAATAAAAGATAGGTTTTGAAGCCTAGATGGATCCCTCTCTGTGCATTTGTGCATGCATTTTAGGGAAAAGGTTAGCAACTCGCACGTGGAGCGGAGAGAGATATGAGGAGACATAGATTTTTTCTCTCTGCTGTAAAATCCATGAGGCGAAGGTCATAGTGAGATTTTTTTGCTCTATTTCTATTGTGTTGACATTGCGACGGAGTGTCAAGAAGAGCATCCTGAGGGAGACCATAAAAGGATATAATGCCAGTTGCGTGGTTGTGGACCAGAGAAGGTACACAATGTCTAAGCGTGAACGGAGAGAGAGAGAGAGAGAGAGAGAGAGAGAGAGAGAGAGAGAGAGAGAGAGAGAGAGAGAGAGAGAGAGAGAGAGAGAGAGAGAGAGAGAGAGAGCAATGCCTTCATTTATTCTGTGCAATGCATCCTGAGGCTGGAGTTGTTGTGCGTGCTTTAGTTGGGCTTGGCTCGGCTTGTCTCCACCGATTGTCAAGAAGGTGAAGCGATATGGGGTAAGTTTGATATGCGATATGTGAGGGCGAATGTGGACGCTCAAAGTTTGATCAGCTGAAAACTGCAGGAAGCATTGCAGAGCAAGGCAGTGGCTTGAATTCTCCGAGCTTCAATGCCAATGGTAAAGACGCATAAAAGCAAGATCTTGAACCACATTCACCATTGGCATCCCTAGCCTCTGTCTGCCTCTATGCACCCTTAGTCCCACCATCACATCCTTTCATGTCTCCCTTGCATCGTTTCACTGAGAGCAGACACACGATCTATCATCATCATCATCTCTCCTGCTCTTGCACGTGCACATTCAACTGGAGAAGAATTCTCTCTCTCTCTCTCTCTCTAGGGGGGGGGGGGGGGGGGGGGGGGTGTTCTGATGCAACTCGTTCATGTGCGTTTCTGAGATGGGCACTTTAGGAGTTTCCATGATTCCCTTATGTAATTTGCGTTCCTTGAGATCTTGAGATACTAGGCGACTCATTTGACATAAAGACATCTCAACCTTTTCAAATAAGATATTGCAAATGGCGCCATGCAAGTCATATGTGAATACAAGGAAAAGCACTACTCTTACAACAGTTAGACACCCTTCTTAGCGTCAAAATTAAACATGGCATTAGATCCTAAATCTTGCTTACAACAAAATCCGCTTTAAGTTCTTTTTTCAAATGAAGTCACAATTCATGGCCGTTAGTGCTGCTTGAATTAGCAAGATTGGCAACACTCCTTGTCGTGCTTGCTAGCTATACTATAGCATGCAATATAGAGCAAAAGAGAAAATTTGCGTTAAAATCTGGTGACCCTAGTTGCACTACACTTCCCCCTTCTTTTAGACACATCCGTTGTTACTGTTGGTTTCTCTGTTGCATTCAATGGATTTGCCCCGGTCTTCCGCTATATATACAACACCAAAGGTCTAGGGGATGAGACGTAGCAAAATAGGAAGAACAATGATGGGCAACTGGAAAAAGCTGACATGGATGCAAATAGTGCTTAGTGACATATGTCTAGGGTGGAGCAGGCGTAGTAGCATGAAAAGTAGGAAATCTATAGCCGCTAGCAAAAACATACGATGATGAGCACCTTGCACTAGAGGGGTGTGGGGTGGGCAACGAATGCTCATCCGTAACACCACATTCTCTCCATACTCCTTGAAGGTGTGATGGTCTCCCTGAATGAGCCTCGAAGCAGAGCATTCCGCCAATAGTTTATGTGACCCCAAGTGAAGAGTACACGATCTATGAGTCTCTCTCTCTCTCTCTCTCTCTCTCTCTCTTCCTTTTTTTGGAAGCGGCTGATGGCTAGCGGCTGATGGCTACGAACATGAATATCATGGGGTTGGGAGCTACATTCTCCCCATTGACTTCAAAGACCTGGGAGGTGCACTTTTCTTCTAGAAAGATAGCCTAATGCCTTCCAATTGGCATGAGCGCTTGTACGGTTTCAAGAAACAATCCTGGATACTACAACATGCACATTCTTTTGTGCCTTCCCCTTTCTACCCTAGCCCTTATAGGCACGACTTGCAGGCCTTGTGATTTTATCACTTGTTTAAAAACATTTGAAGGGTAGCTTTCCTTTACATTTTGAAGGCCATAAAGAATTTTTCTCCATGTGTTAATCGATAAACCTCTCTTCGCATGTTTGCACGGAACTTCTATGTCGTAAATAATCTTTGGTCTCGACGCTCGAAGTTCAAAAGCTGGATGCATGTATTCGTGTGTGTGTGTGTGTGTGTGTGTGTGTGTGTGTGAGAGAGAGAGAGAGAGAGAGAGAGAGAGAGAGAGAGAGAGAGAGCCATTGTCTCAATGTGTGTGAATATAAGAGACAAAGTCGACGTGCCATTCTTAGAGGTGTTGGCGTGTTGCATGAAGGCTTTCCACATTTGCAATGCATTATTGAAGTACATTGAGCTCAACAATTCAACGATAAGAGTCCAACAATTTGTTATGGATGTCATGCACACATTGTGTGTGTGTGTGTGTGTGTGTGTGTGTGTGTGTGTGTGTGTGTGAGAGAGAGAGAGAGAGAGAGAGAGAGAGAGAGAGAGAGAGAGAGAGAGAGAGAGAGGGATCTCACACCGGCACTAGAGAGATAGGGGAGGGAGAATAAGCATTGGTTTTACAATCAGCAAGTGGCAAAGCGACAATCAACGAAATCCACAATCGAGAATCAAAAATAAAAAGTCGACATTGATATTTACGAAATTGAGAATTTACAAAATCAAGAGTCGGTGCAATTTGGAAAGTTTAATCTGACAAATCCAAGGTAGAAGATGTGCAAGCCCAAGGTAGGAGTAGACCTCAACAAATGGCAAAGGTGGATAACGAGAGATAACTCTGACAATTCTCAGCTATTTTTGAAGGTTTTTACTCTAATTTTCTTTGAGCTGCGTGAGTGCTCTCGCCGTTGGGTTGACTTGGAGTTCAAAAGTGAATCTCAAAATTTGTAAGTTGGATTGCATTAAATATAGGTTTTGTCAAGCGTTTAAAGACAAGACGACTTGGAATTTTTGAGATAAATCTCAAAATTTTGTAAGGGGGGTTACACTAAATCGAGTTGAGGCATAGTGCTTTCTCCTAAAAACTTAGGCAACTTCATTATATTTTAAGGCTTTTACACTCAATTTCTCTATACTTTGTAGGTTTCCTCACCTTCAAATCTATAACTTACATAAATCTCTAGGTGGGATTAGATTAAATTGAGGATTTTTCAAGCATTTAGCTCTACCATACCTTTTTTCAAACATTTTAGAGACAAACTTACTACATCAGAGACTACTCGCGTTCCTACTCGCCTACATGACTTTATTAATATGAATCTCCCAAAGATTCGTTCCTTACTTTCTTCTTTCCCAAAGGAAAAGGCCACGCTGCTCCCCAGGCTCCACCCACGCATCCTACTCCCCCCTCCCTCTGTGTGTTGCCTTGCCTCAGTCGTTGCGCTAATCCAAGAACGAAAATGGCTACACCCTCCATTGTTGTCATTATCGCGAGAGAATAGGATTGCACCCTTGCAAAAGCGAACAGGGTTGCGCACCCGATTGCTCTCATCGTCGCGACTACAACACCTCAACATTTCTCGCTATCCTACCCTATTTATACTATATCGTAAGCTCGACGATGTTTACGCAGGCTGCCCTCGAAGAATAGAGATAGAGCGAGGCCTTACACATGGCCAACCCTGCACAGTGGGCACAAAATATCCTAGCTTCAAAGCGGTCAAATTTCAGCCCCCCCTTGTAAGTAGCAAGGAAGCCCGCTAACATGCTCCTTGCAAGTTGCTGATTGAACGGCCTCTTGCACAGCTCGCTACATACCCCCGATGCGGTCGATCAACCCTGCCCCCATCTCTGCCTTGTACATTTCTCCTACTATTCTACAGACACACACACACACATACTACGATCTGGCGTTCGTAGCTTGCCTCGACAAGAACAGAAATACCCCTTGAAATCGTTCCGTCGGCTCTGTCTCTGTGTGTGTGTGTGTGTGTGTGTGTGTGTGTGTGTGTGTGTGTGTGTGTGTGTGTGTTAACCCTCATGCACATTCATATCACCTAAGACGGACGCCGTATTATTTATTTAGTAGAGTCAGGTACCGGGCTTGTCGGTCCAATAGGAAAAGGGTAAGAGTGATCGCTGATGAGAGGCACACTCTAACTGGAACATTCAAGGGATTAGTTGGCTAAGCATGGGCGCCCAAGTGTGAATGGGGCGAGCTCATATAAAAGTCAACTAAACCTATAATTCACTCATTCTCTCATTTGTGCAATTGAAGAGTACTCTTGCTCCATCTCCATCTTCTTCTTCTTCATCTCCTTGTGTGTGTGTGTGTGTGTGTGTGTGTGTGTGTGTGTGAGAGAGAGAGAGAGAGAGAGAGAGAGAGAGAGAGTGCGATCGAGCATTGCGGCGGCACGACGGCGGTAAGGCAGTTGAGAGCGGCGTAGCGGTGTCTTCCTCTTCTTCGCGGCAAGGAATCCTCCACGACAGCAAGCGTAGAGCGGTGAGTGACACACCATCGCCATCTTTGAGCTTACTAGTTTAGACTAGTTGCGTGCTTGGAGCCATTTGTGGCTCGCACACAGTGTATCGGCAAGTTCCTTGCATTGACACGTGCGATAGACACACACATTTTTGGCATCGCTGCCGGGGAATGTCATACACTAAGCTTGAATGGCACTCTGTGCTTCTTTTGTGGTGCAATTTCAATTGTAGGAAGGGTAGGGAAGGAAAGTGTGTGTGTTGAGAAGAAGGATTTTGTGTTGCTACTATGTATTTCTTTGTTAATGAAGTTTTGAAAGGTTACTGTGTTTTCTCTGTGTGATAAGGTCTTAGTATTAAGGTTGTTAGTTTTGTGTAATGCAAAGTAAAATAAGTAGGAAGTAGATCTGTGAGAGCTAATGGAGTGTGTTAGTGTGTAATAGTAGGTGTATTAGTTGGAAGTAGGTAGGTAGAGTGTGTGTGTGCTCGCGCGCAAGTCGCGGTGACCTTATTCCAAAAAAAATAAAAAATAAAAAAAATTTAAAGGTAGGATCGGGATCGCGGGAATATCTCCCAAACCCAAGCCCAAGCTCATGCTCAAGCTCAGGCCTTGGTCGCCCTTTAAAATTACGTATTTTAGCTTCACACATAAACCCTAAACCCTAAACCCTAAACCCTAAACGGAGCTTCAGGTGACCGAACGTTGTGTTGTAAAGCACACCGCGACCCTCTGAGTGATATGCTTGTTTAGAGCTATCACACACTTTAATAAAAAAACCGATCATTAAAAACATTTAAAAAAAACGATTGAAAACGGACGCCTAAAAAAGTAAGCGGTTAACCTTCGAGGTTTGTCGCCGACGCTTGTAGGTTGTCAAAGGCACATGCATCTGCGCTCTGGTCGTGTGCTAGAGATGGAGCAACTAGAGAGAATTTTGAATTACGTGAGTTCTTATTATCCACCTACCTTAGGTTCCGGGCCCTCGGCAGGCACCCAAGGTAGTACAAACCAAGACCCGAACATAGCGGCTAGTGACTCTTCCTCTGACTACGACGTCATGGAGGGTTTCCCAATGCCTAATCCCGATAGCTCAAGCCAAGACATGCATGCCATGGGCCCACGGTCCAGGCCGAGCGTGCTTAGCCTCTTGAAGAAAAGCCACTCGCTCCGAACATGCAGTTAATGATGTAAATGAGGGGGGTGGGGAAGTAAATTCTCAATTCATGACCAACGTAGATCCTATGCCCTTAGAGAATGTGCACGTGAATACTCCATTCACTGCACCCCCTGACTCTTTAGAACTATTCCCCTCTGAGGTCATATTACTCGATGGTAGAAGCCTTGCCGAAGTGCAAGAGGTTGAGCGATATATCATTGCGGCTAGGGAAAAGGAAGTCGAGAGCTTACGCAAGGTGGAGCAACGAAGAGAGTTAAAAGCGAAAGCCCCTATGTCAATATCCTTACTAAGAGAGCAATCGAGTGCTCCTGACTTAGCAACCGCTAAGGGCCATCCCCTAGAAAGCATCATTGCATCTAGCTCAAAGGACACCCCTAACACCTCAATCCTAGATGGAGCATTCTTAAATGAGAACTGGGAGTACGAACTACAAACAAAAACTCTAACAAACTTATACACAGGTCACACCTATCACGTGAGTTGGTTAGATGTCCTACAATCCACAATGGGTGCTACTAGTGTGGAGGATCAACAACAAAGAGTTTGTGAAGTCATCCATAGAGTCATTGAGTTAGAGAGTCAGAACAAAGGGATCAACATGCCTTCAACGGGTCTCATGAGATTCTTGGATACAGGAAAGGCTAAACAACCGACCTTATCGCAAATGAAGACTCCCTCGGTAAGTCCGATGGATCCCCCATATGTTGTTTCTCCAGGGGTCTCGGTGCAATCTGAGCCCACAAGTGATGGATTTACCTTTCCAAGTCTAGCTCATCTTTCCCTTGATGACACCATGGCTACCATGCCTACCCCAAGGATGGGCATGCCAAGAAATACGCCATGGACCTCATTTGTTAGTAAAGCACCACTACATGGTAGCTCAATGCTTGCAACAGTACCTACAAGTGTGTACCAATCGTATACACCCATGGGTCCTCGTACTCATGTAGTCCCTACCCCTCTCATTGTTTCAACAACCTATGCTCCACAACCACAACACCCAAGTTCTTATTTCCATGGGACCGTACCGGCTAGCGTTAGCATGTCACATCCGACGTCTGCTATGCCCCTGCTATGCCTAGGGCCACACATATGAGCTTTGGGCTGCCACATGGCACAACACCGTACCAAACGTGGAACCCAAGGGCTTCCTATGCGCCAAGCCCAATGCCAATATCTACTTGACATGTAGTCTCTGGAGCACCTCCACCCACGGTTCCTGCTCACTTAGGTGACTTGGCAACATTTGCTCAAGCTATTGGTCGATCTATTGTTGAGAATATGCATAACACTCCTGACAGAGAGCCTAGAAGTAAGGCATTACAAATAGCCAAGCTCACACAAAAATTTAGTGGAGACGGGGATGTGAGAAAGCATATCGAAGTGTTTGAACAAATATGCGATTCTCTAGGAGAACACAATGACCTGCATAAGAGTAATGCTTTAAGACTAACCTTAAGTGGAAAGGCTGGGGATTGGTATAGAACCCTAAGGGTGGAAGAAAAAACGATTTACCCTACTCTTAGGAGACTGTTCTTGAAAGAATACATACAAGAGGGAGTGCTTTGGGGTGTAGCCTCTCAGCTCCAGAAAGCCCAACGAGAGGAAGGAGAGTCGGTGAGAGACTTTATTAGTCGCTTGAAACATTTGAATTCTCGTTATAATCCAAATGAGCGCTTCAATAATAATCAATTGCTTGATAGATTCATTAGGGGATTACGACATGAGGATATCTACAATGGCCTAGTCATTAGAGGTATCACCACTTGGGAAGCAGTCACCACCAATGTGATCCAATTGGAGGATAATTTAATGATTCAAGGAGAAAGAGTGTTTGTTGAGCCTAAATCTATTAGCTCGCAAGCATCGGGGCATCAACCAATGACCCTAAAGCCTATTGCTAAGGAGCCAAAGATATCTGAGATGACTTTAGCAGATCTCACCAAGGCTATTCAAGAGAGTCTTAGAGACAATCGTGCTCCGCAAAACAATCATATGTATCCAAGAAGGGAGCAACAATGGTGCTCAGTATGGTATGGACCGCATAGTACTAGTGAATGTCCTACTTTTAGAGTAAAATTCAATGGGAACTGCAATGCCTGTGGGAGGTATGGTCATCAAGCTAAGGATTGCATAGTATTTAAGCGCGCGATAGCCAATAGACCAACCTTAGCATGGACAGACACACCTCGAGTGCCTGCATTGATGCAGCCCCCACCTCTTGAACAAACAGCAAAACACATGGTTCCTAGGGCCCAAAATGTTGTTCAAACAACACCCTTACCACCTCCAATGCTAGGACCGCAACCACCACATCCGAGAATCACTTCTATGAATCAAGTGGGTTGTGAGTCATCTATTGCTTGTTTGGAAGGCTGTGAGGAAGATATAGATCCTAATATTTCCTATGGGATGGATGTGCTTGAAGAAAGTCCACAATACTACATGGAGGACTATTGGGGACAAGTCAAACATGTATATCAAGTAGTTGCTCTTGCGGCAAGAGGCCAAAATATCAATTACATTGCTAAGAGACCATCTCTTCAATGCTATGAGCGTGGAGGTCCACATTGTGTAGCCGAGTGTCCTATTAGGCTACACAAGAATGCCACACTAATTCAAAACAATCAAGCGAGCACGTCTACAATGCCGATACTCATGTGTAATCGATGTGGCATAGATCATTTGATTGCCCAATGTCCAAATAATCCAATGCATCGAAGATCACGCCATTAAACTTGATTGAGGTTACCGAGGAGCCATCACAAAGTACACCTGTGGTACCAGTAAACATACTCACACGATTGATGCTCCAAAAAAAAAATTATATTCTTGAGGAAAGAGACACGGCATCAATTGCCCAATCTCAAAAAAAGAAGAAAACACGAAGGAAGAGATCGCAAAAAGCAGCGAAGTCAGACCCCAGTTCAAAGACCAACATAGGGACTGGTGACGACCCCGTATATATGAATGACATTGAAGAGGATTTTGATTCAGGTGAAACCATGGAGACCAAAACAACCACTAAAATAAAAACCAATAAGGAAGATCTTCATGAGCCACAATGGCCAGGATCCAAGAAGAAGATAGGAACTTATCCAAACCCTAGAGAGGAGATTGAGCGAGTCAAGCAATTAAGGAGTTTGGTAGAAGATACCCAAGGGGATCTAGAACCAGCACCTAGGTAGATCCGGATTACAGACACCGTGTTCCCTACGCAACAACAACGTCACCAAGTCCATAGACCCTTAGCCATACCTAGTGTCATCCAAGAAGAAAGTGACTTAAAGTAATGGGAAAGTGGGCATACTCACTTCTTGATGGAAAGAATGTTTACAGAGGGACTACCTCATTCTATCAAAGAAATGGAGATCCCACCTTCCCCACGTCAAGGGACTGAAGTCCAAAAGGTGCCGTTAAACATTGCCAAATTGATGTATTTCATGTCTTCAGAAGTTAGAACCACCATCATGTCCAAACTATATAAAGACCCTGAGCTAGTCTCAGCTCTTCGAGCCTTCCAAAATGGAGAACTAAAGTTTGGGCTACCACAATTTGCACAGATGGATGGAGCTGGGGAGATGCCAATAGAGGAGGAACACTTAGATCTACAACCCAACCTAGATGAGAACCTTGTTATAGAAATACATGTTAACAAGTTGGGACAATACTTTGAGGGTGATGAATCCAATGCGACCATACCAATCACTACTAAGGGATTAATTGTGAAGGGAATCCTTGATGGTGGCGCTGGGGTTAGCATTGTGACTAAAAATTGATGGGAAACTATGGGGAGACCTCACCTTGCGACCACAACCATAGTAGTGAAGATGGCCAATGGGTCTATTGTTAAACCTATTGGGATGCTAGAAGATCTCAAGATCAAGGTCTTTGGACATAAAATAAGAATTACCTTCATTGTTATGGATTTCTCCAAACACACTATGGCATCGGAGATGATCTTAGGACGTCCTTTTATGCGGGAAGCAAAAATGGTGCATGACTGGTCTAAAAACCATGTCTACTTGTAGTTCCAAGATTTTGTCATTTGAGTGGATCTTGTGAGACTGGTCGAGCACATCCTCTAGGAAAAAGGTTTATAATTGATCATAGATCTGACACCACATTTCACTCGGTCCCATTGCAGTATTGCTACACGTGTAAAGCGGACACTGATGTTGGGGAAGATTCTCCTTATATGGATGTACTACCTGGGATAACTGAGTTGGACAATGTGGATTGGGTCCACCTAGCAGCAACCATAGATACTTGGGAAAATAGGGGGACGACCTGGGTAAGAGGGGGATGAAATGCCAGCACTCGCACCCTTAAATATGCTAAAAGAAATGCCTATATCTTCTGACAAAACTCATCATAATATAACAAAGAAAACATATAAGTGGGTCCCTAAAGCTTCTTTAGCGACCATAGCTAGTGCTAAAAAACAGAAGCCTTGTAAGAAACGTCCCACTCGCTCTAAGAAATATAAGGAAACGTGGCATTGGATTCCTAAACGACTATTAGAAGCCCAAGGCTACTATAAAGGAAATGATCACATCTGGGTACCAAAACGTAGATTGTGTTCTTACCTGTCACCTGACCCATGTGAGCTCAATCCTGTGGCTCCAAAACAAATTGAAGATCGCGGAAATGAAATATCACAAAATGCTACACACTTGCTCCAGAGCTAGTTTGGGTAGCGAAGAAAGAATGATTTGTTCCACCTAGCTCAAGAACAACGAAATCAAACGAAGGTTCTTGCTCTTTGTGTAGTTCCTATACAGAAATAGAAGCTTCAACACAACCTCCACCTACCATTGTACATACCTATGAAAGCAAGAAAGAGTTTGCACCTCCCGTTGTAAGTTCACCACCTACAAAAATGTTACAAATAAAATCATGGGAGAGTACCTTACCACCCTTGCAACTAGATGAAACACATAGGACAGTCGAAAACTATTGGTTAAAGCCTTCACCTATAACAACTTGGAACTATTGGTTTCAAAGGGTGACGAGCACACTTCAAACGGTATGATCTACCCAAAGAAGGGGGGAGTGTTTGCTGACATCCATCATTCACTTGTTCCCTCTCAACCTTCCTCCGTGACCTCTCAATCTCCAATCTTAAGGAATGTATATATAAAGCCTTATACTCTCTAAAAAGAAAAAAAGTAAAGAGCAAGAGAAATTAGCAAATGAGTATGCACAATAAAAGTTAAAACATTGACCCAGACCTACACATTCACATCTGGTACAGTGAAATAGAAACCTATGTCATAAAATACCTTTGATCCTCATCACTCGAGTGATGGAGGGTAGGTAGGATTAGTACGATAGGAGTGATTAGCAAAGTTCTTTCTTCCCACTGATGTGCCTCCTAGAGGTAATCTTTGTGTTTCCTCGTGTGTACACGAATGTGTTGCTGTGGTTAGGATTTGGACCTTCATGGGATCTTCTCTCATTCACTCTTCAAATCAAGCGCGATCATCAACACAAACAGGTGTTTCTTGTCCATTAGCATTGCCCCTTATCTTTTTACATCCATGTTTGTCTGCTTTAATTGTAATTGATAGAATAATATCCAACACATTTGCTTAGTATCAAACATTTAAATCAATGTAATTTTTTGTCATAATCACTTGTCTAGGTTTAAAAATCAAGCAGTCCAACTAAGCTAGTTTGACCAAGCTAGGTGTTAGAGATCTTCTCTTAATACCATGGGGAATGCCTTCCTAATAATCAATGGTTACTTAGGTTCTTAATCCAATTTAGGCAGCATTGTGTGAAATGTACTAGGGCTTTCTAGTGGGCTTAGTCCCTATTGACCTTTAGCTTAAGTATTATAAAGGGAGTTTACTAGTGTGATGAGCCTGGGGAGGGTAACAGTGTTATATGACCCCCCAAAGTTACAAAATTAAAATGCTGAAAACGAACAAACAAAAAATCAAAGTGCCACAATGTAAAATCTTAAGCTGGAAGAGAAACCTCACCTTGATTTGGTACGTCACTCACATGTATCGCCTATGGTACTAGAGCCCTAGAGGTTCCCAGTGTGGGCGCTTTTCCTTGAAAAGCAAAAAACCCAAGGCATACAAAATAAGCACACACATCAAATTGAAACAATGTAAAAAGACTTTGGGGGTTCAAAGAAAAGGTAATCAGTCAGGCGATGATTTCATGAGAAATTCCTTTTGTCATAGCTTAACTACAAGGTCTTCTAGGTATAGCCTTTAGTCAGCCTTCGGACATGAAATACTTGGCTCTCGCGATTAAACAACTTAATTGACCAAAGAAAATTGAGAAGCTTGCCCATGGTATCAATAGTCGATCTTTAGTGCCTTTCGATCGTTAAATTAGAGATCCCAAACTTGTTTAGTTTTTTTTACCTTTACAATTGTTTATGCGTTTCATTATATAACAATTTAATGTTTATTGCTAACAAATGGTTTAAAATTCTGTTACCAATCAATTTGTCTGCCTAAAACTGCATATGCTTTATAATTGTATATGAGAATGCAATTACTGTGACAATGTTGTTTGATTTTGCAGTGACTGAAAAAAGCTAAGGACATTCATCTCAAATGCTCTTCCACCTCGACGAACGAGCTTCAACTCAATAGCTTCCGCGGACGGAATCTACATCAGGAAGGGGGGCATGTTAACCCTCACGTATATTCCTATCACCTAAGACGGACAGCGTATTATTTATTTGGTAGAGTCAGGTACCGGGCTTGTCGGTCCAATAGGAAAAGGGTAAGAGTGATCGCCGATGAGAGGCGCACTCTAACTGGAACATTCAAGGGATTAGTTGGCTAAGCATGGGCGCCCAAGTGTGAATAGGACGAGCTCATATAAAAGTCAACTAAACCTAAAATTCACTCATTCTTTCATCTGTGCAATTGAAGAGTGCTCTTGCTCCATCTCCATCTTCTTCTTCTTCATCTCCTTGTGTGTGTGTGTGTGTGTGTGTGTGTTTGAGAGAGAGAGAGAGAGAGAGAGAGAGAGAGAGAGAGAGAGAGAGAGTCCGATCGAGCATTGCGGCGGCACGACGGCAGCGAGGCGGTTGAGCGCGGCACAGCGGCGTCTCCCTCTTCTTCGCGGCAAGGAATCCTCCACGACAGCGAATGTAGAGCAGTGAGTGACACACCATCGCCATCTTCGAGCTTACTATTTTAGGCTAGTTGCATGCTTGGAGCCATTTGTGGCTCTCACACAGTGTTTCGGCAAGTTTCTTGCATTGACACGTGCGATAGACGCGTACTCTCTCTCTCTCTCTCCAAGACCCTCCTCCACATGGCATCGTCTCTTTATCTCTCTCCTCCACGTGTCATGTGCCCTCCTTTGCCCCCTCTAACTCGATAAATGAGTCTAGAATCGTTGATAAATAATGATCCAACTGCTTATCTTATAGAACGCTGCCTAGTTGAGAGAGAGAGAGAGAGAGAGAGAGGAGAAGAAGAAGAAGAAGAGAGTTTTAACATCGTAGGAAACTATCCCAAGAGACCTTAAATATCTATCTCATTGAGCAAGAAGTTTTTTTTTTTTGAGCCTTCCTTTTCCTTTTGAACCCTAAGTCAAGGGATGTCTTTGGATTCAAGCTAATGGAAACGTTAGCCATACCCAGTAGTTGAAGGTTTTTGCTTTAAACTTCTATGCAGTTTGTAGATTCTCTAAACATTAATTTATGTTCTCTAACCTTTGTAATTTTTTTTTTGGCTTTCTAAAAGAAACCCTTAGTGTTGGGCTGGGTTAGGCGGACTTTCATAGTTTTTAGTGCTGCATGATGGAGACTTACCTTTCGTTTCACATCATGTCTTTACTTTTCTTGCATTCTATTGTTTTAGAATGCTAAATTGAAGTTTCACCTTACATAATTTTAGTAAATTTTACACACACACACACATTTTATGAAGAGAAAGTGGTCTTCATTTTATAGTGCACTAGGTAGCAACATAGGCAACACTCTTCTATCTCTAGATCTAAATTGTATAGCTAGCAAATTCTATAAAGTACAGGGGGTGAGGCTGAGGCGATGGGGCTGATGGGAGTGACCAGGGAAAAGCTGGCCGCCTTTGAGCAATGTGACACCACCCTTAGTCGCCTTTAAGGAGGATAAATGTCGTGGAAATAACAATCTACCAGAGAGAGAGAGAGAGAGAGAGAGAGAGAGAGAGAGAGAGAGAGAGAGAGAGAGAGAGAATATCTTCTTTATACATTAATAATGCCTCACATCAACACCAATATAGAGACACCTTTTAAAAACACTAAAATCAAGAAAAAATCATATTGTATGTAATCAAAATGGTGATGAAAAGACTAAAGTGCAAACCAAGGTACATTACATTTAATGTGATAGTGAAACTTTTGATGGTGAGAGATTTGCAGGTTTTCTCTACCAACTCCTTTATATGGCCTTCTTAGGGCAAAAAAATCAAAAGTTTTTAAAAAATTATTATGTTTAAACTGCAAATCAATTGTTGCATCCTTTCCAAATTAGAGTAAATGGAGTGTTGGGAAAGACCATGTGAAAGGCTTATTCTTCAATGCTTTTCAAGGCTCTCAAGACTTTTAAGGCTCCTTCGAGGGACACTTTTCAAAACACCAAGAATTGGAAGACCTTCATCCGTGCGGATACTAAGGCCTTTAGAGGCCAACAATACAATTGTACACATGATTAAGATCTGCTCAATATAATTCACTCACAATTGTGAGTTTTGAAAAAAAAAAAAAAACCTACTTCCAATAAATCTTCCCCGTGCCCTCTTATCTTCAACAAGACATCGTGACCCGTCACCTTGTTTTGGCGCTTATGGGTTACCTTTTGCATATGAAGCCTTTAAAAATGAATCCCTTTATAAATGCGTCCCTTGAATTTAGAGCTTTAATTTTTTATTTTTTTTTGAGTATTTGGTTTTGTATATAAGCCTTTAGCAGCCTGCCAAAAGGACTTACTGTCAAATTGTCAAGAAGTGTCCAGCTTCAATTTGCCTTCAGGTTGAAAATGTTTCCTTTCATTAAAGTGCCTCATGAATTTACTTTCAACTTTCTGTTTAAAAAAGGTTTATTTTAGTTTGGAAATGGTCCCTTCATTTCAACGGAAGACTACTTTCTGGATTTTTTTTCTTTTTCAAAACTCACAATTTGTGAGTGAATTGTATTAAATACATCATAAAATTACAAAACAATCTCAAGCTCAAGCCGAGCCTTGAGGTGCTGAGGATTACAAGATGGGTGTCTACTGCCTCTCAATGAGGCTTATCATCATCGGCTCAACAAAGTAGGTGCACTATAGCTCTAGGTTTTACTTATTGTTGCAGGTTGTCAACATGGCATGGCTAGGCCTAGACCAGTCATTCGAGTCTTGCTTGCGTCCGAGCATACATATCACCACTCTGCTTTCTTGTGTAATCTTTGAGAAGCTTTCCATGCCAAGATCTCTTTCAAGCACACGCCGGTTCCTTGCCTGCCATATATGATGAAAGAACACTTACATGATAGTTTGAGTTCAGATGAGAAGGGCAGGACTTCCCCACTTTTTGTCACCAAGGAACATATCAGTCTTGAAGGATCTGATCTACCATGTCCTTTAGACCCACTTGTAGATTTTTTGTACCAGGCCTCTGATCGTTAAGAATTCCATAAATGGGTGGGCCAGATCCTCTCTAGCTATCTTGCACCACAAGCATTGATCTGACCTGATTCCTCTCTCTTGGATCTTAACGCCCATTGGTAGAGCACCCCACATTACCTTCCATAGAAATATCTTCATAAATTGCGGCCACTTTGGCTTCCAGATGTTCTCCATGAATTTCTCTCATCGTTTTTCTAGCCATTGTCTCTTCCATATTTTGTTAAGGGGGTTAGATCAATTATTCTTGTGTATAATTCCACGATGATAGATGCCTTTGGAATGGGGTTTCCATGAAAGACTACTTCTAGGACATCTCCAGGTGTTACACTCAAATCTGGATTCACAAATTGGCATTGCAAGATTGTTTTGCTCTTTTATCACTTTGTTGACTAACAATATCTCATAGCCATTTAGTTGATCTTGGGTTGCCAAAAAGTTGATTGTTTTCCAGCTCTTATTGTTACCACCCAGAAGTGAGCTAGCAAATTCAAACCCTTATTATTCACTTTCGTGGTGGTTTCTATCCAATAGGGGCTTTGTGGCGTTCGAAAACTTTTGAGAGCCAGGGGGACTTTTGGACTTCTTTTCTCATATATGCTTGATTGATTTGAGTATTTGGCCAGTTGGTTCATCTTCAAGGTTAGTGATAGGTCACATAAAACATTCATCAACACTAGTCAATGCTTGCAGCATGCTACAAATTTGTCACTCTAGAACTTTAACCCCCCCCCCCCCCCCCCCCCCCCCTCCTCCCTCTCTCTCTCTCTCTCTCTCTCTCTCTCTCTCTCTCTCTCTCTCTCTCTCTCTCTCTCTCTCTCTCTCTCTCTCCCCACAATCTTTTGACCACCTTGCCTTGGTCACTACCATTTAAGATTGAATGTTTCTTGATGCATTCATTATAGATTTTTACTTGTACTAGCCCTTCAAGATGAGTGTGTCTTTGCCAAGTTACTAGAACTCCTTTCAATGGAGCTGTAGGCCAACAACCTCATGTTGAAGATAATGAAGGAAATTCACATTTTTTCCTCATTATTCCACCTTGCTTCATCCCTCCTTTTGACCGATGACATTGTGTCAATGTGTCCTTTTGTACACCCCTCCTTCATGCCGTGCCACCATTGTCCCCATCATTGATCTTGCTTGTAGCTGTTGCTATGACAATGACACGAATTATATATCAACAATTACAATCCACCTACTTGTAGTGGAAACTCTTCCATGTAATCAACCATGTCTTGCATGATGAGCATCTTTTCCATTTACATGCTTAGGTTGAGAAATTTCTTGCCCTACACCAAATCACTGATCTACTAAATATGGAGAATACTACCCACATTTTGAGATATGCACTTCAAAAACTACCATAAAATATCATATCAAGATCGTGAAATATTATTAAGAAGGCTATATACTTATACACATTCTCCACATTCCACATATAGCCTTGTTGATTATAGGGCCTTAACAGTGGCCTTGTTAAACTCTCAGAAAGGTTATCTCATCAAAACAAACATGACTACTTTGTGTTAGCCAACTCTGGCTATAATACAGGGGCTGTGTCAGTACCAGATACACACACAAGGACAGGACACCAAAATGCAGACACAAGAGAGAGTGACAGAGATGTATTACTCATAATCGTGGCATACATGGAACAATGGCCATAGCCCATACACCGATTACAATTGCAATTAGTTGCTATTACCAAATCCCTACCCCCCCTGGTTTACCCGGCTTTGCCCCTTTATCCTTTGTCATGGTAACCACTTCCTTCTTGATTCTTGGTTCTAATTGCCCGCAGCTCTTGATAAGCTCTTTTGGGTTCCCACCTCTAACATTCTTCCCCATTTTTCTTTGTTGGCTCTTCAACTTCAATTTACTTTTTGACTTGCTACTCAGCTTCAATCTGATTCTGAATATGAGTTGGATGCTTGTTGACCTACCCTTCCCATTTGGCCATGGATTTTGCCTTCCTTTCCTGTCCTCCATCTCTTGCTTGTTTGGGTACTTTGATATTATTTTCATTAAATCCTCTTCATGTTTAGGATAAAGCTCATCTGCCATCTCTTGGTCATATGGTTCCCATTTTTCAGTCTCCACCCTTCCTTTGATTTCAATGGTTGATTCACTACGCAGCATGGATACACACACCTCAAAGACTTGTAACTTTTTAAATAGACGAAGTCTTTGGCGTGGTTTCTTTCCATCCTTCCTTGTAGTAGCCTTTCAACCAACCATTGCACATCCAGCTCCATGCGAGTTGTTTGTTGATTTTTGAGCGATAACGTCTGGGATATGATGTTAAACTAGAGTAGGTTGTTGCCAAGTCTCACCAAATTGTTTTTGGTGTTGAGTGCATGCAGCAAACATGTCTTTAAGTATATCCCCTCTTGGACTGGTCTGCAACATTTGATATGTGGCTGTGCAGCTTTTCTCCATCTCATCCCTCCACTTGGTGATCTCTTGTACCAGTGATACATATTTTGCAGTATTTGTTGGCTCTGTTATTTTTAGATAAAGCATTGACTAGAGCCTAAGGGGGTGGTGCTATGGCATACAACATTGTCAGGTTATCTGGGATCTTTTCTATGAAGGTGTCTAGGAAATGCACCTGTTCTTTAGTTAGCTGATGCCTTGCTCTTTGGATCGTAATGATTTTGATCAAGCATGCATCCCATAGCTCTTGGTTGCCTGCCTTTGGTGGTATCTTGATGTTTTGTAGCACTTTCTCCAATTCCAATATTTTGATTTTGGCTTGCATTTTGATCTCATGAATATCCCATCGACAGTCATCCATACATTCTTATTTGGGCATGTCCCCAATAGTAACTCTACCTATATTGCCGGGCTCTACAAGCTAAATGTCATGCACCTGGGTCTTGGTCTAATTTGTTTTTTTATCAGCACTACTTGGTGGGTGAGATGGAACCTTGCACCTATTTTTGTTGTGTGGGCATTAGCCATGCCATTTGGTAGGATTTTCTAGTACTTGGATGCACGCTGGGTGAGGTGGAGCCTGTCACATATTTTTGTTGTGTGGGCATTGGCTAGGAAATTTGCTAAGGAAGCTCTTGACCATTTTTTTTAGCTCCTTGAGATTTTCTTCATATGTGATGTCCTTTCTAGTGAGCTGACTGACTTTGAAGTCTCTTTTGATCCTTTTCAATTCCTTGTGCTCCTCCCTCAATTTCTTACCCAGCTTGACTACAAGGGGCTTCTTATCAAACCAGGCATCTGCATGAGCTCTCTTGAGTTGGTTGGTTGTTTTGTTTGATCATTCAGATCCCTCTAGGTCCCTGAGGTGCTCTTTCCTCCCTCATCCTGTTTATTTGATTCCGCATGTGACTCTGCTTGTTCTATTTGTTGATTCTTGGCTTTGTCTTGGCTGCCTTCATCGTCGTCGTCGTCGTCTCCCTTGTCAGAGTTTGTCTGGTTCTAGTCGTCATCATCTTCATCCTCTTCCTCCTCAGGCTGCTTGGGTGGTGACTCAGTTGCCTTCTTGTTCAGTTATTGTAGGAGCCCTCGGTTGTGCCGGTTTACCAACTCCCTGCAACTGGTCACCCTTCACCCAGATCCCCTCCTTGGGAAGTGCCCTCATGCTTTCCATTACTTGGAGTAGCATTACCATATTAAAATGTTTGATATAGTCATGGGCCTTGGTAGTTCCTTCTATTCTACTCCTTTTTACTTCTTGGCCTCCTTTTGGGCCACTTGTTCTTCAACTTCTTCTTGGTCTTGGCCCACTTCTTTCTCTTAGCCTCTTAACTCTCCTTGTCCTATTGATATACTTTAAGATGCTCCTCGAGTCTTGCTTTTTGTTCATCCAGCTATTTCTTTGTGCCAGCTGCTCCATCTCCTCCTTGAGCTTGACACCTGAAGACCCTTTAGTGGCTGCCTTTAACAGGTGTTCCACTTGGAGATTTAACGTATTTATAACCACAATGATTTTCTTGAGCCTTGCATCCCTTTCCTTGGCTAGATACATTTCTTCTTCTTTGAGGGTTATTATTGGAAGCCTATCAAAAGGAAATCCATAAGGCTCTTCAATGGCTTTGGTCCTTGGAGTTGCAATTGGCTGAGAGAGTTGTGCTTGATGTTCTTCCCACGTTTGCATCAACCTTAGTTCATTTTGTTCCAGCTGATGCTCCTGCTTCATTTCTTGTGAGTGGCTTGGTTTTTCCCGTGACACTCTAGGGGGGGGCATAATCTTTCCAATCAGATCTTTCAAACTATCTTATGATGTCTCCTTAAGCTAGCTCCTCCCACCTTTCTTTAGGTTTTGTAATAATGCCAGTGCTCCCTTCTGAGTATTGACCTAGGATGGGATGGTGGTTTCTTGGATTTTGCTTGGTCTTGAAGGCTTCACTCCAGTCTTTGTTTGGATTTTCTTTTATGTTCTTGTCTTTACCCTTTTGGATCCAGACCCTAAGCTCTTTTTAACATCTTTGATGCTTTGGGCTCTCTTATGTTTAAATTTGCCTCACTTTTTTTGATCTAGTTGTATAGTTTTTGTGAAATGGGAGAACATATGTAGAGTTTTTGTTCCTTGCCATTAATGGCTACCATTTGAGTGTTCATGGTCTTTGCCAGCATGCTGGCCCAGTCACTTTTCCCCCCATCAAAGACCCTTGTACCCTCCATGAAGACCTGCTTGGATAGGTACTTGCCATTGATTGCCATTTCAACATTCCTGCACGAACCCTCTTATCTTTTTTGATAATGAGCTCTTGTCATCACATCTTCTCTTGGCCTGTCCACATGTGGCCCCTCTTGATCTAGTTCCCCTGGGCTTGCCTTGGCCCCTGGCCTTATTGTAAGCCCTGGTCTGAATTATCTTGATCTGAGGCCTCAGTCGCTTCTTGATCGTGGGATCTGGTGTAATACTTTTTTACTTTTGCCACATTCACTCATTCAGGAAGTTTTATTCCTTGAAGAATAGCTCATATGGTCCCACCTAGCACATGGTCAGGTTTTTCTTCTTTCCATCCATTTTCCCAGGTAGCCATAGCACCAAATACCCTTCCTCAAACCTCCTCTTTTTTAGTCTTCTATCATGGTAAGCTTTCATTCTCATTTGGGCTACTTCTGCTCACATAATGCTCTTTGTTGCTTTTGATCTAGCTTTTCTAGCTCCAACAAACTACTCTAAAGATTTGCTTCTAGGCCGAGTTGATGTTGGGCTGCAATATGTAGTACTGGGATGATGAACTCAAATGGCATAATGGCCTCTTGACTAAATGCGAGGTGAAAGGGTGTCTGATTGGTTGTGCCTTTGAATGCCATCTTGTATGCCCATAGCGCTGAATGTAGATGCATATCCCACGATACTTGCATTATTTGCACCATTTTGGTTAATACGCACTTCTATGTCTTGTTGTTGCTTTCTACTTGATCATTGCACCTTGGGTAGTAGGTGGTTGCTTTTTGATGATGTGGAACACCTCCGTTAGTGCCTCTACTGTTTCATTCAAGAAGTGAGTACCCTGGTCACTAACCGACTCCAGCAGGCATCCATACCTAGTAATGATATGTTCATAAGAAAACTTGTTTTTTTTTTTGGCCGTGTTATCTATAAGTTTTGTAGCCTCTACCCATTTGGTAACATAGTCGGTTGCTGCCATTATGTAGTATTTCCCCATATTTTTAAAGGGTCCCATGACATCTATACCCCATTTCATGAAAGGCAACGAAGGTTGAATAGGCTATAATGGCCCCATGTTACTGTTAAATTTGTAGTATCTCAAGTGAACCGCCCAATGTGATTCGATTATTTATTTTGGCTTTTAGGTATTCATTTTACTTATTCGTCAAAGTTTGGGTAGGGAAATTTACTGGGGTGGGTATATATATGACCCATTACATAAGTTATTCATTGCCAAGGTTGATTGGTTCAAGACAATCTCTCTCTCTCTCTCTCTCTCTCTCTCTCTCTCTCTCTCTCTCTCTCTCTCTCTCTCTCTCTCTCTCTCTTTGTATCTACACTTCTGCATCGTCAACTTTGGTCCCATAGGTCATATTTGACCTCAGGGGATGATAATCTCTCTCTCTCTCTCTCTCTCTCTCTCTCTCTCTCTCTCTCTCTCTCTCTCTCTCTCTCTCTCCCCTTTGTCTCTACGCTTCCACATCGTCAACTTTGGCATGGTATCAGAGCCTTGGAGGAGGAGTTGCACCGAGGAGCACCATTGAGAAGAATCAATGGGAATTGTCATCTTCCTCTCTGTTGGCAATGCCTCTTCCCCACCCGTCTTGTGCATTCAACCTTTGAAAATGATGCTTTTTGGAGTCTTTACCCACCTCCCCTTTGGAAGTGACCCCAAAGACTCCCCCTATTTTGGCTTAGCATTTTTACACGCTGTGCGCAGAAGAATTGTGGGCGCCTTGAGGCAGCAAATTGGCTGGTCACTTGGGAGCAAAAGTGTTTATTGGAGCACTCTATGGGAAGCGAGATGCAGACTTTGGAGATTCCCTTGCAGAGTTTGTGGAGCGGCTTGGGATTTTTTGTGGCCGCTCTTTGGGGTTCAAGAAGGTTAAATTTCTTCTGATCTTGCAACTTCAATATTGCACCCCCTTACTTGAGCACCAACAAAAAATTGAACAATGATAACTATGCCCATTAGAACTTGATTATGTGACTGTGGTTCTCACAAAAAGGCTTATGGGACATAATCGATGGCTTGGAGCCTTCAAGATGATGAGTACATGTGTGTCGATTGGGATGCTTGTAATGTAAATGCAATGTTTGCCATTGCATAATCTTTTACAAATGAATCTTTTTCGGCCATTTAGACTTTGAAGATTGCCAATGATATGTGGTTCAAGCTCATTGAAATGTTTGATTGGGATTTTACAATTCCAGCAGTCACCCTTCTTGGACAATTAATTGCCATCCAGTTTCCACGAGGAAATTCCATGCAATCACTCCTTATGAAGGTTAAAGTTATTCATCAACTATCCACTATAAAAAGTGCACTAACTAGTGTACTCACTTAGTTGCTTTGGCTCTCACAAAGTTGCCCGAGATGTGAAATGGTGTCTAGGACACTTTGACAACAAATCACAAAGGAAAAGCTTGAATTTGATTATCTCATCTCTTTTCTCATTGAGGAGGAAGACGTGTTGATAATTCAAGGCAAAATTCAGATTTTTTAGAAAAGTGTGGAAGCACTTGCTGTTTTGAATTCCAAAAAGAAGACCAAGAATCGTTGTTACAATTGTGGAAAGTGTGGTCATTTGTTTAAAGATTGCAGATCCAAAGGTAAAGATAGAGGTTTAGCAAAGGACAAAAGCAAAAGCTAGCATCTTGAGGAAAGCAATGATAGGGACTCAGGGAAGGACAACAAAGAGGCTACTAGTGTAGTGGAGACTACACTGGCAAGGACTCCTATCGTATAGTCACATGGAGACTGGTGCCGCCACTAGCTTCAGACAAACAGAGGCTTGTGAGTGGCAGAGAGGGGAAAGTAGTGCTCATTATAATCAACTAGGACCCTTGTGTTGGAGTTCAAGTTATCGGTGTATGATCCAGTGAGTGAGAGTTCAAGGCACATGCATCTAGCTAGGAACCAATCAGACGTGTCTAAAACACTATGGATGAGTGCACCATCCATTGTTGCTGGCCAGATTATGGACAAGACGTTTTCCATAGTTCATTATTTTGGAGTATTTTGGACGTGATGTGTTCACAGTTCACGAATGGGGATTCTTGGATGTAGTGTGGTATACAAATTCAAATTTTGTAAAAGGAAACAGATGCTCACGATGTCATTCTTCTAAGGTACAAATTTGATTATAGCAAATCCGAGGTGTATCCAACATGACATGTTGCTGGGGTGTCCATGGTATCTTCTTCATCGACTTGGTCTCACTATTATGTCTATTATGAGTTGTAGAGAGGGTGTTAGAGCTATTGCATATCAACTAAGATGCCCAATGAGATCCCATTATTTATTTTGGATTTTAGGTATTCATTTTACTTATTTGTTGTCAAAGTTTGGGTAGGGAAATTTACTGAGGTGGGTATATAGGTGACCCATTACATTGCATCAGTTATTCATTGCCAAGGTTGATTATTTTAGGAGAATATCTCTCTTGTTCTCTCCCTCTCTCTCTCTCTCTCTCTCTCACTCACTCACTCACTCACTCACTCACTCACTTTCCTTGCTTTATATGTTTCTGCATCATTGACTTTGTTACTGGGTACTGGTCTCCCCATTCATTGACATGCATCACATCCTTTGACACATTCATGGGAGTCCCTAAATAAAGACTTCCCCCAATACCCTGCTTGCAATAGTTTTTGGGCCGTAACTTCCCCTGACATATGTCCTTCTGCTTCCCCCTCATGAGCCTCTTCTAATAGACCACTCTTTTTTCCACTGGTGTGCATCTCTCATGAGGACCCCATCCTTTCGGAGTCAATATAATGCTCATGTTGCCCAGGTGAAGTCTCTAGATTTCATGATTAGAGCAGGTTTATTTTTTATTGACTAGCTAGTTGGTCATTCTTGTGTTTGTAGAAAATTTGACATTTTTGAATCTTCTTTACTACCTTTAATCTTGAATAGAGCCACATCAAGAAATTCATCCTTCAAGCTCTCCCCTTCGTTAACTGGTGTAGATCTAGTTAAAAGATCTGTCCCAAAGTGATTTTTCCAAGTCTTATGAATGATTTTGAATTCAAATTCCTATAGTAGTAGCATCCATCTGAATAGCCTACCATGAGTGATGGCCTTATTGATTATTAAGAGCGCCTAGTGATCAACATAAAACATAAGGAAATTTCCTACTAGAAAGTAAAGTCTAAATTTCTAGATAGCAAAGAGCCTCCCTCTCCATGTTGGTGTAAGCTTGTTTGGCCTAGGAAAAGATCTTGTTTGCAAAGTATATTGGAAAATCTCTCCTTCTAGTTGTGGCAATATAGCTCCTAGTGCTAGTCCTGATGCATCCTCATGAAAATGGAAGATCTAGTCCCACTTGGGTTGCCACAAGATTGGTTTTTGTGAGATGATATTCGTAATGGCTTGAAACCCTTCCTGGAATTCTCATCCCCATAAAAAATGGCATCCTTCTTGGTCAAGGCATACATGGGTGCTGCCAATTCTACTAATTTCTCTACGGATCTTTTATAGAAGTTGATAGATCCTAGGAATCTTGAAATTTCATTCGCATTGGTGGTGGTACTGCTTCTTGCATAGCTTTGATCTTATCTTTTGCCATTTTAGTCCCCTTTTTTGATACCACATGTCCCAGTAGCATTCTCCATGTATGCTCCAAACATGCACTTGTACGGGTTTAGGCAAACCCCCTTCTCTTGACATCGTTCAAACACGACTTGCAAAAATTATAGATGTTGATTCATGCTTGAATACACTGTGAAGTCATCAACAAAAATGACCATGAATTTCTGTAGATATTCTGCAAATATGGTCGTCATCTCTCTAGAATTTTGCTAGTGCATTACATATTCCGAATGGCATCACCAAGAAAATGAATGCTCCCCATTCTATTATGAATGATGTTTTCTCTCTATCTTCCTTGGCCAAGCTGATCTGGTTGTGTTCACTGTATCCATTCACAAAGCTACACATTTCATATCGAGCTACATGATCCAGCATTGTATCTATAAAAGGTATAGAAAATGATTCTTTTATAGTTTGTTCATTTAGATTCTTGAAATCCACACAGTTCTTAGCTTCCCATTATTCTTTGGAACCACTATGATGGGAAATAGCCAATCACTCCTTTCCACCTCGGCAATAAATCCAGCTCTTAGTAACACATCTGTTATTGCCTCTCATCCCAATGCTCGAGAAAGAAAATAAGAGACCTCTTACACAAGATCCATTCACAAAATCCCTTAGCAAACAACATTTAGTACATACACAGGTGACTAAATTCGAACTGAAAACTAAATATGCAGGAGAACAAGAAGTTGACATTGCACAAGGCGTCAATTCTCTTCTTCTTCTTCATTCCACATGTTCAAAGCGTTACAACCATCAGGGAATAACCCGTTTTTTGATATAAAGAGGTTTTGTCCCTTTCACATTGCAAATCCTGACTATGTACTAAAAAACTACAAACACTCAACTGAAATTATTAAACTACTCCCATTTTGGGTTTAACACCTGGCACAACCCGGTGGTAGAACGTTTTTCCTAGCAAAAACTTTAACTCGATACCCACAAACCCCTTGTTCAAAAAAACTCAGTGCTAATAACTATATAGAGTGCAAAGTGAAGTGCTTGGAACTTAATCCAAGATTCACAAACTACACACCACATAATCACTAAACATTACCCATTGTCCCCGATTTCCTTGTGTAGACTATTCTTGATGCTTTGCTAGATTCTTACCAGACTTTTGCTTGCACTTGGAGACTTACGACCCAAGGAAATCCTGAGGTTGTCAAGTTTGATGCACTATGCACATTGCTATTGCAAGAGCTTTGGTGAGTGTTTTCAGGTACACTTAGATTTTTTTATTTGGGATCATTTTGGCCTCCGTTTCCACTACAGACAATACTGCACAGACTATTTTGTCAATTTGTGCAAAAATTCTGTTAGTGCCATTTTTGGTATAACACGTCCCTTATAGTCTTCTACGGTTTGTGTTATATAGCACGTGTTGTTCTCACTTTCTTTCTCCTCTTTTTGGGTAGTTTTCACATCAAGTGCAACATTTACAATGACTGACAACAACACAGATGTGTTCAAGATGTTTGATGCAAAGGACAGATTGGATGGGGACAATTACCCTCGAGGGGTTCACCATTTAGTAGCTCCCTATATAACATGCATTTGCAAGGTATTAAAAAAACCCCTCTTTTAACATGTTTGAAAGAATAAAATGACCCCTTATTTTAAGAAAATTTTCCAAAATTGAATATGAAACCCCCTTATTTTAATGTATCTCTGTTAAATTGCCTAAATTGTTTTCATTTTAAAACCCCTCCTATCGAACTCATGTTATACATTAACATGATTACATAGTGCACCCCCTGAGCAATTACCCTATGTGGGCCTATATGATGCAACATGTTCTTGTGTTGAAGGGCGCTTGGAACATTGTGTAGGGCATCGATGTATGTCCTGGTTCTGAGGATACATGTGATGTTGAGGATGTTGCAGGTCTTGCTGCAAGGATTGCTGCTCTGCTAGAGCTGTTTTGCCTACAACTGAGCAAGCTCGTTGGGATGTAAAAGATGCACAGACTCATGCATTGATTATGTTGTCTGAGAAGCGCACTATTACTCCCCACATTCGTTCAGTGAAATCTACAAAACATGTTCTTGTGTCGAAGGGCGCTTGAAACCCCTCCTATCGAACTCATGTTATACATTAACATGATTACATAGTGCACCCCCCGAGCAATTACCCTATGTGGGCTTATATGATGCAACATGTTCTTGTGTCGAAGGGCGCTTGGAACATTGTGCAGGGCATCGATGTATGTCCTGGTTCTGAGGATGTTGAGGATGTTGCAGGTCTTTCTGCAAGGATTGCTGCTGCTAGAGCTATTTTGCCTACAACTGAGCAAGCTCGTTGGGATTTAAAAGATGCACAAGCTCATGCATTGATTATGTTGTCTGTGAGATGCACTATTACTCCCCACATTCGTTCAGCGAAATCTGCAAAACAGGCCTAGCTCGTCTTTATGCAAGTGGCAATGAGGCAAAAATTGCATTGCTATGTAAAGAGCTGGAGTTGAAGATTATGCATGAGAAAGATGACTGTTCTTGATGCTTTGCCAAATTCTTATCAGACTTTTTCTAGTACTTGGAGACTTATGACCCAAGGAAACTTTGAAGTTGTCAAGTTTGATGCATTATGTACATTGCTGTTGCAAGAGTTACTTTCCAAAAAAAAAAGGACCAAATAGCGTGCAGTTAAACAAGCCTTTATTGCTACTCAAAGAAAAGGTGGTAACGGCAATGTAGCCACCTCTCATGGTTCTTCTACGAGTGGTAAATCACCTATTTTTAATGCTTCTTCTGGTAGCAATTTGTCTGGGAATTCTGGTTATAAGGGTAAAAAGAATATATGTTGCCATTATTGTAAAGCTAATTATCACTTCATCAAAAGCAGTGTCCTAAGTTGAAGGCCAAAGAGGCTAAGAAGAAAGAAGCTAGTTCCATTGCAAATGTTGGGTCCGCTACAAATGCAGCTATTAATGAGTCTTTTGTGAAAGGAGACTATGATGCTGATGTTGACGTAGAATGGGCTTTTAGTACAGAGTGCACTTATGATCCTAATGTCCATGATACATGTTTGTCAGTTGCTGCATATGCTCAAGTGTGGTACTTTGATAGTAGTGCTACAAAGCACATTACCTCTCATCGTGACTTGTTTACCTCTCTCAAGGATGTCCCTCATGGGAATTCAGTCACTTGTGTCAATAACGCCTCTTATCCGATCAAGGGAGTTGGAAAGATTGTGCGTACTATTGCAAATGGTATTTTGCTTGTTGATGTATTGTATGTACCTGGGATCAAGAATAATCTTTTGTTTGTATCTGCACTTGCTAGACTTGGTCTTGTAGTCAAATTTATGGATGAAAAATATAAAATAGATGATCTCAGTTTCGGTGATGAAATGATTGCATTTGACATTTTATGCCGTGGGCTGTATAAGCTCACTTTATATGACAAGTGTGGGCAGAATTTTGCAAATACAGTTGTGGATTCTAAGGCTGTTTTAGATGTAAAACTTTGGAATGCACATTTTGGGCATCTGAATTTTCCCAGTTTGCTGCGTTTGCAAACATCTGATATGGTTGCTTCCTTGCCGCCTCTTGAAGCACGTCTCAAACATGTTTTTAAAGGCTGTATTTTGGGTAATATGCACCGTTCTAAGTTACCAAAGGATGGTTCAGTTAGGGCCACATGTAGGTTGCAGCTTGTGCATAGTGATGTTTGTGGGCCCATGCAAACTCTATCCTTGGGCAATTACATTTACTTTGTGACTTTCATTGATGATTAATCCAGGCATGCATGGGTGTATCCGCTTAAAGCAAAGTCCCGAAGTATTTATGCGTTTCAAACAATTTTTGGCTATGGCTGAAAATGTCTCAAAATGTACTATGGGCGCCCACTATTCAAATCGAGGGGGGGAGTATATGTCTCATGAATTTAGCAAATTTATGCTAGTCGTGGGATAAAACACCAATGTATAGTGCCTTATACGCCTCAAAAAAATGGTGTTGCTAAGAGGAAAAACAGGTCACTTATGGAAATGGCACGATGTATGGTCAAAAGTAAGGATTTGCCACATTTGTTTTGGCTTGAGGCCATCATGTGTGCCACTTATGTACTGAACAAGTGTCCTACAAAAGTTGTGAAGTCTATGACTCCATATGAAGCATGGAATGATAGAAAGCCTTCTATTGAGCACATGCGTGTTTTTGGTTGTTTGGCATATACTTTACTGCCACAAACGCAGTGCAATAGATTGCCTGATAAGGATGTCAAATGTATTTTTTTTGGTTATAGTGCTAAAACCGAAGGTTACAAGTTGTTTCATCCACAAAAAAGGTGTATCTTGGTCTCACAAGATGTTGTTTTTGTGGAAGATTCTGTTCAGCCCTTGCTGTCATGTACTAGAGATAGTAATGTAAGCTCACAGGACATTTATGACACTTTGTTACCTCTTTTTAGTGGTGGAAGTTTGAATGTAAATTTCAATAAGGCAAATGTACAACATATGGGGGTTCTAAAAAATGTTATAAATCAGCATATTACTGATGTAGATGTACATGATATACTTGATGAGGAAAGGGTTGAGAGTAAGCAGGCTAGAGGTATGCCTAAATGATTGGTGCATACTTTATGTGATAGTAAATTGGATGCACCTTTGTCTAGTCGTACTCGTTCAGATTCTCACCATGTATCTTATGCATCAGATTGTTATGATTTGGTTGTGTCTAGCTTACATGATGTTGAGGAACCTCTGTCTTTTGATGAAGCATAGAATTTAGAAAATTGGATGGCTGCCATATGCAATCAACATATGATGCACTTATAGAAAATGACACATGGACTTTATGTGATTTGACTCCTGGTAAAAAGGCCATTGGTACAAAGTGGGTTTACAAGTTGAAACGCAAGCCGGATAGTGAGATTGATTGCTATAAGGCTCGACTTGTTACAAAAGGTTATGCACAACAAAAAGGCATAGATTATGAAGAGAGTTTTTCTCTCACTTGTCGTATGAATACTGTGCATTTTCTATGTACATTGGTAGCTCATTTGGGCTGGGATGTACATGAGTCAAACATTGTTACTGCTTTCTTGAATGGTGACATATTTGAGGAAGTTTATGTAACACAACCTTGCAGTTTTGTCAAGAAACGACAAGAGGATAAAGTGTGCAGATGTAAGAAATCTTTGTATGGGTGACATATACTCCGAAGTGTGATATATACTTCATATTTTGAATGAATGATATGGCCACCATAAGACTCTTGGGTGATGGTAACTCAATAAGAGCCTTTGCCTTTGAAAGATCCACCTCGATGCCTTTGATAGGAAACCTTGTGACCAAGCAAGATCACTTCATCCTCACCTATATGACATTTTCCAGGATTGAGTTGACCTCCCATGTCGTATAATTTTTTCAACCTTCTTCTTCCCTATGTAGGTGCAATAATTTTGAATTATAAATGCAAAAGTCATCAACAAAAACCCTAATGGACTTTCCCAAAAATGCTTGAAACACCATGTTCATGAAGTGTTGGAAAGTTGCAAGGGCATTTGTCAGGCCAAATGGCATGACTCTAAAGGCATAACAACCCCAAGGAGTGATGAAGGTTGTTTTCAACTGATACTCCAATGCAATCCCTATTTGAAATGTAAGGTCTCTGACCCCGACCAAAAAGAGCACCTTGTACCATGGGATGAACATAATGGAAAAAGTTACTATTTTTATCAGTTTTCCAAATTCTTTCAGTGCCATGATGTTTAGAATGTTTTAAAGCTTCGAAATGTGAATTAAAATAATTTTTGTAAAAATTTTTCCAAAAATAGTAAGTTTTTGGTCCCCCGACCCGTCCGGTTTTGACCGTCTCGAAAATTGCACCCGTACCCCGAATTTGAAAAAATGCATTTTCGGACCCCGAGGGGCTGCAAAATATGGCAGGTACTCGGACCAGTACACCTTAGTTAGAGCTTAGTATAGCAATTTACGGCATTAAATGCCGACTCATATGGGCCGTTTTAGCCTAAAACCAATTTTTCCTAAAGTCGTGCGGGGAGGCACCCGGACTCGAGGCTGTGTGGGAGCAGGTTCCAGGCCACTCTGAGCCAGCTTTAGTAGCTAGGGGACGCCCTCTTGTCTTGTGGGAGTTGTAGAGAGTTTCCAAGCTAGAGAGTGGGTGTGAGATCTAGTTAAACTAGCCAACTGGACACTTGGTGGGTAGGTAACTAGACTTGCCATGCATGATGTGAGTGCTTACTCAGATGCAAATAGCAAGCCTGATCGATTTTCAGCTTGAAGGAGCCTATTTAAGAGTGTGTTCACACACACACACACATGCTCACACACACACACCCATTACACACACACATACCTACACACACCTTGGGGAGGTGCTGCCGTCACACACAGTTTTTGAAAGAGAAGCAAGGAGGGAAGTGCTGCTGAATTCTCGTCTTGAGAACTCATTTGGATCAGAAAATCGAGAGGATTTCAGCCCCTAATCACGGTAATCATGATTTAATTTATGCTCTTCTGTAATTCTGTTCATCATTCTCTTAATTCCTCTTCTATTATGCTTAATCCTAGCTATTCTCTAATTCTCCATAACAATATTCTATTACATAATCATCATCAAATTATTAATTATGCAAGCAATTAACCTCTCCTAATCGTAGATTAATGCATGATTAGTAAGCAAAAATCTTCCGCTAGTCGGTATAGTAATTAATTGTCAAGCCGGTAATGATGTGGATTTGGTTAATTTCATTCTATTACCACACAATATTGGTGTAACTAAGTTAGATACAATTTACTCATAGATTAAGATGTAATTAAGAAAAAATTAATCCGTCATTAAGTCACTAAGAAGGGAATTTTCTCTCACCTATGCATACGGTAATTCTGCATCTTTCTATTTGCATTAGAAAAGTGATTGAACATGTCTAATTCATCTCTCTAGTAATTTGATTAGTAAAATTCTGAAATTCTTAATTACCTAGGCCAAGTATTTAAATTTTAGAGTCAGTTCCCATAGAACATGTAAGGTACTATCCATAAAATACTATGTCTTGAAGGAAACCTAACCATATAGTATAGAATGGATTGTTCAATGATTCTAATCACTCATCTTGATTGTTATGGTACTCTTGGACATTAGTCCTTTTCTTCAAGTTGTCAATTAAGTAGTGAGTATAAAATGGCCCCAGTAAAGAGAACTCGCTTCGGTGGTGCCCACGACCGCGAGGCGGGAACAAGCAACGTGAACGGGAAAGGGAAAGCTCCCATGGACGACCAAGTACCGGCCATCTCACGGTCCAATGACGAGGAAATGGAGGACGTAGGTCACATTTTTATTCAAGTTGTTTAATTTAACATTGCATACGATAAGTTTGGAAAGAACATATCCCTAAACATGTTGGAGAAATCCGACGGAAACCTCGGGATTTGAATTGAAGTGTATATTAAATTCTAAGTAGGAAAGAATGGTTGATGGATATACTGTTTGAAATAGGAAAGAATTTTTGCTAGGGAAAATTAGCTCGGCATGTTCATTTCTATTTCCAATGTTTATACTAGTCCGAACCCCCTACTGATCACAGAGGGCAGAGTTTCTGGTTAAGGGCTCTTGAATCCACGTATGCTAGTTAAGCGGTGGATACCCACGTCTGCTGGTTAAGCGGTGGGGACCCATGTTTGCTGGTTAAGCGGTGGGAATGTCCGTCATGCTTTCTATGCGGTGGACATACCTAGTTGTATGGGCAGCTAGGCGACAACGGGAGGAGTAAACTCTCGCTGGAGGGGGGATGTTGTACCTCGGTATTTAATCGGTAAGCTGGTAATTGTGTAGATTGATGAGAATCATTCGTTCTATCACTCATTAATATTGTAGATGAATTAGATTCATTTCTTTTATGCATTAAGATATAATTAAGGGAAGATTAATCTGTCATTAAGTCTCTAAGAGGTGGTTTTTCTCACACCTATGCATGCGGTGATTCTGCTCCCTCTAATTGCTAGGAAAGTGATTAATTGTGCTTAATTCATCTCTCTGGTAATTCCATTAGTGAAATCCTATCATTCGTAATCGTGTAAGCCGAGTAATTATCTTTAGAGCCGGTACCCATAGGATTATGTGTCATCCATAATGATTGCTATATGAAAAATCTAGACGTATCCTATAGGAGGGATTAATTGATGTTGCTAATCTATCTATTGGGTTGTTATGACGCTTGCGAACCTTAGATTTTTCTCCAAGCTAATTATTTAAAGTAGTGAGTAAAATGGCTCCGGTTAAGAGAACTCGCTTCGGTGGTGCCCACGACCACGAGGCAGGAACAAGCAATGTCAATGGAAAGGGGAAAGCTCCCATGGAGGAACAAATATCGGCCATCTCACAGGCCATCGACGAAGAAATGGAGGAGGTAGGTCATAATTTTATTCAAGTGGTTTGAATTAACATTGCACACGTTTAGCTAGGAATGAACATATCCCCAAACATGTTGGAGAAATCTGACGGAAACCTCGGCATTGAATTCATTGTACATTAAGTTCTAAAGTAGGAAGGAAATGATTGATGGGTATGCTGTTTGCAAGAGGAAAGAATGTCTCCTAGGAAAACTTTAGCTCGACATGTTCATTTTATTTCCAATGTTGAATTAGTCCTGACCCCCCTACTGATCACAGGGGGCAGAGTTCCTCTTTAAGAGCTCTTGAATCCACGACTTGCTTTCTATGCGGTGGATACCCACGACTTGGTTTCTATGCGATGGGAACCCACGTCTTGCTTTCTATGCGGTGGGAGTGTCCATGACGTGCTTTCTATGCGGTGGACATACCTATTTGTATGGGCAGCTACGCGACAACGGAAGGAGTGAACTCTCGCTGGAGGGGGGATGTTGTACCTCCAGAACATTGGAATTTTAATGAATAAGTTTGAGTAGAATTTTTACTAGAACTCTGTCTTGGTGCCGCTTTGCAATACTGATTGAAGGCTATCTTAACGAACATTGTGATTCAGAATCTAATCAAGGAATGTTTATGTTGAACAATCATTGTGGTAGTAATTAGGACACACAAGGAAGTGTGAGTGTGGGGGTGGAAAGTGGGGGTTTGGCTCAGGTTGCCAATGCCTATGAGAAGGATGGTCCCGATTAGTCGGGAACTCTCTGTCCCTGTAGTGTTAAAATCGATACTAGTAATACTCATTGCCCCTAGAGCGGCGAAGTCTCAAGTGTACGTGCCTCTAAAACTTGGGGAAAAAGGCACTCGGGGTTTCTCTCCTCTTGGAAGGTGGGTCTTAGGATCGCTAGATAGTTTAAGTACGCTTCCCCTGCGAGGTGGAGCTAGATCTCATTGCTAGTAGGCTCGAACTCGACTTACTTTGTGATGAGAGATCATCCACTAGCTGAACCCTGAACCACTTTGTTTGATTGCGTTATAGATCTAGTGGCCACCAGGTTCACCATCAGATCCGCTGTTTGATACGGCGGGGTGGGGACCTCACACTTGGTATCAGAGCTATAGGTTTACGAACTGGAAAATGATGTTGTTTGAAATTTAAAAAAAATAAGGGATAGTAGGATAGCTCGTACTCAAAGCTTGAGCATGATGTTTCCCAGAATAATGACATTGGATTTGTCTAGTGGATTGTCTCCTGAGTGATGTTAAAGAGTTTTAATCGTTGAGGTTGTTGGGATTCAGTGGGTTCCACATGATGTTTTTTGAGAAGTCGTTGGTGCGACTAGTGCTGTGGGCAGGTAGCCTGTTGATGCACATAAAGTTATAAGTATGGATCAAATCTCTCGAGTAAAGTTTTTACCATTATTTATTGGAAAGTTTTGGATGTATTCAATGGAATTTAAACTAATGGTGAAATGGTTAAATCCTTTGTGATAGATGTACAGGTTAAGTAGGCTGGTTAAGCCCAAAAGTTAAATTTCTTCTTGAGTATGGAAAATCCTAGGTTCATTTTAGAAGAGTGCTATAGTAATGAGTTTTATACCATTGGATAGGCACTGCCTGCTGCTCTCTACTTGGCAGCGCAAGAGAAGAATCTCCTCCTTAAACAAGCCCAGCCTCCACTCTTTAAGGGCGAGGGGGCAAATGTGGAGAGAGACGCGGAAGTGTGGATGGAAGCAATGGACGATTACTTCGAAGCTGAGGGAACCCTACCCGTGAATCAGACCATGCTTGCGATGTTCTGCTTGTCTAGCGATGCCAAGATATGGTGGAAGCAACATTGTAGGGATTTGGATATTAAGGGATCTTCCCAATCCTGGGAAGACATCAAAGCTGCAATAATGGGACGTTATTTACCACCTGCCTATAAAACCTTGAAGATGAATGAATTCTTTTCACTTTGGTAGCTGACTTCATCTGTCAAAGAATATTATTCAAATTTCATCACTCTTCAGAGATATGCTCCTAGGATGACATTGGAACAGCAAGTAGCACGATTCTGCCAAGGACTCATCGATCCCTTGAACAACCGAATAGAAGCTCTCAGGACAGCAACTCTGCAAGATGCCTTGCTAAGGGCCAAACCGTTAGCTAAAGAGATTCAGAGGACTTCCCAAGATAGTCAATACTATTTGTCAAAGAGGGCCAGGACAGACAACTGGAGTAACAGACCAATCAACCCTACATACGACCATCGTACAATAGTAGCTACTACGACAGCCACCGAGTTTCCCAATATAAGATGTTTTGAATTCCAGGAGTATGGACATTACAAAAGCCGATGTCCAAAAAGGATTTTCCAAACATCCGGTGCTAATAATGTACCTCTGAACGTCAACGGACAAGGTCAACCAAACGGAAGAGGAGGCGGAGGAAGAGGAAACATAGGACAAGGAAGCGGAGCTTTCGCTAATACCGCAGTGAGACAACCAACTGTGGGTGACGAAGCTGATGAGAGATTAGATATCTATGCTGCAACTGCTAACCCTAGTGAGCAATAATTCAAGCATTAGGATCTCATCAGAGTTCAACAGAATAAGACGCATAAAGCTAAAGACTATTCTATTATCAAAGGATATCTTTACTTTAGACAGAGGATATATATACCTAAGTAGTTAGCATAAAATTTACCCAGATGTATTCTTGAGATGAGGACATCTCAAATTTTTCACGTTGGGGAGGTAGTAAGGTCTCTGACCCCGACCAAAAAGAGCACCTTGTACCATGGGATGAACATCCTGAAAAAAGTTACTATTTTTAGCAGTTTTCCAAATTCTGTTAGTGCCATGATGTTTAGAATGTTTAAAAGCTTCGAAATGTGAATTGAAATAATTTTTGTAAAAATTTTTCCAAAAATAGTAAGTTTTTGGTCACCCGATCCGTCCGCTTTTGACCGTCTCGAAAAACTGCATCCGTACCCTGAATTTAAAAAAATGCAATTTCGGACCCCGGGGGCTGCTAAATATCGCAGGTACTCGGACCAGTACGCCTTAGTTAGAGCTTAGTATAGCAATTTACGACATTAAATTCTGACTCGTATGGGCCGTTTTAGCCTAAAACCAATTTTTCCTAAAGTTGTGTGGGGAGGCACCGGGGCTCGAGGCTATGTGGGAGCAGGTACTACGCCACTCTAAGCCAGCTTCAGCAGCTAGGGGACTCCCTCTTGTCTTGTGGGAGTTGTAGAGAGTTTCCAAGCTAGAGAGTGGGTGTGAGAGCCAGTTAAACTAGCCAACTGGACACTTGGTGGGTAGGTAACTAGACTTGCCATGCATGATTTGAGTGCTCACTCAGATGCAAATGGCAAGCCTGATCGATTTTCAGCTTGAAGGAGCCTATTTAAAAGTGTGATCACACACAAACACATGCTCACACACACACACACCCAGTACACACACACACACCTACACACACACACACACACACACACACACACACACACACACACACACACACACACACACCTTGGGGAGGTGCTGCCGACACACACAGTTTTTGAAGGAGAAGCATGGAGGGAAGTGCTGCTGAATTCTCGTCTTGAGAACTCATTTGGATCAGAAAATCGAGAGGATTTCAGCCCCTAATCACGGTAATCATGATTTAATTTATGCTCTTCTGTAATTCTCTTCATCATTCTATTAATTCCTCTTCTATTATGCTTAATCCTAGCTATCCTCTAATTCTCCATAACAATATTCTATTACATAATCATCATCAAATTATTAATTATGCAAGCAATTAACCTCTCCTATTTATACATTAATGCATGATTAGTAAGCAAAAACTTCCGCTAGTCGGTATAGTAATTAATTGTCAAGCCGGTAATGATGTGGATTTGGTTAATTTCATTCTATTACCACACAATATCGGTGTAACTAAGTTAGATACAATTTACTCATAGATTAAGATGTAATTAAGGAAAAATTAATCCGTCATTAAGCCACTAAGAAGGGAATTTTCTCTCACCTATGCATACGATAATTCTGCATCTTTCTATTTGCATCAAGAAAGTGATTGAACATGTCTAATTCATCTCTCTAGTAATAATTCTGAAATTCTTAATTACCTAGGCCATGTATTTAAATTTTAGAGTCAGTTCCCATAGAACATGTAAGGTACTATCCATAAAATACTATGTTTTGAAGGAAACCTAACCGTCTCATATAGAATGGATTGTCCAATGATCCTAATCACTCATCTTGATTGTTATGGTACTCTCGGACATTAGTACTTTTCTTTAAGTTGTCAATTAAGTAGTGAGTATAAAATGGCCCCAGTAAAGAGAACTCGCTTCAGTGGTGCCCACGACCGCGAGGCGGGAACAAGCAACATGAACGGGAAAGGGAAAGCTCCCATAGATGACCAAGTACCGGCCATCTCACGGGCCAATGACGAGGAAATGGAGGAGGTAGGTCACATTTTTATTCAAGTTGTTTAATTTAACATTGCATACGATAAGTTTGGAAAGAACATATCCCTAAACATGTTGGAGAAATCCGAGGAAACCTCGGGATTTGAATTGAAGTGTATATTAAATTCTAAGTAGGAAAGAATGGTTGATGGATATACTGTTTGAAATAGGAAAGAATGTCTGCTAGGGAAAATTTAGCTCGGCATGTTCATTTCTATTTCCAATGTTTATACTAGTCCGAACCCCCTACTGATCACAGGGGACAGAGTTCCTTGTTAAGAGCTCTTGAATCCACGTCTGTGCTGGTTAAGCGGTGGATACCCACGTCTGCTGGTTAAGCGGTGGATACCCACGTCTACTGGTTAAGCGGTGGATACCCACGTTTGCTGGTTAAACGGTGGGAATGTCCGTCGTGCTTTCTATGCGGTGGACATACCTAGTTGTATGGGCAGCTACGCGACAACGGGAGGAGTAAACTCTCGCTGGAGGGGGGATGTTGTACCTCCAGAACATTGGAATTTTAATAAATAAGTTTGAGTACAATCTTTACTAGAACTCTGTCTTGGTGCCGCTTTGCAATACTGATTGAAGGGCTGTCTTAACGAACATTGTGATTCTGAATCTAATCAAGGAATGTTTATGTTGAATAATCATTGTGGTAGTAATTAGGACACACAAGGAAGTGTTAGTGTGGGGGTGGAAAGTGGGGGCTTGGCTTAGGTTGCCAATGCCTATGAGAAGGGTGGTCCTGATTAGTCGGGAACTCTTTGTCCCCATAGTGTTAAAATCGATACTAGTAATACTCATTGCCCCTAGAGCGGCGAAGTCTCAAGTGTACGTGCCTCTGAAACTTGGAAAAAAAGGCACTCGGGGTTTCTCTCCTCTTGGAAGGTGGGTCTTAGGATTGCTAGATAATTTAAGTATGCTTCCCCTGTGAGGTGGAGCTAGATCTCATTACTAGTAGGCTCGAACTCGACTCACTTTGTGATGAGAGATCGTCCGCTAGCTGAACCCTGAACCACTTTGTTTGCTTCCGTTATAGATCTAGTGGCCACTAGGTTCACCATCAGATCCGCCGTTTGATATGGCGGGGTGGGTAGCTCACATGAAAGTAGCCCAAGTAGCCATCACACATTGTACTTCTCATGACCAGCTACCTCATTTAGTATCTCATCCTGAAATGGGAGAGGAAAGTTTTCTCGCTTGGTTGCCTCATTGAGTGGCCTATAGTCCACACACACCCTCCACTTTCCATTCTTTTTAGGAGCAACCACAACTGGGGAGACAAACTCTGAGTTCTGCACTAGATAAATGAAACCTGCTCCTAAAACCTTTCTTACCTCCTTGAGTAAAGCCTGCTCCTTGAAGACTCCTCGCGTTCGTAATTTTTGTGTCTTAGGTATGGCCTCATGCTTTAACTCGATCTTGTGTTGAAAAACATCTACTCCATGCATGTCGGTGTAGTCTTTAGCAAAAAGCATAGGAAACTTTCTTATCACACATTTGAAGTCCTCTCTTTCTTCCTTTGTAAGTATTTTCAATAGCATACCTTCTGTCATCCCTTCATCTTGCACATTTTGGTTCTCTTGGGAACCTACCTCCTCCAAACCTTGACAAGAGTTTCTTGGTTGTTTGGCTTAAACCTCAACCCCATGACTTTAATGGAAGACACCTCTTCCGTAGTGCCACCACTACCTTCTTCTTTTGAAGTGCTATCAATCCACTCGTCCTCCGTCTCATTTTGCGATGATTCTTCATGGAGCTTCTCTTGACATTGCTCCTTCATGTCGAAGACAACCTTTTTATGATTTTCATTCATACAAATCAACCTTCCACTTTCCCAATCTTACAAAGCTCGCATTTTCATTAGCCATGGTCTTCCTAAGATAAATGGATATCCACTACCTTCTTAATGCAAAGGCCTCCACAAAAACATTTTTACAAATGCCTACGTTCCTAGCCATGCTATTTTTTTCCATTTTTACTTTGATTTCAGGTGTCTCATGGATGTGAGTGCCTAGTCTTTGCATGAGGCCCTTTGTCACAATGCAAATCTATGCACCCCCATCTACTAGACCTTTCCGAACCAACCTTCCTTTAACGTATCAATCTAGCACATGTGTAATATCCTCATTCATTTTGTCTTGTACAATCTTCACAATGGGAACATTCTCTTTATTCTCTTTTATCTTTCTCCTAGTGCTAAGTGCCGTCGTTAAATCCCTCTTAGCTTGTGGACATAATGCAAGAAACTAAGGCCATGAGATATCATGACCCTTACCTCTCATGTCTTCCAATAGGTTGTATGGAGCCATACCATGTCTAAGAGGGAATTATTGGAGGTTGATATGACGTCAAGTCCTCTTGGATTCCTTGGTATCCTTTGCCTTCTTGCCTCGCCCATGGTCACTATGTGATGTCACTCCCTCTTTCTTCTTACCTTTTCCACGGCCACGCTTAAATCCATTTGCCTCCATGTCAATCTCATTTGATTTTGTCACCTCTACCATATGTACATTTGGATCTGGCAAAGGTGGAACTCCTTCCACTCCTTGTGGAGGTGTTCTTGCCCCATTTGGTCTTTGTAGGAGCATTGGTTGTTGACTAGTTGCTTCACTTGTATTCATCACTGGATAATTCAAGTTAGGTCTCCCTGGCTCCCCACAAGCCAAGAACAATTATACATCCCATGTCCAGACTCTCCGCAATTCCAACATTGCAAAAATCACCTAGGTTTTAAGGCTCTTGCTCCTCGGATTTCTTTGTTTATCGCTTGGGACCTACATCTTGTGCACGATGAATTTGACAAGTTGCTTAAGGATTCATTTAACTTTTCAGTTACCTCAGCTGTTACCTCAGGAATCTCTCTAGATGTTGATGCTTGCAATTTTCTCTTGGGTCTAGGACCCTCTATTAGAACCTCTCCCCTTAGACACTTGAGTTTTCTATACTTCTTGGCATCCCTAGTTTTAGCTGCATTAAAGGTAGCAGGTGCACCTACCTCAACTTTTATCTTGAGTGTGGGAAAGAGACCGGCTATGAACCTCTCCTTCTATAGGAACTCTGCAATATCACCAGGGCTAGCAATATTTCTCACCCATAAAGACCAAAGATGTAGAAACTCTTATTTGTACATGTAGTAGTCATCTAAGTCTTTTTTCTTGTGAGAAACGATGTCTTGCCATAGCTTTTGAGTGTTTTGGAGATCAAAGAAGTATCACTTGAAATAATCAACAACTTCCTTATGGTTTTCCTTAACCTCCTAAGATAGAGAGTCAAACCAAGTGCTAGCATCCTTCCTTAGAACTACCTCAAACATTTTTAAGCATTCCTCATCTCCTATTACTCTTTTTATGCGGCAAGCCATTTCGAAATTTGCTAGAAATAGCCCGTCATCCTCGTCAGGCTCTCCAAAAAAGAGAGGATATCCTGACATTTGGCATTGGCCCTCCATTGAATCAATTTCAAAGTGACAACACATTTCTTTTTTTATAAAAATATTTACACTATAATTCTTTCTAAATTGCAATCTATTCTACAATAAAATAAAAAAGTATACATCAAATTGTCTATGATAGTCAATAAGAGGCAGGATGAAAGGGTTTGGTGATGTGAGAATTTCTCCTACTCGTTTGAGCATCAGACATGAGCACCATACGCTACTAATTGCAACGTTTATTCTAATGTGTGGAGTGAAATGGAAAGAAAAAACTTCTATTCCTGGGCCATTATCCATAGTCTATGCATAAACTAATGATTAAAATAGAATAAAAATATATACGTCCAAACTAAGATCGTACCTAATGAGAGATAAAATAAAAGGATTTACTGAAGCGTTTATCTCAGGCAACCTAAGAGGGCCCAAAATTCTACAAATTACTCATTGAAACTGTAAATTAGTACTAACAATGATATGCACTTTTTGCTTTGCAATGAAAACAAATGGATCATACATATTTTTGTGATTCATGCAATCTACTTGATTATGCTAAAAGCTAAACATTCATGCAATATGAAACAACAATAGACATGAAGACCTCCTCAGTGGGGGCACCAAAATTGAGGCAGTCAAGGACGGGCAACAAGAGAGACAACCTCTAAACACCCCTCAAGGCTCCCGTGCTGCTCAATTGGGACAAGGGTTACCACAAGCAAGAGAAAGCAACAAAAAATCCACAGCCAACAAATGAAGGGGCACTACCTAGTTATGGGATGGGAACTAGGACCTAAGAGTGATTTTGTCACAACCAAGGGGAGGCGCAACAAAACACACACAAAAAAAATCTCACACCAAGACACACACCAAATGAAACAAAGGGAGTTAGAGAAAAGGAAAGAGAGAGAGGAATGAAACTTGCATAATACCTCGTTTGTGACTTGCAAATGCATGCCCTATTTGGTATGATGCTATCACGTAGCTTGCACAAGATTAAGCCAATGCTTAGTGAAAACTAACCAGTTCCATCACACACACACACACACACTGTCTTAGGGTTGTGGGACACCTCTCATCACCATACTCTTTTACAATAAGCAAGAACTTGACAACAATGAGAACACACTAATTACTTCCTCAAGCAAGCTCAAACAACAAAACTTAAAGATACGAGTCACCTTGCATTTGCCCAATAACTCTATACAAATTGAAGGACAATGATTCTAAAGCCAAGCACGCCTTTGCAACACCAAAACCTCAATTGTTGATAGTGGAAGAGCATGTACAATAGTGGTTCAAAATAGGGCACTCACACTCTCTCACTTTGGAGTGTGTAGCATTAAAGCTTCTTTCAAGCCAAGTGTGAAGCTCACAAGGTGATGAATACTGTTAGCGCAACAACAAGCTAACTCAGATAACTCGGATAACATTTTTCAGAGCTTTTATTGTAAAAACACTTCATTAGGAAGAGAATGAGGTCTAGGAGGGCCCCTTTATTTGGCAGTTTAAGGAAGTCAAACCTTTAGTATTAAAAAAGTAATAAAAGGAAATATTTTCAATTCAAACAAGCAAAACGGCTAGTTTATTTGAATTTAAATTTTTATTGCAAAATAGAATTTGAAATCTAGCGCGTAAAACCATATAATGTAGAATATCTATGGAAGACCTAAATGCGTAGATTACAGATCTATGATCTCCGCTCAAATCAGAGATCGTATGTGGGAGTTATGGAAGGCCGAAAATCATAAAATTATCCACCTTATTTTTGGGAAAAAAGTGCATCCTTTGACCACTCTTACACATCTCTTACACACCCATCATTCTTGCACACATGGCATATTCCTATTTGTCAAACTGTAAATCACTTCCATAAGCTCATGGCAAATAAAGAGGCCCTCCTAGAACCCACTCTCTTCCTAATGATTATCTTGATGAATTGGGAATGTTGTAATGCTACTTTCCAGATAAACAATGTAATTGATGAGCCAGGGCTAGAAGCTTCCAGATTGTATCAACCTATCTTTAGATAGAGCTCCCAGATTATTCGTTTTGACCACAAAAACCTTTGCTAAGATATAAAAACCAATTTTTGTAAGTATTGTGTAAGTTTTGGATAATAGAAACATAGAGTGAGCTAACGTCGCTCACTTGTCTCCTTCTCACGCTTCTTACTCCCTTCCCGGTTGTCACATTGCAGTGCCATCTGTTGCGTTGCAATCGCAAGTAGGAGATCTACGCATTGATGTAAGCATTTCATGGTAATCCGTAGCTTTTGGCATCGCCGACCCACATCATTATTTCATCATAAGTAGGAATTTAAGCTTCAAAATCATAAAATAAGTATAGGTGGGTATTGGGGCATCATTGTTAAGCATTTAGATGCATTCTGGGTCGAAAACGACTAGGTCAAAAACTCACTGTTGTTAATAATCACGATTTTTGCACTTGACCTAAAATGAGATTTGAGACCATAAGCATGCGTGCTTAGGTTTATAAACATGTCCTAGAAGTTTTGTAACGTTTGGATGTCGTTTAATGTTGTAACGATTATGATTTGTTTGTTAATTCGTGACTAGCTTTTGGTGATGTCTGTCATTTGAATGTAGCTTGAGTTAAATGCGAGTTGTTTGTTGTTTTACAAGAGATTGACAACCTCTTGTAGCCTCTATGCACTAGTTGAGTCAGCTTCGTCCCATGGATTGACAATTATATTCGTGGTTCTCGCTATGTCTACAATAAGATAGGAGTGAGGTTAGACACAGTCCCACATTTGGCACCACTGTCGGGGATCGAAGAGACCTAAACTAGGGAAAAACACAAGCGTCTTGTTTAGTTGTCCTTTAACTTATTTTAGGATCACCTAGAGTCGAAACTTTCGTTTTAAAACCGCATAGCTTAAGATTGTCATCTTTTGCTATGTAGAGGTAGCTTGGAAGTAGGTTGTACTTGCTGTGTAGAGGTAGCTTGGAAGTAGGTTGTACTTGCTGTGTAGAGGTAGCTTGGAAGGAGGTTGTACTTGCTAAGTACAAACTTTCGTTTTAAAACCGCATAGCTTAAGATTGTCGTCTTTTGCTGTGTAGAGGTAGCTTGGAAGTAGGTTGTACTTGCTAAGTACCTTTTAGGATTGTAGGACTGTAGATTAGATTAGGATTTTAAAAATGATTGATGGACAAGACAAGCCTTAAGATTAAGGCTCACAAAACCATAAAAAATAAGACAATGAGTGTTTGTGGACACTTTCCACAATCCCATTGTAGTAGAACCTAGGAGTAGGGTAAGTAGAATTCGACGTGGGATCTCAGAATAGCTCACTCCAAAAGAATCAATTGTGAGTTGTTTATGTGAAGTTGCAGAATTTTAGGTCTACGGCTAGAAATAACACCAAAAGGTTGTCAACCAGTGAATCCGGTTGGAGATTATGCTTTAAAAGTTGTATGAACCAGTGGGCAAGCGTAAGGACATATTTGAGGTAAAATTTTAAGAGTTTGCAAAAACTCATATTAGTTACTTTTTCTTGATCTTTTAGGCCAAATTATGTTTTGACTTGACTCAGAGGGTTAAAATAGCTCATAAAAAGACTGTCCACTGAAAAAGTTGAAAAAAGTGCTCATTTTAGGCCAAAAGTAAATAATCACGATTATTTACTTTCAGCTCAAAAGTGACCAAGGCTGATACTAGAGACTCTATGCATGTGTACAAACATCTTTTGTAAAGACCCATCGAATTTGGATCACCAAACTGACCAAAAACTTGATAAAAAATGAAATCTGTACTGATTGTCAAGAACTTGAGTGTAAATTGGAAAATTCTTGTTCAAACTCAGTGAAACTTGACTCATAGGCTTATATTGAAGTGTTAAACAAGTGTACATGCTCAGTTGATAAAAAAGATGCAAAAATTTACCAGAAGTAAATACTCGCGATTATTTACTTTTGTCCCATTTTTCAACTTTTTTAACCAACCTAACATAACACTAGTTTCAAAATGCTGTATTAAGCCCACAAATCAAATTTGGTAAGATTTGAATCATTGGAGTGAAAATTGTGGCTAAATTTGCAAAGTTAGTCTACAGACACAAAACTGTTGACCATTTGAACAAGGATTATCCAAACTTAATGAAACTTGGCTAGGGAGCTTAAGTTGAGCTGCTTAACCATTCTGTGTCAACATTGTGGTGAAAAAATGCATAAAAATACTAGGAGTAAATAATCGCAATTATTTACATCTACTACAAAATTGGACATTTTTACACAATTGAGTATACCACAAGGTCAAGCATATTAAGTAGACCACACAAATCAAATTTGATGAAATTTAGATCACAAAAGTGAGACTTAAGCCAGATTCTCAAAAACTGAGTGGGGACATGAAACATTTGATAACTTGGACAAATTTTGTTCAAACTCAGTGAAACTTGTCTAGAGACCTTAACAAGTTGAATACTTGGCAAAACAAGCCAAAAAGTGTTGTAAATTGACAAAAGTAAATAATTGCGATTATTTACTTCTGATACAAAGAGATAGACTTTTGGACTTTTTAGCTTGTACAGTGTTAGAACAACATAATACAAGGCCACCGGTCAATTTTGGGTTCAATTGGATCCAAATTAGTACATGTTCACTTAGTTTCCAGGTTGCAAATTAGTCCTTGGGCTTTTTGCAAAAGTAGAATCTAAAAGTCTCAATTGCTGACTCACTTAGATTAAATTGAAGAGATACACATAGACCAATCACAATAGTTAGCAAAAATTGTACAGTCTTTGTGAAATAATAGCTAACTTGATTAAAACTAATACAGGAATCATGTTGCAGACAAGGAATTGAAAGCTTGACAGGAGTTGCAATCAGTTCAAGTGGAAGAAACTGATAAGAAGTCAATCCGAAGGTAAGTACTCTATCCAGGGCTTCACAAGTGTATATGACCCTTAGATCTGGTCGTATACTAGCAAATCAAGGGATATTTGGAGAGACCACTAGTAGAGTATCCACCAAAGAGAGTGTGAATCAAGGTGATCACTTGGACACTATCTTTGAGAAGTCTCAGACACATTTTGAAAATCAAAATCTGAAATGTCTTCCTATTCGACTCATTCAGGAACTGGAATGACAATGCGATATAAGCACATACTCACCTTTTATAAGACTAATGGCCATGGAGCTCAGGTTTACTTGGATCCTAATAAAGAGTATACCATTCACATTGATGAACATGACATATAGTTTGAAGAGAAAATCAGGGAAAACAAACAAGAAAAAATGTACATGGATAAAAACAAAACTCAGTATTTACAAGTTGAAAACCTTGATGTGATAGACAAATGGGGGTTAGAAGTAAATACCATAGTTCTAGATATGGCAGCAAAAGAAGGACCAGCGACTTTAGAATTCGAGGGATATGATCAAGTTGATAACGGCTTAGCATGGATATTCCTAGGATCAGAGTCTATTGTTGGGAGAATAGAAACATCAAAGATCTTCTATGGACTTCTCATGCCAAATCAAGACAGTTAGCATCCATGAAGATCATCTATATATTCAAAATCAAAGACAAGGGTTCTTTAAATCTACCAACCTACCTATTTAGGGATTGTTATAACAATAACTTTGTTATGATGAGTCCTGAATAGGTGGAACAAACCAAACACCAAGGATACTCCATAAGGAATTGGATATTGGGCCAAGGACCAGAAACTATTCCAAGAGAGGAACTCCGCGGGAGATCTTTTGAGAGCAATGTTAAAAAACCCAAAACTACTTCATCACAAAGAAAACTAGGTGACATTAAAGCCAGTCCAGGGATGCACGAGTCACTATTTCCAACAGACTGGTTTGAAGGACTCGAGACAGGACCAACTACTAGGAGACCTGGAGTTGAATCAAATAGACGTGTCAGACTAGATGATTTTTAAAAATGGGTCAAAAAATACAGTGGATCTGGGAATCCATATGACCACTTAGCAAGCTTTAAGCAAGTGCTAAGATCAGAATGCATATTTGATTTTCATACTCAATTCGAGGGATTTGGAACGACATTAGAAGGAAAAGCACTGCCATGGTTCTAAAACCTTGCACAAAGGTCAATCATGGATTTAAATATATTAGCTCAAGGATTTGTAGCTACTTGTTCCAAAAAGGGGATCAAACATAATACTGTAGCTCAAATCTATAGCTTCAAACAAAAACAAGGTGAGTCTGTTAGGGATTGTGCAACTAGAATGAAACAATACATTGCAAGACTTCCAAAGTTAGAAATACCTGCAGAAGAAAGACTAGTATCATTGTTTCTAGAGGGACTGCTAAACAAAGAACTTCATGCTATACTGTACAGCAAGAAGCATATGACCCTAGAAGAGTGTGTCAGATGCTATTGACTTAGGAGACGCAAAAAGCACCTATGAGGGGACCAAGGTAAGGGAAACCTCAACAGGGACAACCAATTAGGCCACAAAAATGGTGTGCAACTGTTACCCCTCACGGCACACGGACACCCTATGATCTATAAACGTTGTATTATTTAGAGTCAAGTACCGGGCTTGTCGGACCAATAGGAACAGGGTAAGGGTGATCGCCGATGACAGGCGCACTCTAACTGGAATATTCAAGGAGTTAGTTGGCTAAGTATGGGCGCCCAAGTGTGAATGGGGTGAGCTCATATAAAATCCACTAAACCTAATTTTTACTCATTCTCTCATTGTGCAATAGAAGCTGCTCTTGCTCCATCTCCACCTTCTCCTTCACCATCTCCTTGTGTGTGTGTGTGTGTGTGTGTGCGTGTGTGTGAGAGAGAGAGAGAGAGAGAGAGTGTGTGTGTGAGAGTGTGTGTGTGCGATCGAGCGTTGCGGCGGCACGACGGCGGCGAGGCGATTGAGCGCGGCGTAGCGGCGTCTCCCTCTTCTTCGCGGCGCGGGAATCCTTCATTCGCAACTACGCAGGAGGGTGAGTGACACACCATTCTTCCTTGTGAGCTTGTCTGTTGTATGACTGTGTGCTAGGAGCCTTTGTGGCTCGCACACGGCGCGTAGCAAGTCCCTAGCCGTGACATTTTTGGCGCCGCTTCCGGGGAGCTGCTGCGCGTGAAGCGCCAATTGCGACCTGTAAATTGTATTGAAGCTATTTTTTATGTAGGAAAGGCGCGGCTTAAGTTTGATTATTGTTGTTATGAAAAAACAGTAGAGAAAGACACAATGTTGTTGACTGCATTCAAGTTTTCTGTGTTCTGTTAAGATCTGTTTTGCTAGTTCTATTAAGCTCAGATTTCAGCTTACACAGTTAGCATTTCTTGCGTTTTTGCATTTTTTGCATTTTCTGGTTTGCACTGCACAGTTCTGTCAAGTTTCAATTTTCTGCATTTTCTGTGTTTTCTGGTTTGTGCACAGTTAGGCGCACAATTAGTTAATTAAGCAGGTTAGTAATTAGGTGAACCACTGATTAGCAGGTCAGTAGGTAGGTGGGACAGTAAATAGTTAGGTGAGGTCAACGCGCACCAAATAATAACCAAAAATAAAAAAATAAAAAAAAGTTTTTTTTATTTAAAAAATCGAAAAATAAAAACGTGAGAAATTTTGATCGGGATTGGGATCATTTCCCCAAGCCCAAGCCCAAGCCTAGGCCTCACTCCTCAGTCTTATGATATATACTAGACTCACTCTTATATATATACCCTACCCCCTCAAGAGGGAATGAGAGCATGTGGGGCAAGTCCTCCACTCTCCTCCCTTCTCTTCCCACTTGCACCCTTAGACTTGCTATTTGGAGCCTAGTTCCCCAGCTAGGAAAAGACTATTTCGGGCTTTTCTGGAGCAAAATAGAACCAAACGGTGGGTTGTAAAGCATAGCGCGTCCCTCCTAGCGATACGCTCGTTTTGAGCTATCACACGGCCCATTCCACGACACGCTCTAAAAAATCTAGCAAAAAAACAAACAAAAAATACGCAAAAAACTAGTCACAAGGCCTCCTAGAGCAGCTTTTTGACACCTTAGGGTATCAAAAGCACATGCACTTATGCTCTGGGCGGGTGCTAGAACACGAGCATATTGAGGGTGCCTCTGTTCATACGAACACTCATTACCCATCCACGATAGGCTCTAGACCCTCAGCGGGGACACAAGGTAGCACCACCCAAGACCCTAAAATAGCCGCTAGTGATTCCTCCTCCGACCCAGAAATCATGGAAGCATACCCTACCCAAAACATTGAGAGAGAAGGCCATGCACCTCCCGAATCTCCACAGCCTAGTACTAGTATGTTTAGCCGTTTCATGGAAACATTAGGTAGAGCTACTCGCTCGGAACCTGATGCAAATGAAGCACACGAAGGGGGTGGGGAAGTGGACTCTCCTTTCACATCGCACGTGGACCCCACACCCCCAAAGAGTGTCCATGTGGATATCCTGCCAACTTCTTACCAAGAAGGCCCTGTTGAGCTGCCTCCTTCAGAAGTTCCCTCTAGAGTACCGTTGGTGACAAGTAAAACCACGGGGAGCAACATTGCTTCTACCTCATAAGAAACCGTTAACACGTCGACTCTAGAAGGATTGTTCATTAATGATCATTGGACATACGACCTCCACACTGAGGTGTTGACGGATCTACACTCTGGCCACGCCTACCATGTAGGATGGATAGAGATTGTACAATCCACCTCTAGTGCCACGAGCATCGAAGATCAACAGAAAATGATCTGTAATGTTATCCATGGCATTATTCAATCAGAAAGGCAAAACCGAGGGGTAAATATACTCTCAACTGGCCCCATGAGATTTCTGGATACGAGCAAGGCTCAACAGCCTACTCTATCACAAATGGAGACTCCTCTAATGAGTCCCATGGACCCATCTTACGTCATTTCACCTGGGGTCTCTATGCAATCTGAGCCTCCGAGCGACAACTTTAGCTTCCCTAACTTGGCTCAACACTCTATTAAGGAAAGCACAGTGCTCACTCCAGGGATAGGCCTGACAGAGAATGTACCGATGACATCTACGGTTAGCGTAGTGCCACTACCTAGTGTCGTAGTACCTAATATGGGGCCTCGACCGTATGTGCCTCTAGCCCCTTATGCACACATGGCCCCCACACCTCCAATTGTACCACTTGTTTATGCTCCTCGAGTGCCGCTCCCTAGCCCTTATCCGAGTGGACCTATGCCCGGTTATGTTCCATATCCTGCATCATCTACACATATGCCAAGACCGGTACCTGTCCCTCTCCCACATATGATTCCAAGAGTACCTCCACCGGCCCTGCCTCCTCACATAGGTGACTTGGCAGCGTTTGCTCAAACCATAGGTCGATCTATCGCGGAAAATATGCGTCATGCATCTGATAGAGAGCCCAGAAGTAAGGCAGTACAAATTGCCAAACTCACGCAAAAATTCAATGGGGACGAAGATGCTAGAAAACACATTGAAGTGTTTGAACAATTATGTGATTCCTTAGGGGAATGCAACAAACTACATAAGTGCAATGCCTTAAGCTTGACATTAAGTGGGAAGGCTGGAGATTGGTATAGAACCCTAAGGGTGGACGAGAAAACAATCTACCCTACCCTTCGAAGGTTGTTTCTAAAGGAGTACATACGAGAAGGTGTGCTTTGGGGTGTAGCATCTCAGCTACAGAAGGCCGAACGTAAGGAAGGAGAGTCAGTAAGGGACTTCATTAGTCGTCTAAAGCACTTAAACTCTCGCTGCCCTGTAAATGAGCGCTTCAACAATAACCAACTGCTTGATCGATTCATTCGAGGGTTGAGGAATGAAGGAATCTATAATGGACTAGTGATTAGAGGTATCACAACTTGGGAAGATGTCACTGCCAATGCAATCCAATTAGAGGACAACTTGATGATAGCAGGCATGAGGGTGTCTACTAACACGAGATCCACTAGCTCACAAGCCATTGAGTATGAACCCATGACTGCAAAGCCCATTGCCAATGAGCCAAAGGTATTTGAGACATTCTTGACAGACCTCACCAAGGAAACCCAAGAGTCTCTTAAGGATAATCGACCCCCTCAAAATAGTCACATGTATCCAAGAAGGGAGCAACAATGGTGTTCCATTTGCTTAGGTCCACATAGCACTAGTGAGTGCCCTACGTTTAGAGTAAAATTTAATGGAACTTGCAACGCATGTGGTAGGTATGGTCACCAAGATAAGGATTGTTTAATGATCAAACGTATGATGGCAAATAGACCACCTGTAGTCGGACGGATGCGCCTCGAGCTCCTGTATTGACGCCTGCTCCACCTGTTGAGCAACTACCGCAACACATGGTCCCTAGATCTCAAAATGTTGTACAAGCTACACCGCTACCACCTCCTATGCTAGGACCGCAGCCCCCGCATCCAAGAGTCGCCCCTATGAACCAAGTGGGTTGCGAGCCATCTAATGCTTATGTAGATGGCTGTGAGGAGGAAATGGACACTAGTATTGCCTACGGACTTGATACATTGGAAGAGTGTCCTATATACTACATGGAAGATTGTTGGGGGCAAGTCAATCCGGTTTATCAAGCTGCTGCTCTCGCATCCAGAGGTCAAAATATCAACACCCAGGCTAGGAGGCCACCTCTTCAATGCTACGAGTGTGGTGGACCACATCGGGCAGCGGAGTGCCCTATTAGGCTGCAAAAGAATGCTGCACAGATGCAAATGAATCAAGGGAGCACGTCCGCAATGCCAATACTCACATGTAATCGTTGTGGCATAGATCACTTGATTGCCCAATGCCCCTATAACCCAAATGCGCCTAAAATCACACCCCTAAATTTGGTCGAAATTGCTAGTGTGACATCGCCAATACCACCCGTCGCACCCGCTTATGCGATTACACGGTCCATGCTTCAAGGGCCAGGCCATATCCTCGAAGAGAGAGATACCACGTCAGTTATCCAAGCAAAGAAAAAGAAGACACGAAGGAAGAGGTCGCAGAATACGGGAAATTCAAAGCCAAGTTCCAAAACAAACATAGGAACAGGAGATGACCCCGTGTATATGAATGACCTCGAGGATGATTCAGATTCAATCAAGACAATGGAGACTAGAACCAATACCACAAAGGGAAAGACCGACAAAGAAAACCGTAACATGGAACCAAATGAAAACCGAATAAGAGAAAACCATAAAGAGCCTCTGAAAACACCACAAGTGTTTCTTAATCCAATCCAAGACCCCCAAGATAAACCGCAGGGGCAAAAAGGGAAGAATCGTAAAAAGAAGATTTTGACGTACCCAAACCCAGTAGACGAGATTGAGCAGGTGAAACATCTAAGAGGTTTAGTGGAGGAGACTCAAAGGAAACTAGAACCAGAACCCATGCATGTCAAAATTCATGACACAGTGTTTCCCACGCAAGTTCATCCACCCCACATGAACCATAGACCGTTAGCCATATCTAGTATCATCCAAGAAGGGAGTGAGGACGGGACATCAGAAAGTGAGCATACACCTTTCTTGTTGGAAAGGATGTTTAACGAAGGAATACCTGATCCCATTGAGGAATATGAGATTCCATCCTCACCAGTTCCTAGTCAAGGACCTACACCCTGCAAAATGCCAATGAATGTTGCCAAACTAGTGGACTTCATGTCTTCTGAGGTCCGAACCACGATCATAGCAAAGCTGTATGGAGATCCTGAGTTAGTCTTTGCACTTCGAGCATTCCTTAACGGAGAGCTACAAACGGGATTACCGCAGTTTGCGCAAACAAATAGGCCTGACTCGATTATGATTGATGAGGAAAATCATGTGCAATCACTTGACTTAGATGGACACGAGTCTGTGATCGAGGTACCCATTAACGAATTAGGGCAGTATTTTGAAGGCGACGAGTCTAATGCGACCCTACCCATCACTACCAAGGGATTAACTATAAAGGGAATTCTTGATGGTGGTGCGGGAGTTAGCATCGTTACAAAAGATTGTTGGGAATCCATGGGAAAACCCCGCCTTAGTGTTACTAACATTGTGGTAAAGATGGCAAATGGTACCATAGCCAAACCTATGGGGATGCTCAAGGATCTTAAGATCAAAGTTCTAGGACACAAGGTACGACATACGTTCATTGTAATGGATTTCTCTAAACACCTTATGTCATATGAAATGATTTTAGGACGACCATTCATGAGGGAAGCACAAATGGTTCATGATTGGTCTAAAAATCATGTCTATTTGCAATTCCAAGACTCTGTCCTTAGAGTGGATTTGGTGACTGGTAAGGTACACCCCTTAGGGAGTAAAACCATTATTGATCATCGCTCTGACACCACAGTTCACTCGGCCCCACTACAATATTGTTACACTTGTAAGAAGGATACAGACATTGGCCAAGATTCTCCTTACATGGATGTGTTACCGGGTATGACGGAATCAGACAACGTAGACTGGGTACACCTAGCTGCAACCATAGATACCTGGGAAAATAGAGGAACCACTTGGGTCACACCTGAGGGGGAAGAGGTACCACAAATTGCACATCTGAACATGATAAGTGCCATACATGCATCTTCTAAGGGCAAGGCAATTGTAGACCAATCTGACAGTGACACCGATAGCTCAATAGAAGACTTTGACCAACACGACTCAGACAATGACTCCCAGAGTGAAACGGATTCTGAATCTCATGAATTAGAGAGTAGAGCAAGTTCAGAGTCAAAACATTCGGAAGGACCGAGCACATCAACCGATGATAGCTCCTCCGAGAGTGAAGAGGACACCAACGAGGACTCCTTTAGTGAGCCAGATCTAAATGCAAATCAAAAGCAGGTCTCAAATAAGAAAAAGAAAAACTTTAAGAGGCGTCGATATCGAGCCAATGTACGTGCTAGGATAAAAAAGAAGAGATCCTCAGCAGAATGGCTCAGTTATATAGGAGCATGTGATGCTCATCGAAAATTGGTAGACGATTGGGGTGAATATCTCCAAAATGTTATGTGGTGTAGACCACGACCCCATGACATAGCCCAATTAGAGATCATAGACAAGCCAAAGTTGAGCCGCACTGCAAGGAGGCGTCAAAACCAAGAGTTAGCTCGACAACACAAGAAAGCAGAAATGGAAGCACAGACCAAAGCACAACCAGAATCCACAGACTTGCATCCTGCACCAGAACATTTCAAATCTTACACCACAGGGGAAGCAAAGGTTGTGTACACAAAAGCCCAAAGAATACCTATCGATGGGAATAATGGAATCTATGATGGTCTGGCAATAGTTAAAGAAATAGAATTAGCCGACCCCGATGAAGAATCAAAACCTGTTTTTATTGCCCAATACCTCACAGAAGTTGAAGAGGCGGTCCTCAAAGAGCTTCTCAAGGAATTCAAGGACGTATTCGCTTGGACATACCATGATATGAAAGGTGTTCCACCTTCTGTGGTCCAACATACAATCCCTATGATTAGCACTACGAAGCCCGTACAACAAAGACCCTACCCGATGAATCCTAAGTATGCAAAGATCATTCAAGAAGAACTAGAAAAGCTTATCAAATGTGGTTTCATATATCCTATTGAACACTCTGAATTGGTGTCTCCAATAGTTATCGTGCCAAAAAAGAATGGGAAACTCAGGGTGTGCGTGGACCTCAAAAAAGTTAATGCAGCTACTAGAAGAGACCATTACCCCCTACCATATTCCGAACATGTACTCGAAAGAGTTGCAGGCAAGGAAGCTTATAGCTTTCTAGATGGGTACTCAAGCTACAACCAAATCACGATAGCGCTAGAGGACCAAGCTAAAACTGCCTTCATCACAGAATTTGGCGTGTTTGCATTTCGTGTGATGGCTTTTGGCTTAACAAATGCCCCTGCTACATTCCAACGATTAATAAACACTGCTTTTAAAGAATACTTGAGAGAGTTTTGTGAAGCTTTCTTAGACGACCTTTGTGTTTACTCTTCTTGGAAAGAACATCTATCATGTTTGCGAAAGGTGTTTGAAAAGTGTAGGTTATATCGTATCTCATTGAACCCGTTCAAATGCCAATTTTGGGTCAAGCATGGAGTTATTTTAGGGCATATAGTATCTAAGAATGGTATCTCAACCGATGAGAGCAAAATTAAAGTGATTCTAGAGTTACCACCACCAACCAATTACAAGGGAGTTCAAAGGTTCATGGGACACGTGGGTTATTATCGACGGTTTATTTTATTTTTCGCTGAGATATCACGTCCTTTGTACAAGTTTCTCATTGAATTTAAATGGACTGAAGAGTGTGACCAGGCCTATGAAAAATTGAAGAAAACACTAGCAAGTGCTCCGATTTTAAGGACACCTAACTGGGATGTCATTTTCCATGTGCATATTGATGCATCAAACTTTGCTATTGGGTGTGTTCTCACTCAACCAGGAGAACATAAATTGGACTATCCCATTAGCTTTGCAAGCCGTCAATTGAACGATGCTGAAAGGAACTACACCACTACAGAGCGAGAAGGTTTAGCAATGGTTTATGTAGTAAAGAAATTTCGCTACTACCTTCTGGAAAACAAGTTTGTATTTTATGTGGATCATCAAGCGTTGCTGTATCTGGTAAACAAGCCATGCTCCACAGGAAGAATCACACGATGGTTGTTAATTCTTTTCGAGTTTGATTTCACGATTGTAGTGAGACCCGGTAAAAGGCACGTCATGGCTGATCATTTGTCTCGCATACCCAATGGTGAAGCCCCTACAGGAGTTGATGATGAATTACCCGATACTTCCCTATTCATAGTTGAGACTATGCCTGAATGGAGTGAGAACATTGTTAACTTTTTAGTTAATGGTTTTCCACCCAAGGAACTTCGTACGGATATCGCTCGAAGGCTAGTAAAAGAATGTGAACCCTATTGTTTGATTGCCGGAACTCTGTATAGACTAGGCAAGGACGATATTCTTAGGCGTTGTGCCCGCGAGGATGAATATTTGTATATCTTGCAAGAAGCACATATGGGCATAGCAGGAGGACATTTTTCAGGAGACCTGACTGCTAGAAAGGTGCTGCAATCAAGCTATTGGTGGCCAACTTTATTTAAGGATGCATCACTTTTTACAAAAGGGTGTGATGAGTGCCAACGTTACAAGACCACACAGCACAAAGATAGAATGCCCTTACATCCTATTAAAGTAACCCAACCATTTGAAAAATGGGGCTTAGACTTTGTAGGTCCAATTAGTCCCGCAGCTCGTAACACTCAATCTCGATATATTCTAGTTGCTACTGACTATGTAACAAAGTGGGCTGAAGCTAAGGCTTCACAAAAAGCTGACGCGAGGACAACAACTAAGTTTCTTTTTGAGAACATTATCACAAGATTTGGTTGCCCTTTTGAAATTGTTAGTGATAATGGTACCCATTTTATAAATGAGGTAATAAGAGAGCTTACCACGACCTTTATGATATCCCACCATAAGTCTACACCTTATTACCCGCAAGCTAATGGGCAAGCCGAGAGCACCAACAAGACTCTAATCTCTATTTTAACCAAGACGGTAGAAGCTCATCGCACTGATTGGGATTTGAAGTTGACATCTGCTCTATGGGCTTATCGTACTGCTTATAAAGTGGCTATTAATTGTACACCATTCAAAATGGTATACGGCCAAGAATCGGTTATGCCTTGGGAGTTTGTCATTCCTAGTCTTAGGGTAGCTTCGCAAGAAGGATGGAATGGTAACCCCTTAACCGAGCGTTTGTATATCTTAGAAAAACTAGACGAAGAGAGACAGTTGGCTGTGCAAAATGCTCTTGTGGAAAAGGATAGGAGAAAGAAGTGGTTTGATCGCCATGTGAAGGACAAGGACATCAAAGTTGGTGATGAAGTCCTTATGTATGGAGTACGTAAAGAGAAGAAAAAGTTGAAATATGCTGGTAAAGGACCATATAGAGTATGTGAAATTACCCCACAAGGTACCCTTCGTGTGGAAACTCTTGATGGAGTTGAAACCATTGGATTCCTCAATGGGAGTAAATTCAAAAGATATTATGATCCTTTAAGCCAAGAAGAACTACGGGCCATTCATCAAAAGAAGGCCGCCAAAGCACAAACCGAGTTAAAGAAGATACAAGCTCAAGCTGAGGCTAAGGAGCGACAACAACGTATAAGACAAAAACGAGAGGCTAACCTTGGAGTCACAAATGCATTCCACGTGGAAATCGAAGAGGATTGGTTGGACTCTGATACACCTCTACGATACCCTATTGAGTTAAATAGTGCCTATGGAAAAGTGCTATATAATGCCTTATTGGACACGGGTGCTAAATATAATCTGCTATCCTATGGGGTGTGGTGTCAGTTAGGGAAGCCACCTCTATCTGAGAGTACTATCCAAGTCAAGGGTGTCAACAAGAAAAAAACTACGGTTTTTGGAATCTGGCACACTTCTGTCAGTTATGACAATCGAATTGTAGCTCAAGACTTTTTGGTCATGCCTACTGGAACTATGGAGGGTAATATAAACCTAGGACGCACGTGGATGATAGCCACCAAATGCACTATTGATTGGGGGACTGGGGGTGTCACAACGCAAAAACCAACTCTTATCCCTACCACTCAAGCCATAGTCCCTGAGATATTGCCTAAGAAAATAAAACCCAAGACATTGCATGTCCAGGAGGTTGAACCATACGTCCCCATAGCCCAACTCTCTAGATCTTCAACTAATGTAGTTGAAAGAAATCTTGAGACACACAAGAACCATCCTAATATAACAAAGAAAGCATACAAGTGGGTCCCTAAAGCTTCTTTAGTAACCATGGCTGATGCTAAAAAACGGAACCCTCATAAGAAACGTCCCACTCGCTCCAAGAAATGTAAGAAAATGTGGCGCTGGATTCCTAAACGACTATTAAAAGACCAAGGATACTATGATGGAAATGAGAAAATTTGGGTACCTAAATGTTAAGGCGGTTACGCCGCTAGCGGAAGCTAAATAGCGAGAACTCAACCAACAACAGAATTTGTCAGACGAGGACGGAGCTTGACCCGCAGGCGCATGGAAACAACTAGGTGGATGTCAAATCACCTACTCGACCTTCTAATGACAATCACTACTAAGGAAATCAAATCTAAGTTCTAAAACACGCAAGTGACTGAAATCCGTACTACGAACGAATGCTATACGAAACAGGATCTAGAATCATTGAATCGATCTCAAACTCAAGGGGAAGTCTATACACTAGGTAAGAACAACACCCTAAAGACTTGAACTGCAAAATCAACCTATAACCACTCCGTGCGGCAAACGCGTATAAAGACAGGCCGAAAAATACAGGTGACCGAAACTTGACCCCGATGGTACTAATGCATAGCTCTACTCGTTGTGGTTCTATAGATATGCTGCACGCTCTATTCCGACACACGAGTTGGAAGAAAACTCACACCGAAGCTCGTAGGAACTTACCACACATAGAAGCCGATAGCGCGCACTCTTGGTATCTGTGCGTAGCTCTCACTGTTGCTAACACAATGGCGGTGTCGCTTCTCCAATGGCGGCCCCGTAGCTCGCGTAGCAAGAAGATAAGACTCTCTCTCTCTCTCTCTCTCTCTCTCTCTCTCTCTCTCTCTCTCTCTCTCTCTCTCTCTCTCTCTCTCTCTCTCTCTCTCTCTCAGACACAGTCACGGCGCTCAAAAACTCACTTTGATTAATAATTGAATCTCCTTTAGGTTACAAAACTTTGGCTTATATACCTCAGCCTTGGAGGTGAGAACATCTCTAATTATTTACATCAACAGGTGAAATTACTTCGGGATTACAAGCTGGAAACTCAATTGAGTCCCGTTACTTAATGAATGGCTCAAATCAAAATTAATGTCGGAAAGACATTTATTACAATCAATAGTTACAAAATGATGGGTGTGAGCAAAAATGTGGGTGTGATCCTCTGCTGGCTCAACACTCCCCCCCTCCGCGTTCATGTCGTCCCTGACATGACTTTTAGGCTTGGTCAATAGAGTCCTGTCGTCTTGAGCATCTGCAAATGTGATTCGTAGCGTAGGTTGCCGATGGTCAAGGTTGGGCCGAATATTTTGATTTCGTGAGTGAAAAAGCCGGTGTAGAAAGCTTCTTCGAATGTTTGCATGTGGAAGCTAGGCAAAAACATAATTCTTGGTATAAGAGATGTAACACCTTTGGTGATGGCTGCAATGAAAGATCATACATCATATCCGTCACTGTGTCGGCCGTCGATAGTAGACTCGAGGTAGTGGCTTTATCTGGCGCGAACACTTCAATGCATGCTAAGAGAGTCCTGCAGATTTTCTTTAGCATCTGACACGAAAGGTCAGGAGAGCCAGTAAAGATTTTGATGGTGCCCGTTAGGGTTTTCACCATGTAGGCTTTACCTATTCTCTCTCCTGTCTTTGGTCCTGGCATCCTTGGGTAATTAAGCCAATTTGGCTTCTTTTCTGCAATCCTGCCATGCTCTTTCCAGCTTCTGACTCTTGGCGCCGGGCAGAAGGTTGCATCCTCCCGAATCTCCTTTGGAGCCTCTACCAAGTAGATGAGGTAGGCTGGGTATTTGTTCAGCCAACCTTTCCTCCATCTAGGTTGAGAATCTACAATCTTCTTTGATTGTTCATCCTTTGTGATGTCGCCTTCGTAAAGAGCGACATACTGCTCCTCCTCTATTCTCTTTTTCGTCTTTATCACTTCAAATTTCATCAGAGGGAAAGGCAGGCTGGGTTGCATCCACTCTTCATGGAGCACTTTTGTGTCTAAACCTTGAAGTCTAATGGAGATGAGGAGTCTCCTTTCCCATTCCATTTCCGCCTTGGCACTTTCCTCTGTTGACTTTTCTATTTGGTCCTGGAGCCTTTGTTCTTCTTCTTCAGAGATTCCTGAAGTCGAGGCCACTTCTTGAACTGGGGCTGGATCTTCAATTGTGGTTGCCTCTCCAGTTTCTGGTAGCTCTATGGCTGCTCCCCCTGCTTCTTCTTGTGGTGGCTCTATTTCTCTTCTTTGTTGCTCTTGGAGGTCTTGGAGCTGTTTGCGGAGGGCCTCATTTTCTGTCCTTAGTGTTTGGTTTTCTGATGTGAGCCTCTCCTCTCCAGCCAATGATCCCTCCGCCATGTGCAATCTTTGCACTTGCTCTAACCTTAGCTCTCTTTGCAAACTTCTGACCTGATCTTCCAGAGCTGGTACGAGGGCTCCCTCTTGTTATGTTCCTGCTCTGCTAGCTCTAGGGGTGGTCCTGAGTCTCGTGATTGTCCTTTCTTGAAGTTCGACTCTTTCCCTTAGCTCAATGAGCTCATCCTTGGCTGCCTCCAGCTCATCTTCTATTCTCTCCTTTGCTTCCTGTGAACTTGTTACCTCTCTTGAAGCTTCGGCTAGTTGGAGTATCAAGCCGTCTCTCTCGTTTTCTGCGTCATAGCATTCTCTAACTTCTTCTGCAACTCTGCTTCCTTTTGTTTTGCTGTCTCAATTGCTACTTCCTTTGCTCTGGATCTTTCTTTAATCTTGCTGAGCAGTTCATGCACCATGTGCATGTCTTTTTCATCTTCATCTGTCAACTTGACAGCTCTTTCTTCCACCACCTCCAATGGCTTCGGCTCTTCTAGTATGTTCTGTTCGTCCATTTTCTCTTCACTCTCAATTGTACCTTTTGTCTTTTCCTTCGTCCCTTTCCGATCATCTTGTTTTCGTAGGGATATCCCATAAACTGCCTCCAGGGCCTCTTTTTCACTGTATCCGATCGCTACCAGATCCTCATAATCATCTTTCTTTTGCTGAACTGGATCTATCTCCTTTCCCTTGGTCCCGGCCTCCGGCTTTTCCATAACTTCTGTTTCTATTTCTATTGTGGTCTCCTCCACAATAATTTCCGTCTTCTTCGGGCTTGGTACATCAGTAAAGGAGGGCTGATTGTCCTCAGTCATCTTGGCTTTCCCTTTGTTTCCTTGCCCGTCTTTCTCTCGAAGTTCAGTAGACTCATCTACTTCCTTCTTCTCCTTGTCGTCCTTTTTCAGCTCAGCTTTTAAAAGCTGTACTTCCTCTTCAGTATAAGGCTCGACAGGTTGCTGCTCCAGTATGGCCTCCGACTCCTCATAAGCTCTAATATATTGATCATATTGATCAACATGTGGCCTGGCAGAGCTGGTTCCGAGTTTAGTGGGGTCTGGCACCCACATTTCTTCAAAGTCCCCCTTTAGAGATCTTTCCGCTCTAAACTGCTCCACCAGCCTTTCCATTCTTGCGGCTTTTTGACTTTTGGTTTGCTTGGGATCAGCCTTCTTCTTCGCTTTCTTCTTGAGCGGCTCGTCCACAGCCTCTTCAGGTTCTGAAACTATTTCTAGTTTTCGGCGTGCTCTTGTGGATGCCCTCTTGGATACTTCTTGCTGTTCTTTCTCTTCATCGGCTTCTCTAAGCCACTCATTCTGGGAGGGAACCCGTGGCCCTTGATCCCTAGCTCCAATAGCTTCATAAGCTATTCTTGTTAGGATTTCTCCTCCTCCTATGTACTTTGGCTTCTGGTTGTGCATGGCGATTACTTGCTCGTGGATGTATTGAGCATAATTCACCTCTTTTGGCATGTTGCTCTTCAGTGCCCATGTGATGGTTGTCGCAATGGCATGGGGTGGTGTAGTATACTTCTGCGGTCTTTTACTGCACACATGGAAAAACTGGTTGTATAATCGGCAAAGGGTTGCCGCTCGTTGATCTGCCATATCTCCGTAGGTTGTATTTTGTTTCTTTGATCCATAGACCTCTATGGCCTCCCTTCTTTCTCTGACAGAACTCCCTTTGTTGTGCAGCTTCAATGCATCTGCAATGAGCTGTGGAGTGATCTGTACTTCAACTGTTTCTCCATCCATGGCTGTCAACGTGGCTTTCCCATCCTTCTGAATGGATGTTGCCAACTCATACACTCTTCTTGTGTCTACACCTGATGGTCTCGAGGTGAAGAACCTGTGTAAGTCAGCCTTTTCCAGGTATCTGCTGATGTTCTCTGATCTGCTATAATCCACTAATTCTCGTGGGATCATAGGTATATCGACCGATTGCCCTTGAGGATCTCTGAAAGTCCCTTGGTAGATCTTTATTCCCTCTTTTTCTAGTACTGCTTCCTCCACCCAAGTCTTGGTTGGCTTGAGGGTTTCTGTTGGAATATCAAAAGGTTCTGCTTCTGCAAGAGCATCCTTGATGGTTGGTCTTTTTCTCTTAGTTGCCGATGACTTAGCGGAATCCATGGATCCTGTAACTCCAATCACAGAAGTTAACGTCTTTTTAGTACTGAAAGCCGAAATGAAGCTTTTAACTATTCAAATGACTTGAAAATTGAAACATGAGCTATTCAGGGCCTAAGGATGCAATGTAGGTGAAAAAAATATGCAAACTGGGCTCAAAAACATGCTTGAGACATCATACGTGTATGATGTCTTTTGTGTCAGAATGACTTCATATTGGTTGTGCTTGTAGCTGATAGTGTATACATGAGTATCATATGCTTGGATTTGAGTTTGGATCCCATTTGGTCAAGTTTTGGCCAGTTCAATCCAGTTCAGGCTCTTGGCAAAATTTTGAAAGGGATATAGATTTTATGATCCAAATTGGATAAAACTTGGTGGTTCACCTTCAAATGGCATGTAGATCACTTCTGTTTGGTGGTTGAAGCCCTGAGGTGCCAAAATCACATAGTGAGACATCATACGCGTATGATGTCTTTTAGTGCATTTTTGGACCAATTTTCTCTATAAGCTTGGTTTTGGCTTTAGATAGGCTTATTCAGCGGATTTATCAAGTTTGGATAGAATTTGGACTAAAAATGGCTCTGGAGACATCATACGCGTATGATGTCTTTTTCATCAATTTTTCATGGGATTGGTTCTGTGGACTCTCCATGTGCTAGTGAAGGATTGTTTATACTCAAATCTTGGTTTGGACTTGAATATGTTGGATTTGGGACAAAAATAGGCTTTGTATGAAGGATTTTCTCTTAATTGGGCTAATGGGGTGATCCACCTGACCAAATGGTTCCAAACTTCATATGTAGCATGTATTAGATATATATAATGGATGTATGATGACAAATGAGCATTTTTTGCTCTGTAAGTGTAAATAGACATCATACGCGTATGATGTCTTTTGTGTCAAAATGGTGCTTTCTGGTTCCAGATAGCTTGTAGATATGTTAATCAACAATCCTACAAAGTTTCAATGAGTTTGGAGTTATTTTGACAAAATTAGGACCAAAAATCAATTTTATGGCCGACTTTGCGTCTTTTTGGTTTTCCTTGGGTTTTCTAACTCCAATTCTCATGATACTTGGTTCATAGGATGTGATTAACATGTGGAATGAGGCTATGCACTCAAATGTTGAAATGGATGTGAAAATCATGCTGTGAGACATCATACGCGTATGATGTCTTTTCTTGAAATGTTGGTCTTTTTGTGCAAAGAATGCTTTGTGCTAGTGCCCTAAGCCCTGCTAACTAGTTTTCAACTTAAAAAGTCATCAGTTTAGCTAAAAAGCCCCCTTATAGGCATTTCAGTCTCCGAAGTCGTCTTTTTGCCTTGGAGTTGAATTTCTTCAACTTTTCTTTTCGAGAGTTGCATTTCCAGCTCATTGGATATGTTGTGAAGCCCCTATTTGGTTGAACTTGACTTTGGCTCCCCGTTCTCCATTTTTCTCCATTTGGTTGCCCGAAAGCGTCTTTTTCACCATCGGTAAGTGAATCAGCTTTCTTTTGGATTTTGCTTGCAAACATAAGTCATCCATGTATAGTTGAAACTGCTCGTGAAGTTTCATCTCATTCGGTCGTCAATTTCACCCGTTATGCCAAAATGACGCTTTGTGTGTCCGCAGCCGAATCGGTTGTTCCGACCTACTTTTGGTGATCCAAACCCGGAGATACTCCATGGTTGCATTGCACTCGATGTTGTTAAGCTTCCTGAGAAGTTTTGTGTCGTTCCGACAACTTTTTTCTGTTTGCCTCTTGCAGGCTCTGTTGACCTAGGGTTTTTCCAGTCGTTCTTTCTCGAGCTTTGAGTGCTAGAAACTCATCTCCTATACTAGGGTAACCCACCTCTAAGTTCTTGCAAGGTTTGGTTAGGCGGTTGTGCCCCTACCTAGTGTTCCTCCCCATTCCCCGTCTGCTCTTGTTTCTTGGTTTTGGTGAGTTTTCGCGACAAAAGTTAACGATAAGCATCAAAAGCTTATGGCAACGAGTCTACCTCTCATGTCTGGTGTCCTCTGAGCTCTCGTAGCAGTCGTAGAAGGCGGTAGAAGGTCGGATGCTCCTGTGTGCTCTTTGCTCTCTCCAAGAAGGTAATAGTGGAAATGAGCTTGATAGTGAAGTGAAAAATACTTAACTTCGGGCTTCCCGGATCACTTGTTACCAAATTTGACATGTGCTCCTATCTCGTCGTGAAATGCACTTTAGGATTTGAAATTTCTCAATTTGGACTCCGTTTGACCTGTTTCTGAGAAATCTGTCCACTTTGCCAAAATTCTGTCATTTCGGGCTTTCCGCAACTTTTTCAGAATTGTACCCAATTTTTATCCTGGGTTGCCCTTGTCATTAGGACCATCACCGTCTATTCTTTTCTTTTTTCCGATCTCATTTCACCTGCTTTTTTATTTTTATTTTATTTTTATTAAAAAAATCATAAAAATAAAGGAAAATAGCAAATTGAAGCCAAAAAATTCCAAACATACACGGTAAATAGCTGGTAACCCTGTGTATATGAATATACACTTCTTTGTGATTTCTGGACTTGGATTACCACTTTTTTCCACTTTTTAGCTCCAAAAACACTCTTATTTAGTGATATTTACACATCTAGAGACCCAAATTCATCATTTGATCTCTTCTTGTTGCAAAACAAGGTATATAAGGGCATAAATATTATCAATATCCGCAATCAAACATAAAAAATTGCAAAATCATGTAAGACACTGCCCTTGTAATATAATTTTTGTTTTTCTTTGTTTTTTCCGCTTGTAGCTGCTTTGTAGCTCCTGTATACCTCCCCCCCTCCTAGTCTGAGTTGGCTCTGCTCCTTTGGTGAACTTAATTGATTGACTTTCACCTTCGTATTTGATAAGCACTGATTTAGAACTCCAGTCAATCATTGCATTGTATTGCTTCTGCCATGGTTGTCCTAGCAATAATGGATGTTGTGTAGCTTGGTCTTCAACCACGTAAAACATATGAGGATACACATACTGGTTAATCTGTATATGTAAAACTGTGCATCCGACAGTTTTGATTGAGTTCTCAGAGTAACTTTTTAACTCTTGCTTGGCAGTTTGTAATCTCGTGTCATTTGTCAATTGTCTATACAAACTGAGTGAAAGTAGGTTAGCTTGAGCTCCTGAATCCAATAGTGCTCTGGCTTTAATTTGGTTGGTCCCTACTTTGCATTCAATGATGGGTTCTTCTTTGTCATTCCCCATTTCTGTTATACTAACTGCGTTTATTCGTATTGCTCCTTCATTGCGCTGTTTCTGACGCAGTAGTCTTCTTTTCTCCATTCTTTCCTTCGCCTCAGCTTGCGCTTCCTCTACAATCTTTTTCTTTTTTTGGACACGCAGCTTTTCTTGATGTATTTTGAGAAGCATGTCTTGTGTTAGCGGCAACAGATACTTTTTCACTCTGCATCCACTAATCCAATTGGGCATTTCTTCTCCGTCTAATGTAGCAAGCTTGACGGCTCCACTTGGTGATAGATCTTTAATCACCAGAGGTCCCATCCCTCGCTTTTTAAGCTTCTTAGCATGCTGTTTCAGAGTGTAAACTAGGACATAGTCCCCAACTTTAAACTCTTTAGTCCGCACATGCTTATCAAAAAATTCCTTTTGTCGCCTTTTTTGAGCATAGATGGAAGCTACTGCTTTTAGGCGAAGCTCATCTAGCTTTTCCAGGTCATCTATTCTATCAGAGAGCTCGTGCCCTGTCCACTCTAGATCCTTAACCACCCTTAAGGTTGAAATCAAGAATTCTATTGGTAAGATAGCATTTAGCCCAAAAACCATGTTATATGGGGTCGTTCCTATTGATGTTTTATATGCTACCCTATATGCCCATAATGTTGAATGCAACTTCTGGTCCCAGTCAGTTCTCGACTCAGATACAATCTTCGTAAGGACCGTGCATATGGTTTTGTTTGTTGCTTCAGCTTGTCCGTTTGCTTGTGGATGATACGGGGCTGATTTCCTATGGATTACCATGAATTCATCTAGAAGGATCTTTATCACTTCATTTATAAAATGTGTGCCTCGATCACTCACAATTTCTATTGGCAATCCATATCGTACAAAGACGTATTCATACAGAAATTGTGTCGTGGTCCTGGCATCTGCTTTTTGAGTTGTCTTTGCTTCAACCCACTTTGTTAGATAGTCTGTAGCCACAATGATGTATTGTGCATGAGTCTTATATGCAGGAGGTGAAATGGGTCCGACATAATCAATCCCCCATTTTGCAAAAGCTCTTGCCCCCATCATTGGTCTAAGCGGCATATCATCTCTTTTAAGTGGTACTTTGGTCCGCTGACAGTCATCACACCGTTTAACGTATTCCTCAGCGTCCATATGTAATGTTGGCCACCATATTCCTGCGGCTAAGACAAGTTTTGCTGTCTTATCACCTGAGAAATGGCCTCCACCTACTCCTCCATGAGCTTGCTCCAGGATTATCACATACTCAGACTCTGATGCGCAAATCCTAAGCTGGTTGTCTTTACCTCTCTTATAGAGTTGATCTCCTATTAAAGCGTACTCTCTAGCTTCTATCTCTACAAATTTCTGACGAGCTTTTGACGTTCCTTCTGGGAAAGTTCTATTTGTGAGATATTCAACAATATACTGACTCCATTCTGGAGCGATCATTATCTGATATAATGTCGAATACTCGGCTGGTGATTTTGATGAACATACAATACATACAGTGACATATTCATGTACGCTTTCTTTCATTCCTGGCCAATAGACTCCCAATTGTAACAAATTCCTATATGTGTTCCTTCTTGAACAATGAAATGCACATTCCTGAACATGTGCTTCGCGCAGATATATACTATATTCCTCAGGATTGATGCATAGTCGTAAAACATGATCATTTCCCAATTGATACAACCTTCCTGCAACCAATTGAAGATTCTTGGATTGCTGAATAGCAATATGTTTCAGGTTGTATTCTCTTCTATCGAACTCTCCTCCATAGGTTAATAGGTTAACGACATTTTGAGACCACTTAGGTATCATTTCTATGTTGAACAAGTACGCGTCTGGCATGTCGTCATCTACTCCTATAGGGTCTTCTCCATTCGTCAATCGCGAAAGATGATCAGCTCTAAGATGTGTTTTTCCTTTCTTTACTACTACCGTGAAGTCGAATTCCAGTAAGATAATGAACCATCTCACTATTCTCCCGGTATTGCATGGTTTATTCACTAGGTAGAGCAAGGCTTGGTGATCCGTAAAAAACACAAACTTGTTGGCTAGAAGATAATGCCGAAATTTCTTCACAGCATAGATCATTCCTAATCCTTCTCGCTCTGTTGTGGTGTAATTCTTCTCTGCATGGTTGAGCTGTCGACTGGCGTAACAGATAGGAAAATCCATGTTTCCTTCTTCTGGCTGAGCCAGAATGCATCCTATTTCATATGCCGAAGCATCTATGTGCACATGGAATATCTTCTCCCAATCTGGTGATTGCAAGACTGGAGCAGTAATGAGTGCCTCTTTCAATTTCTTGAACGATTCCTCACACTCCTCTGTCCATTCAAAGTTCACTATTAGCCTGTAAAGTGGTTGGCCTATTATAGCGTACATGTAAATGAATCGTCTATAATATCCACAATGTCCCATAAAGCTCTGTACTTGTTTCGCATTGGTTGGTTTAGGCATATCCACTATAACTTTTATCTTCTCTAAATCCGTGGATATTCCGTTTTGTGAGACAATATGTCCCAGAATTCTGCCCTGTCGGACCATAAACACACATTTCTCAGGATTGAGACAAATGCGATATGTCCTACATTTCTCAAATACTTTTCTTAGGTGTTCTAGATGCTCATTTCTCAGTAGAGAATGTACACATAAGTCATCCATGTATATTTCGAGAAACAGCCTTAAGTATTCTTTGAAAGCATGCGTCATCAGCCTCTGGAAGGTTGCGGGAGCATTGGTTAGACCAAAAGGCATAACCCGATAAGCATAAATTCCCCACTCCGTTGCAAAAGCTGTTTTATGTTGATCTTCCAGTGCTATGGCTAGCTGGTTATATCCTGAAAAACCATCAAGAAAGGAGTATGTTGTTTTCCCTGATACACGCTCTAGAACATGATCAGTTATCGGCAGGGGATAATTGTCCCTGATTGTTGCAGCATTCACTTTCTTTAAGTTGACACACACTCGGAGTTTTCCGTTCTTCTTAGGTACTACCACAATCGGAGATACCCAATTAGTGTGTTCAATCTCGTAAATGAATTCAGCTTCCATTAGCTTATCTATCTCCTCCTTGATTCGCTTAGCAAAAGTATCATTATATGTGTATGGTCTCTGTCTGCTAGGCTTTGCGTCTTGTTTCAGTGGGATTGAGTGTTGGCATATCGATGGGTCCACTCCCTTTAAGTCCTTATAAGACCATGCAAACACATCCCTGTACTCTCTGAGAAGACTCAAAAGTCTCTCTTCCTCGCTTGGAGACAAATCTGTGGCTATGTACACCGGTCTAGGCGTCTCACCTGGAGCTGCTAAATCAACTTTTTTTGCATCCTCCGGTCCGTCATAAGATTCGTTCTCCTTCCTCTCTCGAATAGGTGGAGTTAATATCACCTTCCTATCCTCTATTGTGACTTTCCTATAGTGAGAGGGAACATCCATGTTTTCCTTGATTTTGACGTTTTCGTCCTCTCCACTCTCAATTTCTGTCGTCCAAACTTCCTTCAGAGTTTTCTTGAGCTCTCTGTACTTGTTTCTACGTTCTAACTTGGACTCCGTGTATTCTCTGTTGCGCTTGTTCTTTTCTGATTTTTCTGTTTCAGTTTTCGTTCCATTCTTTTGAACTTGATTTCTTGAGCCTCTTTTGTCTTTTCGTAAGCTCTTTTGATCACTGCCTCTCATTCTTCCAGAAATCTTATCCTTAACACAATCTTCAGCCTTTACTAGCATTAGGAATTGATTTTTTCCTCTTATTCTAGGCATCGGATTGGTTCTAAACCCTTTTGTTTTTTTCTTTGCTCTACAGTGTTTCTGGAGTTGTTTAGTTTGGTTCGGAAAATCATAAAATCGGACATCCGTTATAGTTTCTTCGTTTCCGCTTGAATTGTCTGTTGACTCGTTGTCTGCTTCATTTCCCCACTCTGGATGATTGGGAATGTCGTGAAACACCTCTTCTTCATCCTTCTTTTCCAGTGTATCGTTCTTTTCAGTTTCTTTTTCGAGTATAGTTCGCAGCATGAAATACGGAACCACGTCGTACCCGTCCTTATCGCAAAATTGCGTTGTGGGACCATCTGGGATTGCACAAACATCTAGGGTTGCTAGAATGTGTGTCCATTCTAATGGTTCAAACGTGTCCTCTGGAAAGGGTTCTCCTACATAAGTTTCGTCTTTGATAGCCCTTTCTAAAACACATTCTTTTCGTTTCAGACTTCCACATTTCGAAGCTCCACACATCCATAACTCCTTGGGTTTACCTAACCAAGTTGGAAATTCGGATCCCGCCAAAGTAGCTGAATCAAAATCCTCTACCGGTGTTCGGTTCACATCTTTGTAGCTATGGTCTTTTAGGTTCACACGTGTAGTGGTTTCCATATTTCTCAAGTATATGTGATCGTAGCCCCAATCTTGGACCATTTTCAACTGTCTCATGAATGGTCTTCCCAATATGATATCATAGTTATTCTCCTTGGCAAAATCAACAATAGCAAAAGTATGTTCGTATTCAATGCCGCAAGAAGTCACTACAACTTTCTCTAATAACCCCATAGGTTTCTCCATGTGTCCATCTGCTAATTGGAGTTTCAACCTAGTCTTCCTTATTGCTGGTTTCCCCCATTTTTTCCAGATTTCTTTTGTAGCAATGGCTACCCCTGCTCCGCTGTCTAGTATTGCCATCGTCTTCACTCCTTGGAATTCAACTGGTAAGGTTGTATTCCCCTCTTCACCTTCGCAATACTCTCCGACCTTGTTTAAGGGTACAGGCTTAGCGTTCTTTTGTGGTTTGCTCAGCTCCTCTATGCTCTCTTGCAATCTCGATGTTGGATCTTTTATCCCGAATTTCTCCAAGCATTTTCCTACAGTGGTCCACATATGTGGTCTTAGACTCAAAAGCTCAGCTAGAGTGATAGTGCATGTCACTGGTGTTGACAAAATCTCTATCAATCCTTGCGAGTCCATGACTTTTTCTGATGAGATTTTTCGTGAGGGAAGTGCTCTAATCTTGGATTTTGCTTCATACTCTCCTAAGTATGAAGGTAAGGTTTTCAGTGAATGAGGTTTGCTCTCCATTGTTCTAACAAAGCCCCCATCTCCCCAGTAAGATTGCAGATCCAAGTCCACTTGAGATCCTGCCTCAAATTCCACTATGGGAGGATTCCTGATGTCCTTTTCCCAATTTGTCTGATTAGCTTGGCAACTTAGCTCGTTTGCAAAGTTTGCCTCTCTCACTTGTTTCCAAAATTCATTGTAATCCTCATCTTTTCCGTAAATCCTCTGTATGACTGGATGAAAACTCTCTATCTCCTGATCGGTTGTGTTCAATACTATGCGGTCATCCTTTTGTGTATTTTCAGGCTTTTGTGCACTGGGAGTCTTTTCAGCTACCCGTGAAACGATAGTCTCTTGCTGAATTGGGTTTTCCTTCCCACAATTCATTGTTTCTTTTGGTGGTTCTAATAAGGCTTGTGCAGTCTCGATCATTCTCTGGCACATTTCAAGTCTCTGCTTTTCCAATTCCGCGTTTGGGTATGTCATCCACCTCTGTTCTTGTGTTTGGTTGTTCTTTAACCTAGCTTCGTAAGCTCTCATCAGTGCGTCCAATGGTTCATGTACTTTGTCGACTAGCACTGATCCCCCTGAGCTTAAGCTCGTTGTTTCTTTGATACTCTTTTGTTTCGTTCTTTCCGGGCTCATCTCTCGTTTCCCGTTTTGACTCTCAAGTTTTTCTAATCTAGCTTTAGTTTGCTTTAGTTCCTCAGCTAGAATAGCGTCTTCACGTTCTTTTCTCAACTTCATGCGTGCTTTTCTAGCTTTCCATGTGTTTTTCTGACTCCGCGGTCCTTGACTAACCATTTCAGTCGCTAACTTTCCATTCTCAGGTTCTCTAGTGGTTTTCTTAGCTTGAGCTCTAGTAACAACTTGCGTTGGTATCAGAATTTCATTTTCAGACCCACTGCTGGTAGGAATAGTTTCTAACATATTCAATGTCGTCTTTTGCACTTTGTTTGGATTCTTTGAACAATCCTCAATGAAGTGAGTAACCCCACACTCAGTGCAATAAGCGTTTATTCTAATGATTTCCGTATGTGGGCAAACATTCATCAGATGGTCACCTCCACACTTGTAACAGGGTCCTAGTGCTGGTCTTGGTCCTACCTGATTCGTCCTTTGTGGATAGGATGGTCTCTGTCCTGCTAACCCTCCATGAGCTATGAACATCAAGGTTCTTGCGTCCATATTGTATCTCTCTTCATCAGAAGCACTTGTAACTGTTGGTGTTCCAACATTCCCCATCATGCCCCATGGTTCTGGTTGTTTTGGTTCTTCTGGTGGGTAATACACTGTCGGAGACATGTGTGCACCCGATTCTTCGTAATAGGCTTGAACAGGCACTAAGGCTTGTTCTTCCTGATTCTCTAAGGTTGGTGCATATCTAATGCCCACTGGTCTTGCTCCTGGTAAAGGTGGTTGTTGTCCCAATACCGGCTGCGGTCTTTCTATCCCCATAGGTCCCGGTACATTTCCCGTTGGGTATCGAGGTACTGGATGTATCTGAGGTGGTTCTAATTGAGCAGGAGGTGCATACTGGCGCTCCCTTACATACCCTTTGTTGTAATAACACTCCTCTGTTGGATGATTTGTCCATTTTTGTTCAATAGCACACCATTTCAGTGGTTTTGGCAATGGTTTTTGGTATGGTGCCATCCTTTTTAGAGCATCTTCTATCATTTGCTCTACATTTGGCATGGTTGTTGTTTGAACATTCTTTTTAGTGGTAGTCTCGCTCGCTATGGAGGCGGAGCTACTGGATGCAAAATCTGTATCCGTTGACACCTCTCCATAAACCGTACAGTTATCCACTAAGTACAATGCCTCTCTCGTTACTTGTTCGAAACTTGTACAAGCTTTCAAGTGCAAGTCCTTCTTGAGAGTGTCGTTCCTCAGTCCCTCAATAAAGAGAACAGATAGTCTGTCATCTTGTGGTCGTTCACGTACTGGACATCTCTCAATGTATTGTTTGAAGCGAAGTGAAGCTTCCTTCACCTTTTCGTGTTCTCTTTGTTTAAAAGCATATATTTGTGAGACCGTATTGTGCTTAATCCCTCGTTTTGAGAATTCCTCAGCAAACTCTCTTAGCAAATGGTCAATGTCATGGAATCCCCCTATGTTCATTGGTTGAAACCATGTCAATGCAGTACCTTCTAGAGTAAAACCAAATCCCTCGTATTGTGTATGGAAATCTGTTATCTGCTCAGCTCTTAAGACATGCTTAAAGAGTGACACATGTGCATACGGATCTCCTGAACCACCATACTTCTTTGGCATACACTTGGCTACTTGAGATGGTCTCATACGTCTATGATCTGCTACCAATCTCATTGCTCCTGTGTCTCGGCTAAAGCTTTCTCTAGCATCATGGACTTCATGGGTTACCCTTGTCGGTTCCTCTGCCCTGAATCTACTACTGGGAGGTAAATGTGATGGTTCCGCTTCAAACCTTGGACCTGGAGTGGTATAGGTGGGGATTGGAACTGCACTACCTCGATTCGTCTCCATTGACTCTCTGGAATGTAATGATCCCATTGGTCCGAGCTTCGAGTCCCAAGGTTGACTGAAAGAGTTAGCAACCTGAGTTCTTTGTCCTCCTGTTGTCATAGAGTTTTGCACTCCAGTTGTTGGTGCTGGTCTAATTTTGGACATATTTTGATACTTTGCTAACACAGATCCATTGTAATAGCTGTCTAGAGGTTATATTTCAAGTTTCATCCCATTTGGATCACAATTGACCCAAAAAACAAGTCAAAAGCGGAAAATTGCCAAGAAAAGCCTAAATTAGCCATAACTTGCTCAAACAGAGTTCAAACTGAATTTTGTGAGTGAACAGAGCATAAAGGGGCCATTGAGAGTGAGCATAACCAAAATAGTCAAAATCTGTGAAAAAAAGACATCATACGCGTATGATGTCTTTTTCATCAATTTGGGTCCAAACTTGATATTTATGCTTCTTACAGTGCCTGTAACAATCTTGTCAGGTCAGATATCAAAAATAAGCAGTGGATGTGCCAAAAGACATTATACGCGTATGATGTCTTTTTTTCACAGATTTTGACTATTTTTGGTTTTAGGCCTTCTCCAATGTTTATAATTGAGTTTCAAGTGTTTTTGTCAGGTTTGAATGTAAAAACAAGATCTGAATCCAAAATTTCCTATTCTTTGCGTTTCTTGGACTCCGACTTGTCTTTTTGGGTTTCTTTGAGTGTTAATGCTCTTGTTTTAAGTTGATCTTAGGGTAAAACCCCCCTTCTAAACACTCTGGCAATGTCAAATTTTCCATTTTAGTCTCTGTTTAGGTCCTAAGACATCATACGCGTATGATGTCTAAAGTTGCAGATTTCCAGTTTTTCAGCACAGAACTCTTCCAATAGCTCTTTTAAGTGCTCAGCAACAATCAGTTACACAGAAAATTTTTCTGAACTTTGTTTATTGCATATTTCACTACCAAAGCGACTTTTTCAGTGATCTAACATGCAATCAAACACATCAAGCAAATAGAACACCTATTGATAGCTCTGGATCAGGATCAAATCAGGCCCTACCTAAGCTACTTCTAATCATAAAATGGATTTTTTGCAATTGAAAATATAAAGAGATTTACTACCACACAAGGAGTAGCAAATGCTTTTTATGTCAACAACCACTTAAACACCATCAAAAACAATCTAATCTAAACTAAACTAAAAATACTGTCAACACGGAAGACCCAGGAATACCCCACTTCCTAGTATCTCTCGAGACCTTCGGAGTCCACCACTCCTAGATCTTTTCTAACTAAAGTATACAAAGTAGTTTATACGACTCACCTCGTAGGATTAGTCTAAGGTCACCTACTTAGGGCTCTCGTCCCCGGCAGCGGCGCCAAATGTTAAGGCGGTTACGCCGCTAGCGGAAGCTAAATAGCGAGAACTCAACCAACAAAAGAATTTGTCAGACGAGGACGGAGCTTGACCCGCAGGCGCATGGAAACAACTAGGTGGATGTCAAATCACCTACTCGACCTTCTAATGACAATCACTACTAAGGAAATCAAATCTAAGTTCTAAAACACGCAAGTGACTGAAATCCGTACTACGAACGAATGCTATACGAAACAGGATCTAGAATCATTGAATCGATCTCAAACTCAAGGGGAAGTCTATACACTAGGTAAGAACAACACCCTAAAGACTTGAACTGCAAAATCAACCTATAACCACTCCGTGCGGCAAACGCGTATGAAGACAGGCCAAAAAATACAGGTGACCGAAACTTTACCCCGATGTTACTAATGCGTAGCTCTACTCGTTGTGGTTCTATAGATATGCTGCATGCTCTATTCCGACACACGAGTTGGAAGAAAACTCACACCGAAGCTCGTAGGAACTTACCACACATAGAAGCCGATAGCGCGCACTCTTGGTATCTGTGCGTAGCTCTCACCGTTGCTAACACAATGGCGGTGTCGTTTCTCCAATGGCGGCCCCGTAGCTCGCATAGCAAGAAGATAAGACTCTCTCTCTCTCTCTCTCTCTCTCTCTCTCTCTCTCTCTCTCTCTCTCTCTCTCTCTCTCTCTCTCTCTCTCTCTCAGACACAGTCACGGTGCTCAAAAACTCACTTTGATTAATAATTGAATCTCCTTTAGGTTACAAAACTTTGGCTTATATACCTCAGCCTTGGAGGTGAGAACATCTCTAATTATTTACATCAACAGGTGAAATTACTTCGGGATTACAAGCTGGAAACTCAATTGAGTCCCGTTACTTAATGAATGGCTCAAATCAAAATTAATGTCAGAAAGACATTTATTACAATCAATAGTTACAAAATGATGGGTGTGAGCAAAAATGTGGGTGTGATCCTCTGCTGGCTCAACACTAAACGTAAAATGTGTCCTTCCCTATCGACAACAAACCCATATGAGTCAAACAATGTAACGCTAAAGCCAATGGCAGACCGTGGGAAGGGAAAGATCACAGAATGCTATACACCTAGTTCAGAGCTAGTTTGGGCTCCAAGGCAAACCCAATTTATTCCACCTAGCTCAAGAAGGGGGGAGTTCCATGAAGCTTCTAGCTCCTCATGTAATACATCCATAGAGGTAAAAGCTTCTACACAGCCTCCATCTATAGTAATGGACCTCAATGAAGCTACAAAAGAATCCACACCTCCCAGTGTTCAAGAATCACCTGATAAACCACTTCAAGTTCGATCCTGGGAGAGTACCTTACCACCCTTGCAACTTGACGAGGCACCTAGGGTAATACAAAACTACTAGAAAAAATCCTCACCTATTACCAATTGGAACAATTGGTTTCAAAGGGTGACAAGCTCATTTCAAACGGTATGATCTACCCAAGGAAGGGGGGAGTGTTTGTGGACATCCATCATTCACTTGCTTCCCTCTCAACCTTTTTCCCTGACCTCTTAATCTCCGATCTTAGGGAATGTATATATAAAGCCTTATACTCACAAAAACAAGATAAAAAAGTAAAAGAGCAAGAGCCATCTCACAAATCATAAAAACAAATTATGCACAAGAACACGACCCTTGTAATATTTGCAAACCATCATCTATTTGCGTGTACAAATATGGCTAGTACGCTAGAGTCATCCACTCCTGCCTTGGGTGAGAGGTACCCTCGTTACTTTTCACAAATATTTCACATGGTCTTTCCAGTGCTTGCATGTGAATGGGATTTGATAGGTACGCTAGCATGTGAGAGGAATTTTGAGGAGTTAGAATGGCTGATACGTCTCTTGACCACGTCTGATCCATACTTAGTAGAGAGCGTTTCTCCCATTGCACAAGCCTACCCTTTTGACCAAGATGACTATAGGCGTCTAGTGACCTTCTTAGTAAACATGGGCACCTATGATGAAGAAGAAAATTTACATGACTACACGGATGGCACATATGGTCTCATGGATGATGACTTTGTTTATCTCGACGACGAGGATAGGGGTTTAGCCTTAGGGTTTCCCCCCAACCTCTACAATATCCTATTCCCTTGACTCTTTAGGGGGAGTGCAAATAATTAGGTTAGGGTTCCTTATGTTTTTTGTTGTGTTCAATAAGTGTTGGTACCAATCACTTTGTCTATCTATTGCATATGATTTTTAACTGTATATGAGAATGCAATTACTGTGGCAATGTTGTTTGATTTTGCAGTGATTGAAGAAGGCTACGTACATCCATGTCGACTACTCTTCCATATCGACGAACGAGCTTCAACTGGATAGCTTCCGAGGACGGAATCTACATCAGGAAGGGGGGCATGTTAACCCTCACGGCACACGGACACCCTATGATCTATAAACGTTGTATTATTTAGAGTCAGGTACCGGGCTTGTCGGACCAATAGGAACAGGGTAAGGGTGATCGCCGATGACAGGCGCACTCTAACTAGAATATTCAAGGAGTTAGTTGGCTAAGTATGGGCGCCCAAGTGTGAATGGGGTGAGCTCATATAAAATCCACTAAACCTAATTTTTACTCATTCTCTCATTGTGCAATAGAAGCTGCTCTTGCTCCATCTCCACCTTCTCCTTCACCATCTCCTTGTGTGTGTGTGTGTGTGCGTGAGAGAGAGAGAGAGAGAGAGAGAGAGAGAGAGAGAGAGAGAGAGAGAGAGAGAGAGAGAGAGAGAGAGAGAGAGAGAGAGAGAGAGAGAGAGAGTGTGCGATCGAGCATTGCGGCGGCACGACGGCGGCGAGGCGGTTGAGCGCGGCGTAGCGGCGTCTCCCTCTTCTTCGCGGCGCGGGAATCCTTCATTCGCAACTACGCAGGAGGGTGAGTGACATACCATTCTTCCTTGTGACCTTTTCTGTTGTATGACTGTGTGCTAGGAGCCTTTGTGGCTCGCACACGGCGCGTAGCAAGTCCCCAGCCGTGATAGGAACCGAGGATAAATGGACCAACCATGAAACCAATGAGTGCTATTCCCGGCCAAAGTATGATGGGAATGTTCAATATGTGCCTATGAGGCCACAAGGACAACCCATGTACATGTATCAGTCTAATATGGCCCCAACTCAAAGAACATCGATGGATGTGGAAAGACCTCAACCCGTGTTGGACCTAATGTAGTTCCCGTAAAGTACATGCATTCAGAGGGAGTCATAGATGAACAAGCATTAGTGCTCGTTACACCCTATGTTGAGCCTAGTCCATCTACAATAATGGTAGAAGGAGAGTAATATATTCACATCCACCACCAATAAAAGAATCCGTGACTTATACTACACTAGAGCTTGCACCGATGTACTATGTAGCTAATCAAGGTGTTAGACCTCCGATGGGAAGACTAAGCCAAGGAATGGAAACTGTCATAATTGTGGTGTAGATGATCACTGGAAAAATGAATGCCCAGAGCCTGACAAGAACATTAAGCCAGTTGAAGATTTCTATATACAATGTTGCAAAAAGGGAGGACACTTCCGTGAGGATTGTCCAAAAAATCCTTTAAACAAGGGTAAAGAAATAGTGAACGTAGTCCAAGTGATACCTAGCAGTTAATCTGAGAGTGAAATTATTGTTCCAATCAAGGTAATCACCAGAGCCAAGGCTAAGAAAAAGAACATAACTCCTCTGATGATTTGGAGAATACTAAAATTTCCTCTCAAAAGACCAAGAGAAATAGAAGCCAAAGGTATGAGATGAGAAAATAGAAACAAAGAGCTGAAATTGAATGAGAAAGCCAAGAAACTATTCCAGGAAAAAGTGAAAGAAATTGGAAGTGAAATCAAGGAAACCAAAGTGAAATTTGAAGGATCAATTTTGGTAGACAAAATTTTTGAGCCAATCAATGCAGCCTTGGAAGTTTACCAAGTAGGACTTAAAGCAGGCCAAAACATGGAAAACAAATGGAAAAACTATCCTTCTCCAGAAATGGAAGCATCTAAGCTTGAACCTTATCAAAATCTGATAAGAATTACTCAAGAGATGCTAGAAAAACAAAAACCCAAGCTTGAGAGTATAGCAAAACCTGAGGAGCTTGTGGTAGGAACCAATAAAGAGAAATCCGAAGTGGTGGCAGAACCCCACCTTGAAACTAAAGAGCCAGAACTCATAGTGCCTGACAGTGAAGTTGTCTTAGATGGAATTCTGTTCATAGAAGAAGACTGGCCAGGACACTTATGGGAAAAAGTTATAGATTAATGATGGGAGCCTAACTCTGAAGTCAACTCTTATAGAGGAAGTTTGGTTAGAAAATCTACCTTCTGATGTTGACATAGATGTACAATTCTTGTATAGGGATTGCAGCTTTGAAGATTCAGGAATGTCCAAACCAATGACTCTAAAAACACTACCCTCTTACTTGGGAGACAACGAAGACTAATCCATAGTGTGTAAAACCATTCATATAAAAGAGCGAAACAAACCCTAGAGGTAGACAACATCCATTCAATCATGTCTACACCCATTGAATGCACTCTTACTTTAGAAGAATAGTTAAAAATCAGACCATATTTATGGAATGATCTACAGAAAACTATAGAGAAGTTGGGGATAACAGGGCTAATCATGAAAAATTTGGAAAAATTGAAACATAAATTGGATAACAAAGAGATTAGATTCATTCCAATGAACAAAGTAGGAGAATACTACAAAGGGGAAGAAGGAAACACAACCCTTCCAATGAGATATTATGATATAGAAACCATGACAATACTGGATAAAGAGGCAGGCATAGCAATAGCCAAGAGAGCAGTATGGGAATCATAGGAAAAACCAGCGATTAGACAAACTCAAATGAAATTGCAATTGGCTGATGGACACATCGAAAGACCCTTAGGAGTGCTTGAAAAAGTGATAGTTAATTCATGTGGGATTAATTATCAACACACTTTTGCAATAGTGGACTTTGGAAAGAAACGCAATTACGAAATCATCTTGGGAAGACCTTTCGTGTGACAAGTACAACTCATTCAGGATTGGGAAAACAATTGTATGTACTTGAAGCAAGTAGGATCAATAACAAGGGTTAATGTAAAAGATCACACTTATAGAGAGGTCATGAAAACACCCATACAAGAATTTGACTCAGTCTCTTCGGCTAAAACTAAGCTTCCATCTTGGTTGAACAAAGACACACCTATTTGGATGTGTGGAGCCTTAGAAAACGAGAGTCTAAAATGAGAAGAATGTATCTTAGAAAAGGGATTGCACAGCTAAAGCCTATGTACCTGAACCCTTTCCAAAACATTTGTGTGTAAATACGTCTATGCCTACTCAATTTTGCAATGAGGACGGCTATGACATAATTCCCATACAAATGATCTCATCCCTTCACATTCAAGACAAAATTCAAGAATCCAAGGACTTAATGAAAGCTCAACAAGTCTTTTCAAACCTCTACTATGATGCAATAGATGAGTTAGAAGAACATTCAGCTACCTCAGATGATTCCGGGTCGTAAAAAGAACATGTGAGAGCTAAACTACTCATAAAAGGAGGGGAGGAAAAGTTTTTTGAATTTCCAAACTAGAAACCAAGAAGACAGAAGTGGTATAAAAGAAAAAGAGACTCGAGAAACTTGAAATCTAGACCTATGCCATCAGTCTTTATTAGAACACAGTTTTTGATGCAAATAGATGCACATGATTTTGTCAAAGACAAAATCACTTGTAGACATCCTTTAAACAAAAAGCAAGAAATATCAAAAACATTGAGAAAAATGAGAAAGGAAACTCAAGAAAAACCTAAATACCAGGACAAGGATTCAACCATGACACGAGCTGAACAAAGAAAGAAGTATCAAGAGTTGAAGAAAGCTCTAAGTGAGGTATATACAACTGAAATGGAGACCACTGAGGAGGAAGGTAAAGATGTAACGAGTGCTCCATTCCATTACAAGAAATATACTCTCTCAAGAATGAAAGATCATAGTTGAACAACCTGTGAGGGAGCTAAGATAACAGGGCGAGTCCTACGAAGGACCTGAAAACACAAAAAAGCTAGATCTGGCCGAACCAGGAGAGGAGCCTACACCTACCTACATTGCAAACGACCTGACGGAAGAAGAAGAAGAGCTTTTGTTAATCTTACTGAAAGAATATCGAGATATCTTTGCTTGGTCTTATAAGAATCTCAAGGGTGTTGATCCAGAAATCTGTCAACACACCATACCTATGAGAGATGATGCGAAACCAAGCAGAAAAAGGCCATACACTTATAATGAGACATTTGCCTGAAATATCAAATAAGAGATAGAAAAGCTAAAGGAATTTGAATGCATTTATGAAATTGAACACACAGATTGGGTGTCTCCAATTGTGGTAGTATCCAAGAAAAATGGAAAATTAAGAGTATGTGTCAATCTAAAGAAAGTGAATGCAGCTACCATTAGAGACAACTTTCATCTTCCAATCACTGAGCATGTTTTAGAACGAGTTGCAAGAAAGAACCTTACAGATTTTTAGATGGATTTTTGGGATACAATCAACTTTTTGTTGACCACAAGGATCAGCATAAAACTGCCTTTGCAATTGAATGGGGTATTTTTGCCTATCGGGTTATGCCTTTTGGGTTAACTAATGCTCCTACCACCTTTCAAAGATTGATGAACAATGCTTTTAAGGAATATCTTTGAAATTTAGTGGAAGTATATATGGATGATTTATGTGTACATTCATCAATCCGGGCTGATAATTTTGAACACCTCAAAAAGGTCTTCGAGAAATGTAGACTTTAAAGGATTTGCTTAAATCCTGAAAAGTGCACATTTATGGGCAGGCGAAGAAAAATTCTTGGACATATAGTGTCTAAAAATGGCATAGCTACTAATATAGATAAAATTCATGTTATTGTTGAATTACATAGACCGACAATAGTCAAAGGGGTTCAAGCTTTCATGGGACATTGTGGATATTACCGATAATTCATTTACATGTACGCTATAATTCCAAAACCCATGTACAACTTGATTACACTCTTTGAATGGACTGATGAGTGTAAAGAATCCTTCATGAAGCTTAAGCAAGCTCTCACTTCAACCCCAATATTGAAAGCACTAGATTGGAATAAGACATTCCACATATATGTAGATGCTTCCAATTTTTCCATTGGGTGTATAATAGCTCAACCAAGAGACGAAAAAATTGATTTTTCTATTTCTTATGCTAGTGGGACAATTGAATATAGTAGAGAAAAACTATACGATCACCAAAAGGAAGGATTAGGAATGATCTATGCCATAAAAAAGTACAAACATTACCTATTAGCTAACAAAATTGTGTTCTTTGTGGACCACCAAGCCTTATTGTACTTGGTCAACAAGCCATGCAATACAGGAAGAATAGTGAGATGGTTCATCATTCTTTTGGAATTTGATTTCACTGTAGTTGTAAAAAAGGGCACCACTCACCAAAGGACATATCATTTATCAAGAATTATTTCAAGTGAACCACCCAAGGGAGTAGATGATGCTCTACCAGATACATATCTGTTCTCCGTGGAAATGATACCCTGATGGTTTGAAAATATGGTATCATTGATGACCATAGCTCAAGTGGATTTGCAAATGCCACTTCCTATTACAACCGGATTAATTGAGCATTCGACTATTTATCAATTACTAGCTGGAAGGCTGTACAAAAGAAATCGAGATGGAATATTGCTTTTGTGCATTAATCCTGAGGAGAAAACCCAATACCTAAGTCAAGCACATATTACCATAGTGGCACTTTACTTTGCGGAAGACTAAACTATGCAACGGATCTGAAGACTTGGAGTATTTTGGCCAACTATGAGGAGTGATGTTCACTTATTTTTAAAAAAATGTCCTCAATGCCAGAAACAAGCACCCATACCGACATTGTTCCAAATATCACTCGTTCCTAAGTGGAGTAGCTGTTAAGTATGGAGCCTGATTTACCCCTTGTAATTTTTTGTGGTAAAAACGCACATTTGTAAGGCCCCCATTATGAGGAGAAGACATCGTGCGTGAAGGAAAATCACTCGTCGGAAACCAAATTTTCCTTTTTTGTTCCTTCGCCGGAATATTCCTTTTCGCCGATATATTATGGTCAGCCGGCGGCCGGAAAGTGGTCGAAAAACGACCGATCAATTGGCCGGTTGGCCGGTGGCCGGTAGTTAATGGCCGATGGCCGGCGGCCGAATTCAAAAGCGGCCTCGTCTTCTCAAGGGCGGCCACACCTAGGCGGATTGGAGGGTCCGATTTGGACTTATCTACACAAGGGCGGCTACACATGGCTGCCTCTCATGAAAGAGGGCATCCCTTTTGGCCTATAAAAGGAGGCCATTTCTACACACATTTGATAGTGTGAAGTTGATGCAACAAGGTGAGTGTGAGGTGGTGAGAGTGAAGCAATGCGGGAGCTCCATTAAGGGTATAATCCCTTTATAAACTACTTCTTGTTTTGAAGTACTAAAGCCATTTAGTGGCTTCTTTCCCGTGGACGTAGCCCACATTGGGTGAACCACATATATCGTGTGTACTCTCTCTCTCTCTCTCTCTCTCTCTCTCTCTCTCTCTCTCTCTCTCTCTCTCTCTCTCTCTCTCTCTTCTCTATAATCTCTTATGTGTGAAATCTATCTCTCTCCATTAAGTAATCTACTCAAATATCTATTTACCTAGTTACTTACTTAGCAAGCCGAACATTTCCTGAGGATATGAGTAAACGCCGCCAAAGAGCAATTGAAACTGAAGCAAGAGACTATGCTCTCATTGGAAACCAATTGTATCGAAGAGGAAAGTATCAACATCTGCGTTGTCGGGGGATATGTGTTCGAAACTTGAGCCAGGTCAGCGCCGGGCTGCTGGCTGTGGAAAAATTGAGAGCGAAAATTTTCCGCACCGCACAATACATCAGCTATTAATCACTTGGTAATTCTATCGGCGCACAAAACTTGCTTGGAAACCCATAACACTGACGAGATTGATGCACAATTATGAAGAAGTTTTGTTAATGAAACCGTTAATTGATACTAATGACGATTTAGGAGCTTAAACTCCCCTTACAGAATACTCCGGGCCGTTAACAGCTCCGCAATTCATAAAAAAAGAAACAATTAAATTAAGTTACCTGCCGACGAAAAAATCCTAATGTGCCGGTTCCATTTGATTGATTTGTCTTCTAACACTATCTTGCCTTTTCTTTAGCACTAAACTTTCCAATTTCCCTTCACGGTCACCTTGCTCCGAGCTCTCAAAACTTGTCCTGTTTGCTATGCCGAAGCTTGGCCTTCTTTCTCAAAGACTACTTACGAGCCTTCTTTGCCCTCTCCTTGCTTGAGCCGGAGATCAAGAGAGAGCTTGCCCTGCTTTCTCCTTACCTCCTCACCTTCTTGATTGGATTGGAGATCAAGAGAAAAAGAGAGATCGCCCTTGCTTACCCCCTTACTCCCTTGCTTAGCTTGATTGAAGATTGAGAGAGCTCGCCTTCTCGCCAAGATCTCGCCCTTCAGTACGGGAGAGAGAACTAGCCCTTGCTTGGTTGCCGATGACGAGCCGAAAGCACTTTCTTGTGCAAGCTCAAGAGAGAGGGATCGCCCTTCTTGGCCCTTACCTCCTTGCCTAGCTTGATTGGAGATCGAGAGAAAGAGCCCTCCTTGCCTCTTTGCTTCCTTGCTTAAGCTTTTTCTTTCCCTCGTTCCTCTTCTTCCTTTGCTTTTTCACCCACTTGCATGCAAAAGAGAGCCGCTATTAATAGCATGCATCCTCCCTTAGCAACGACAGTGCCGTCGTTGCTAGGGAGGCATAAAATTGCCCTCTATCTGACGTGGCAGTGCGAAAATCGACATGCACAAAATGTCACGGGACTTGGACCAAAAAGGATCTCCATGGCGAGGAGGTGCTTTCTCGTCACTGCAGCGCTTCCATTTGCTGCTCGTACAAGCTAGCGCGAGCCATTCTTCACCTGCGCAGTTCACGGCACGCTGCCTGCTTGCCCGCCATGAAGCTTTTTCTTCCCTTTCCCACTTGCATTAAACCCCTTTTGGGTGATCATTGGGCGGCCAACTTAATTTGGCTTGGGCGGCTTTAGGCTTCATTTGGGCGGGCGGCCTTTGTAAGGGCACCACATTTGGCATACATGTCGGCCAAGCAATGTTAAGCTTGGCATTCGGATCCAAAGTCTTTTAGCATTATTGTAAATTAATATGAACCTCCCTCCAAAGCTCTGTTAAGCACATCATGTTTTGGCCGACAAATTCAATTCAACTGGAGCATTAACTAAATCAATGCATTGCAAGAGATTCTTTTCTGAACAAGATATTCCTCAAGTACTTATACCATTTTCCAGAACCCAGATGAAGCTCAAAACTCCCAGATGGGACTCCGGCCGAGTCGACCAGATTGGTACGGAATCGGCCCCCGGTGAATCTTTAACGGCCAATAACTTGGCAATCGTAAATCTGATCGCCGATCTGAAAAGACCGACGCGCTCTAGAAATTGAGCACTTTAGGCCTGTACATTCATTCCATTTCTGTCACCTAAACTGTATTTGCCCAATCCGATACGGATCTGCAATCGCCTCAAACTTCAATATGCCATAACTTCTTCACCGTAGCTCCAATCGACAAGCCGTAAAGACAGGCCGATAAAGCACTTCAAGCACTAGAGTTCTAGGCCACAATATCCCATCCGTGCCCACTTCTAGAATAACACTTTTTAGCATCATTAAGGCATGTTTTGGCTCTTTCAGCCGCATTTGTCATACATTCAACATTGAACTTGGCCTGTTACCAGGCCCTAATCACTGTTCATTAATCCTGTAAGATTCAAACAAACTTGATGTGCATTTTCCTGGAATCTTTCTTAGCATGGGAGCGGAGCTACATGAAATCCTCCCCCTCTGAACCTGCACAGCCTCCGGTCTGTGCCAACCGCACTTATAAAGCATCATCAGACTCATCGTCTGATGCATACATAACATTGTCTTCAGGAGGTTGATCTGTGTTGAAGTCTCCAATATTAATCTCACCATCTCATTGCTTAAACAGCTTAACTCTTTTCCCTGCAAAATCGGCACCTTGAGCATAGTGCCATCAAGATCGCATAACTTGTAGGTTGCATTATCATAAACATGAAGTACTACATATAGTCCGAACCATCGTTTAACCATCTTCCGCATAGCAGTGTACTGGTTCTCCAGGCTGCTGTCATATACAAGGACCCAATTTCCATCTTTAATAGCACGAGGTCGTAGTTTGTGCTTACCATCAAACGCTACTTTGTTCTTCAACCTTGCTTCCTTAAGCATTACTTTAGCCTGTTCAATATCTTCCTGACGCCTCTCAAGCTGGCGAATGCGCAATGCAAGAAAATCTTCTGTAGACATACCTTCTTCCCATGGCATTACGGTCCAAGAGATAACCGCTTCCTTTGTAGGCATAATGGGTTTCTGCCCATACATTAGCTCAAATGGCATAAAACCTATAACAGAACTATGTGTAGTTCGATTAGTCCATAAAGCAAATGGTAAGAGTTTAGGCCAATCACCAATATGTCCCTGGCATGCCTTTGCTAAATCTTTAACAATAGGCGGATGTCCTCTTTCACTTTTGCCATTACCCTCTGGATTGTATGCTGTAGTGAGAGCCAATTTAATGCCCAAGTGAGCAAAGAAATCCCGAGCTTCATCTGCATCAAGCTCGCCTCTATCAGCAGTAATTCTACCAACACATCCATACCTGGAAATAACATCCTCAAGCAAGAACTTGCATACGGAACTGGTAGCCTTGGTACGCAAAGCTCTGCCTTCCACCTGATTAGTAAGATCCTCTCTGGCAAGAACAATATACCGCATCTGCCAGACACCTACTGGCATGGTAATCAGGTCCACCACCCACTTGTAGTGCATAGCCAGCGGATAGGTGGGATGCAATCCATCTCGATGCCGTACATTAGAATATTGTTGGCATATTAGGCATGTCTCTACAAACTGAGCCACATCTTTATACATAGAACTTCAAGCCAACATCATCACTTGTGGTTAGCATCTCTTCTTCATCTTCAAATCTAGCTCTTGATAACATATCTGCAACAGGATTATCTCTACCTGCAATATGACAAAATTCAGGATTAAGAGACTTAATATAGGCTATCCATCATAGCATAGCAATATCCGGAGTAGAGCAATTTGCAATCATCCCTATCAGTGGCAAGCAATCTGTCTCTACCACGACTGAAGCTCCAATAAAGTATTCTTTATCAGACCTTAGAGCAGTAGCAATGCCCCAAAGTTCTCTCTTAACCTGTGGGTAGCCTCTTTGGCGAGCATTGAGCACTTTTGCTCCAAATGGAACCGCATACCTGTTCCCTTCTTCATCATCTTGACCTATAGCCCATCCAATACCTGTCGGGCTAGTGTCAACTGTTAAGATTACTGACCTTCCGCATTTGTAGTCGACTTTCCTCAAGGTCGGATCCTCAAGGAGCATCTTCTTTAATTTCCTCATAGCTTGTGTGTGAACTTCTTCCCAAACAAATCTTTTACCTTTTCTCAACAATTGATAAAGCACTTCTGCAACATGAGCAAAATGTGGCAGCCAAATAAGATAGAATACACATGCACCCAGAAATCGACGAACTTCAGTAACCAAAGAGCACGTTTCCTTCATCTTTTGAATAACTTCAACTTTAGCTGGACTTGGCCTTCTACCTTCTGGACTGCACATGTGCCCTACAATTAGAACCTCTTTGGCACCAAAAGTTGATTTGTGCCTTGAAAGTGTTAAGTTAACTTCTTCAAGCCTGGATAAAATAGCATCACAGTCAGCAATATATTGAGCAACAAGCTGTCGGCACCCCCTCTGATCTTTTACCTCATCTTTTGAGACTTCCTCACAACCCTTAATTGGTAGATCATCAATGAAAGGCATAGTAACATGTGGGATGTGCGTGATCTATCAGAGCATTCAAGATATTATATTTTGAACTATAACTAAAGACCTTTAACTTTTGAACCTTAGGGATATGTGGACATTAGTACTTATAATTTTGGGTAGTTGTGAATGTGCCTTATGATATCTAATGGCATGAGACAGTTTTGGGATAACTAACAAGGAAGTTCTCTTCCTCTTGATCTCGTACTGCTGTTTATGCTCTGTAACTGGGTGATGATGATGAAGATAATGTGATGGCAGTCTCTTTTCCTCTTCCTTATGGTGTTCTTTACTTATTTACTTTGCAGTATTGTGTATGAATACTCAGTGTACTGTTCCTGTTTCCTGAATAACTGCATGTTACTTGCATTGAATACCTGTTAGGGCTGTGTGCCCCTAACATTTGGCGATCCTGCTATGCGTGTCCTAATCAACATGGGAGCGAATTACAGTAATCTCAAAGCAAATCGTGAGTCGGTTATGATGCGAAGTTTCTTTCTCGTGCTCTAACCGCCACTTTCTCTGTGAAGCGGTTCTTGCAAATGGTTTGAAGTCAGCCTGAAGCATATGGCACTCAAGAATTCAAGAGGTTCTTGACATGTTAGTCGACCTCGACCACCTGCAGGAATTCTTGAATTGTGTAACCCCGCAGGAAGTGTCTGAGGAACATACATCAATAGAATGCAGTTTCAATTTTTCAGTTTGCAAAATGCAGTTTCAATCTTTCAGTTTACAGACTACAGTTTCAGGTATTTCAGTTTGCAATGCAGTTTAAGCAGTTTCAGGTGGTACACATGCTATCTATTCTTTTGATGGGTGATTAATGGAAAAGAAGAAGAAGAAAAAGTGTGATATTTGTCAAAAAGATGGGCACTGTGCAAAGCAATGTCCTGACATGTGCAAGCCATGTCAAAAGGAAGATGTATGTGTCAAATACTGTATGCATAAACTGTGCAAGAAGTTGTATCGAATTGTCAGATCTTTTCGAGATGCATCAGATCATGAGGAACTATGTGATGCACAAGAGGATTTGGATGATTTTTCTAATCTTCTTGACAAGGCGGAAGATTGGCATGAAGGTCGTGAAGGAAAAAGAAGAAAGTCATGCTCTAGTATGCACAGGATACAGGTGTTACAAGAAGCAATTGAAGGCTTGACAGAGAAGTATGAAGATCAGTTTCAGGAGGAAGAAGAAAGTGATGATGAGTGGGGAGTTACAACACCAATGTTTCCCTTGGTTGGGAAAAATCAGGTACAAGCATGTTTAACTTCTTCAAATGCACTTGTTGCAAGTTCCAAATCAATGAAAGAAGTTCAAGCACAAAGCCAACCTCAAGAAGTTAAGAAGGTGATGTTGGAAAGGGTAGAATAAAAGGAGTATCCTGAGAGCCAAAGAAGCCAAAAGGAGCACTTCGTATCCCAAAACCACACTCCAAATAGACTCAAGGGTTTGCACAATGTTGAAGCACCAACAATTTTTCACGCATCTGCAGTTTCAAAAACTGAAGTTTCAAAGCCTGAATTTGAATTTTCAGCACGTGAAGTTTTTCAAACTGATTTTGATGTTCTTCAATATGGGATCAAAGTTGTAGATACTCAGATTATTGAAGAGAAGAAGTTGATTCAGGAAGGAGAGTTTGTTCAATGCAAGGGAGATATAGTCCAAAAGATAATGAAGGAAGAAGGAGGAAGCCAGGAGCAACTCATGAGCCAAAGGAGCCAAGAGGATTGCCAGCTATCCCCAAACTTCACATCGAAGAGACTCTCCTCTTTGTAGGAAGAGAAGGCGAGTTGCCCAAAAGAAGAATTATTGATTGAGAAGAAGGGAATACAAGTGGGAGTGAGCGAGAGAAGCCACCAATATCCCATACAAACCCATATACCAACATTTGACATCAATCTTGAAGATGTTGAAATTCAGGGAGACATCAGATTTGAGCGTAATGCAATGGAAGAGCTGAAGATAGATAAAGACATAATGTGTGCTACTGATGAAGATGATGTGATGAATCAGTTTTTCATGAGTCTTGATGAGGAGTATTCGACAGGTGACGGTCCGGAAGGTGTTTGTGTTAATGGAGAAGAGTTTTTTAGTGTTTTGAAGACTGAAAGCCAATTTCCAAGAGAGGATATGAATTATTCAGATTTTGAAGACAAGGATCTTCGATTTTAGGTCCCTGAATTACAAGTTTTGATACCGAAGGTTCTCGATTTGCAGAGTTTCAGAATTCAGGTCCCTGATCTGCAAAAACTGATTTGCAAAGGAGTTCGGTACCTGAATTTGCTGAATATCGAAGTCTTGCTATTTCTCAAGCGGAGATGATCAACAATCTCTCATTAGAGTTGGAGAATGAGAGGCATTCAAGTATGGTTGCAGCAAATGAATCACTTTCCAAAATCAGTCAACTTCAAGAAGAGAAGACATCATTGATGGCGGAGATTTCTCAGGATCAAACTGAAGCCGACTTGCATATTTCTTACTGTTATGAATTTCATGTTGCTCTTAAACAAGTTATTTTGAACAAGGATAATCAAATTGAGGACTTGAAGCTTCAACTTACTCAAATCAAGAATGTGGAGTTTTCTTCAAATCTTGATGTTACAGAAGGTTTCTTGAATGATGATGTTGTTATCAATGATCTTTATGATGTTGGTGCTTTTACAAATTCAGTCATGGAGATTGGAAGTCCATTTTTTTTCAATGAATTTCAGTTTACTGAAGATATTTATGATGATTTATACCAAATTTCTGATGTCAATGGTTTTTTTGATGCTGAGGAGATGGTTTTGACTGATGATTATGCAAGTATTTTGCAAGTTCCTCATGATGGTGAAGTGGATTTTCCTGAAGATGGTTCTACATTTCTATGTGATGTTGTTGATGGAGGAGATGATGTTGATATTATTATATCTCATTGGTTTTATGTCTTCATACTTGATGACATAAGGGAATTTTTTCAGGGAGCAGAAGACAAAAGTTTTCAGTTTCAGGGAGATATCACTGATTGGACAGTTTTGCAGCTACAAAGTGGATTTCTTTCTATTTTCAAGGAGAAATGTGAGAAAACCATCTTGGTGGTGTTTTTTATGCGTAAAGGAGAGTTCAATCTGTTATTTTTAAGCCTTGAATCAAATCAGTTTGATGAAGAAGTAGATCAGTTTGATGAAGAAGCAGATCAGTTTTGGTTTTTCTTGAATCAAGATTTTCAGGGAAATCAATTGATTTGGCATGGGGAGTCTAAATCAGGTCTTCGAGTGTTGCATCTACATGCAGAGATATTGGATGTGTTCAAGAGGCAGTGTCTAATGGTTGCAAAGTTTGCATCCTACCTTGAATCTTTCTTCATTCTTCTTGAAGGGAAACCTGAACCTGAACCTGAACCTACTACTGAATTTGGATATGTATTTGAATATGAAAATGGGCCTAAAGACCTGAAATCACTTGAAGAAGAGGAGATTTTTCTACTTTGTAGAAGGTATGTGGAGAAAATGAAGAATGAAGTGATGGAGTACATGAAGGAAGTTTGGGAAAAAATGAAAGTCATAATGTATGATGTGGTGACTAAACCATATCAGATGTTTGCAGAGGAGGAGATGAAGGAGGAAAACTTTTTTATGGAGAAGCAAAATGATGAACTGAAGCAGTAGTATACTGACCTGAAAGGACAGCTTGAGGAACTGAAGATGCAGTTGCAGCAACAAGGAGGCCAACAATCTGAGCAGGTGTTTGCTAATAAAAATTCTGAAGTGTTTGCAGGAACTGATGTGGCAGCAGGAGTTCAGGAGCATATTACTGAAGACACAGGGAAAGGTGCTGCTGCAGGATAGGCTAAAGATGTTAGAGAGGAGGACACAGAAGATGCAAGAGGAATTCACAACTTAAATGATCCAGTGCAAATGATTGTGGATGAGAAACTCTGTCAGGAGACTGAAAGTACTAAGGAGGCAGTTACAGTTCACGTGGATGCAGAAGTTGAAGAACTTAACAGGGAAACTTCAACGGCAGTAGCAGTCTCACAACAAATTGAATTCAAGGATCAGCTGGTGGATGAATTTTTTGATCAAGGGATGGGTTCTCATAATGTTTGAGAAACATTGCCCACCAGGTGTGCCAAGTGTTAGTGCCTGATCTATCAGGGCATTCAAGGTATTCAGGATATTATATTTTGAACTATAACTAAAGACCTTTAACTTTTGAACCTTAGGGATATGTGGACATTAGTACTTATAATTTTGGGTAGTTGTGAATGTGCCTTATGGTATCTAATGGCGTGAGGCAGTTTTGGGATAACTAACAAGGCAGTTCTCTTCCTCTTGATCTCGTACTGCTGTTTATGCTCTGTAACTGGGTGATGATGATGAAGATAATGTGATGGCAGTCTCTTTTCCTCTTCCTTATGGTGTTCTTTACTTATTTACTTTGCAGTATTGTGTATGAATACTCAGTGTACTGTTCCTGTTTCCTGAATAACTGCATGTTACTTGCATTGAATACATGTTAGGGCTATGTGCCCCTAACATGGGATAAAGTCCCTTAAAACTTTATTCATGCCGTTCATCATATGAGCTACATAATTAGTAGCACCCTGTGGCAGAGTGCACATCCTTACCAATCCGAGAGGTGTACGCATCGTAGTAAGATCCCTGCTCTCCAAAGCTAACTGAAACTGACATATCTAGAATGGAGATCACCCATAGAGTAAATTGACCTACCTGCAAAAGCCTCAGCAAATTCATCCACAATTGAACCAGTACCCACATTGCGGATTGTTACCTTGTTAACAGGCTGCATATCTTGTATGAACCTTAAAGTACCATTTTTCTTTGGAACAGTGAACCATCGGTTAGAGTAGGGTGCACGTGATGGTTCCAAGATTCCCATTTGTATATTCTCATTAAGCAAATTGATAAGCTTTGGCAAGTGAGCTTTAGGAACTGGAATAGGAAGTAAGCTCCATGGCATGTGAGGAACAGTGAATATAAACATAGGTGCAATAACACTTGGATCCACACACCCAATCTCACTTGTCTCAAAGGAAAAAGCTTTACCATGTTTTTCAAGCATACCTTGAAAACACTTGATTTCTTCTTCGTTGAGAAAACCATCTTCTCCCACCTTCAGCTGCTGCAATGTCTCTTTAGTGAATTTGTGCCCAATGTTCTTAGGATTTCTGAGCATAGGTTGTCAAGAAGCTTCTTTAATTACTTCATCACTTCCCTCTGGTAGAGGTGTAGCCACAGGTCTCACTTTCTTTGCAACCGTCTTGTACTTCGTCTCTACCTGTGCTTCAACTTCTTTATCCAAGTCATCCTTAATATGCATAAGTGCCTCGTATATGTCCATTGAGTGCACTTTAACAACTTCAATTCCACTTTCTAACCTGTTCTCCTTGATATCCTCAAGCTCTGACATAGTATCAACATAAGAGATCTCTTTGAAGATTCTTGATATCACATCATCCGGTTCTAGCACATCACATCCCTGCAAGTCACTTTGAATGCTTGAAACATATTGTTTCTCCCACTTAGTTAAATCATTAAATTTCTTGTAAGATACTGAACCCTCAGATGTCAACCCTAGAAATCCTGAAGAGCAGGTTTCTCTTTCGAGAACTTCTCCTCCTCTCCTCACTTGCACCACCATAGTCCCACTTTATAGTGGCACCCCAAGAAAATCATGAGCAAATCTTTGTTCTTTAAACTCCTTACGTATCTTTGGCATTGGACGATCACGTAAATTGTCTTTGTTTCTAACATGATCAACACATACAATTAGAAATTGAACCGCTTTCTTACCATCTCGGCTTCGAACCCTGGCATAGGCCAAGCCATCATCCAGCACCTTAGTTTCCATCCGCACAGCCGTAATGTAGGGTTGTCCTAGAATCAACGGGTAGGAGGAATGCTCCTGTATAAAAAAGTTTTGCTCATCACAGACATCCCCAATAGTTACCTTAACATTTGCAGATGCACTGTAAAGATCTCCAGGAAGCATGTTGGCAGCTCGAATCCGCCACTCGTGATCTACATCAATAGGCCACTTCCCCTTTTGGTGAAAATTCTTTGCCATGAGATTGATTTCTGACCCATGGTCTATGAGGGCTAAGACCGTCTCCTCAATGTCGCCAAGCTTTACCACTGTTTCTGTCGTTGCTCTTGCCCAATGAGTCCTCGAAAAGTGACTCTTGGGTATAACTTCTTCATCTTCACCGTCATTAAAATGCATGTTTCTTACCTCAGGTATAATTGGGCTGGGAACCACCACAGGCTTTGGCTCTTCTTCTTCAAGATCTGCTAAATACTCTTCATAGTCTTCCAAGATTGCTTCAATGTGACAAACCACTTGGCTTTTAACTGGATCTGACTCTTGATGACTCGGTACTTGTCGCTTCCTTTTTATAATGTCGATGATCTCTTCGTGGAACTCGCTCTTAGCAATTCCAAGAATATCCCCCAAGGTGAGCTCCACTTTACTATTTAGGATACTTTCTTCAAATCCGTAGCCAGTTCAATATCAGACTTGAGTTTATACGAGGGCCCTTTAGGCTTACCTAGCTTCTTGTCATTCTGAGCCTCTTCCATAACCACCTCCGGAGCAGGTTTAGGAGGTGGCACTTCTTCTTTCTTATTGTTGGACCTCGTCGGCCTTTTTGACGCCCCAGCTACCTCTTCATCTCTTTTCCGCTTCTCTTCCACCATAGCTTCATTGGCTTGAGCTTTAGCAATATAAGCATATATCGAAAGAGAATCCACTGGATCGGTCCACCCAGTGGTTTCGCGAATTGAATTCCCCACCTGTCGTAATTTCCCATATGTTACCTTACCTGCTTCTGCTGTCTTTAGAGCATATGGCCACAACTGGCCCTTTGCACCTGTACCATCATCATCTTCCTTACCACAAACTTGCAGCCCATATGTAGCTGCTTCCACAAGGGCAACATTATGTTGTATTTCCTCCACTATCTTCTTCATTCCGCCTCTGCCAAAGTTCAAGCGGAGCAGTTCCCCTGTCGCCCTGAGATGAATCTTCTTGTCTTTCCAGAAAACCACATTATTCTTATAAGCTTCATCAAACTCATTACACTCTCTCACAAACCTGTGGTCTTCACTATTGCACCACATGCATCGATCCCAATTTTTACATGGTGGCTGCTACTGCTGTTGCTGCTTAGGTTCAAAAGTAGACGCCTTTGTAGCTAACCCTTCAAATTTAACAGTTTTAAAATTCAAATTTAGTTCTTGAATACCTTTAACCAGATCGTCAAGAACACGCCCCTCCACTTTGCGTAATGTAGAGGGCGGATTCTCTTTAATCTCTTCTTCATCATCATCCAGTACCTCGATCACGATTTGCTTATAAACCCGCTTTTGTCGTTTTACAATCATGTTCACCGCTTCAGATACTATTTTCCAATCTGATGTTAATCCCAATTCTCCCGCCGGATCCTCCAATAATTGCACCAAATTCTTTTGTAGTCGCGGATCAGCAGCTTGAATAAACAATTCCACCTTTTGATCCCTCAAGGAACGTTGTTCTGCTGACGATAACTGATCAAACTTCTTTTCAAACTCTCGCAACAGTTCTCGTGCAGATAAATTTTTACCCTTCTTTTGCACCCACTTCGTACAACTTTGTCTGGTCACCCGTTGAGAATCCTCCAGAACATATTCCTCTTGCAACGCCTTCTTAAAGTCCTGCGAGTTCGATCCTTGAGCCACTTGAATTTCTTTAATCCGGGCCCTAAGTTCCGGCACTGCAATCAAATGAAATCCTTCCACTGAATCCTGGTCTTCAATTCCATTATCTTCCATAGACCGCTCATACAGATTGCAAAATTTTGAAATATCTTTCCCCTCAAACCGTTGCAGCTTTTCTGTAACACTTTGCCGAGCTTTGCGAATCCGCTCTTGCAAATTATGTTGCTGTTGGGCAGCTTGTTGCTGTTGCATGTATGCTGCATGGCTGCTTCTTGTGGTGTAGACATAAGCTTCAACAATTTTCCCACCCCGGCTCGGTTTTGCATCGGGTTCACCAGGTGTCGGGGGATGTGTTCGAAACTTGAGCCAAGTCAGCACCGGGCTGTTGGCTGTGGAAAAATTGAGAGCGAAAATTTGCTGCACCGCACAATACAACAGCTATTAATCACTTGGTAATGCTATCGGCGCACAAAACTTGCTTGGAAACCGGTAACACTGACGAGATTGATGCCCAATTATGAAGAAGTGTCGTTAATGACACCATTAATTGATACTAATGACAATTTAGGAGCTTAAACTCCCCTTACAGAATACTCCGGGCCGTTAACAGCTCCGCGATTCATAAAAAAAAGAAACAATTAAATTAAGTTGCCAGCCGACGAAAAAATCCTAATGTGCCGTTTCCATTTGATTGATTTGTCTTCTAACACTATCTTGCCTTTTCTTAAGCACTAGACTTTCCAATTTCCCTTCACGGTCGCCTTGCTCCGAGCTCTCAAAACTTGTCCTGTTTGCTATGCCGAAGCTTGGCCTTCTTTCTCGAAGACTACTTACAAGCCTTGTTTGCCCTCTCCTTGCTTGAGCCGGAGATCGAGAGAGAGCTCGCCATGCTTTCTCCTTACCTCCTCACCTTCTTCATTGGATTGGAGATCGAGAGAAAAAGAGAGCTTGCCCTTGCTTACCCCCTTACTCCTTTGCTTAGCTTGATTGAAGATTGAGAGAGCTCGCCTTCTCGCCAAGATCTCGCCCTTCAGTACGGGAGAGAGAACTAGCCCTTGCTTGGTTGCCGATGACGAGTCGAAAGCACTTTCTTGTGCAAGCTCGAGAGAGAGGGCTCGCCCTTCTTGGCCCTTACCTCCTTGCCTAGCTTGATTGGAGATCGAGAGAGAGAGAGCCCTCCTTGCCTCTTTGCTTCCTTGCTTAAGCCTTTTCTTTCCCTCGTTCCTTTGCTTTTTCACCCACTTGCATGCAAAAGAGAGCCGCTATTAATAGCATGCATCCTCCCTTAGCAACGACGGCACTGTCGTTGCTAGGGAGGCATAAAATTGCCCTCTCTCTGACGTGGCAGCGCGAAAATCGACCTGCACAAAATGTCACGGGACTTGGACCAAAAAGGATCTCCATGGCGAGGAGGTGCTTTCTCGTCACTGCAGCGCTTCCATTTGCCGCTCGTAAGGCCGGCGCGAGCCATTCTTCACCTGCGCAGTTCACTGCACGCTGCCTGCTTGCCCGCCATGAAGCTTTTTCTTCCCTTTCCCACTTGCATTAAACCCCTTTTGGGTGATCATTGGGCGGCCAACTTAATTTGGCTTGGTCGGCTTTAGGCTTCATTTGGGCGGGCGGCCTTTGTAAGGGCACCCCATTTGGCATACATGTCGGCCAAGCAATGTTAAGCTTGGCATTCGGCTCCAAAGTCTTTTAGCATTAATGTAAATTAATATGAACCTCCCTCCAAAGCTCTGTTAAGCACATCATGTTTTGGCCGACAAATTCAATTCAACTAGAGCATTAACTAAATCAATGCATTGCAAGAGATTCAATTCTAAACAAGATATTCCTCTATACCATTTTCCAGAACCCAGATGAAGCTCAAAACTCCCAGATGGCACTCTGACCGAGCCGACCAGATTGGTACGGAACCGGCCCCCGGTGAATCTTTAACGGCCAATAACTTGGCAACCGTACATCCGATCACCGATCTGAAAAGACTAACGCGCTCCAGAACTTGAGCACTTTAGGCCCATGCATTCATTCCATTTCTGTCACCTAAACTGCAGTTGCCCAATCCGGTACGGATCTGCAATCTCCTCAAACTTCAATATGCCATAACTTCTTCACCGTAGCTCCAATCGACGAGCCGTAAAGACAGGCCGGTAGAGCACTTCAAGCACTACAGTTCTAGGTCACAATATCCCATCCGTGCCCACTTCAAGAATAACAGTTTTTAGCATTATTAAGGCATGTTTTGGCTCTTTCAGCCGCATTTGTCATACATTCAGCATTGAATTTGGCATGTTACCAGGCCCTAATCACTGTTCATTAATCTTGTAAGCGTCAAACAAACTTGATGTGCATTTTCCTAGCATCTTTCTTAGCATGGGAGCGGAGCTGCATGACAGCGTCTTTGTGCAAATAAAGACGAAAATATTCCCATTATAGAACAAGCACATGCTGGATTAGCTGGAGGTCACATTTCTAGTGAAACCACCACAAGAGAAATCTTAATGGCAGGCATATGGTGGCCAACACTTTTTGCAGATGCCAAAGAATATGTTTGAAGGTGTGACGCATATCAACGAGAAAAAATGCCAACCCGTATAGATAGCATGCCTTTAAGACCAATAATGGGGGCTAGAGCTTTTGCAAAATGGGGTATAGACTTTGTTGGGCCAATACAACCACCTACTTATAGAACCCAAGCTCAATATATCATTGTAGCTACGGACTATTTGAACAAATGAACAGAGACTAAGGCAACCCAATAGAATGATGCCAGAACCATAACCGCATTCTTGTATGAGAATGTGTTCACAAGATATGGATTGCCAATAGAAATTTTCATTGATAGGGGAACTCATTTTCTCAATGTGCTAATTGAGTATTTGCTTAATGAATTTACGGTCATCCATAACAAATTAGCTCCCTATCACTCACAAGCAAATGGACAAGCTGAGCATACGAATAAAATTCTTAGCCTGGTATTGACTAAAGTGGTTAGTTCAGGACGAGCTGATTGGGAAATGAATCTCCATGCCGCTCTATGGACTTATAGAGTTTCATTCAAGACAACTTTAAATGCTACACCCTTTAACCTTGTTTATGGTCTTGATGCCATACTGTCGATATAATTTCTATTGCCGACACTAAGGGTAACGAAGGATCTTGAGTGGACTGGACATGAATTGTCAGAGAGGATTGAAGATTTAGAAAATCTTGATGAGCAAAGGCTAACAGCTATAGGTCACATCTATGTACAAAAGCGAAAACAAAAACAGTTTTTTGATTCCCATCTAGTTACAAAAATCTTCAAAAAAGGGGACTTAGTTTTAGTCTATTCCCCTAAGTAGCACATTCCCAAGTATAAGAAAAAGGGAAATGGACCATTTATCATTGAAGATGTATCTCCAAGTGGAGCAGTTAAGCTGTCCAACATCGATGGTGAACCAATGGTTAATTGGATTAGTGGATGTCGTTTAAAGAAGTATAATTTGCCACTAACCAATGAATTGCTAGAAAAGATGCATGCAACAAAGCAAAGAAAGATAAAACGACAGCAGGTTATGATGAATCCCAAGAGGAAGCTCATCTTTGAGTACTCAAAAGGAAATCTGCTCTCAAAAATCAACAAATACCTATTCCCATCAACACTCTGAAACTAGGTGAACGACTATGGGAATTACAGAAGGATGCAATGTCAATAGATGATGAATGGTTAGATGGAATGGACCTTCGCATCAAAGTATAACTGAACAATCATAGCACAAATGCATTGGTCGATACAGGAGCTGGAGTAAATGCAGTCAGTTATTCCACGTACAAGAAAGCAACGAATCAGTCTTTGACAATAGCAATATCGGCTATTAAAGGATGCAACAAGAACCCAACACTGACACTAGGAATAGTCAACTTAAATGTGATAGTACATGGATGTTCATGCCCTCATCAATTTGGCTTACCAGATGAACACATGAATGAAACAATGATTCTTGGAATCTCATGGATGCGGGCGTATAAGGTAGTACCAGAGTGGGATACCAATCAACTCAAGCTATCACCTAAAGGTAGAAAAATCATTGTTCCAAGTGCACTAAGCAAAGAAGAATAGAAAAGATATTACCATAGCAAAATAGCACACAAAGAAATCAATCTTCTCCGTCATATAGACAAGCAAATGCTACAAGTAGCATGCAAGGAGTCAAGCATATTTGGGTACCAAAAGCACAACTTAAGGACAAGTCATGTCACATTTGGGTGCCCAAAACATCATCTATTGTACCAAAGACGGTTCCAAGGTTCATAACACAAAGAAGAGAATCTTCAAGAAGGAAACCTAAAACAAGATGGATTTGGAGGAAAAATGAGCACTTATCTTCTCCGCAAACTGTAAAACCGATGAAACAATGGAGAGTTAAGTCTCAAAACACTCAACCACAGCATTTCATTGAAGAAAAACCAAGATACCAATGGCGAGTTAAAGCTCAAAAACCATCATTATTGATACCTACAGCTCAGAAAATCAGCATGCCAAAGCATTCTAACGGTACAATAAAGCAAAGAGCACACAAGCTACAAGATTTCTCTTTGGGAAACAACAAAAGAAAACCTCGACCTCAGAAACCCTCGAGTTAATTACTCAAGACCCAACTCTTGCACAAATAATAGTTTGAAATGCATTGATCTTCAAAGCATGGTAGAGCCAACCAAGGCTATGCATAGACAGGATTGTTCAACCCATGCACACAGTTGTCCCGGAGTACGTCATCTAGGAGGGGTGGAAGAAAACTAAGTAATTAAGGCCAATGTTTGAAGAGGGAGGAAAAAGTTGGATGTTAACGTCTGATTTTTTGCAAAATTACCTAGTAATGCCCTTAACAAGTCATCAACAGGGAAAATTTAACTGATACATCTCCCCGATGAGTGTAAATAGTGTATATACTATCAAATCATCAAAAAATGGTCTTTTTTGGTTATTTTCATCATGTTTCTTGATATTGGGACTTCAAAATAGAGAAATCCACCAAAGAACAATAAAGCAGTGTTTCTCAATGGATTTTCTTAATTATTGATTTTTCACTTTGCTTTTTTAGCACATTTTATTATTTTCTTTGATTTTTTTAATAAACAGGTCAAAAATTAAAAATAAATAGAAAATGAGCTCAGATGGAGAAACTGAAGATACACTAATGATCAGAAGGACAAGGCACACTGACAAAAAAAATTTCAATCGAATCGATAGATGGAAGCGGGAAGTCTAAATTAAGTTGCCATGGTCTACTTTCGCAAATTCTTGCAAAATGAGCTAACGGAATCCGATCGAAGAAATTTTTGAGTCTAACATAGATTTCACAGCCTAGTAGGACTAACAGAGGAATTTGGGGAAAACATAGTTTTGGGAAGTCCGAGTATAGATATGCAAGGTAGCCCAAAATCACCTCATTTCCACTAGCCCTACTCTTGGACGAGAGAGCTCTCTGCCTTCTTTGCGCGCGATTTCTAGAGTCTATAGTCATCCATTTACCGCGCCGTCTCACACGAGACATGATGGGTAAGTTCTAAGAGTATCAATGAAAAATTCTATATGGCCGGGTAGCAAGTGTAGGCTCAGGGAAAAAACCTAGAAACCCAGTAGTGCACAAAGTCCTATGACACAAAGTTGACCATAGCGGCCTGTCACCTCAATCAAATTGGACGAGACTTAACTGTAGCATGCCCCTATATAATAGAACACTTCTATATAACCAGATGACCTTTTGGCAGGGGTCACGGGGGGGGGGGGTCCCGAGTAGATAATCTAGGTTTTTGCCATATGCTAGAATTGGATTCTGACTCCACATGTAGCTTATACACTGGGTCTATACACAATGTACCTGGATGGTTTCATGGAAACAGTCAAGGCAAGCTCTCGAACATCAGAAAACAGCTTGAAGACTACAAAGCGTCAAATTTGACATATGAAGTCAAACTGACTCCAAATGAGTCAAAACTGAATGGGTAGCATCAGGACTATGTAGCGGACAAGTCCATAGCTTCGAAAGTGACTTACCAACTCCACATGCCATCTAGCCACAAAAATCATGATTTCAGAGTCGACAAGAGCATAAATTGATGCCGACACGACATAACTTTACCAAATTTAGTTTAGCACTTGTTTTAGATGTATTAAATATGTTTAGGTCATCAAATTGTCAAGTCTTGCAAAAAAAAATGACTGCTGTAAATAATCATGAATATTTACTTTTGTGCTTGTTTGGCTTGAAATTGATCTCTTCACTTCACCTATCACTTGTACACATCTATTACACACCAAATGTCAAGTATGAGCCAAAATGATCAAGAAAAACTTTGAAATTGTCACAAAATGCACCAAAGTCTTTTCAATCCAGTTTTTGAGTTCTTTGTCACATTTTTTGATTCAAATCACCCCATATCTCATCCACAAAGTCTACATCATACCTAGAACCAAGTTGCAACAAAAAATGCACATTTTGATGAAAAAGTTAATAATCACGATGATTATTTACTTTTTTGCCAAAATGGGTGCAAATTGAAACTTTGACCTTATGGGACCAAAGAACATAATGTCCCAAGTCCACTGATCAAGTTTGGTTCTCAAAACTCAAAATATCTTTATATCTACTATTTCAGTGTTTGAAAGCCTAAATCTGGCACCATTTACACCCAGTGCACTCAAATGAGCCCACACTTCACTCAGAGTACCTAAATGCCATATGTTTCAAGCCTATGATGTCAAAAATGCAAAAAGTTGGAAAAAATCCCCAGTTGTAAATAATCGCGATTATTTACTTTTGTTGCAATTTTTGCATGAACTATATGATTTTGATCTCTACATGTTTTTATGCATCTATGCATGTACCAAAATTGATTTGAAGCAAAATGGACATCATTTGTCAGCAATTTAGACTCAAGGAATTTCGGAGCAGAATTTGCAAAATTTTCTAACTTTGACATTGTATTCCCTTAACAAGAGCAATGGAAACGGCCGAAAAGGCAAAGAAAAGGGTGTCCCAAAAAGAAAAACTGCAAGAGTTTCCACCATACCAATTAGACCCAAGCTCGGTGAAGACAACAAAGGCAACCTACTTGTCTAAAGAACAACTCGAATAAAACAACACCATTGTTTTCATTGGCAGATTCAAGAGCGAAGAAGGACACCAAGTAGGACTGCAAATACTCCAAAGGAGATTTATGATGTAGCTGCCAAGCCAAACACCAAGGAAGCCAACAGAAGGCTAGGCCTAAGAGATTTCTATGACCAGGAACCATGTGGTGTGGATTTTCAGAAGGCATATGAATTATTATCCACAATCAAAGAAGATGGGTCAACCCAAATCATCGATCAACAAGGGCAAAAGTTAGAAGTGGTAATCACTAAAGAGATAGTGGCTGAGGCACTGAAGCTACCAATAGAAGGTATGACGATGCGAGCCGGAGATAGAAAGACAACAGGTATTTTTACCAAACATACTACTGCTGCCATGTTTTTTGATCTTATCCAAAGTAAAGTGGAAGACCATCTCGCCTCTAGCATCAACATATCCACTTCCTATCAGAGAGACCACCACGGTACACAACGGTCCCAAACCATGCGGTTGCGACCACCTTCACTCAAGTCTTAAAGTCAACAACAAGTGTTTTTTAGGGCAAAACTACTCCCCTGTTCATACTCACGAGCACGACACATACAACATACTTATCATCCGATGACACGACTAACCCGTAGGTGCACGTAGGCAATCTCGTTAGCTTGTCAGGCTGAGACCAATCTACACATACACACTTTTATGATTCATCAATCACTAACCCTGGTAGATTGCAACCCACTCTATCCCTTAACGCTCACAACACAGTTCACACGTCCAATGAACTCAGAATCGCATCAAACTTACTAGGCACCATCCTCTCACTAGGACATATTTACCTATAAGTCTAATCTCACCAAATTTGAACCCTAGCTATCTCGAATGCTGTCGCGATAGACCAACAAGTCATAATCCAAAAGTGGGTGAAACTTAAGTTTATCAGTATCTATGTGTAGCTAATATCTTTCTCATTCCATGAAGCACTTGATTATTGAAAACAAACACCATTTGTGCTACTTACAAGCAAAACAAGCTCGAGGCAGAATCGATCGCGATCAACTCGAAACGGCGAATGCGTGGCATGGGCGCGTAGCTCTCGGAGAGACTACTGCGATGGTGTGGTTGCGTTGTGAATCCGGTGAGGGAGAAGCGCGTAGCGAAGAGAATAAGACACACTCTTTCTCTCTCTCTCTCTCTCTCTCAGACTCCTACGACACAGGATTAATTCAAATGTTATTCAAAAAATGGTTCTAAGGTGACTTTTATACTTTAGTCACCTTAGCTCAAAAATGTACATGGGGTTCTCTTGCTCATGATTACAAAGTGGGAATAAATCTGAGTCTTGACTAACTGACTAATATTTACATAATCCAGACGAATGGATCAAAATGATAAGACGTCTTTGACATAAAAAATGGAATTTGATATGCTTTACAAGATGGGCTCATTACAACACTTGGACCAATGGGCTCCAACACTCCCCCCCTCCTAATTCATGTCTACCACGACATGATCGTCTTTGTCTTCATTGTCGTTGTCGTCGTTCTTTGTTGATTTGATGTAGAAACGCATCATAGCGCATAGACTCACTTGCCATTAATGGGCCAAATTTTTTTGACTTGTACATGAAGAAGCCCATGTAAAATGCTTCTTCAAAGGTTTGGAGATGGTAGCTCGGTAGAAACATCAGCTGTTTGAAATAGGCATACAATACTGGCTCTGTCGGTGGCCCACTTAGATCGTATGACAACTCTGAAATGCTTCTTTCAGTATTCATATACTCTGATGTCCAACATTCTGAGAAGACTGTGAGACAGGCCAAAAATGTTCGAGCTATCTTACATAGCATCTTGCAGGAGAGGTCAGGAGAGCCTCCGAATTCTGCTATGGCATGCTGCAGGGTTTTCACCATGTAAGAACTGGATATTCTCTCTCCCTCTGCTGGCCCTGGCATTACTGGATAATTCAGCCATGTCGGATTTCTGCTTTGTAATGCTTTATGTTGGCTGTAGATGTATGTTCGGGGAGTTGGGAAAAACGTTCTGTCATTCCTCAGCTCAGGCGGTGCCTTGACTAAGTGGATCACGTTATTAGGATGATCCAATAGCCATTGACGCCTCCACTTTGGCTGGCTATCCACTATTCTGTTTTGTTGTTCCCTATCTTATACTTCTCCTTCAAATACTGGCACTTGTTCTTCTTTTTTGAGCTGCCGTTGATGTGTTAGACTCTCATACTTCAGCATAGCATAGGGTACCATAGGTGCATTCCATTCTTGCCGTAGCTCTGCTGCTGTTTTGCCCGCTCTGGAAAGCCCTTGTAGCAACTCCTTTTCGAGTTGCATAGCCTTGTACCATATCATTTTTGTTTGTTTTTCCATCTGCTCGGCCAGCCTCTGCTCTTCCAATTTTGTGACTGAATCTTCTTCTATCTCTTGGTCTTTGGAGCCGGTTTGATCAGTCTGCGTATGTGCCTCCTGTTCATCTGAATCTTCTTCGTACTCCTCTTGACCCCCATAAACTTCGGCGAGTCCAGCCAGATTCGTTGTTACTGGCTCCATGTGCACTCGTACCTGTCCTTGGTGCTGCCCTGCACTTTGTAGACTTGCGATTTGTGCGGCCATTGTTCTGCTATTGATTTTTAGAGCTTGAAATTCCATGTCTTTTTTAGCGGCCGACTCCTCTAACTATTTTATCCTGATGTGCAGGTTTTCATTTTCTTCCCTGAGTGATTTGGAAACAATGCTTTCCATTTCACTGTCAGGAGCTGGTCCTTGTTGTTGTTCACTTTGCAAGTCTGAGATTTGTCTTTGTAGTTCACCTTCTGCTCTAAGCGCACTTTCAGCAATCATTAAACGTTGTTTTCTTTCCAACTCCAGCTCCCTTTTCAATGCAGCCACTTCTTCTTCTGGGTGGACTACCGGTGTTGTTGGTAGCGACGTTTTTTGCTTCTTAGCGCGTTCAATTTCTCTTGCTTGGATATTTGTTACTGCTCTCAAATCTTTGACTTCAATTTGTAAGTCATCGATGATGACTTGAAAACTCTTGATTGTCTCCAGCACATCTTGCTTTTCCTTTTCCAACTTCTGGATGTGTTCATCTCTGTCACTGACATCTTCACCGAACACGTTTATTGTATCTTCACATATGGCATTGAAGTCTTCCAACTCCTGTAAATTGTCCTTGAGAAGATTTATTGTGCCTTGGAGTCCCAATATTTCAGCATCTCTGATGCTGATCAGCTTTAAAGTGTCCTCCCTTTGCTCTTGCAGTCTCAGAACTTCCTCATCAGTTTTTTGTAGCTTCATTTTGTTGGACCGGTTCTGATAAGCTAACCATTGACTGTGCAGTCTTGTTCGGTTTAGTATTGTCGCCATTGACTGCAAATCTTCATCTATAGTAGCTTCCAGCTCAATTTCTTGAGAGGAGGAAGCTTTATCTTTAGACTGATCCACCACCTTTTGCTTGCCTTTATCACTTTGTGATATTTCTCCAGTGTTTGGGTGTCTATCTGTTTCTTCTTCTTCCTCTTCCTCTTCTTCTTGTTCACTGGGCGGTGTGTGAACTCTGTCATCACGATGTGAGCTTTCTGAATGCGAAGTAGATTCAGCAGATGGGCTAGATTGCCTTTCACTTGTATCTGGCCCTGGAGATGGCGGCGGTGTTTCCTGATCACGTGAAGTTGGCCTTAGCTGATCTCTCAAAGTTTGGAGATCCTCATCTTCTAGTAGCAAATCTGGTTCATCCCTTTCATTTCTTTCTTGGATGTATTTCTCGAACCAATCCAGCTCAAAAGCTGGGTTGTTTCTATTCTTCGTTCTCAGTTTGAAAGTGCTACTAGAAGGTTTCCAAGTGGCGCCTACATCGCCTTGTAGAGATCTTTCTAGAGCAAACCCTTCTAGCATCCTTTCCATCTTTGCTATCTTCTGCAACCTGGTGTTGTTTTCCATTTTCGCTTTCCGCTTCTTTAGTCGAGCATCTTCTTCTTCAGTTCTTTTTTCTTCTTCCATATTTTCTTGTGTACTTCTAGTCACTCTTTCCAGCTTGCGTCCTCCAATGGTATTAATAGATGCCGGTACTTTGTTTTGTGATCTGTCTTCGATATTTTCCCTTAATACCAGCCAGTCGTTCTGATGAGGGGCAGGTGGCAACTGATCTATCGCGCCTATGGCATGGTATATTACTCTGGTTAGGACTTCTCCTCCTGCAATGTAATTGGGTCTGTCCTGCCTTAGCTTTTTCATTTCTTCAAAGAGATATGACGTGTGATCTATGTAGAACTCACGGGTCATTCCCATGGCCCATGTCAATGTGGTTGAGATGCTCCCGTGCGGTGTAGTGTATCTTGGCAGCCTTTTGTTGTAGCTCAACAAACACTGACTGTAGATCTGTGTCAGTTCTCTTACTTCCGGGTTTGCTATGAGTTCGAAAGAAGGTAGTTTGGACTTTTGCAAGTAAACTGTGAGGTTTTTCCTTCTTTCTCTCATGTTTGCTCCTTGATCTGACAATTTCAATGCCTCTTTGATGGTCTCTTTGGTGATGTGGATCTCCATCACTTGGTTATCCATGCTTACCACTCTGCAAGTTCCATCTTCTTGGATAGTCTCTATTAGATGCTGTACCCTCTTGAAATCTATCCCTACTGGTGGTAGTGATACGAAGTTCCACAAGCCGACTTTTTTGAGCCATGACCTTTGCGGTGATCTTTTCAAGTAATTCTCTGCCTCCTTGGGAATCATCACTGTATCCACTAAGTTTCTTTTGTCATCCACATATGAACCTTGATATATCTGAAAGGAAACTGCCTGTTGCACATCTGCAGGTATCCAGGTGGCTGCTGGTTTTAAAGAATTTGGTAGAAGTGCATAGGGTACTGCACCTTCCATTGCCAGGTTCTTGCCTTTTCTTTTTCCCGGAGAAGCCTCCATAGATCCTGTCATCACAATTATCAGTTAATGCACAAACAAAGTACTACTCTGCTAAATTGATTACCACTTAATCATGCATCTAGATGAGCCTTCTTAATCCCAAGATTAGTTAGGGTAAAATGTTAGCAGATAGACAAGCACTTCCATTGTGCGACTTTGGCAGCTTCAAATTGATGTTGTTGGTGAAGGAGAACAAGTCCAAATGCCTTGAAATTTTGTGTGGTGTATGCTCTCATGGCATGTAAGGTCATTCCATAAGCCAAAGCTCAAAATCTGTCCATTTTCTCCTTTTTCTCAGTCTATCGCGATAGACTGGCATTTTTTTGGTCTGGGTTCTTTTTTGCAGTTGTGACTCCACCAATTGGTTTCCCATACCTTGCACATGATCTGACCCCATTTCTAGCTCAAATGAATGTCAAGTGACCCCCTTTTGGATCAACTCCCAATTTTCCAGATTCCCTTCAGAGAGATGTTGGTCTATCTCCTTCATTTTGTGTTGTTTTGGGCTCAAACTTAATGGGTGGTTATCTTGCATCATGTTGAAGACAACTACTAATTCAAATTTTTTATAAGATGGTCCAGTATCCCTCTGCTTGGTCTATCGCGATAGACTGGGACTTAGTGCCAGTTTGTCATTTTTTGGCTTTGTGACCATCTGTCTGCCTTCTCCCAGTTGATGCAAGGCTTCTTGACCCCTCACATGTAAATTTTACTTGTTTGCCCTTGAGATGTCCTGTTCTGACTCTGAGTTGTTTGCATGTCTTTCTCAGCTTGCCATGTGAGTCCTTCTTGGCACCAAATTTGGTGTACTGCCTTCATTTGCTTCCCCAAGTCTAGCTTGTAAAAATTTGAAAAGTCTTTCCCCCCAAAAATTGTTGTAGCAAGTCTATCGCGATAGACTGAGCTTTTTGGCCAAAATAGATTTTTCTGGCACTTTGACTTGATATTGTGGTTAACATTCCTTGTTAGCACCCCTCATGAAGCCAAAGTCAAAGTTTCCCTTGTCTAAGTGCAAGTTCAAGTCTATCGCGATAGACTAGGCACTTTGTCATTTTTTCCAGTTTTTTGATGTTAGTTGACATTCATGGTGTTAATAGGCCCTCCTAGACACACATATCAAGTTTTAATCAATTTAGCAGAATGTACTCCCTGTTTGCAACACTTAGCTGGTCCTGAAGTCGAAGTAGATCACTTAGGTGATGGTCGCGGTTCCTTTTGGTCTTTGTATGATTCCGACTGTCTTTTACTTCCTTTTGACCTTCCATCCAAGCAGTCAGTTGTTGTTTTGGTGTTTGAAACACCAAGAACAACCATTTGGACGTCTTTCTGGCCTGTTGCTGACATTTTCCCTAGTGAAAGAACTTTTTTATTTCTGAGTGGACACATTCCATCCCGTAGTTGACCTCCTTTGGATGTTCCTTGTTGAATTTGGTGTAATTTTGTCACTTGGTCGGCCCGTTAGAGTATCGTGACGCTTTGTGCGGTTTTCGTCAGATAGGGACTTTAGGCTCCGTTTTGACGAACTTTTTCATAGTCTAACCCTTCAGTCGGTTTGTCGAGGTCATTGGCTTGCTGTCTATGAATTTTGGCTCATTTCCGATCACCTTGGTTTTGTCGCCCTTTTGCAGGTCCTGCTAAATTAGGGTTTTCTGAGCGGCTTCCTTCACGCTTTCCGAGGTCATAGGCTTGATCCCTAAGCTATAGGCATTGTGCCTTTCACTTTTGGTCCCATTTGGTGGCCTCTAGGTCTCCCTAACAACCATTCTACCGTATGTGTGCACAGGTTGTGATTGTGATGCCGGCGAGGTTTTGCGACTAACTGAAGTAAACAACACTTAGAGTCAGTGTTGACGAGCATACCTCTCATATCTGATGTCGATCTAGCGACCGTGCGTGATGGATGAGCTCCTGGAAGTCTCAACTGCTGTAGGGAGCTCTCTCTCTCTCACTATGGAAAATGACTCAAATGAGGGATTTCTAGCCTAGCCTCTCTATATGTAATCGAGACTCCGACACCAAATTTTTCCATCTTTTACCTGTGGCCATAACTTTTTGCGAGATGCGGTTTAGGCTCGCAAATTTCTTGATTTGGACTTCGGTTGCTCCAGTTTTACCAGTTTTGTAGATTTCCCCTGTTGGAGGTCATGACGGTGGTCATTTTGCTCTTTCACCTTTGTAGTCCTTATTTTTTCTTTGTCTTCTTTACCTTGCTCTGATCAGGCGTCTCTTCTTTTGTGTTTCCATCCGGATTACGGATTTTTTAATATAATTTTTGCTAGAAAATGGCTAAAATAAAGCAAATAAATCCCAAAATAACCCGAAAATAGAAATTCTAACCTAAAAAAATACCAATGAGAAACAAAACACTTTGTAGCTCACTTTTCTCTCGTCTGTGTACAATCTCGCTCATTATCGTCAACCTTGGCCTATTTTTTGCTGTTTTTAGACAGTTTTTGGCCAGATTTGACTCTCTTTATAGTCTATACACATCCCTAGGGGCTCATGAATGATGATTTGGTCCCCAATTCTGATTAATTACGAGGGCATATTCTTTTTCCCAAAATCACACAATAAAACGCAAAAATGGTTGAAAAATTGCTCACAAACATTGCCCTCTAATATATGACATGATGAGTCCGCATTTGGAATGCCTCCCCCCCTCCTAATTGGAGTCCTCCCGGATGACAGGGTATCGTCAAGGGTATGTGTTGTGCATGGGTTTGTGTTGTGCTACTGCAGGCCTTGTAATGTAGCCCTATATGCATGTACGGTCAATGCATGTAGAAAGAATTTATGCAGTGCAAGAGGAAGGTATAAGCGATTCGCTTATTGGCATTTGTGGTTGAGGTTTCCTGTGGTAGCTTGAGTTGGCTGGCAGATTTTCTTTGCAAGTAGTAGTTGTAACTCCGCCGCCCTTTGTTTGATTGTTTTCCACTGGTTTTGAATTGGCGTATATGGTTGCTTTGAAGTAAATATTGTCGTATCTGGTGGAACATTCTCTCTCTCTGCTTTGATGACTTGGGTCTTAGACATCCTTGTAGTTTTTGTTGTTGATTCTGTTTGTTTCCTCGTGCTGTTTGTATGTTGTTGCTTGACCTTGACAGTTGTAGATAGCTGCACGATTGTCATCTTTGTCCGCCCTTCTTGTGTTGTTGGCTCGTTTTGAATTGGCACTTTTGGCCTCCATACCAATATAGTTCGTTGCGTATTTGACAAATTGACTATGTTTCTTTGAAGTTTTGCTGGCTTTCGGTGTTTTGTATGTTCTTCAAACTCCTTTTTTATAGGAATTAGGCGGTCGTGCCTTATCCACACTTTGTATTGCCGTTTTTGATGTGCCTCGGTCAACTCTGTACGCCGTACCCAAACTTGCCTGGTTCCCTGCATGGTTGCTGATTTTTGATAAGACGTTGCTGGACTTGTAAACTTTTTTTGTTGTTGGGAAGATTTTTGTATTGACTTTTGTTTCCTCCTTGACATGAATTGGTTATATGATAAGAAGGGTTCTGAAAAGTTTTCCTTTCTGAATAGTGCCTCATTCGTATCCAAATCAATGAATACCCTGTTAGCTTTCATCCATGACACTGCTAAGATACACGGAGTTGCTGACCTACTTGGTGACAGTACATGGAATTTTGTAGTGTACGGGTGTGCCTGCACTGTGATTGGTATTTTAATAGACCACATCGTGGTCACCTCATCACCCGACGCTACTTTCAACCTGTGTGTCTCTGGAATCATCTTCATTGGTCCAAGTTTCTGAAAGAGCTCAAAGCTGATGACACTCATTTTTCCTCCAGTGTCAAGCAATGCATAGATTTCAACTTGTTTTGTGCCTGCATAAGCTTTTATGTAAGGACTGCACCATGTATCTTCCAAGTTGTTGATGATGCTATCATCCTGATCCCTAAGGTTTGTCATGGTCGTTTCTAATTCGTCGCTTTGTATATCCGCTTCGATTGTTTGGGATGTTGAAAGGGGATATTCATCAGTCATCATTGGGGTGACCATGTTTATTGTCCTGAGAAACTGCTTTCGTTTAGCAATCCGTTCTTTTGCTTCTTGTTGTGCCTGGTCTTGAATTCGTTGTTGTTCCTGTCTATATGTTTTTCCATAATGCAGTTGAAACAACATTTTCGGTGTTGAAGGGAGATGATATTTCTTTAAACTACACTCACTAATCCAGTTCGGCATTTCTTTTCCATCTAGTGTCGACAGTTTTACTGCTCCGCTGGACGATATTTCTTGGATCACATAAGGCCCCATTCCCCTTTTCTTTAGCTTTTTGGCGTGCTGTTTAAGGGTGTATACTAGGACATAGTCGCCCATTTTAAAGTCCTTGTTCTTGAAATGTTTGTAAAAAAACTCTTTCTGTTGTCTTTTTTTGCATAGATGGCCGCTACAGCATTGAGTCATAACTCATCTAATTTTTCAAGGTCCTCTAACCGTTCTGAAAGTTCATGCCCCGTCCAGTCCAATTGTTTGGCTACCCTTAGTGTGGGGATCAAAAAGTCAATAGGCAATATTGCATTTAACCCATATACCATATTAAATGGTGTAGCAAGTGTTGTTTTATATGCAACTCGATAAGCCCACAATGCCGAGTAGAGCATCTGATCCCAATCTGTTCTTGTTTCACTAACCAGTTTCGTAAGAACCATGCATAATACTTTGTTTTTCGCTTCCGCTTGGCCATTGGCTTGTGGATGATAGGGTACAGATTTGCGATGAATTACCATAAACTCATTTAAGAGATGTTGGATAACATCATTTACAAAGTGTGTCCCTCTATCACTCACTAGCTCGATTGGAAGGCCATAATGTGTAAACACATATTCATATAAGAATTGTGCCGTAGTTCTAGCATCTGCTTTCGTTGTGGCTTTTGCTTCCACCCATTTGGTCATGTAGTCCGTGGCCACTATGATATATTGTGCTTGTGAACGATACGCTGGTGGAGTGATAGGACCAACGAAGTCCAATCCCCATTTAACGAATGCTCAAGCACTCATCATTGGTCTTAAAGGCATTTCGTCTCTTTTAACTGGTACCTTAGTTCATTGACATTCATCACACCTTTTCACGAATTCTACTGCATCTTGAATCATGGTCGGCCACCATATACCTGCAACCATAATGATTTTTACGGTTCTCTTTGCTGAAAAATGACCACCTGCTATGCCTGCATGAGCCTGTTCCAATAATGGAAAGTAGTCATTTTCATGAGGAACTAACCTCAGCTGGTCATCAATTCCTCTTTTGTACAATTGGTCACTAATGAGGGTATACCTATTCGGTTCTATTGTAAAGCCTTTTGTCTGGCTTTAGACCAATCTCCTGGCAGCTCCTTATTAGTCAAATAATCCACAATAGCATGACTCCATGAGGGTTCTACTGTCACTTGGTATAATGTGACATAATCCACAGTGGTATTGGATGTGCAAAAGTCGCATTTCTTGATGTAATTTGCTACATCACTTGCCATTCCTGGCCAATACACTCCAAGTCTTCTTAATTGTGCATACATCATTTGATTTCCTCTATGGAATCCCCCTATTTGTGTGTGGGCCTCCTCTAGATACGCTTCTTACTCCTTTGGCACTATACACAACCTTAGAATCCCATCGTTTCCATGATGGTACATTCTTCCCGCAAGTATTGTGTAATTTCGTGCTTGTCTAATGTCTTCCACCGTGTGTTTGTCGTCAAGATTCATTCCATATGTCAGCAACGAAATAATTTGCTCTGACCATTTCGGTACCATCTCTAGATTAAACAGGTATGCGTCTGGGAGATCATCATCTACCCTAGTAGCTTTTTCACCATGTAGTAATCGAGAAAGGTGGTCTGCTCTTTGATGAGATTTTCCTTTCTTAACCACTACCGTAAAATCAAACTCCAGCAACTCAATGAACCATCTTACAATTCGTCCCGTGTTGCAAGTTTTGTTTACTAAGTACAAGAGTTCCTGATGATCCACAAAGAATGTAAATTTGTTCGTGAGTAAGTAATGCCGAAATTTCTTTACAGCATATATCATACCCAATCCTTCTCTTTCAGTGGTAGTATAATTCTTTTCTCCACTATTGAGTTGTCTACTAGCATAACTGATTGGAAAATCCTTCTTTCCCTCATCTGGTTGTGCCAATATATAGCCTATTGCAAATGCCGAAGCATCTACATGTACATGGAAGATCTTTGACCAATCTGGTGCTTTTAGAATTGGTGCAGATACCAATGCATCTTTTAGTTTCTGGAATGACTCCTCACATTCAATTGTCCAAATGAAGAGTGTGATTAGAATATACAAGGGTTTTTCTATTACAGCGTACATGTAGATAAAACGTCGGTAGTATCCACAATGTCCCATAACTGATTGTACCTCTCGTACAGTGTTTGGTCTTGGCAATTCTATGATCACCTTCACCTTGTCTTCATCAGTGGTAATTCCATTAGCCGACACTATGTGGCCTAAGATTTTACCTTGTCATACCATGAATACGCATTTTGCTAGGTTGAGGCAAATCCTATACGTTCTGCATTTTTTGAATACTTTTCTCACATGATCTGTATGGTCTTCTCTCAATAGAGAATAGACACACAAGTCGTCCATGTAAATATCCAAGAATTTTCGCAAGTATTCTTTAAAAGCGTGTGTCATTAATCTCTGAAATGTGGCTGGAGCATTGGTCAAGCCAAATGGCATTACCCTAAACGCATATATGCCCCATTCTGTTGCAAATGCTGTTTTGTATTGATCTTCTAGTTTGACCCCCAATTGGTTATAACCAGAGAATCCGTCCATAAAGCTATAGGCTTGCTTGCCCGCCACTCGTTCCAGGACGTGTTCAGTGATAGGAAGAGGGTAGTTGTCTCTTATTGTTGCTGCGTTTACCTTCTTGAGATTTACACACACTCGTAATTTCCCGTTTTTCTTAGGTACCACCACTATCGGGGACACCCAATCCGTGTGTTCTATCTCATAAATAAATTCAGCCCCCATAAGTTTGTCTATCTCCTCTTTTATCCTTTTGGCGAATGTCTCATTATACGTGTATGGACGTTGTTTGCTTGGCTTTGCATCAGACTTCAAAGGGATTGAATGTTCACAAATGTTAGGATCCACTCCCTTCAAATCTTTGTACGACCATGCAAATACATCTCGAAATTCCTTAAGTGTTTTGATCAGTAAGTCCTCTTCTTCTCGACCTAGATCTGTGGCAATGTAAGCAGGTCAAGGATTTTCTCCTGGCTCTGCTAAGTCTATTTTCTTGGCGTTCTCTGGCCCATCGTAGGACTCGTTTGATTTAGGCTCCCTCATTGGCTACTGAACCACCAATCTTCTTTTCTGAATGGTGTACTTACAATAGTGAGGAGGTACATCTATCTTTTTACTCCCATCACTAGCGTTTGTTCCATCGCTACTTTCCATTTCAGTTGTCCATACATTTTTTATCTTTTGTTTCAACTCATTGTATCTTGTTTTCCGTTCAATTTTCGTCATAATTGGACTACCACAGACATTCAGTTTTCCTTTTTTTGGTTTGCTGGTTTTTTTAGGTTTCAACAGTCTGGACTTAAATCCCAAGTCTTCATCCACCTTAAGAAATCTTCCTGACACTTTATCCTTAGCACAATCAACTGCATGAATGTTCATAAGGAAATGTGTCTTACCCTCAAACTCCGGCATGGGTCTCAACCTGGTTGGTGTACTGATGTGGTGTCGTTTACTCTTGTATCTTTTTTGTCGTTTCTCACTTTGGTTTGGGAAATTATAGAAGACTTCATTGTCTTGATCTTGATTGTCGTCTCCCTCTGTATTTTCCGACTTCTCATCATCCGCGTTATCCTCGTTTTCACTTTGATCAGAAGAATCATAAAATTCTTCTCCTTCCTGCTTGATTTCTTTAGTGGGGATGTCCACATAGCCCACTATCTTAATCTCAAGTTTCGTTTCCGTTTTATGGATCCTCGTATTCTCAATATCTACCTCGTCCTCGTCCTCCTCCACAATTTTGCTCAACATGTAGTATGGTATGATATCGTAGCCATTCTCATCACAAAATTTGGTGGGCGTGACTTCATTGACGCATACATCCAATGTAGCCAAAATTTGAGACCATTCTAGGGGTTCGAGCTTCTCTTCAGGAAAAGGTTCTCGTATATAGGCATCGTCTTCCAAGACCCTCTCTAGTGTCCTTTCATCGTGGTCAAATTCACTACATTGAGATGCCCCACACATCCATATCTCTTTTTTCTTACAAAGCCACGTTGGGACTTCTGATCCACTAATGGTGGTTGAGTCAAATTCTTCCACAGGGGTTCTCGTGACATCATGGTAGCTATGATTTTTCATGTTTACACGTGTAGTAGTTTCAGCATGTCTTAGATACAAATAATCATACCCCCAGTCCTGTACCATTTTAAGTTGCCTCATGAACGGCCTACCAAGGATAATTTCATAGTTGTTCTTCTTGCCAAAATCCACTATGGCAAAGGTATGTTCATATTCTATGCCACAAGAAGATAGCACAATTGCCTCAAGAAATACTATAGGCCTTTCTATGTGCCCATCCGCCAGTTGCAATTTCATTCTAGTTGTTCGTATTGCTGGTTTTCCCCATTTTTCCCATAGCAATTTGGTCGCAATGGCAATGCCAGCTCCACTATCAAGTATTGCCTTAGTCTCTATGTCATTATACTCAACTGGTAGGGTTGTGTTGCCGTCTTCACCCTCACAATACTCTCCTACCTTGTTGAGTGGCACTGGTCTAGTGTTGACTTTCTTCGGTTCTGTGTCATCAAGCTCGGTTTCGAAGAACTTAAGAGGCGTCCTTATGCCAAAAAATATTTGCCCACTTCCGTCCACATGCTTGGCCTAATTTTTAACAATTCTGCCAATGTGATTGTACACTTGACCAGAGTGGTCAACAAGTCTGTCAGGATTTTAGTGTCCAATTGATTTGCACCACCTATTCTCTGAGAAGGTACTCTTCAAATTTCTGATCTTGCCTCATAGTCCCCCACGTATGACAGCAAAGTTCTGAGAGATTGTGGTCTGCTATCTTCGGATGCAACTGAACCATTATCCCCTTGAAATGATTTAACGTCTAGATCCCAAGGAGTTTTATTCAAGTTCAGCTCCGAGAAAGGCGCTGACTCGACTGTTTTTGTCTCATATTTTTCTTGAGCTTTTTGCACCGTTTCCCATAGCTCTCAGGCCAATTTTCTTCCACAATAGGGGAATATGGTGGAAAATCTTTCAGTGATTCATCAGTGCTATTAGGTACGTCTTTTGCATCCTCTACATCCGGCAAGGATTTACTTTTTTCTATCTTGTCGGGTATCCTTTGTTCGGTTTTGTGAGGTGTTTCATTGTTTGGTGGTTTGATTACTCTATCTTGTGCTTCCATAGGTGGAGGCTCCAGTAAATCTTGTGCAGTTTCAATCAGCTGTTTGCACATCTCTAGTCTCTGTTTTTCTATCTCTGGATATGGATATGTCATCCACCTTTGCTCTAGGGTCTGTCTGTTCTTCAATCTTGCTTCATATGCCTGCAAGATTGCATCTAAGGGTTCATTCATCTTATCTACCAATACCGACCCTCTTGAGCTTGCACTCTTTAGTCCTCCATTTGATTTTAGAGAGTCGGACTCTCTTTGCTGTTTAAGTTGCTCTCGAGCTATCATTAGCTCAGCTTCTACATCTTTTTGTTTTCGCTCACGTCTAGCTTTCATTTTCGCTCTTCGTTTTTTCCAAGGATTATCACGACTGACACTAGACTTGTAAGTCTTGATTTCTTCTTGATTTTCATTCTTACTCTTGGGCTGAATGTCATTTTTCCTTGCTTGGGCTCTGGTCAAGACCTTAACAGGAATCGAAGTTTCGTTTTCTGACCCTCCACTGGACGGTAGCGCTCCCAGCATATTCAAGGTAGTTTTTGCTCCTTTGCTCGGGTTTTTAGGGCAATCAGGGATCAAGTGAGTAATTCCACACTCCGTGCAATATGCGTTGACCCTAATGATTTCGTCATGAGGGCAGTCCCTCAGCCAATGATCTCCTCCACACTTGTAGCATGGTCCTTTAGGCTGTTGAGGTGCTTCTGGAGCTCCTCTTTGTTGGTGCGCAATTCTTTGCCCGCTCATGCCTCCGTTGGCTATGAACAACAGTGTTCTTTTATACAGGCTATATCGTCCTTCTCCCGCTGCCTGTGCCGCAGTTGGTGGTCCTGTATTTTCTATCATGCTCCATGGTTCTGGTGTAGAGGGTTCGTCCGGTGGATAATAGACAGAGTTCGCCGCATATCCATTGGGCTCGTCGTAGTATGCATGCATAGGTACCAAAGCCTTCTCGTTCGACTCAGTTACTGTGGGTGTGTATCTTATGACGACTGGTCGTAATCCTGGTAGGGGTGGTTGTTGTCCCAAGATGGTTGTGGTCTTTCTGCACCTACTGGTCCTGGTAGGTTGCCAGTCTGATATCTAGGCATCGATTGGACTTGAGGAGATGTCGCCTGAGCTTGTGGAGCATATGGTCGTTCTATCACATATCCCTTGTTATAATAACACTCCTCCGTCCCATGGTTTGTCCATTTTTGTCCAATCGCACACCATTTTGGTTGTTTAGCTTCTGGTTTGGAATACAAGTTAATTTTTTTAAGCACTTGTTCTACCAGCTGCTCTTGGCTTACCGCTACTTCCCCTTTCAGTGTTGTCTTAGCAGACTTGCTCCCGCTTTGTTGCGAGGAAGAATCATCGTCAAGATCCTTGAACTCGCCCTCTTTGTAGACAACACAATTGTCCACAAGGTATAGAGCTTCCTTGGTCAAATCATTCAACGTAGTGCTCCTTTTCATATGTAAGTCCTTTTGAAGATCTGCATTCCTTAGTCCTTGGATAAATATAAGCATAATTCTGGACTGAGTTGGCAGTTCTTCCACGGGACAGAACTTAACATATCTTTTTAATCGGAGGGCGGCCTTTCGCACGGACTCTCCATCTTTTTGTTTGAATTTATGGATTTGCGAGACTGTATTATGAGCTATCCCCCTTTGTGAGAATTCCTCGATAAACTCGTCAAACACTTCCTCCATAGAGTCAAAGTCTCTTCGCTCCACCGAGTCAAACCATGTAGCCGCATCATCCTGTAAGGTTCAACCGAATCCTGCAAATTGGGTAGGAAAGTCTAGCACTTCTTCAGCTCTAATTACACGCACAAAGGCTGCTACATGATCTCTCGGATCCCTGCTTCCCATATATTTCTTGTTTACCCATTTTTGCACTTGAGAAGGTCTAATTCTACGATGGTCTCCAAATCTCATCATGGGATCTCCCCGTCCTAGTCGATATACCTCCTCTGGTCTTCTGTAGTGGCCAGGTTCCTCTCCCAATGGTGCTCCTAATCCATAATTTCTAACAGTTCTCGTGAGAGATGGTTCATCTCTCCGAACTCGTTCTCGAGGTGTTCCTCCAAGCTCAGTTGACCCCTAAGTCTTTGGCTTACTCTCTCCTTGATACTGTGCATAGAGTGGTGGTTCTTGTAAATCCCTTAACCCTCGTGCGGTTTGATAACCCTCTCAGGTTCGGTCTTGTTCTAATGTAGCACTCTGTCGAAGCCATGCCTGCAGTGATGGCTGAGTAGCTGGTTGGTCCTGGTAGTTGGACGTCGGTGGTCGGGTAGAATGTGAGGTAGCGTCATACTCTTCTGAAAAGGGATTAGTCGACTTGCTAGGGGTGTAGGTGGCTCTTGGTACCTCATCGGGGCCATAGGTTGATGCTCTCGGAACTGTTGCCTTTTCAACCTCTTCTGGGAGAATACGTTTGTATTCTCGCCCGTATCTGTCAACGAAAACAATATCCTTCCCCATAGCAATTTCATAAGAAAATAAGTAAAGAACCTTGTCCTTGCTTAATTCATTTGGGTAGGGTTCCTTGCATCAAAATTAAGAGAATATTCCCTCGCTTTCATGCTTGTAAATCCCTACATTCTCATTATAGGTTGGGACCCTGGTTGTTTTCTTATCATACATAAAAAGCGCTCCAGGTCGATCAATGTTAGGAGGCGGTTCTTGGGTTTCTGAAACCATTTTCCCTTTTGCCACATTATCCCCATATCTGTTGTAATCCTCAGGGTTACTCACTATCAGATAGTGGTTTCCCTTTTCGTCTCTGAATCTGTCTCCATCATCGTAGACTCGAATTATCTCTAGTCTCTGAGCCAGTCTTTCTTCAATACAATACACTTGCGTCCCCGATAGTCAGAATAGACTAGGGCTCCCTTCGAGTTAGTTCCTTCCAAGAAGATTATAGTGTAAAGGATGTAGGGAGGTGCTCCCTCCTGGCATTGGTCCTTCACCGATGAAACCTCCTGGCTGTTGACTCCCCATCATGAAGAAGGACTTTTTCGACGAAGTGTTAGTATCACTACCCTCTTCAATGATTGGTGCCAATGGGTCTAGTCTCGTCTGTGTTACACTCTCTTCTGTGGACGTGGTGCTAATTTGACTTTTGACACTTTTAGTTCCCGACTTAACAAAGGCTCCCGACCTTAAATACATAAGAATGAAAGTTTTGTTGCAAACTTAAAGCTTACCTGGACTCCTTCTTCCTGTATAGCTTTGTGATGGCCTCCTTCTGGGATCTTACACAAGGATGGTTAGTCTGTTCACAACTGCTTTTCCCTCAATTACCAAAAACTCTTTCAAGTATCTACAGCAACCACTTAATCAGTCTTCTGGTGGTCCAATTTCAATTATGAAATGATGGCTGGGATCTATATAGAGAGTATGTTCTAGCAGTATATTCACAAATTGCAAAACGTGTCTGATTCACTACTTCCTTAGTCTATCGCGATAGACTGACAGTTTGCTCTGGCACAAGTCAATTCAAAATTGTGACTTTACCCTTGAGTTCCAGTTACCCTCTATAGCCTATCCCTCAAGTTTTGTGAAGTTTGGACACTTGGGTTGGGTTTTGGTCCCATTTTAGTGTTTCAATCGGAGCTTGATTCTCTATCTGACCCTCAGCTTGACCTTCAGTGATCTAAATGCCTTGAATTTTGGTGTGTCTGCTATTTAGGCCCTGATAAAGCTCTCCCTAGGGAAAATTTGAAAGAAAAGTTCCCCAGAAGAAAGTTCCTTGGTCTATCGCGATAGACTGAGCACTTTCTCCATTTTCAGCTTTTTTCCAAAGTTTTCTCCACAGTTAGTTTAGTCTTCCCTTGTGTAGTGCATTGACCAATTTTGGCACTGTTTGGACATTTGGTCAAAGACTTCTTGCCCTTGTCTCTGAATTCAGACTCCACACACCAGTTTTGAAGTTTTGGGGTCAAAATTGGTGTTCAACTTCACTCAATTTTTGTGAGTACCCTTGTATTGATGTGTTAAGCTTGTGGTATCAGGGTTTTTTGCTTGTTGCTAGACAAACACCACCTTCACCAGTCTATCGCGATAGACCAGGCAGTGAGCAATGGGGACTTAATTTTTTTTTGTTTTTGCATAGTCTTGTTCCCTGAGCCCATATAAGTCTATCCCTCAAGTTTTGTGAAGTTTGGACTTATTTTGACCTCAAACTCAAGCACTTCACAAATTTCACTTTTCTCTGACAATTCACAACTCCATTGCACTTGAAGTGATGCAAATTTGATGACACTGCATCTTAAACTTGTGCACATCAGTCATACCTCATGACACAGTCAGTTTACCCTTGGCTAATGGTTATATCTCATCTTGGCCTCTTTTAGGTTCACTTAATGTTTCCTTATGACAATCATCTGTTTCTTTTTTTCTTTTGTTGGTTTTGGTCACAGTTTTTATGTTTTCTCGAGTGTTGGATCATAAATTTCAATGTCGACTCTTTTCACCCCTTTCAAGGGTATATGGGGTGGGTTTTGCTTTCAAGGCAAGAAAACAGCCTTATTGTTCCTTCTTTTTGTTTGTTTTTTGCGGTTTTACAGTGTTTTTCTACTCTATTTCTTCACAAGTATCACAAGCACTCAAAACCAAAAACCATAACTCCTCTTTATCCTATTTAACTAAATCTAACTAGTCGCAGACCCTCGGCAAGACACAGGCTTCCTGGCTATCCACTAGACCTCAGGATACTCTATCCTGGATCTTGTTCTAAAAGTTTAAGGTCTCTCTAGTCAAAACTAAAGTAAGCTAACCATCACACGAGTGACGTAGATCTCCCTACTTAAGGTCTTCGGTCCCCGACAGTGGCGCCAATATTTTTTAGGGCAAAACTACTCCCCTGTTCATACTCACGAGCACGACACAGACAACATACTTATCATCCGATGACACGACTAACCCGTAGGTACACATAGGCAATCTCATTAGCTTGTCAGGCTAAGACCAATCTACACATACGCACTTTTATGATGCATCAATCACTAACCCTGGTAGATTGCAACCCACTCTATCCCTTAACGCTCACAACACAGTTCATACGTCCAATGAACTCAGAATCGCATCAAACTTACTAGGCACCATCCTCTCACTAGGACATATTTACCTATAAGTCTAATCTCACCAGATTTGAACCCTAGCTATCTCGAATGCTGTCGCGATAGACCAACAGGTCATAATCCAAAAGTGGGAGAAACTTAAGTTTATCAGTATCTATGTGTAGTTAATCTCTTTCTCATTCCATGAAGCACTTGATTATTGAAAACAGACACCGTTTGTGCTACTTACAAGCAAAACAAGCTCGAGGCAGAATCGATCGTGATCAACTCAAAACGGCGAATGCGTGGCGTGGGCGCGTAGCTCTTGGAGAGACTACTGCGATGGTGTGGTCGCGTCGTGAATCTGGTGAGGGAGAAGCGCGTAGCGAAGAGGATAAGACACTCTCTCTCTCTCTCTCTCTCTCTCTCTCTCTCTCTCTCTCTCTCTCTCTCTCTCTCTCTCTCTCTCTCTCTCTCTCTCTCAGACTCCTAGGACACAGGATTAATTCAAATGTTTTTCAAAAAATGGTTCTAAGGTGACTTTTATACTTTAGTCACCTTAGCTCAAAAATGTACATGGGGTTCTCTTGCTCATGATTACAAAGTGGGAATAAATCTGAGTCTTGACTAACTGACTAATATTTACATAATCCAGACGAATGGATCAAAATGATAAGACATCTTTGACATAAAAAATGGAATTTGATATGCTTTACAAGATGGGCTCATTACAACAGTTGGACCAATGGGCTCCAACAACAAGGGAGGCGATTGATCATGCGTAGTATGTGATTAAAACACCAAAGGGCACAAAGAAAGAAGGAAAGATCACATATCTTGGCTCTCCAGAAGTGCTAACCAAAATAGAATATCATGCTATTGGAATGGACAACAATTTTCCGGCAGCCCCAGATCAGAACACCTGGATTGTGTCAGCTCAACCTTCTCCAAGAACCACTCGATCAACAAAGAGAGTGTACAAGTCAAATGAAGAATCTGCAGAAAGTTCCCATGAAGCTCATAGCAGTGAAAGCTCAGACAACGAAGAAAGACGAGCAAGAATTGAAGAAATGAAAAAGAAAGTAGTAGCAACTCACCAAGAGGAACCACAACAAAAGAAGGTGAGATTTGAAAGAGAAAAGCATACATATGAAACAAGCCGTCAAGTTGCAGGTGGGGACCCTGAAAGATGGAGTCCAATAGATATAAGGGGACCAAGAACCAAGAACCAAGAACCAAGAACCCTGCAAGGAAAGGAACAAAGGATTCCAAAGATTGCCTTGAGCGGATGTATGTGGAAGCAAAAGCCTTAAAGCTGAAGGAAGCTCAAGAAGCTCAAAGGAAAGCAAAGGAAGAAGCATCATAGCAACAGAGAAAAGTGAAAGCTGCTGAGTCACATCATGATCATGAGGAGATGTCTCCAAGACCCACTTCACCCACTACAGAGCAAGAAGACCACCCCATGCCAAGCCCAAGCCCTTCACCAACTGCTAAACCCAATGAAGGTGAGGCCGCAAAGGGAAAAGAGAAACAACAGGAAGAGGCCAATTTTGAATAGCCAAAGGGAACAGACAAGACTGAAGAAGGAACTTCTACAACAACCCAACCAAAATTAGCCGAGGCATCCATGAAGCCTCAAGAAGCAGAACTAGAACCGCCTCCACGGCCACAAGCAGAAGCCACAACACCAACCAAAGAGCCACAAATTGAAACAACCCAAACCTCTAAACAACCTCAGGTAGAGCCTAGATTGGGAAACAAATGATGAAGTCATCATGCAAGTGAATGAATACGCCAAGCAAATGCAGTTGTTGGAAATAGGGTTGCAGGAAAACACACACAGATTGGAGAAGATGAAGGAAGCTCAAGGCACAGAATAGAGAGTATTTTACTTAGTGTGCAATGAAAATATAGATAGCCCTAGAGTGATGGGCGTACATACAATGCATAGGGGAAAAAACCTCCTAAAGAGGGAAAAAATGTCTCGGTGGTCCTAGTGTGTTCACACACATCACTACCACATGTATATGGTAGCAAATCCCCCCTGGAGTGATGCAGTGAACGAGAGCTGGCACACAAGTAAAGGGAAGTGCCATGCCCTGAAGACATGATCAGTCCACAAAGGGGAGCAAGCCCAAAGCTTTGGAGAAATCTTCGAGCTTCTCATGAGACAATGCCTTTGTGAAAAGATCTGCAAGGTTGTCTTGTGTTGGCACATAAGCCAAGCTGA